>NC_135888.1:109329132-109929132 GCF_964194155.1 Cetorhinus maximus
ATTCAGATTCCTGGGACATTGGGACCGTTTCTGGGGAAGGCGGGACCAGAACAAACAGGACAGGATGCATCTGGACAGGACCGGGACCAATGTCCTCATTTGCTAGTGCTGTCAGGGAGGGTTTAAACTAAAATGACAGGGGGATGGAAACCTGAGCAGGGAGACAGAGGAGGGGGAAACAAGGATAGAAACGAAAGACAGAAAAGTAAGAAGCAAAAGTGGAAGACAGAAAAAACAAGGGTGAAAAACAAATGGGGTCATAGTGCAAAATAAAGCTAAGATGACAAACAAGGTTAAAAAGACAAGTCTAAAGGCATTGTATCTTAATGCATGGAGCATTCACAATAAGTTAGATGAATTAACAGTGCAAATAGATATAAACGGTTATGATATAGTTGCAATTACAGAGACATGGGGCAGGATTTTCAATCGGCATGCAGAGGCAGGCCCGACACGCCGACATATAAAAGGACGCGCGATGACATCAGGCGTGCATCCCAACGTCAGAAGTGGGAGGAGGCCTGGAGTCCACATTCAGCCTCCAGGGGAGCCACCTTTGGGAGGACAGGGGCGGGCACAAGGGGTGCAGGGCCAGCAGGAAGTGCAAGGCGGAAGGGGCTGCAGAAGACACCACTATCCTGCTGCCAGGGTATACAGGCAGCGAAGCTGCTACCTCAATATGTCTGAGGTCCAGTGCTGAAGGGGGCTCCATCTCTCAAGGGAGACAGTCACCTCCATCTGTCAAATGATTGGCCCTGAGATCTGCGCAAACTGTATGGGTGGACACCCCATGCCAGTGGCTCTAACGGTCACAGCTGCCCTCCACTTCTATACCTTCCAGGGGTCGGTGGGTGATCTTTGCGGAGTCTCCCAATCAGCTGTCCACACTTGTGTCAAGCAGGTGACAGACGCTCTATTCAGGCATTCATTGACTTTCATCCACTACCGCTGGGACGAGGCCAACCAGACAGAGCGAGTCAGAGGCTTCGCGGCCATTGCTGGCTTCCCCCGCGTCCAGGGTGCAATAGACTGTACACATGTGGCCATCAAGGTGCCAGCAGGTGAGCCCGGTGCCTTCATCAACAGGAAGGACTTCCACTCCATGAACGTGCAGATAGTGTGTGATCACAGGATGCTGATTCTATAAGTCTGTGCAAGGCACCCAGGCAGCTCCCACGATGCCTACATCCTCAGACACTCCCAGGTGCCGAGGCCCTTCAGTGCTCCAGCCCGATTGGATAGATGGCTGCTGGGTGATAAGGGCTATCCCCTCAGAAGGTGGCTCATGACGCCTCTCTTCCATCCAAGAACAGAAGCTGAGCAGCGGTACAATAGGAGCCACGCCTCCACAAGGGCTGTGGTGGAGAGAACCATCGGCCTTCTCAAGATGCACTCCTGATGCTTGGACCGTTCAGAGGGCACACCACAATACTCCCCAGATCGTGTGTCGCTGATAGTGGTTGCATGCTGCACTCTCCACAATCTGGCGCTTAAAAGGGGCAATGCAGTGGATGAGGAAGACATAGACGCAGTTGCTCCGGATGCACACGATGAGTCTAGCAGTGAGTCCGAGGATGAGCACACGCAAGAGAACCATGAGGGGGTAGACGCTGACTCGGGCATACTCCAGAGAGGCAGGGACACCCTGAAGGCTTTAATCCAAAGAACCTTCAGCTAGCACACCACAGATGGACCTTCAACACATGCCAGGGCTGCAGGCTCCACGCTCGATACCTGAGTGTTAAATCAGCCTGGATAATAACATTAACTAAGACCCTTGTCAATACAGCTCAATATCAAACAACTCACTCATAACATCATGACTTCCCGTAGACCTGCAGAAGTAAGGAATCACCCTGAGGCATTGCAACATGTCAAAGTTTATTGAGTAAACAAAAGTAAATTCATAAAGCAAAACAAAAACTATGTTAGACATCACACAAAGTCTTCGACTAAGTACTATGGGCCAACATAAAAGCTCCAGTGAGATACCTATGGTGTGCCTAAGGTGCCTTAAATTTACACTTACGGGTGCTACGTCTAGGTGCTGTCCCCTCGCTGGCACTGGCATCTGAGACATCCTGCTCACTGCGCAGTCCTGTTGGCCTCGATGACCTTGGCGAACGTCCTCTGGCCGGTGGAGCATTTAATGGCCCTGCCTGGGAGGGAGCGGCCAGTTCCACAGCTGGCTTCTCCCCAGTTTCAACAGCCTCATTGAATGCCATGGTCACCAGCAGAGGGGCGGAGGAACTGCTGCCCTCACCCGGGGTGCCCGGAGAGGTGTCCACAGAGATGACAGGCAGCTGCTGCTCCGACATGAGGTCGCTTCGGACCTCCTTGCTCACCATTGGGCAATGAGCTGAGAGATTTGGTGTCTAGACCATCTCCCACACTGGCACTGACCAGCTGTGGCCAATGTCGTTGTGAGGGCTTGCAGGTCCGAGCACAACCCTAGGAGGACCTGATTGTCCTCCTGGAGGTGCCTCTCCAGGAGAGTCGCCACTCTCTCCATGGAGGAAGCATGGCGCTCGGCCATGAGGCTCATTGCAATGGCGATGCTGCGCGTGGGCCCCTCCAGCACGGGCACCATGCCACGCATTGCCTCATATATTTCCTCCAGATCCTCCCGCATACCCTGCTGCACTTCCAGCTTTCGCTGCCTCACGGATGACTCCAGAGGCACATCATCAGCCACTGACCAGGCAAGTACCTGGTCCCCCGCAGTCCTCCGACTGCTAGTGCCCTGGGCGATCCTGCCAGCACCTCAAGTGAGTGTGAAATGCCCTCACCGCTGTGCCCCGGGACACTAGCCGAAGATCTAATTCCCACCGAGGTGCTAGTATCTGCACTGGTGCCTGCCAGGCAGAGATGATGTGACGCTGGTGAGTGGATTTGTTCTGGGGCTTCAGGTGTGAGAGGTGGGCTCTCTGCCTCCCCCTCCCGGCCCTGCTCCGGTGATGCTGAAAGGAAGAAAGGGGACATTTGATTAGTTACCGTGCAGGCAATGTCAACTTGCATACTGCTCCCCCAGATCATTATGTGCTCATCCTTCAATAATCAATGATAAACCCATGTTGCTAACTTCAATCACTGAGCATTCAGCAGTGTCATGGCTTCTGGGACACACATGGTGACCTGAGTGCTCACCAAACATACCTCCCCGTGGCACCCCAGCCTCACCGCCACCGGTGGACCTGGGGGCATGGCGCCTCTCAAGACCCATGGCCTGATGCTCGAAAACCATTAGGATGGTCAGCTGGGCCTGCCCTCCGCCTGTCCCTATTCGTTCAGAGGCATTGTGCGCAGTCTTTTCCTGAAAAGGAGAGAGGAGCATTGATTAGTCCAGTCTGCACCTGAATTTCCATCGCATCTCTGCAACCCCAGCCAGAGTAGGACATTGCAGGACCCCAGTTCTTCATCACCCCGCAACTGCCGCACACTCACCCAAACAAGCCAGGACTGACCCCCCCATATTGCCCAAATGCTGCCTCCTTCACATGTGGCACCACAAGCTGCCACTTTGTTAAGCAAGGAGGCACAAGCACATGGAGCGCAAACACCAGAAGATGGATTGGTGCCCCGCCAACTGGAAGCTCCCCTCCCAGCATGTTAACACCCTGACTTCGACATGCTTCCCAGTTCCAGCACTCTGACTAGGTGCAGACCATTGACTTTCAACCTCATTCTGTACTCTGGGTGCCAGTGTCACACATGCTGTGGATGTAGAACATATCCTAGCTCAACCCTCTCAGGGTGAACTGGGCATGGGCAATATCTGCCGTCACACCCAGCGAGGGATACATGCCGTGAGGGATTCAGTGACGTTACTGTACTCAGAGTTGGCGCAGGTGTGGGGCGGGATGGGGGGTGGGTTTGGGGGGAAAGGGTGACGGCTGCATTAAGTGGCTTGAGGCAACATGGTACTCACCCTTCCCAAGCGCAGATCATTGAACCTATTGCAGCACTGGAGCCATGTGTGCCGCACCACATCATGGGAGCTCACACTCTCGGCCACCTCCTCCCATCTCCTCGGCACGTTTGGTCATGTGGGGGGGCCTCTGCCTCCCGTCCCTCAGAAGAAGGACCTCCCGCCGTGCTGCCACCTCCTCCAGGAGGGCCGCTAGGCACTCGTCTGAAAACCGAGGGCCATACTGCCTGGCCTGGCCTGCCCCAATGGCCTACCCTCCGGACTTGCGTCACCGACATTGCCCCTCTGCAGAGCCCTTCGCCCAGCCATTGCGAGCAGCCTTTCCAAAGCTGCCAGGCCTTCCTTTATACAGACCGCCGGGTCGCCATTGGACCTGGCAGTCTGAGCGCGTCCATCGCCGCCCGCCCACTCCTGCTATGTACGGGAGTCGTGAACTACTCTGAGCAGGCCTTAATAGCCCCACCCGCGTAAAATGGCGGCAGGGACCCGATCGCGGGCAGTGTTCAGGTCCGCATCCACCCGCACCCGCTCCTGACGGGCCCACTTGACATGCGGAAAATTCCCCCCAGAGAGTGGGAATAAATAGGTCTTTTTCCAGGTGGCAGGTGGTGACTACTGGTGTACCACAGGGATCAGAGCTTGGGCCCCAGCTATTCATGATATATAGAAATGACTTAGATGAGCAAACCAAATGCAATATTTCCAGGTTTGCTGATGACACAAAACTGGGCGGGGTTGTGAGTTGTGAGGAGGATGCAAGGAGGCTTCAGGGCAATTTAGACAAGTTGTGTGTATGGGCAAACACATGGCAGATGTAGTATAACGTGGATAAATGTGAAGTTATACACTTTGGTGTGAAAACAGAAAAACAGTATTATTTAAATAGTGATATATTGGGAAAAGTGGATGTAAAAAGGGATCTGGGTGTCCTTGTACACCAGTCAATGAAAGTAAACAGGCAGGTGCAGCAAGTAATTAGGAAGGTAGATGGTATGTTGGCCTTGACTGCAAGAGGATATGAGTTCAGAAGTAGGACTGCCTTACTGCAGCTATACAAGGCCTTGGTGAGACCACACCTGGAGTATTGAGTGCAGTTTTGGTCTCCCTACCTAAGAAAGGGTATACTTGCCATAGAGGGAGTGCAATGAAGGTTCACTAGGCTGATCCTGGGAATGGCAGGACTGTCGTACAAGGAGAGATTGGTTCGACTGGGCCTGTATTCACTAGAGTTTAGAAGAATGAGAGGGGATCTGATTGAAACGTATAAAATTCTAACAGGGCTAGACAGACTTGATGCAGGGAGGATGTTTCCCCTGGATAGGGAGTCTAGAACCAGGGGCCACAGACTCAGGGTACTGGGCAGGCCATTTAGGACTGAGATGAGGAAAGGTTTCTTCACTCAGGGGGTGGTCAACCTATGGAATTCTCTACCACAGAAGGCTGTGGAGGCCGGGTCACTGAGTATATTCAAGAAAGAAATTGATATTTTTTTGGATATTCGGGGCATCAATGGGGTATGGAAAGAAAGCAGGAATATGGCATTGAGATAGAGGATCAGCCATGATCATATTGAATGGCGGAGCAGGCTCGAAGGGCCGAATGGCCTACTCCTGCTCCTAGCTTCTGTATTTCTATGTAGAAGCAGGCTGCTCAGTTCCCTTCTCTAACTGCTAAGGTGTTCTTGGCTGACATCCTCTACATTTTGGGGCCAAGGAGAGCCCCGCCAAAGACTGTTCTGCCTGCAGCTGTGCATGCAGACTCCGTCACTGGGGTATGAGGCAACACATGGGGTGCTGACTGAGGCAAGTGGATGGACAACAGCTGAGGAGTGGAAATGCTATGAACAAAGTCCCCATTTTCCTGTCTCCTTTCACCATCATCACTCTCCTGGCCTGTCTGCATCCTCCTGCTAGCAATGAGCTGGAGAGCACTTTGCTGCAGATCAGTGCGGCAATGAGTGTGCAAGGCCTGGGTTTCACGATTCCTATTCAAGGTAGCATTCAGAGTGTGAAAGCCATAGGTGAGCACCTGCAGGCACTCATTTGATTGCTGCATTTGATGCTCCATGTGGATGGCCACTCTTCCCATGGAGGGAAGAATCATTGACATCAGGTCAATATAGCCATGTGGCTGTTTCGTACTTAATTCTGTCACCAGGCATCTTGGAAACCACCATCTCTCCATCCATGGTGGCCAGGCACGTGACAACTCCACTGATGTTCAGTGCCTTCTCCTTTGCAGCTGTCAGTTGCACGATGGCTGGAGGACCACGGCCAAGTCCAGTTCTCTGCCTCTCGTTTGTGTTTCTGCAAGGAGGAACCTTTTCAAAACAAATAGAGAATCCAAATTCCACTTTAGGTTATGAAGTCTCTTTATACGGTGCTTCAATTTCGACCCCAATTCTCATTATCTCTGTATCTTTTGTAAGTAACAGGGTCAGCTCTAAGGCTGAGGCTAAGACACATTCCTAAAACAGTAGGGAGCTTTTGTCTGCAGGAGTCTGCCCTATAGCTGGTTTGGGAGTGTATCATGATGACACTGGGTCGGTTAAGTCTTTTATGACTTTGTGCTAATACGTTTATTAATGAAGCATGTTATGTCATTTTTTTTGCAAAAGATTTAAGATGCCATGCAAGCCTGATTTAATTTACAAATTAACAGCTATGTTAACCAATTTTCTTATTATTCCTTCTGGTAGTGCAAGTGAACCATTTCAGTAAAATTTTTGATTTATGATTTATGGCTTTGTAATCTGAGGTGTAATACACCTTTAAGAGACTGTGAGCAGATTGACCATGTGACTGTAAGACCCAATAGCTGTGTAGCGCGGGCTACCATGTTAACGTTAGCCTAGAGTCGGGTCTGGCTGGAGAAGCACACGTCATGTTGATGCTCTGTTGTTTGTGTAAATAAATAGTATGTGCTTCATTTCATTTCTCTGCGTCTGCCGTATAAAGTAATTAACTCATCTGCCGATAGGTAAGTGTGCAACTGGTTTGCGAGTAAAACAACCCATAGTTAAAACATAACAACTGGTGACAAGGCAAAACAACGCCAGTCGACGACACCAAGGAAAGCCACGAAAACTCAACTGTACTGAGGTAGCCAGGCCAATTGTAAGTACATTACAATTGTAAACCCTCACCGTAGTCATCGAAGACGTCACCCTCCAATGTGTGACAATTTGGCCTCATCAAACTGTTTGATCAAACCACTGGTCACATTATATTGAACGCCTCGTGTTTTTCTTTTTGGCCAACGACATGTCGGGGAAGGAGAAGAGGCGGGCAATTCTCTTATCAACATGCGGCAGTAAAATGTACAGCCTAATTTGTAGTCTATCAGCACCCAATGCCTCAGATTCCAAGAGCTTTGATGAGTTGATGAATCTAGTGAAAGGCCATTTCCAACCGAAACCCTCGGTGACAATGCAGCTTTTTAAATTCAATTCAAGGTGTCGCGCCCCTGGAGCGTCAGTCACTTGCTGTGTATCAGCCTTAAAACAATTGACAGAGCACTGTCAGTTCGGAACATTGATTAATGACATGTTAAGAGACCAATTAGTGTGTGGGATTAACGAAGACGACATTCAAGAAAGGTTGCTGTCTGAGACAAATTTGGATTCCAGAAAAGCCCTGGAGTTGGCGCTGGCAAAGGAAAGTGCAGTCAGGGACTTAGAAGAAATAAAAGGAGCACAAAATGGCGCCATTCCTCATGTCAGGAAGGAGGCACCAGCTAGAAATGGTGCGGAAGCGCACGGCTCCACAGAAAGCCGGGAAACAGCCGCCATTAACAGACCAGCAAAAAGCAATAGCTTAACGGATAAAAACTACATTCATAATGGCAGGATTGGAACCAGACAGCCTACAAATGAACGACAGCTTAAAAGAACCGAGTGTTTCTACTGCCATCGCAATGGGCACATTGTGCGATATTGTAAAGAAAGATTCAAAGTTCAAACAAAAAGGCAGGAGTCCTGAAATTTATGTAATGGAAGAGCCAGAAGAAACAGAGTCAGATATTTACTCCCTGCAAATTTAAAAATGGGTAAAACAGAGCTAATCTTCATGATAGTAGAAGTCAACAGAAAACCCCTTCAAATAGAGGTGGATACAGGCACATCCACGACAGTCATAGGGGAACATACATTTAAGTATCTGAATGGAGGAGGCCACTCACTAAAGCTGGAAAACTCAGGTGCCAGACTAAAGAGATATACTGGTGAAAACATACGAGTAAAAGGTATATGCGAGGTTCCAGTACAATATGGAGGCCAGTCCACTAACCTACCCCTGATAGTGGTAGCAAGGGAAGGTCCAACTCTACTTGGTCGGAACTGGCTTAAGGAAATAAATTTGGAGTGGACTGAGATTTTTCAACTCAGAATGAAAGAGCTACAAGAATTATCACAGAATTATGCCCTTGTATTCAGGGAAGAGCTCAGGAAGATTTAGGGGCTGCAAGCTAAAATCCACATGGGTCCTGGAGCAACCCCCAGATATATGAAGGCGAGGCCAGTCCCTTATGCATTATGAGAAAAAGTGGATATTGAATTGGACAGGCTGAAAAGGTTGAGAGTCTTACAACCTGTACAATTCTCCGATTGGGCCCATAGTTCCCGTTCTAAAGCCTAACCAGAGTGTGCGAATATGCAGGGACTACATGTTGACCATTAACAAAGTAGCCAGACTTGTAGGCACCCTGTACCAAAAATTGATGAATCGTACCCCAGGCTGGCAGGGGATCTGCAAAAACAAAACTTGATATGAGCCACGCTTATCAGCAAGTCGAGCTAGAAAAGGCCTCTCAGAATTTTGTGACTATCAACACACATAGAGTGTTATACCAGGTTACCATTCGGAGTCTCATCAGCTTGTGCCATTTTCCAACGGACTATGGAAAATTTGCTCCAAGGTCTACCCCATGTGGTTTATCTCGATGATGTCCTAGTAACAGGACTAACTGATGAGAATACCTGGCTAACTTGGAAGAGGTAGTGAAACGTTTCTCACAAGCCAGAGTGTGCCTGAAAAGGGAAAAATGTATCTTCCAAGCAAAAGAAGTGATTTACCTGGGTCATAGGGTCCGCTTACAGAGCCTTCACCCAGCAGAAAACAAGGTGAGAGCTATTCATGAGGCGCCAGCCCTGAAAAATGCCACAGAACTCAAGTCCTTCTTGGGAATGGTTAACTACTACGGTCGTTTTCTCCCAAATTTGTCAACAATACTGGCTCCATTGTGTAGGTTACTCAAGAAAAACCACAGGTGGAGTTGGCAAGCCCCACAACAAGCTTTTATGGCAGTTCATTGGCCCTGTTGGTACCCTTTGGCCCAAAGAAACAATTGATTTTAACATGTGATGCATCCCCTTATGGTCTCCGAATGGCCCATTGGCTACATTTCAAGAACACTCAGTGAGGCAGAACGAAGATACTTACATATAGAAAAAGAAGGCTTATCCATCATATTTGGCATTAAGAAATTCCACCAATGCATCCATGGTCATCACTTTACCATAGTATCCAATCACAAGCCACTACTAGGTTTGTTTGGGGAAGATAAGGCAATACCCCCAATCGCCTTGGCACGCATTCAAAGGTGGGCGTTGATTTTAGCTGCTTACGAGTATACTTTTACCCACTGGCCAGGAAGCCAGATTGCCAATGCTGACAAGCTGAGCCGATTACCCCTGAAGGACAACAATGTGAATGTCCCCATCCCTTAAGAACTTGGCTTGTTATTAAATTTTCTGGATTCGTCACCAGTGAATGTGAAACAGATCAGAGAATGGACAGACCGAGATCCAGTTTTGTCTCACATCAGAGAACAAGTCTTGCAGAGATGGTATAACGAGCCAAAGTCAGAGGAAATGAAGCCCTATTTTAACAGGAGATATGAGCTCACCTGCCAGGATGGCATCTTACTGTGGGAAGTGAGAGTCATTGTGCCTCCCAGAGGAAGACAACCATTATTGATGGAATTGCATAGTGCTCACCCTGGCATTTCCAGAATGAAAATATTGGCGCACAGCTACTTATGGTGGCCAGGGATGGACACAAATCAAAAACATGGCCAAGAGCTGCATGTAGTGCCAACAGGTGCAGAAATTGCTTCCTTCTGCTCCACTGCATCCTTGGGAAGGGCCAGGAAGGCCATGGGTCCTCCCCCACATTGACTACATGGGACCATTTTTGGGCACAATGTTCCACTTACTTATCGACTCCCACTCCAAATGGATGGATGTATACGAGGTGCAATCACCCAACAACTGCCGCCACCACAGACAGATTGCGTCAGAACTTTGCGATACATAGTTTACCAGAGATAATAATGTCTGACAATGGAACGGCAATCACCACAGGGAATTCCAACGATTTACAACTCTCAATGTCAAGACCTCACTATACCACCCTGCATCCAATGGTTTGGCCAATAGGGCACTCCAGGCCTTCAAGGCTGGAATGAAAAAGCTAGAGGGGGACTCTGTAGCAACGAAGAAATCATGCTTCCTGCTCAGCTACTGAACCGCGCCATATATGCCAGTATTGCCCCCGCAGACTTATTAATGAAGAGACATCTCTGGACACAGTTAAGCCTCATAGGCCAAATTTAGGGGGGAGGGTAGGGAGAAGTCAGGAGGCCCAGAAAAATGAACACGATTACCATATTCGTGAACGAAACTTCACTGTAGGGGAAGCTGTTTCGCAAAGGACTTTGGAGATGGACCCAAATGGCTATCAGGTGAAGTCAGTGCAGTGACAGGACCCCTGTCCTACCATATATAGTTGAAGGTTGGATAATCAGGAGGCATTTAGATCAGGAAGTGGGAAACAGATCCACAAGAAAAGGTATGCCAAGCATTCCCTTTGGAGCCTGCACCACAGGTAGAAGGAACTCCTCTTGCTTTGGAAGTACCTGCAGAACCTGTTGAGCATGAGAGAATTGAAGAGGCAAACTTACAGGTTCCTACTAGGGAGCCCAATGGACAGATAACTCCTGAGAGGGAGGCCTCAGATAAACCATCCAAAGCCGTAGAACTACGACGGTCGACACGCTTGAAAAAGCCTCCTGAGAGATTAAATTTGTAAATAGTTCATTATTGTAAGTAATTAATATATTGTAAAATGTACTTTCAAGTAAAGGGGGAGGGATGTGGTAACCTGAGGTGTAATACACCTTTAAGAGACTGTGAGCAGATTGACCACGTGACTGTAAGACCCCATAGCTATGCAGCGCAGGCTACCATGTAAATGTTAGTCTATAGCAGGGTCTGGCTGGAGAAGCACACATCATGTTGATGCTCTGTTGTTTGTATAAATAATAAGTATGTGCTTCATTTCATATTGGTCCCTGCGTCTACCGTCTGTAGTAACTGACTCACCTGCTGACAGATAAGTGTGCAACTGGTTTGCAATTCTTTTTATTTATTCTTTTAAATGATGTGGGCATCATTGACAGGGCCAGCATTTTTTGCCCACACTTAATTGCCCTTGAGAAGGTAGTTGCCTTGAGTACTTTGTTTGGCTATTTCGTCAGACAATCAACTGCATTGTTGTGAGTCTGAAGTCACATACAGACCAGATAGAGTGACGATGCAAGGTTTTCTTCCCTGAAGGATATTAGAGGACTAGTTGGGTTTTTGAACACAATCCAATAGCTTCATGGTCACCCTGCAAGCTTTTTATTCGAGGATTATTTAATTAACTGAATTAATTTCACAAACAATGGTGGGATTTGAAGGCTCATCTCCAGATTATTTGTCCAGGCCTCAGGATTACTAGTCCAGTAACATAATCACCATGCCACCACACTCACAAATGCCAGTGAATTTACAATCATCAGGAAAAGTAAACCTCAATTACTTCTAAATGAGTGAGCGATGCATCTATTTGCTGGGTTGAATTTAGTGATGACTCTGGGAGCAGGAAATGTGACAGGCGGGATGAGTTAATCAGGCAGGAATTGAAGCTTTGAATTTATGATGGTGGTCAGACAGAAAAGTTAAGACAGTGGTGCGGCAGTGGCAGATCAGGCCTCACGCTGTCCCACGGCGGGTTTCTATTTAGAATACAAGTGCCATGAATACTCAATTTCAAAAATTTTTAAGATACTGAATCCTATCTTCAAGATTAAGCCAGCAGCACATGGGAGCCTCGTGGCAGCTGGTTTACATCAGCTTGAAGATGGCATGCACCAGTTGGCTTTGTACGTTGTGTCTGAGGTGAACAATTGTCTTTGTTGAACTTTGCAGCACAAGAGAGGGGAGCGGGAGAATGGCAGCTTGGATGGATCTTTAGGACTGTGGTAAAGTGAGGTACCCTGTCCCTTTAAAAGAATCCAAGCATACTGATCATGTGACAGCACTGACAAAAATCACTGTACAGAGCAGGCAACTGGGAACTGTAAGCCTACTTCCAGAGGTTTCTGAGTGAGCATGTATGATCTGGAGCTCTGCCCTATGTCTCAATGAACCATCACCGTTTATTCTTACATCAGAGTCTCCCCATTATTGATTGCAAGCAGCAATTGAGGAGAACATAGGAAGGCCTGCAGTTGGAGTTCAGTTGGCCAACGAACTCATTTACCCAAGACATAAAAGTGGTGACGAGGATAAAGAACAAAAGAAAATACATTTCAAAACAGGTGAGCAAAGTACTGGAAAGAGCATCTGTGCTTACTTTGTAAAATAGATGACAGCCAACAATCGGGGCAGAAAGCAGTGCTACAGTTGAAATTTTTTTTAAGACCTTGCACAATCGCAATCGCGGGGACCCCGCCAAAACCTGAAAAGAGCACAAAATCCAGCAGAGAAAAGCCAACAGCTGCAGAGACAGAGTTTAAAAAAAACGGTGACTGCTCTTAAAGCGGCTATGCATTTAAACTGGTAAATACATAAAAAATGGCTATGGACAGAAAATTAAAAGAGACCCCAGAAAGAGGGTGACTCCACAGTAAGCCAAACATCTAAATTCATCATTACCTGGAAAGCCTATCGGAAGTGCAGTCCCCTTGCAGTCGTTCACGATACTGCATCTTGGGTGTGTCAATCCATTCGATCCCACTTCAGATGACTGGTCTCAGTATGTCGAACGCCTAGCATTCTTTATTACCGCTAACGACATCACAGGGGAGGAGCAAGAAGAAGGCAATTCTTTTGTCCTCATGCGAGGGCAAAACATATGGGCTGATCCACAGTTTTACGACACCTAGCGCCCCAGACTCGAAGACTTTGAACGAGTTAATGGAAATTGTACAAAACCACCTGAGACCAAAGCCCTCAGTTACTATGCAGTGCTTCAAGCTCAATTCAAGGAACAGACTTTCAGAGAGACAATAGCTGACTATGTGGCTGTTTTAAAGGCATTAACTGAGCATTGTGAATTTGGAACGTCCTTTAGTGATATGTTGAGAGATGGTCGGATAGGCGGGATTGGAGGCGTTTGCTAGCCAAACCGAGTCTAGTCTTCAATAAGGCACTAGAATTAGCTACCACAATGGAGAGTGCTGTTAGAAATTCTGAAGCTTTAAAAGATACACAAAATGGCGCCGTCCATCTGGTTGAGCAGGACAATCCGGCATCAAAAGGCGTGAAAACTTCAGACTCCACAGAAAGGCAGGAAATGCTCTCTAGCTCCAGACCATTGAAAAACAATGATACTGCAGAGAAAACCCACAAAAAGAATGAGAGAAATACATGCAGGCCTCCAGTGAGCGCACGACCACACAAACAAGCCGAGTGCTTTTTCTGCCACCACTATGGCCACATAAGGCGGTAATGCAGAGAAAGGCTAAAACAGCACTCTAAAGGCAAAAGGAAATATGGTGAAATATGCCTCATGGAAGAGCCAGAAGAAATAAAATCAGACATCCATTCGTTATATAATCTCAAAGTGGGTAGAGCCCAGCCAATCCAAATAGTCATTACAGTTAACGGACAACCCATTAAGATGGACGTTGACACAGGAGTGTCGATGTCCAACATTGGAGAGCATACATTCAGATATCTGAGTAAAGGAATCCATCCTTTGAAGTTGGAAGTTTCAGACACAAAGCCGAGGACATACATGGGCGAAGAAATAAGACTGAAAGGGTTATGTCAAGTCCTGGTGACAATCTGAAAGGTTGCCCTTGTTAGTGGTAGCTGGAGAGGATTCTAGCTTAATAGGCCGCAACTGGCTTGAAAAGATTAAATTGAAATGGGCCAAAATTTTTCAAATTACAATGATGAGCTTACAGGAATTGTTGCAAAAGTATGCTTCTGTTTTCAGCGACGAGTTAGGAAGGATTTGAGGGCTACAGGCCATGATCCATGTAGACCCAAACACAACCTCCAGATTTATAAGAGACAGACCAGTCCCTTATGCTTTATGGGACAAAGTTGAAACCGAACTGGACAGACTGGGAAAATTGGGCATCCTGCAACCAGTGCAATTTCCTGAGTGGGTGGCACCCGTCGTACCTGTACTGAAGCCAGACCAAAGCGTGCGTTTATGCGGTGACTATAAGCTAACTGTCAAAAAGGTGGCCAAACTTGATCGATGTCTGATACCAAAGATTTAGGAATTGCATTTGAAGTTAACAGAGGGCACCACATATCTAAAATTAGACATGACCCATGCCTAGCAGCAGGTAGAGCTGGAAAAGGACTCTAGGGAATTCGTCACCATTAATACGCATCGAGGATTGTATCAATACACACGTCTACCCTTTGGGGTCTCCTTGGCATGTGCTATTTTCCAAAGAATGATGGAAAACTTGTTCCAAGGATTGCCCCATGTTATCATTTATTTGGATGATGTATTGGTCATGGGACTGACCGACGATGAACTCTTAGCAAATCTAGAAGAGGTGCTCAAATGCTTCGCACACGTGGGGGTGCGTTTAAAACAAGAGAAGTGTCTGTTCCAAGCTAAGGAGGTGGTTTATTTGGGTGCCAAGGTTGATGCGCGGGGCCTGCATCCTGTGGAAGAAAAAGTCCAGGCCATTCATGAGGCACCTACCCCAAGAAATACCACAGAGCTTAAGGCCTTCTTAGGCATGGTAACTACTATGGCCGATTCCTCCCAAACCTCCCGGCTGTGCTGCCCCCATTGTAGGGCCTGCTTAAGAAGAACCAGAAATGGAGTTGGCAAATCCCGCACCAGGATACCTTCCTGAAAGTGAAGCGATTGTTAAGATCGCCAGCCTTGTTGGTCCACTTTGACCCCAAGAAGGAGTTAATTTTAACATGTGATGCGTCCCCTTAGGGAATAGGGGCTGTCCTTTCACATCAGATGGTGGATGGCTCCAAATGACCAATTGGTTATACATCTGTCACACTCAGAGTTGCAGAGCCATAACATTCCCAGATTGAAAAGGAGGGCTCATCTACTGTGTTTGGCGTGTTGAAGTTTTATCGATATCTCCATATTGTAACCGATCACAAGCCCCTACTGGGATTATATGGAGAAGATAGAGTGATACTACCTATCACATCGGCTCACATCCAGAGATGGGCACTAATACTAGCCGCCTATGAGTACACTTTTGTTCAACGTTTGGGAACTCAAATTATACTTGCTGATGCACTAAGCCACCTTCCCCTGCCAGCTAATAACAGGAGGCTCCAATTCCCCAGGACCTGGTCTTAGTGCTAAATTTTCTGGATTGCTCCCCTGTTCAAACTAGCCAAATCCGTGAGTGGACAAGTGGGGACCCACTATTGTCTAACATGCAGAAGCAGGTCTTGAATGGCTGGTCAGGTGGACCTAAATCCGAGAAGATGAAGCCCTATTCTGTTAGCAAATATGAACTCTCCCGCCAGAACGGCATATTTCTGGGGAGCAAGGGTTATCGTGCACCCGAGGGGGCGAAGGCCGTTATTAGCCGAGGTATAGAGCACTCACCCGGCATTAGCAGAATGAAGATGCTCTCACACAGATATTTGTGGTGACCAGTCATGGTCTTGGACATAGAAACCCTGGTCAAAAGCTGTCCTCAATGCCAGCAGGTGCAAAAGCACCCTTCCTTAGCTCCATTGCATCCATGGGAATGGCCGGGGCGGCCATTGGTGTGCCTCCATGTCGATTGCATGGGATCCTTCTTGGGCACAATATTCATTTTACTGATTGACTCCCACTCCAAATGGATGGACGTCTATGAAGTCTGGTCACCCACATCAGCTGCCACCATAGACTGTTTGCAGCAGAGTTTTGTAGTGCATGAGTTGCCGGAGATCCTCTTGTCCGACAACGGGACCGCTTTTACCAGCAGTGAGTTCCACAGGTTCACAACCCTTAACGGCATTACCCATATCAAAACCTCACCCTACCACCCAGCATCGAACGGCATGGCTGAGCAGGCAGTCCAAACCTTTAAATCCGGGATGAAAAAGATGGAAGGGGATTGCATTGGCACAAGATTGTCTTGGTTCTTGTTTGCATATTGGACCACGCCACACACGGCGACCGGCATTGTCCCTGCAGAACTACTAATGAAGAGATGTCTCTGCACCCGCCTGACCCTTATCCGGCCGAATTTAGAGGGGAGGGTGGAGAAAAGCCAAGAGGCACAGAAGACCAGGCACAATGGTCATGGTCGCGAAAGAACTTTCACGGTGGGAGATGCGGTCCTTGCAAAGAACTTTGGAAATGGGCCCAATTGGCTGTTAGGTGAGGTGTGTGCAGTAACTGGACCCCTCTCCTATAATTTATCGGTAAATGGCCGAGTAATTAAATGACACGTGGATTATCTTCGCAAAATAACACCAGTCCCATGAGAGGAAATGCAGTCTTCATCTACGCTTGAGTCTGTGCCTCATGTAGGGGACAGGGCACACGATTTGGAAGTACCGGTGGGACCTCTGGGACCCAAGGGGGTCAGAGAGACAAACCTGCCAATTTCCACTGAGGAACCTAGTGGACAACGGTCCCCTGAAAAGGGGGTCTCGGAAAAACCAGCCAAGGTTGTTGAACTGAGATGCTCAACATGTCCAAGAAAGCTCCCCGAGAGACTTGACCTGTAAATAGTTAGTGTATTTTAAGCTTGTTAGCTATGCATTTAAGTAAAGGGGGAGGGATGTGGTAAAGTGAGGTACCCTTTCCCTTTAAGAGACTGCAAGTTACTGATCATGTGACAGCACTGATGAATCACAGTACAGCGTAGGCAACTGGGAACAGTAAATCTAGTTCTGGAGGATTCTGAGTGAGCATGTATGATCTGGTGCTCTGCCCTATGTCTCAATAAACCATCACTGTTTATTCTTACATGAGTCTCTCCCTATTATTGATTGCAAGAAGCAATTGAGGAGAACATAGGAAGGTGTGCAGTTAGAGTTTGGTTGGCCAATTAATTCATTTACCCAAGACATAAAAGGAACCGGCAAGGGCAACTCAGTGGTGAGGGCATTGGGATTGGGGGAGGGACATGGAGAACTGGAAGAGGGCTTCGAGGGAAGGCAGAGGTCGGCCATGGAAATTTTCAGTGGGTGGGAGCGGTGGGGGGGCCTGGCACCTTGATTATGTTTGGGGTGGGGCAGGGGGTTGAGTGCAGCCGGTGAAGATAAACAGAATGAGAGGCCTAAAGGGCAGGGTCAGTATTGCCCAAGGTTGGATCCTGTGGGTCAAACGCAGGGTGCTGGCTGGTAGAGGGAATGTTTCACAGTTATAGGGGGACTCTGATTCGATAGTGGAGGCAAGACCAGTCTGTGGTAGAGATATTCAAAGTTCTTGTAGGGCGTATCAGGGGATTTGATGGAGATTCTAAGGATAATGTGGGCAAAGTCTAGGATTAGAGGAAGGGGTCCCGAGGGATGGGGATAAGCACAGGGGGACAGATGACAAGTCCACTTCCATGATGATAGGATCCTGGGTGATGGAGGACGTTCAAGGGTAATGGAGGGAAAGTGATGTTGGGAAGGTCAAGTGTTATAGGGACAATGTGGAAGGTGACAGGGGGTTGTGGAGGGTCACAGGTAGCAATTGGAGGATCACTCGCATAATGTCCTAAAGCTTATTTGTAGCTGCCAAGAGTGCAGATCCGAGCGGGAGGAGGCCAGTGTGGGGTGAGTGGAGTTTTAGATGTGGAAAATGGGAGGAGTAGAAAATCTAACTGCTCAACAGCTGTATGGATGAAACCCATGGACATATAGGTTCTCGTGTTACTGTCTGCCTTTTTCACACAGTTCACTTGGTGGAATACCTATGCATCTCATACACCCAATATTCCTACAACCTCTGGAGCAGGAGGAGTGGATATGAGGCAACAACTGAGGTTGTAAGGCCAGCAGTAGGCAGCACAAGATGGGGAGGGTGATCAGGAGGCAGCCATCCATGTACGGCATAGGAGAAAAAGGTCTCTGGCATGTCAGCATGTCTTCAGGACACGGACAAACTACCTACAGATGACCAAGAGGCAACTCTGGCGATGCCTGTGGCAGTCCTGGGAAGCAGTTACTGAAATTTGCCAGATCCTGCGGTTAGACCTATATCAAATGGATTTGGTAGCAATCCCATATCAGTGGCCCTCAAAGGTACTGCAGTGCTCAACTTTTTCCCTACTGGCTGCTTCCAGGGCTCTACAGATGGCATGTGTGGCATTTCTCAGACTGCAACAAACAGGTGCATCAAAGAGGTGACCAATGCCCTCTTCCATCATGCCAATGAGTTCATCAGGTTCACCACAGATGGTGATAGCCAGGTGACCAGGGCAATGGACTTTGTGGCCATTGCTCATTTCCATAGGGTGCAAAGGGTAATTGACTGGACTCGTTGTTAACAGAGCTCCCTCATAACAGCCAACAGCATTTGCCAAGGGACTCCATTCTCTAAACACCCAACTGGCCTGTGATTACAAGTGAAGAGTTATGCAGGTCTGTTCTCATTTCCCAGAGAGTTCTCATGACCCGTATATCTTGTGGAACTTGCAACTTCCTGAGTTTTTCGAGGCCCCTACCCAGATTGAAGGCAGGATCCTCTAATGCAAACTCACCCCTACCATGTAATTACACATGTTTCACATGTCCTCCGCCAGCCCTTGAAATTTTCACACAAGTCACGTGAGCGCTAGCTCCTGACACGAAAGTGGAAGTGGCACCTAACTCTGGTTTTGCCATTGGGAATGACACGCGACAGATTAAATTCCCCCTGCTGACTCTGAAGACTAACAATATATTTCTATGACATGTTACTCATCTATTCTGCCTTGCTTCTCAATAACTGATCTATTCATCTCTATTTATTTTGGATCAGATCTCCACTTTTATTGTGCATTGTATACCATTGCCCTTTTGTTGTTACCATATGCACTAAAAAGAGGTTTTCCTCTGTAATCAACTGCAATTGTTACTTACTTATATGCCTGATGTAATTATGCCACTTCTTGTACATGAATGACTGAATGAGAATAATTCTAAAGTTAGCAGAAAAAGACAATGAAGTAATATTTGAAATGTCTGCAAGAAGTTCTTCTAGATATATCCCACTTCTGTTTGTAATGTGCATGTATGTGAAAGAGAGAAAAATAGAGATAGGGCACATCCTGGGAATTATTTTCACTCTGCTCCAAAATATCCAGATTACATGAGGAAAACTAACAACTCACAAAAACTAGACAGAAATAAAGCTCCAGATACTGTGGAGGAACTCTGAATGTGAAAGATAGGTACATCATGGACACTGCAGTTTTCACCTTGTTATTGTGAGCTATAATATCCAGAATGTGTCGAATCAGGATGAAATATCAGAAATAGCAGTTCAGCAGATGTGATGGGATCCAAATTTTAATATTGTTCATGGCATTAGATTGAAATTCTGAGTGAACAGTGTTTTCGATTTGAGTTTTTTTCAGGCTTTTGATGGTTACATTGGAGTGAGAGGGTGATATTTATGCAATAATTGTATATTGTAAGTCATCCAGACCTAGATGACGGGGCTGGTTAATGTTCTTTGATTTTGACAAAACCTACCTGGCCAGTGCTTCATCAGAAATGGCTAATCACCAAGAGCTATAATTATTCTGAAGGGAGTAAACTATCAGGATGAATTTCCGGAGGGTTCTCCTGATAAGCCAACATAACTTTGATGATGGATGTGCAGAAACCCCAGAGAAACTGAACAAATGCAGGGTGTCAGTGAGTTTTCCAACAAAGTTAAGGCAACTCAGTCCCTATACCTTTTCATAATTATATAAATAGCTGAGAAAGAGGCATGTTTTGAGAAGGCAGAAGGGAATTATAAATAAAGTACTTGCATCGTAAGAAAATGCTACAAATCCACTATACAATAATTAAATATTTATCATTTAAATAATTGGAAAGGAAATAATTAAAATAATTTGCACCTTAAGCAGGGTTTGTAAATTAGTACATGGTGTTACATACACCATATCTGGGGGGGGTATTTTCTTCAGCATCAATAAGCACATTATATGTGACACATTGCTTTATAAATTTGTTTTATTACAATAATGGGTGAAATGATGTTGCTTTTAAACTATAAAGAAACGGCATTAAACAATGAAAGCTGCATTCCAGATCCTAGACTACCCATAACAGATAACACTAAATCTCTTCGAGGTTATTAAATAATCAGTGGATACAATGACTGTCAGAAATCCTTCAAGCTTTGGTTTCATGGTTCACGGTTTTAGAATTGGATGAGTGCAATTTTGTTTATTTAAAGATGGACCATGCTGCCTTCCTGTGGTTGTTTTGTTTGCCTGCTCAAAAAGCACACTTTAAAAGCGGGACAAGGCAGGAAGGCAGCAGGATCATTTTAACTGCCACGCTGCATTTCCAGCAGGTTGGGGGGCTGGGGTGGGGTGTTACTTAAATCAGGGCCAATATCTTGTGCAAAGGCAGAAGCTCACGCTTTAAGATAGAACAGAATATTATGAATTATATTTAGGGATATAATTAAAGGAATGTTCAGGTTCGACAAAGAACTAAAGTGAACAATGAGTGGCACAACACCCCAGTCTGCAATCTACTGGCAATAGTTAATAATGGGGATTATTTAGCTGTTATTACACTAGGGATCATTTAGACTTTCAGATTTACCTTATAAAGCAGACCCTGGGGTACCAAGTACCTCTGAAAAATTAGCATCTTGTTTACTGCCCAAAACGGTGTTAAATATACAGAAAGGCAAGTTACATTTAATATCAGGAAACTGACAAAATATAAGTTGATCCGAGGAACAATTTGTCAGTCAAGCTACTATCTTTCAATTCCTTTGTATATTCCAGTCTTAGACTAGACAATCAAAACATTTCTCAAAAGTAAAGCAGTCACTCTGGGGATATATTTTGCTCAGTGTGTAAAGTTGTATGAATTTACTTACTAAACCATGGAGGTTTGTAATGACAGTTGAACAAAGCATTTCTTTTTAACTTCATGCACAGAACACAATGTAGTTATTTTTCTTTATTTTTGTCGTATGATGGGGAGCCTTTAGATATTTTTGGTGACGATGGTAAACACCCTGACGGACAGATTTCACAGACTGGTCTGTTTCCGTGCTGTGTGATTCTTTGTAATTTTAAGTAACAACAATTTGCATTTATATTGTGCCATTAACAAAGAAAAATGTTCTAAGATGCTTCATAAAGATGGATTGAGGAAGAGATGCTATGATAGAGAGAGAGATTATAAGGAGTAAAATATTCTTGCATATGCTATATGATCAAGCTCTTTATAAGTTTTCCATCCACGATGTATCACATTCATTAACTGGTCAGACAAAACATCATGACTGTCTCTCCTGATCTCTGCATCCCTTTCTGTTAGCTTCTCTTTTTTCAAAAGTTTAAAGAGGTTCAGCGTGTGAAGGGGTTCAATAGTGTAGATGTCAAGAAGATATTTCCACTTTTGGCAGAGTCCACAACTATAGGCCATATATATAACATAGTCACTAATAAATCCAGTAGGGAATTCAGGAGAAACTGTTTACCTGGACAATGGTTAGAATGTGGAACTTGCTACCACATGAAGTGGTTGAGGCAATTAGCATAGATGCATTTAAGGGGAAGCTAGATAAGTGTGTGAGGGTGAATGGAAGTATTTGTTTTATGTATAAGATATTCACCGGCACAAACGTTCTATGCAGAATGGCCTGTTTCTATGCAATGAGATTCTATATAATTCTAAGTACCAACAATTTGCATTTATACTGTGTCATTAGCATAGAAAAATGTTCTAAAATGTATCATGGCTGAGAAAGAGACATCAAGATAGGGAGAGATTATAAGGGGTGAGTGAAAGCTTGGAAAAAAGATGGATCTTAGGACATAATTTATAGAATCATAGGGCTGAATTATACAAAGTGCCAGACTCCCTGTGCCTACTGCCTACACACACAGCTAAAATGTCTGGCGGGGAGCCCACAGAGGGGAACACCGGCTGCCCTACACCGAATTAACAGAGGTGGGATTTCCACCTTTCTGGTTCAGGTAGTCCCACCTCAGAGAGCTGCCAGCTAATGAGAGACCAGCAGCTCTCCAGTACCTCCGGCATGGGGCATTATACCATTTGGATACATCTCACTGGGTGCCAAATTGGCAGACCTGGTGAAGGGCCAGGGTTTGAGAGGCCATGGGGTTGGAAAACCTGGCAAGGGTAAAACCTTGAGGGGCCCTTCCAATGGCTCAGGGTGCCCATTAATGAGGGCTGCCCTCCGCCTGCCACCAGCCCACGCAGGGAAGCCTGTCAGGCTGGCTGCTCAGTATGGGCCTCTCCTGCCACCCTGGTGGCAGTGGGATAGGGTTCTTATTTGGGGATTAATTGACCACAAGGGCTCAGATGGCCCACTGCTGCTCCCACCGCTGGTGTAATTGTGGCAGGGGTGACATGCATGTAGGTGGTGGGCAGGCCACCTGCTGGAATGAACATGTTTTACCCCACCACCTTCAAACCCATCAGCAGAGGTTGTTAAACCCAGCCCACAGAATCTTACTGCACAGAAAATGGACGTTTGGCCAATGATCCCTCTAAATTGTATCACCCTGCCTTAATCCAAAGGTTCCTGCACAGGCTGAGCTCAAGTCAGCCCCTTTAAGTTACCACGTGTATGCAACTGCACAAAAAAATTTACATACTGCACACTTAAATGAACATACTGCACACAACAAGAAAAAAAATAGTCATTTGTTAGTACAGAACATGAGTATTGCTGAAAAAAGAAACCTGTCGAAGCTTTTCATCTTGCACTCATCAGGACACTTCACAAGAATACCAAATGTAAAGAGGACGGCAATTTATAAGAGAAGAGTGTGCTGATTGGTTGGCAAATGACTTTGAGGTGTTGTCATGGAGAATGCATCAATTTATGGTGACTGACAGTTTAACTGCCAGGCATTGTTTGAATTTTAAACCTGGCAGCTTGACCGTGATTGGTCAAGAGAGTGCCCTGAGGAATGAGTCAGCAAATGGTTGTCACTTATTTTCAACTAAACAAAACAGCAAGACCTGGACAATATCCAGGCTTGGGCTAACAAGTGGCAAGTAACATTCGTGCCACACAAGCGCCAGGCAATCACCATCTCCAACGAGAGAGAATCTAACCATTGCCCCTTGATGTTCAATGGAATTGCCATCACTGACACCCCCACTATCCCCACCCTGGGGGTTACCATTGACCAGAAACTGAACTGGACTAGCCATATAAGTACTGTGGCTGCAAGAGCATGTCAGAGGCTAGAAATCCTCCAGCAAGTAACTCACCTCCTGACTCTCCAAGGCACAAGTCAGGAGTGTGATGGAACACCCTCCACTTGCCTGGATGAGTGCAGCTCCAACAACACTCAAGAAGTTTGACACCATCCAGAACAAAGCAGCCCCCTTGATTGGCATCCCAACCACAAACATTCACCCCCTCCACAAACATTCATTCCCTCCACCACTGACGAACAGTAGCAGCAGTGTGTACCATCTACAAGATGCACTGCAGAAACTCACCAAGGCCCCTTAAGCAGCACCTTCCAAACCCACGAGTGCTACCATCTAGAAGGACAAGGGTAGCAGACACATGGGAATACCACCACCTAGAAGTTCCCCTCCAAGCCACTCACCATCCTGACTTGGAAATATATCTCTGTTCCTTCACTGTCATTGGGTCAAATTGCTGGAACTCCCTCCCTAACAGCACTGTGGGTGTACATACACCACAGGAACTGCAGCAGTTTGAGAAGGCAGCTCACCACCACTTTCTCAAGGGCAATTAGGGATGGTCAATAAATGTTGGCCTAGCCAGCAATGCCCACATCCCATAAATTAATTTAAAAAAACATTTGGTGCATTCTCCATGGCAATGCTTCAGAGTTCACTTGCCAACCAATCAGCACTCACTTCTCATACAGTATAAAATGTTGTTCCCTTTACATTTGGTATTCTTGCAAAGTGTCCTGATGAGTGCAAGGTGAAAAGCTTTGACATGTCTCTTTTTCAGCAAAAAAATAGAGGAGGCATAGCAATTGGCCAGTCATGTCAGTGCTGGCTCTTTAACAGAACAGTTGCTTCGTCCTCGCTTTTTGTCTGTAACCCGGAAAGTTACACATCTTCAAACATCTGTCCAAATCTCTTTTAAAACGATTTATGTAATCGACTTCGACCATCTTTTCAGGTATAGCGTTCCGGATCCCAACAACACTTTGATCGAAATAAATTCTCCTCATCTCCCCTCCTCCTCTTTTACCAATGATTTTAAGTCTATGATCTCTGATTAGTGATCTGCACAAAGACGGAATAATTTTTCTCTATCCTCCATCAAAATCTCTCATTATCTTGAAAACTTCTTATTAATTCACCTCCTAACCTTCTCTATTATTGCAAGGAGAGCAGTCCCTCATTCCTGGTAAAAATCTGGTGTGTCCCATTGCACCTTTCCTGAATCTTTCATATTAATTTCCTGAAACATTTTCCTGAATTATAAAATTGAGAATTTAAAAGAGGAAAGGGAAATGAGGAGACAATTCTGGAATATGAGAGCTGATCAACTGTAGTCCTATAAGCCCAACAATAGAACAACAGAGAAATGAACAAAAAGCCAGAATTAGAAGAACTGAAATTTCAGGAGGAATTATGGGGCTGGAAGTGGTTACTGAAATAGGGAGGGATGAAGAAGCAAAGCCATGGGCCAGAATATTCCTGTTGGCGTGCGGGGGCAGGCCTTGCACGCTGAGGCATAAAATGACGTGCGGTGACGTCAGGCGAGCGTCCCGATGTCACCGGGCGCCATCGTGATATCTAGGTGGGCGGGCACGCGATGACCCCCGATGCGCGCCCACCATTAATTAATCACCCACTTAAGGCCCTCGAGGCACTAATTGACTGCAATTTTTCAGGGCCCGTGCGATCTTCAGGACGTCGCACGGGCGCAACGGGCAGGCGGGTAGGAGACATTTGTATAAACCTCACCCGCGGGCGGGATAAGAGGGGTCAGTGGGGTCGCGAATGTTATCTGTCAGATATTTAATTCTGAAAGTTACTGATACTTGCCTGTGTGAGCAGGAATACTTCAAAACTCATACCAGCTGCTTGGACAGGAGTAACAGCCTTCAGGTCAGGACTCTAAAGCGAAGATCATTTTTGGGGCCTGCAGGTTTCAGGAAGCCTTCCCTTAGCCTGGGAATGGGAGTTGTGCTCTCCACTGGAGGCACCTCCTCTGAGGAGGAAGGGAGGGCCAGAAGGGGGAGGCGGACAGGAGTCCACATTCAGCCTCCAGGGGAGCCACCTTTGGGAGGAAATGTGCAGGCACAAGGGGCGCAGGGCCAACAGGAAGTCCAAGGTGGAAGGGGCCGCAGAAGACGCCACTACCCTGCTGCCAGGGTATACAGGCAGCAAAGCAGCTATCTCAATATGTCTGAAGTGCAGTGCCGAAGGAGGCTCCAACTCTCAAGGGAGACAGTCAACTCCATCTGTCAGATTAGAGGCCTTGAGATCTGTGCCAACTGTGTGGGTGGGCACCCCATGCCAGTGGTGCTGAAGGTCACAGCTGTCCTCAACTTCTATGCCTCTAGCTCTTTCCAGGGGTCAGTGGGCGATCTTTGCGGAGTCTCCCAGTCAGCTGTCCACACTTGTGTCAAGCAAGTGACAGACACTCTGTTCAGGCGTGCATTGACTTTCATCCACTACCGCTGGGATGAGGCCAGCCAGACAGAGCGAGTCAGAGGCTTTGTGGCCATTGCTGGCTTCCCCCGTGTCCAGGGTGCTATAGACTGTACACATGTGGCCATCAAGGCGCCAGCAGGTGAGCCCGGTGCCTTCATCAACAGGAAGGGCTTCCACTCTATGAACGTGCAGATAGTGTGTGATCACAGGATGCTGATTCTACAAGTCTGTGCAAGGTACCCAGGCAGCTCCCATGACGCCTACATCCTCAGACACTCCCAGGTGCCGGGGCTCCAGCTCGGCTGGATGGACACCTGCTGAGTGACAAGGGCTATCCCCTCAGAAGGTGGCTCATGACGCCTCTCCGCCATCCAAGAACAGAATCTGAGCAGCGATACAATAGGAGCCATGCCTCCACAAGGGCTGTGGTAGAGAGAGCCATCGGTCTCAAAATGCACTTCCGATGCCTGGACCGTTCCGGGAGCGCACTCCAGTACCCCCCAGATCGTGTGTCACTGATAGTGGTTGCATGCTGCGCTCTCCACAATCTTGTGCTGGAAAGGGGGGACGCTGTTGGCAAAGGAGATGTCAACGCAGTTGCTCCGGCTGCACGCGATGAGTCCAGCAGTGAGTCCGAGGATGAGCACACACAGGGAAATGCTGAGGGGGTAGACGCTAACCCAAGCATACTCCAGGGAGGCAGGGACACCCAGGAGGCTTTAATCCAAAGAACCTTCAGCTAGCACACCACATATGGACCTTCAACACACGCCAGGGCTGCAAGCTCTATACTCAATACCTGAGTGCTAAATCTGCCTGGATAGGAATATTAACTAAGGCCCTTATCAATAAAGCTCAATGTCAAACAACTCACTCATAACATCATGGTTTCCCGTCCACCTGCAGAAGTAAGGAATCACCCTGAGGCATGGCAACATGTCAAAATTTATTGAGATTACAAAAGTAACTTCTGAAACCAAAAAGAAAATGTGTTACACATCACACCAAAAGTCTTAAATGAACTAATATGGGGCAAAATAAAAGCACCAGAGAGAAACCTGTGGTGTAGCGAAGGTGCCTTAAATTTATGCTGACGGGTGCTACGTCCAGGTGCTGTCCCCTCGCTGGCACCGGCATCTGAGACAGCCTGCTCACTCTGCTGTCCTGTTCGCCTCGATGACCTTGGCGGACGTCCTCTGGCTCGTGGAGTCTGTGATTGCCCCGCCTGGGAGGGAGTGGCCAGTTCCACAGCTGGCTTCTCCCCTGTCGCCGCACCCTCATCGGATGCCACGGTCACTGGCAGAGGGGCAGAGGAACTGCTGCCCTCATCTGGAATGCCCTGAGAGGAGTCCACAGAGACGACAGGCAGCTGCTGCGCCGACATGAGGTCACTTCCGGCCTCCCTGCTCACCGTAGATGGATGGGCACCGAGCTGGGATACTTGGTGCACAAACCATCTCCCACATGGGCAATGACCAGCTGAGGTCGATACCGCTGTGGGGGCTTACAGGTCCGAGCACAATCCCAGGAGACCCTGATTGTTCTCCTGGAGGAGCCTCTCCACGAGAGTCGCCACTTTCTCCATGGAAGAAGCATGGCACTCGGCCATGAGGCTCATTGCATCGGTGATGCTCCGCGTGGACACCTCCAGCATGGGCATCATGCCACGTATAGCCTCATGTAACTCCGCCAGATCCTCCCACATACTCTGCTGCACCTCCAGCATTTGCTGCCTCACGGACAACTCCAGAGGCACATCATCAGCCACCAACCAAGCATGTGCCTGGTCCCCAGCAGTACTCCCGGCACCCTGGGCACTCTCTGTCTCTGCCTGCACCTCAAGTGAGTGTGAAGTGCCCTCACCGCTCTGCCCTGGGACACTAACCAAAGATCTAATTCCTATCGAGGTGCTAGTATCTGCGCTGGTGCCTGTCTGGCAAAGATGGTGTGACACTGGTGAGTCGATTTCCTCTGTGCCCTCAGGTGTGAGAGGTGGCTCCTCTGCCTCCTCCTCCCGGCCCTGCTCCGATGATGCTGAAAGGAAGAGCAATGAAATTTGATTAGTTACAGTGCAGACGGTGTCAATTTCCAAGCTGGTCCCCCGGATCAGTATGCGCTCATCCTTCCATAACCAATGGTCAATCCATGTTGCAAACTTCTTCACTGAGCATTCAGCAATGCCATGGCTTTTGGGACACACATGGTGACCAGAGTGCTCGGCCAACATCCCTCCCTGTGGCACCCCAGCTTCACTGCCACCAGTGGACCTGGGAGCATGGCACCTCTCCAGATCCATGGCCTGCTGCTCAAAAGGAGTCAAGATGGCCAACTGGGCCTGCCCTCGGCCAGTCCGCATCCACTCGGCAGAATTGTGTGCAGTCTTCTCCTGAAAAGGAGAGAAGAGCATTGATTAGTCCAGCCTGTACCTGGATTCCCATCACATCCCTGCCAACCCAGCCAGAGTGGGACATTGCAGGACTCTAGTTCTTCGTTACCCCGCAGCTCCCACACACTTACGCAAAGAAGCCAGGGCTGACCCTACCCTTTACCAATGCTGCCTCCATCACATGTAGCACCACAAGGTGTAACATTGCTAAGCAAGGAGGCACAAGCACATGGAATGCAAAGGCCACCTTGAAGTTCCCCTCCCAGCATGTTAGCACCCTGACTTTGACATGTTTCCCAGCTCCAGCACTCTGCCTAGATGCAGGTCCTTGAGTTTCACCCCCATTCTATACTCTGGGTGTCAGTGTCACACATGCCGCGGGTGCAGAACACATCTTAGCTCAACCCTCTCAGGGTGAACTGAGCATGAGCAATATCTGCTGGCCCACCCAGCGAGGGATACATGCCGTGAAGGATTCAATGCCGTTACTGTACTCAGAGTTGCTGTGAGGGCGGGCGGGGGCGGAATTGGGGGGAAAGGGTGACAGCTGCATTAAGTCACCTCAGCCAACATGGTGGTACACACCCTTCCCGAGCACAGGAGATCGTTGAATCTTTTTCGGCACTGGACCGACGTGCATCAAACCACATCATGGGAACTCACACTCTCGGCCACCTCCTCCAGGTGGGCAGCTAGGCACTCATCCGAGAACCGAGGGGCACACTGCCCTGCTGGCCTGCCCTCCAGCCTGGCCTATCCCGTTGCCCTACCCTCTAGCCTGGCCTGCCCTGTTGGCCTACCCTCTGGCCTGCCCCGCTGGCCTACCCTCCGGACTTGTGTGCTGCACAGTAGCCCTCTACTGAGCCCTTCTGCGGCCATTGTGAGCAGCCTTTAAACAGGCTGCCAGGTCGCCAATGGACCTGGCGGTCTGTGCATGTCCGCTGCCGCCCGCCCACTCCTGCTTTCCTTAAGAGTCGAGAAATATGCTTGGCGGGCCTTAATTGGCCTGCCCGCGTAACATGGCGGCACGGACCCAATCGACATAGGGAAAATTCTCCCCATGGAGAAATTTAATGGCAAGAATAAGATTTTTAAGTGTTTGGTATTAGTGTAGACAAGGGTGATGGGTGATTGTGTAGGCTCATTACAAGCAACAGTTTAGGAGGCTGTAAAGACTAATTATTTTTACTCAGCTGCACATGACTACTTTTTAAAAAATCTATTTTACAGAAATCCAAAATAGAAACGTAGATATAATTAGGGAGCAGATATATTGTTTTCGACCAGTTTCCTTACATTAAGCACTAGATACGACTTAAAACATAAGTGTCATTCTAATACAGACAACCCCGGAATCACAGAATCATGGGGCAGGATTTTCAGGTCGCTGGGCGGGCGTGGTGGGCGGGCCCGGGAGCGGCCAGGGAATGGGTCGCCACCCCCCGAGCGGCCCCCAAAGGCGATTTCACACTGGCTGGCCAATTAATGGAAAGACACGCTGAAAGGCCCAGCGCTGCTGGGGTGATGGCATGAAGAGGGCGAGCACTGAAGTCAGTGTGAGTGCAGGGGAGCACGGAAGGAAAGCTTTGCGAAGGCAGAGAGCTGCCTCCGGGAGCTGAAGAATTTAAAGTCAGAAATAAACATAATGAAATTCCGAAAAAAAAACTTCTACCCCTGAGACTCACTCGCCTAAACATATTGATGATAAAAATTCTGCCCAAACGTTTTTAATATCAGAAACCTCATCCCGCCCTTGGTTGAGGTTTCCTCAAAAATCCAAAGGCTGCCTGGCCGATTCGCCCACCCGCCAACCATAACGTAGACCGGGCAGCGAAAAATCCAGGCCACAGAGAGGTGCCAGAGGACTGGAGGACAGTGAATGTGGCACCATTATTCAAGAAGGGTAGTCAGGATAAACTAAGTAATTACAGGCCAGTGAGTCGAACATCAGTGGTAGGGAAACTATTGGAAAAAATTCTGAGGGACAGGATTAATCTCCACTTGGAGAGGTAGGTATTAATCAGGGATAGTGAGCATGGCTTTGTCAGGGGGAGATCATGTCTAACAAATTTGATTGAATTTTTCAAGGAGGTTACTAGTTTGTGTAGATGAGGGTAGAGTAGTTGATGTAGTCTACATGGACTTCAGTAAGGCATTTGACAAGGTCCCGCATGGGAGAATGGTCAAGAAGGTAAGAGACCATGGATCCAGGGCAATTTGGCAAATTGGATCCAAAATTGGCTTAGTGGCAGGAGGCAGAGGGTAATGGTCGAATTTTGGATTTGAGATTGGAAGCCTGTGACGAGTGGTGTACCGCAGGGATTGGTGCTGGGACTCTTGCTGTTTGTAATATACATTAATGAGTTAGATGTGAATATAGGAGGTATGATCAGTAAGTTCGTAGATGACATGGGGGAGAATCTTTGGCTCGGCGAGCGGGGTCGAGGCCTGCTCGCCGAGGCGTAAAATGACACAGGGTGATTTTCGGGCGTGCGTCCCAATGTCACCACACGTCATTTAGATTTTCAGTTCGGCGGGCACGCAGCCCTTAAGGTTGGCGGGCAAGCGAAGAGCCCAGGCAGCCTTCGCATTTTTCATGGAACCTCATCCACGGGTGGGATGAGGCTTCATGAATGATTTTAAATTTTCTCAAAAATTTTTATTGAAATTAATGCACATGTCCCAGCTCATGTGACAGTTTCACATGAGGGGACCATGTCATAAAAAATTTTTCAACACTTTATTGAACTGTTAAAACTTAAAACTAACCTCCCTGAGGCACCTCTATGCCTCAAGGAGATTTCTGCGCTCATTCACGCACATGCATGAAAGAGCGCACTCCCAACTCAGGGAACCCCCCCACCCACCCACAAAGGGAACGCATAGCGCTTCCGGGTGCGTGTCACGCTGGACAGGCCTTAATACCAAATGGTATTTAATCTTGAGGAGTGTGAGGTGATGCATTTTGGGAGGACTAACATGGCAAGGGAATACACAATGAACGGTAGGACCCTAGGAAGTACAGAGGATCAGAGGGGCCTTGGTGTACATGTCCATAGATCCCTGAGGGCAGCAGCACAGGTAGATAAGGTGGTTAAGAAGGTACATGGGATACTTGCCTTTATTAGCCAAGGCATAGAATATAAGAGCAGGGAGGTTATGCTGGAGCTGTATAAAATGCTCGTTAGGCCACAGCTGGAGTACTGCGTGGAGTTTTGGTCACCACACTATAGGAAGGATATGATTGCACTGGAGAGGGTGCAGAAGAGATTCACCAGGATGTTGCCTGGGCTGGAACGTTTCAGCTATGATGAGAGACTGGATAGGCCAGGGTTGTTTTCCTTAGAGCAGAGAAGGCTGAGGTGGAACCCGATAGAGGTATACAAAATTATGAGTGTCGTAGATAGGTTGTATAGGAAGAAACTTTTCCCCTTAATGGAGGTGTCAATAACCAAGGGCCATAGATTTAAGGTAAGGGGCAGGAGGTTTAGAGGGGATTTGAGGAATTATTTTTTATTCAGAGGGTGGTTGGAATCTGGAACATACTGTCTGACGGGGTGGTAGAGGCTGGTACCCTCATGGCATTTAAGAAGTATTTAGATGAGCACTTGAAACGCCATAGCATACAGGGCTACGGGCCAAGCGCTGGAAAATGGGATTAGAATAGATAGGTGCTTGATGGCCAGCATGGACACAACAGGCCGAAGGGCCTGTTTCTGTGCTGTATAACTCTACGACTCTAAAGCCAGAATATTCCGTCGCGTAAAATGACTCGTGGTGACATCGGGCGTGCGTCCCACGCGTCATTCCGATCTTCAGTTCGGCAAGCGCACACTGGAGTCAGTTGCGTGCCCGCTGAACTGTTAAAGACCTGTTAAGACCATTAATTGACTAATTAAAGTGATTGTCAGGGCTGGCCTTAAGGTTGGTGGGCAGGCGAAGAGCCCAGGCGGCCTTCGCATTTTTCATGAAACTTCATCCATGGGTGGGAAATTCATAAACATGGCCCAGGTCATGTGGCACTGTCAACATGAGGGAACATGTTTGAGTAATTTTCTTTTTTCTCCGTGCCTCAGGGAGATTTCCGAGCTCTTTCACACGCATGTGCGAAAGAGCGCAGGCCCCAAGTCTCCCTCCTCCCCCCCCGCCCACACAGGTAACGCTGAGCGCTTCCAGGTGCGCATCACACTGGGCGGGCCTTAATTGGCCTGCCCACGTAAAATGGCGGCGCGCAGCCAATCGTGGGGGGGCGATCAGTTCTGCGCCTGCAACGCCCACTCCCAACTGGCCCGCCCGATGGGGAGAAAGTTCTCCCCCATGACTCTATGATTAATGGCTTTAATAAGCCTCTTAATTGTCGGCGGGCGTGCTGCCTACTCTCATGCACGCCCACTGACCGAAATATTGCACGAGTGTGCGATGACATCGGGACTCTCACCTGGCATCATGGCACGCTATTTTACATCCGATTGGGTCGGGCACGCGCCCACCCATGGTACATAAAATTCTGCCCATGTAATAATGCTGAACTGTAGGTGGCCGTTCAGCCCATCGTGCCTGTAACAACCCTGCATCTGTTATTTTTCATCAAAGGTCAACTTAAATGAGCCAAGGTAGGGGAAGAATGTGCAAAAAATGAAAAATACCAACTCGGATCATACACAGCTCTTTGTAATTTACTGCTATTATGTTTAAAATGGGGACCAGTTTGTTTAGATGGCTAGCGTGTGGATCAGATTAGTCCCTACGGCGCGGGGTTTGATCCCTATTCCAGCTGAGGTGGACTCAAGGCCTGCCTCCTCGCCCTGCCCTGTAGTAAAAAAAATCATGGGGCTTAGCCATGATTTGGCAAATAATTGCCAAGAGCCTGCAGAGAATCGAAGAAGAATATTTAAAATCGCCGAATAAAAAATTACATCAGGAAGCTGTTTACAAGGAACTGAAAAACTTTTGAGTGTAGCATTTTTAATTTAGAAGGAATGTGCTCCTTTGATAAAAATACAACTTCAGGTCTTGATCAATGCCCAGAAAGGAATTACTTGGAGAAATTACACTGAACAGACTTGTAGGAAAACTGATCGCTTCAGGAGGTCAAGGCATGGTATAAATCACTGGTTTCAACACTTTATTAGGATGATATTCAAATTCCACTGTAACATATATAGAATGGCATTCATGTGGATTCATTTTCACTGCAAAATTCACACCTAGTTTCCCAATTTGTTCAAACATCTGGAGAGATAGCCACAGCAGACTACGAAGTGCCTTGGGGTGTTCCTTTATGTTAAGAGTGCTATGTAAAAGTGAGCAATTGTGATCGGAGATGCTGAGTTGACAGCATCTGCTTTCCAACTGGGGAAGGAAAAGAAACTCCATCTGTGAGTGATTTTAGATAGTATTCTCAGAGGGAACAGGAAAAGGTCAAATTTAATAACATTTAAAAGGTTGAGAGAAAGGATTAGAATTAAGGAGGAGGGTGCTGTGCATCACCAAACCATGAAATCCCAGTTTTATCATAAGAGGGATTACATGATCTCTCTTAAGAATCATCTCTCTGCAGGTTCCACCTTCCTCAGTGAGTTTCAGTTGATAACTAGTGCTACTTTTACTGTGTGACACCCAGAGAAGATTGCCTTCCATGAATGACTCAGCTTCCTGGTGAAGCTCATTGCAGAGACTCCATTCCCTGTCTTTAGGGAAATTTAGACATTTGTTATAGAATGCACTAATCTTATCTTGACAACTTGTCTTACCCAAGTGTATGTTCCATGCTGTTTTTGAGTGACAGGCACCATATGCCCAGGGGCTCAAACCTGCAGCCATCTGGTATTGAAGCTGGCATCATTTCTGTGAAGGAGCTTCTTTACTTTTTAAACAAAGAAGCATTTATTTTTTTTACTTTTAAAGTAGATGAGTCCATTTTAGTCACAGGGCAGAATTTTCCCTGCCAAGTGAGGTGGGATCCTGTGTGTGGTAGGAAAATCCCTGAAATTGACATTGGTTCAGGATCGTGGCATCATCCCAGCCTCTTCAGTTTGCCTCGGCACAGGTTCCAAGTCCAGCAGGGGAAACCCTTGGGCCTGGCGTGAAAGCAATTGAGCCAATTAAGAGCCTTGTTAACCATAAATTCCTTCTTTCCCAATAGCGGACAGGCACCACCCTGTATCTGTACCTCACTGGGATCACCGAAGCAAGTGCCCAGCAGGAAGAGCTTCTTCAGTAAAACTCACAGGCTGGGGAAGCATTGATCAGTTATGCTGAAGAGCTCCAGCCATGGCCATTGAGAGACTGTGGTTCAAAGAATGTCTTCCTTTAGAGAGTGCTCTCGCTGCTTGACAGTTGATTACCAACCTCTTGGAAGTCCCTTCACTTGTCTAGCACTACACTCAACTTCAGCCGCATTTCCCTGCTGCCAGTCTTCAGCACAGTATGGGAGCAGCTTATGCAGCTCTCCCTTGCTGCTCTGCTGTTAGGCAAGAGCAGCAGAAGTCACAAAACTGCCAACTGCTCCAACAGCAGCAGGGGCAACACCGATCCTAGCTGCCTTCACCTCAGTCACATGCCCCTCCACAGGGCAGAGAGAATGGACATTGAGATCTGAGTGGAAAAGACAAGACCTCCAACAAGGGTCTACAAGTAGAGACTCAGGCTCTTATGGATGCTGATATCTGCAGCTTCATAGAATAAGACTTCATTTTCAGTAGACCCGATAGGCACACATTGCCAATGGTTGACAAGCTGCCTGTCACTGGAGGGCCACGCTTCCCACACCCCATCACTAGTCCCTGCCTCTCACCAAGTCGTCTACTTTCTTCTGGAAGGAGAGAAAATAGATATGTTTACAATGGTTCAGGTGGGAAGGAGGGAAGGACACCAGTTGTGGGGGGTTGGGGCAACAGTGAGGCATGGGTGTTAGAGGGCAATAGGCTGAGGGTGAGTGCACTGACTGTCCAGAATATCCCACTGAATATTTATCTTAAAGAAAAAGGGCACATTTTAAAAATCACTGCTCCACATAAGTCACAAAGTAATTTCAAGAATATGCATATTGTGTAATTTAATACGTTCATTTATTTCTGAGGGAAAAATTGCTCAATTATTGCCTCAGTAAAATTGTTTACTTTTATGTTAAAACTCTAAATCATAAATATTTTTTAACCCTTTAAATTAGTGAGGTGAGACTTGATTATTATATTTTCATGACAGCAGGTGTAAACACATTAACAAAAATTCTTATGGTGTTTCCCAGTCAAGAAGGTGTGTGCAGTAGAATACTGAGTCCACTTCAAAACTGTGATATAAACCTCTGCAGATTGAATGACAACATATATTTCCCATAATTCCCTTTATTCCCAATGTGAGTTTTTTTCTATTTTCTGCATTAGCCTTCTCTATGGTTGCCAACTTAGCAAAGAAAGAAGGAAGACTTTGGCCAGAATTTTCCAGCACAGCATCCCCTCCCACCATGGTAGATTCCCCCTTGGCGTTGAAGCCAAGCCATTGAAACCTCCGTTCACACCAGCGGGAGAGGAAAATCCCGCCAGCGTGAGGGGCTAGAAAATTCCGACCTTTCGTTTGTGCAGAATGAAATCACGTTACCACAAAATGGCTCTGACTGCACTGATTGCTGTTATATAACCAAACGCAGCAGGCACTGATCATAATATTTTTGTTAGTCACGGTTGAAGGAAGACTGTTGATTAGGATGCCAGGAAACATGCATTGACAGAGAAAAAACTCAACGGGGACCAGGCTCCTCTCCTATCTGTACCGCTTCTGCCCATCTTGTTATAACTGCTGTTGTAATTAATTCCACAGCTGCATACTATGGGCAGAAATTCTTGTAAGATCAGAAATCTCTGCCCAATGGTGTTTAGTGACTTAAGTGGGATATGTCAGTGGAACCAGTGTTTAAAAGTAGCACTGAGGAGGAGGAAGAGGGTAGAAGCTAGGGTGAGCCCAGAAGGAAAAAACAGCGAAAACTGGGAAATAAGAGTATTGGTCCGAACTGTTTTTCCTTCTGGGAGTGCTTGAGATGGAAATGTTGGAAGGAGCATTTTGGGGTAGGAAAGGGATAAGTTCAAGATTGTGCTTTTTGTGGAAGCCTAGGGCAGTTGTTTGAGTGATTGGAAGAAGCTCGGAGGAGGATGGAGAGCACTAACATTAGTGGTAAGTGGTGAGGGAGGAGAGGAGATCATGTGCATGAAGTAGGAGTGATAGAGTGTCCATTTGAACCGAGAGGTTGGTGGGAGAATGGAGAGCCAGTTCAAAATGGGGGAGACATGGGAAGGAAGGTGCCAGAGTTGGCTAAGTGGGGCTAGAGGGCAGTGACTGCATTAACTGGAGGGGAGGAAAGTGCCTGTGTATACAGGGTGGGGAGGGGACAGGGAGGCAGGGCAGGCAAAGGGCAGAATGAGGGTTACAAACCTTAATGGGGGCCAGCTTGAACTGAAGAGAGGGGAAGGAAACTGTTAGCTTGAATGGAGAGAGAAAAGGCAGCATACTGTCACCAAGGGTTAGGGGTGGATTGAAAAGGGAGAAGAATGCTTGCTTGATCCCAAGGAAGTTAAAAAGTGATGGCATGACCTGGGAGGGTTGGAGGATGAGAGAATGGACCTGAAATTCCACAAAGATTTCCTGGTCTCCTGCATAACTCCAACAGGACGTCTCAAAAAATGCAAAGCGGTCTTGGCTTAATCATGTTACACAAGGTCACTGTCTTTTGTTTGGTGATTCTGCCAGAATTCTGGCAGGAGATCATGAGAAATCCCATTCAATTTAAGTCCAGTGTGTCCATGAATGGGATGTCACTGTAGACTGAATTTAGAGGCAGTACCGTGTTTCTAACCATTGGGGTGGAGATGAATGGGTGCATTGCAGGTAGATTTCCTTTTTCTTCTGCTTAAAAACTTTTTCAATTGTGAAATATGGAAGTGCTTAAAAGTAACCACAGAAATGGGCCAACTGTTAAAGAGTCAGAGACTTTTGGAAAGAGTGTCTTTTATATTTGCTTCCTATTACCTGGTTGCAATGCTGAGTAAGATTGCGATCAAATCCTCTATTTATTATTAGATAATTTAAAAAACTCATTTCTCCCTTGAGAAGCAAGTTTTAGAATAGAAAGGAACATAATTAATTTTCAAATAGCCAATAGCTTTCTATACAATTGAGCAGGAACTAGACAGTGTGGAAGGTTGTGCATAGGTCATTAATCTCTGGGACATGGATTCAAATCAGCTCAAATGATAGTAGTAAATGTCCTATGTGTAGTGTGTTTGGGCAATGCCACTACAGTTCCCGGTGGAAATAAGGAAAATAGGTGCAGGAGGAAAGGGCGAGGCAGGAAAGCAAAGGGTGGAGAGAGGCACAGCGAAGCTCGGAAAGCACAAAGCTAATTGGTAAAAAGGGTCCTCAGGAATATAGGGGAGAAATTGACAGCTGTAGCATAAGACCAAGAAACAAACCCTTGTTGATTTGTCATGGAGGCCCATTAGACGACAGGAAGGAAGCAATGGAGGGGGGCATAGTCAAGATAAGTGATGCAACTGGAATGAGTCCATGTAGGTATTCTCTATTTAACTACTGTCTTTAACTGTATATAAAAGTTAAAGTATTTAGTCCTGTTTTGTTCAGCCAGAGCAGGTGATGTCTCAGTTAATAAGAGTAGCATAGTAGTGAAGGGGAAATACTTTCAGAGATGCTACAGTTAACTTTTCAGCTAGCCTGCTGAGAGGAGGCATCAAGAATGTGGATAAGTGCTGGCAGGGATTCATTATGTGTGCTGCCTAAAATCAGAATATTATCAGCATGAAAGCTAATTTGTCTTGGACCCTAAGATAATTTCACAAATAAACTGAAAATCCCTTGCAGCCACTCTCAATAGCTCCACAAGAAGTAGAAATATTTAGGTCTACCGTTTTGGCCTTGGGAAATGGCTCTGATGATATGCCACGTATGATGTCCACTGAACAGTGCTTAATGTGATAAAATGATCCTATAAACTCTTCAAACACAACTATCTGTAAGAGTGATAACGAAACAAAACTTATGGGCAAAGATTATATTTTCCATAAATATATGAGTTTGTTAGTCGCATTTGCTTTTCCAAGTAAAGAATTGTTTTCTAGCTCTCAAGGTCATTCAGTGAATAAATGTACCATGTAGAAAATAGGAAAGTCCAAGGTAAGTTCTTAGCCTGTGCAGTCAGCTGATTCCAGGTAGGACTGAAGTGGGGCAGTATAAACAGTCTCAACCATGTGGACGAAACAAAAATCAGCCAAAACTCCTGTTGCTGATCACTATATGAGGAGCCTCCTGTAAACTGTTCATATGTGGACGTCAGGTAAAAAGAAGATTGGCGGCAATGATGTCTTAAAGGGTTGAAAAGCCCTGAGAGCTGATGGTGACTGTGAAACTACCCCACCCTCCCAACATGATATTTTAAGTAAGCTATGACTGAATCAATTATTTTAATTAATATGAAAACACTCTCCAATCATCAAGATACAGAAACATTGAAAACATGATCAATAAAGTATTGTTTTAAATTGAACAGTGATCATTATCTTGAATGCTGCTGCCCTGTAGAAAAATCGTACCTGAAGGTTGACTGTAAAATGTAAAACCTGTGTATTTAATAGCACTGAACATTTTTAAGCATAATAAGGCTCAATGTCATCAACACTCTGCTGCACTGTTAATCATTTAGCAGCTATATTACGTGAATATACAAAAACAAAATATGGCATTTCTCTTTCTCTTCTTTGCCAACATTTATTCTGAGGCATGTACAGCTAATGATTTTTTAAAAATGCATTTCTGTTGCACAGATTCATCCTGATTAAACACATAATCGTAAGAGAAGGTATGCCTGAACCAAGATTATGCAAACATCAGAATTTCAATAGACTCCAGAAAAAAAATAGTTCTAATATGGAAATGACTATGCCACAGCTCTTCTGAGGCAGAAAGTTAAAGCTGTTTTTCAGGCAGAATGGAAGCAGCTTGAATCAGTAGCTTTACATTACTGTTCCTGGCTTGGAATTACTTCATGTTGACACTAGCGATCAATTTTTACCCAAGGCAAGAATCGAGGGCCAAAGCTGACAACGATCCATCTGGCCCTCTGGACTGTGAGATTTTAACTCCCGGGCCTTATTAGCATTTCACAATGCTTTCTCTCACCCGAAGCAGGCTGGAAATGTTCTGGAGGCCAGCAGGAGGGGGTGGCAGGTAGAGGGGGGGTTGGGGGAGATATTTGAACAAGCACAGCAAACCAGCCATTGAAGCCATTCTTTATTTTAAAAAATACTTTATTAATTTACTGACTGAAAACCACTAATTGGATTTTTAAAAACTGAAGCCCCATTCCAGTGACTTGAAACCGCAGTTTCTAAGATGGCTGAAATTTTGCATCGTAGTACACAATAAATTCCTAAGCCAAGTGGAGCCAACCTGCCTAGGAAACCCCAGAAGAAACAATTCTCTTGAAGGACTGTGAATGGAATCATCTCCTAACCCATTCACAGATCATCCCAATAATCTCCTGAGTGGGAACTACACATTAGATATAATCGCCTCAGACAATGAACCCTGTCATAATCTAATCACGTTGAAACCATTCACCTGGAATACACTAGCCATGACCATATTTGGGACACTGCTGCGTTGGCAAGAGAGGATCACGCAACAAGCCAGCTAATTCATTTTGTGTTTAAGGAACTGTTTTCTCCAGACAAGAGACAGAAATCAGAAAAGAGATCAAAGTGGCAAGATTCCTATGTAAGCCTCGTTTTCTGTCTCCACCCATCAGGCAAGCTCAAACCCTGTCTGCTATTTGACTATTCATGTGCCACAGACAGATTTTAAAGGGCTCAACCCAGCAGCTGCTATCTCCAGAAAAGCAGATAAATAGTCCATCCATCTTTAAACTGCCTCAACATTGAACTAGAAGGACCACCGAGCTCCGCTTGGATCCACTCAAGTTACCAGCTTACGAGAACCATATCACTTTGATTTTTTTGGGCTTTAAGGTTTTACTTATTCTACCCAACCACACTGTACCTTGTTGGTCTGTGTGTAAATTCAAGTTTGTGTGTATGAAAGTTGGAGCATTTTTATTATTTAACTTAGATTGTTTTAAGTACAATAAATACTACACTTTTTTCAAAAATGCAAGAAAACCGGTCTGTGTATTTTGCAGTCACAGTGTGTAAACAATTAAGCGCTCATGAACTGGCAAGCATATCCTTTATTAAAAAGACCTGTTGAGGTCAAACAAGCAGTGGGGAAAGAACAGAACCATTCCACCTCTCCTCGCCTGATCATAGCAGGTGGCTAGTGGGTGACAAGGGCTATCTGCTGACCACATGGCTGATCACTCTGGTGCGGAACCTACGCACATACACAAAGCATGCAAAGAATGAAAGCCGTGTTGCCAAGCGAAATTTGATAGGGCAGACCAATGCATGTTGAAACAATGCTTCCGCTGCCTGGACCACACTGGAGGAACCCTGTTATACTCAGCAGAGCTGGTGTCAAAATTTGTAATTGTCTGCCGCATGTTTCACAAATTCACCATCATGAAGGGCAGCCCTCACCACCAGATATATGGTGACCAACTGAAGAGAAAGAGGAGGAAAGGGAGGAAGTAGAAAGGAGGAGGCAACCTAAATAGCCCCTTTCTGCAAGGACTGTTCATGAAGAACTAATCAAGTGTGATAACCGTAACCTCAACTCCAATTCCTCATCCACAAATAGTCCTACACTCCTTATGTTCGCTTATCACTGACCATGACATTGCCATCTTAGCCACAATGCAAAAACTAAAAGTCAACAGTATGCATCCCAAATCAAATTTGTAAACCAAATCATGCCATTTTGCACACAAAAGTCAACTAATCACCCTTGTGCATTCCCTTAGTGGCCAACTTCTGTGTGCCGTTGCCTGCCTGAGTGATTCTACAAAGTGCTACCCAGTGGCTGCAGTATGGCTGGTGGAAGGCTGCTGACTTTCAGTGGAAGAGGCTGCAGATGGACTCAGAGAATAACCTTAAGCAGCTCTGGGAATGGAAGGCACAGCTTCAGACTAACAAATCGGCATGGGGGGCAGCAGTCTGGGCTTGCTGGCTGACAAGCAACAGCAAGGACACAGAATGTATATTGGGTGGGATGTCCATCACTGACTGTGGTTTGGTAGCACCACTACTGCACAAACTAATCAGGTTCTGAAGGACATAGCTGCCAGACCAGGCCTGCAGCAGAGGATGAGAGAACCAACACAAAAGAAAACCAAACTGATCTTGTTCTCACCAATCTATCTGTCACAGATGCACCTTACAATTACAGCATTAGTAGCAGTGACCACCATACAGTCATTGTGGAGACCAAGTACCACCTTCACATTGAGGACACCCTCCCTCGTATTGTGTGGCCCCACCACCCATGCCAAGAAAGACGCTTTGAGAAATGATATGGCAGCACAAAACTGGGTGCTGTGGGCCATCAGCACTATAAGTAAAGGTACGCCTGAGGAGCCTTGAGCTATCGACAGCCGCAGAATTGTATTTCACTATAATCTATAACCTCACGGCCCAGCATATCCTTCACTCTACCATTACTACTAGGCCAGAGAGCTTGGTCCAATGAAGAGTGCAGGAGAGTTTGCCAGGAGCAGCACCAGGCAAACTTAAAATTGAGGTGACAAGCCAGTGAAGTGGAAACATGGGACTGAGTGAATGTTAAACAGCGGAAACAGCATACTATAGACAAAGCTCAATGGTCCCACAAGGAACTGGTCAGATCAAAGTTCTGCTTCTCTCCCACATACAGTTGATAATGGTGGTGAAAAATAAACTAACTAATGGGAGGAGGAAGATCCACTTACATCCCCATCCTCAATGATGGCAGAGACCAAACATGAACGTAAAAGACAAGGCTGAAGCATTTATTTAGCCAGATATGACAAGTGGATTGAGGGGGCTGGAAGCAAAATGCTCTTCCTTGTAGTCCACAAAGAATGCTCACCAAGGCTGCCTTTGCCTTGCTGCAGCTGCCATGTTTCCCAAGGTTAAATTGGAATCTTCCAGCCTCATTAATATATTTAAAATACCAATCCACCTCCTGGGGGTGGGTTGGCTCCCCCCGTCCCCGAATCCCCCACCCACTTGAATTGAAACCAGAAGTCAGAGGGTTTGAGTGGCTTCCCGACAAGCTTCAATTTTTTTGAAATCCAACCCCCACAGTCACATGCAGCCAATCCCACCAGCTCCCCCATGTTAAAGTTCCCCCCATGGCGTGTGTTTGGTGCCTTCCTTGGGCCAAGTTGTTTATGCTGATTTACTCCCACTTAAAGTTTGAATGTGTTCTAATGAGATTGTGAGGACTTGGCCCCATTGACAAAATGGGCGTGGCATTTTATGAATTGATGCAAGGAATCCACAGGTTACATCTGATTGGACAAAACCTATTTTTGTACAAAGAGCTCAATATAAACTAATTGTGGTGGGGTTGATCAGAGAAGTGAGTTTACTTGCAAATTCTCGCAGGGTTGTCACTTCAACAAACCTAAGAGCAGCTGATTGAGATTGCTATATAGAGCCTTTCATTAGTAGCTAACCCAACAATACCAGATGGAAGGGCAACTGTGTTCCTGGATAATGTTCTAATGTTCATCAGTAAGATCCTGAGACTGTTTTCTTAAATTTTTTTCTCCTTCTGTGCGTTCATTCAAATTATCCAATCCCAAAGTTCTATTAAAGGAATACTTCAAGAAAACTGAAAATAATCCACTTTTTCTATCTCCACGATAATTATTCCTGTGTGCTAGAATTATTCATGTGTGACTAATCAGCTTGTGACTTTATTAGTGACATCACTGAGCTACACTATGGACTGGATTCAACATTCCCAATGTTGGTCCCGCCACCAATGGACAGCAGTGAAAAACCCATGTTGCTTCAGTGGAGGTGATCAGGCCAAATTAAGTGCCTCTAAGCCAATTAACTGGACCATGCCCAGGATTTAGGAGTCCTGTGGTGGAATTTCCGCCTGTCAAGAGCTGCCAGCTAATCAGAGGCCAGCAGCACCACCGGGAGTGGTGACTACTGCCTGTAATGCAGTGTGACTATCACCAGAGATCATCGTTAGATCCTTGGAGAGAGGTCAGTGGGACTGATTGGGGATGTGGAAGGGGTCGCAGGCGAGGGGGTAAGGGGGTCAGATGCAAGGGCAGGGGTATGGCTCTTAACCAGGTCCCATGATCAGGCACTAAGTGCCTTTGAAAGAGGGAGTGCCCCCCACCGCCCCTGGGAGACTGCTGTTAAACCCAATAGGGTTTTCTGGGTGGCCTCCAGGAGTAATTGGAAACCCATTCGCGTTCAGGAGAATCCCTGAGCCACCACTAAATTCCAATAGGCTCAGTGGCTCAATAATGAGCCTAATTATCCAATGGGGGCAGGGGAGGGGGTTTCTCCACATCAGCCACTGACTTAATGAGGATCAGTTTTTCCACCTAAAGGAATGGGTTGCATAGCCTCCCCCACGATTATGTTGGCACATCTGCCATCTGGCTCCAGCGGACTGCACTTAATCCAACCTCAGTATCTCCCTCATGCCTGCACTACTGAATCAAGAAATAATCCTTTCTCTTTCTTATCAGTTCATTTGTGTCATCAACTTACTCACTATAATAGGAAAAAACAAAAAGTCTAGCCCAAGTCATTATTATTATAGTTTTTTTTTTGTTTCAGGACTACTACATATGGTGGTCTGCCAATGGCACACAGCCATCAGCAGCCAATAGTGGTAGCCTGTATGCAGGCAAATTGATAAAATCGCTGAAGTCTATTCTTCAGAGTATTTCAATCTACTTGGCCCTTCAGTCATTGTGGTATGATTCAGGTATTTCTTACAAAGCAGTTGGTTGGCAGGGCAACTATCCTGAAATAAAAAATCAGCAGTACTGAAGTCAACAATAATTTCCTTTTAAGTAATGATTCTCTCCTAATGTAAATTATTTTCCTGTTTAGAAGCACCTCCCCAAGTGTAGCATATTTCCACTTGCTCTCTAGCGGCTAGGACAGCCTTGCCTCAAAATTGCTCTCTTGTAAGAGATTGTACAACTGGGGTGGGTGAGCCCAATCGCATGCCTTGCAGGATTGCCAAATATGGGAGTTTCCATATGGATGCCTTTTGCGCCAAGACCTCGAGAATGAAGGTGTAAATCCCTTCTATCCGACAGTTATATGAATCCTATGTTAAAAAGATTGGGGCCATTTCAAGCTGTCCATTGGATTTAAGTGGCCCCAAATATGTAATTCACAGAGAAATGGAGGTCGTAGAGAATATTCTGCAAGGCTGGAAAGGTAAATCATCTCTTGAGCTACAAATTCAGCATGAAACTTCCAGAATAGAGCATCCAAATTACTCTTTTATTTTGTTATTCTGCCTTGATGCTTACTGAACATTCCACAAGGTGCATTGCAGAGCAGAATGCCACAGATATCAGTGTACGATTTTAGGACATCAGTTGAATTTACAAAGGTTCTCCTGATGCAAGTCCAATCCTCTTCGATGAACTATCACAGATTAAAGCATGTGCAGCCTGGTGATAGCCCCTGTTTCCCAGTACTCTCTAAAATTTGGAGCATCACACAGTATGTATATGCAGGTACACACAAGGGGCCGGAATTTACTCTCATTGGCAAATGAACAGCACCACAGGTGTATTATACTTGCACAGACTAATCCAAGGGATTTTGAACTGAAATATAATGTAAATTAGAGAACCATTTTGGCACAAGGTTCTTTGCAGGGCTGCTGGGACCCTTATGAACAGGGCCAACAACTGTATATCTCCATAATTAATCAGATTGAAGAATCATTTATGAGTAAAGTCTGAACCAGAAAGAGTCAGAATGAAGGCGGAAATTCCACCATAGGACTCCTAAATCCTGGGCATGGTCCGACGCTAACCAGTTAATTGGCTTAGAGGCACTTAATTCGGCCTGATCACCTCCACTGAAGCAACATGGGTTTTTCACTGCTGTCCATTGGTGGTGGGACCAACATTGGGAATGTTGAACACAAAAACAGAATTACCTGGAAAAACTCAGCAGGTCTGGCAGCATTGGTGGAGAAGAAATCAGTTAACGTTTCAAGTCTTCATGACCCTTCGGCAGAACTTCTGCCGAAGGGTCATGAAGACTCGAAACGTTAACTGATTTCTTCTCCACCGATGCTGCCAGACCTGCTGAGTTTTTCCAGGTAATTCTGTTTTTGTTTTGGATTTCCAGCATCCGCAGTAGCTTTTAGCTTTTTGTTTTTATCATTGGGAATGTTGAATTCAATGTCAAATCAGGTACAGAAAGCATAATAAGCAGAAGAAAAGAATGACTGGATTAAGAGAGAGTGAGATCAAATACAGAAAGGAAAAATATTTTTTTGTAAAATTTCCAATAATTAAAATCTGAAGCAGAAACTCTGCACTCTCAAAAGTTGATTTTCTGTGTTGAGAGTTTTTTAGCATTAATTAAGACTATTTACTCCATTAAAAATTTACTTACGCAGGAATGAACAATGTCAACTGTGCTCTTCTCCGCCAATGCTGCCAGACCTGCTGGGTTTTTCCAGGTATTTCTGATTCTGTTTTTGTTTTGGATTTCCAGCATCCGCAGTTCTTTGCTTTTAAGCTCTATGTTTACTAGGTGAGTTAAGTAGAAGTAAATCATCTGTATACAACAAATTCATCTCATGTGCCCAATTTTAACTCTGTGCTAGTGGGTGGATTTTGAATGTGTTAAAATCTTGCCCTGTATATACTTTTATATGCCTTCGATCTGTCCGCAAGCATGACCCAGACCTCCCTGTTGCTTGCCATTTCAACACTCCACCCTGCCCTCATGCTCACATGTCCGTCCTTGGCCTGCTGCAATGTTCCAGTGAAGCTCAACACAAACTAGAGAAACAGCACCTCATCTTCCAACTAGGCACTTTACAGCCTTCCAGACTGAATATTGAGTTCAACAACTTTAGATCATGAACTCTCTCCACCATCCCCACCCCCTTTCTGATCCCCCTTTTTTCCAATAATTTAAATATTTTTCTTTTCCCACCTATTTCCATTATTTTTAAATGTATTTCTATCCATTGTTTTATCTCTACCTTTTAGCCTATTTCGATCCCTTCCCCCCACCCCACCCCCACTAGGACTATCTCTACCTTGCTCGTCCTGCTTTCTACCCTTAATGTCACCTATTAGCACATTTCTTAGCTAATATCACCACCATCAACATCTCTTTATCCTTTTGTCTCTGACATTTTTTGGCAATCTCCACCTGTCACTGGCCCTCTATCCAGCTCTACCTGTCCCACCCCCTTTAAACCAGCTTATATTTCACCTCTCTTCTATTTTTACTTAGTTCTGTTGAAGAGTCATTCGGACTCGAAACGTTAACTGTGTTCCTCTCCGCAGATGCTGTCAGACCTGCTGAGTTTTTCCAGGTATTTTTATTTTTGTTTTTGTTTTGGATTTCCAGCATCTGCAGTTTTTTGCTTTTATACTTTTAAAGCATAGTTTCTGGAGGACGAGGGCATCTTGGACAGCAACTGTCACATTAAACTACATATGTGCAGTCGTCAAAAGTTGCTGTCAATTTTTTTTTTATTCATTCACGGGATGTGGGCTTCACTGGCTGGGCCAGCATTTATTGCCCATCCCTAGTTGTCCTTGAGAAGGTGGTGGTGAGCTGCCTTCTTGAACCGCTGCAGTCCATGTGATGTAGGTACACCCACAATGTTGTTAGGAAGGGAGTTCCAGAATTTTGACCCAGTGACAGTGAAGGATTGGTGATATATTTCCAAGTCAGGATGGTGAGTGACTTGGAGGGGAACTTCCAGGTTCCCATCTATCTGCTGCCATTGTCCTTCTAGATGGCAGTGGTCATGGGTTTGGAAGGTGCTGTCGAAGGAGCCTTGGTGAATTCCTGCAGTGCATCTTGTAGATGGTACACACTGCTGCTACTGTGCGTTAGTGGTGGAGGGAATGAATGTTTGTGGATGTGGGGCCAATCAAGGGGCTGCTTTGTCCTGGATGGTGTCAAGGTTCTTGAGTGTTGTGGGAGCTGAAATCATCCAGGCAAGTGGGGAGTATTCCATCACAATCCTGACTTGTGCCTTGTGGATGGTGGACAGGCTTTGGGGAGTCAGAAGGTGGGTTATCGCCGCACGATTCCTAGCCTCTGACCTGCTTTTGTAGCCACAGTATTTATATGGCTGGTCCAGTTCAGTTTCTGGTAAATGGTAATCCCCAGGATGCTGACAGTGCGGGATTCAGTGATGGTAATGCCATTGAGCTTCAAGGGGCGATGGTTGGATTCTCTCTTGTTGGAGATGGTCATTGCCTCACACTTGTGTGGCGCGAATGTTACTTGCCACTTGTCAGCCCATTTACACTAAATGCTATTAGTCTCACCGTTATTTCTACAATAAGACGCAACCATTATCAAATGCTGTGTATGTGTGTTTTTGGGCATACTTGTGTAATGGTGCTCTGAGATTGAAACAAAACTGGAACAGTAATAGCTGAAGACAGGTGAGACACCTTGGTCTGGTGTACTTCACATGCATCAGAGCACATCAATATACCATGCGCAATTGACAATTACTATTGCAGACTCTACCTCCAATTAATATTACATCTGACCTGGGGGTGTTTGACACTGATGCATTGGCTAACAATTTGTTGAAAATGTTCCATTTCCCAGGAGTCACTTCTTCTATTTGTTGAGGACAAATTTTACCAAAAGAAAACAATGCAAACAGTTTTGCAAAGACTACGTAGAAAATGACTACATATAGATACATACACATGGCACTACACTATGCTTGAAACATTGAATAAAAATGACTGATAAAATAGATCGCATCAATTTTACATATCAGGCATATATTTTCAGTGTTTTTGCAAGTTATGATTACAGCTTTTTGTAGTCTGCTTCTTTTTCTTGCTTTTGGAAATGATTTTTTTTTGGACCTTTGAGTAGACAGGTGTCTTTTATGCCAGTGATTGGCTGTGAATAAAAATGAAGACAGCAGATGATGCCCCACATTGCTGTTCCTTTCTGTGCAAGTATTGAATGTATTCATGTGGGGACGAACCGTGTTAACCTTGTTCTTATCTAGTTTTGCCAGGACTGCGAAATGAAACCTTAAATTATCAGAGACAGGTCCAGGAGGCTGCTCTAACATATCGATATTTCAGCCCATGAGAAAATGAAAGGGTATATTCAAATTTCTTTGCTATCTCATTTTCTGTATCGATTTTTGTTTATTTGAGTCTATCTTTAACCTGATCTAATGACACATAAACAGTAAATGCAAAGCATTTCAATTTTAGACTGTTTCAATCGCTATACTCCTGTTTTGCTTAGTGTTTTGCAGAGCAGTTTACACCTCATGGTGACCTTGTCACACACAATTACAGAGCTGTTTCTTACATATGTATTAGAACCATGTTAAAGTTAATGGAATTAAACAGCAGCAGGAAAAAAAATCAAAGAAAATGTAACCCGGCCATTTAATTAGTTTCCAGGTAGTAAAAGATTACTGGTGAATTATTTTTAGTCAAGTAGACTTGATAAAATTATATGCTGGGAAAGGGAAATAGCAGTTAAAGTATAAAATGAAGACTCATACACTGGGCTACTAGCTTTCTATGTGAGAGTCTCAAATATACCATTATAATTAAAATATTCCTGAGCACATTTGTTTGATATTTAGCTGTCAAATTTAACATTATTGCTCTCAGTTTCTTTCACTGCACCACTCCTGAACAGTACAGTTCCAAAGGCAACTGCTGTCCCCCCGGTACCTAAAAAATGACACTTTTCATGTGTGCAGCTGAATATTAAGCGCCAGTTGCCTATTAAACCTTTGGGGCATCACAGCTGAACACAATTTCAGCTCTCATCCAACATCCAGAAAGATAACTTTTCAGAAGGGATGCTGGATACTGATCAGAAGCTGTAAAAGGGCTGATTTTATCTTGTCCTAGCTCAGCATCGATCAAGACCCAAATTGATGTATGCCTCAATATTGCAGCAAACAGCGCATCTAACTACTGCACCATAGGCTATTCCAAGCTTCTCAATTCTGAAGAACATAAAGAAACTATTTTCAATGATATATGTGTGTATATATATACATAGATATCATATAATATATATATCCTGAATTTTCACACAGATAGAAAAGCTCTCCTTCATTGCAAAAATGGCAATGGAGGCCTGGATCCAGAAGTCCCATCCCCCAAAACCAGCCCCCAGCATTTTCGCAGGGTGGGAGGGGTGTCTTCTAATTTACACACCCCCTTGGTTCACAGAGGAAACTATACATGTTAAAGTGCAGCTGTCTCAGTCAGATCTGATGTTGGCTCGTGGTATGTCTGAAACACGATGGCCGGGATCTTCCAGTCCCACCTGAAGTGGGCAGCTTGCTGGGCAGGAGAGCTGAATTTGGCGAGGAGCTAAAAACCAGCGGCAGGATGAACTTTTGCATTTAAGTTCCCAGGTCTTTAAAGGTGGGTCAAACTTCCTGATGGACAATGTTGAGAAGCCCTTTTGCATGCATTAACATGTCATCCATGCTTATTAAAAGGCCAGTTCAACAGAATTAAGTTCCCCCTCCAAGTTCCCCACCAGTCAAAAATTAGAATGTTCACATTTACGATTACACATAAGTGGCATGCGCCTGGCGTGGTTATCTCCTTCCACAACTTTGCAGTGAGTAGCTGACGCTTTGACCTTCTTAGGGATCTCTCAGAAATGCCAGGCTCTTGATTGAGATCGGGTGACAGTAGGCCAAATTGTGCGAAGGCTGGACAGGGGAGGGAAGACCAATGGCAAAGTGTGGAGTGGAGGATGGACAGGGGAGACAGGCTAAGTGGGGAAGAGTGGAGCTGAGGCTGGGCATGGGATGGAGGATCAGCAAGGAAGAGTGGTAGGCTCTCTGGGAAAGGAAGACAGGCCATCTGGGGCTTGTTTGAAGGGTGCCCAGGGAAGGAAGCCAAAAATGTCCAGGGCTTGTTAGTAGGGTGTCCGGGGAAAGAAGGCAGACTGCCTGGGCATATTAGAAGGGTAAGTATGCCCCACATGTCTTGGTCCTGTTGTAGGGTGGTGAAAGGCCTCTCTGGGCAGTGTCTAAAGAGTGTGGTCTATGAGTTCAAGAATTTGGTGCTAGGAGTTTGAAGGAGAGTACTTGGACTCAGAGGGTACAGTAACACAGTCACAGTCAGAGGAGGAACTTGGATCTGATAGGGTGGAAATTTTAGGGTGATGGGCGGGCACTGGATGGTCTCATGGGGATCAGTGAAAGTCAGGATAAAGCTGGCCTCGAGGACAGAAGGGGTCAGGGTCAGGAGGGGGATGGGCACATTGACAGTGAAGGGAACAGGGGGTAGAGCAGAAATGTCCATAAAAATGATAATTAGGTCCAGGGTAATGCCAGGAGGTCGGTATGGTTACAGGAGGGAGAGGAATAACAAGATGCTGACTGTGGAAGTTGTGGAAGAGCGGGGGAGTGGTGGCAGTGGGGGAGCAGATCTTGGTGAGTAACAGGGAGAGGGTAGAAGGTGCTTGACACACTGGAAGACCTCTCACACACCATGCTGAAGTTCTCAAAGTTCTTGCGCAGTTTGTAAAACGTCTCAAGCATTCGATTTGGGAGGGGTCACATAACCAGTGGGAGGAGTTAATGCCTTTATATTGAGCTGAGAAAAGGGGCACCCTATTAATTATTAGTCCATTCCATGGAGAACCAGGCTCAGCTCTCGAGGTTCCAATGCCCAATAATCCGGCATTGCTCCATGACTAATGGGTTGCATTCCAGCAAGAACCCTTCAGCGCCTGGAACTACGGTTCATTCTGTGCCATTTGGCATCTGCTGCTGTCAGAGACAGGGGTGAAGGGAGGGAGGGAGGTAGAAGCCTCCAAGGGCACAGCTGGTGGACGGCAGCAAACTCCAGACTCCAAACCTCCATCCTCCCTGGTAAATGGTCATGGCTTGTTTGGTAAGCCCTTCTTCGATGCCAAGTGTATGGTCTCTCTATAGAGTCACAAGGGTAATGGAGGCGAGCTGAATAATATCTGAGGAAGGGTTCTCTCATATAGCTGTCACTAGCCCGGTCAATGAGTAATGTCTCCATACACAATCGTGTATGGAGGGGAGGAACACCCATATCTGGTCCTCCAGGATGTCCTTCACCTGGAAGGGGTCGGATGGAAATGCCATGTCTAGAAGGCAGCCAGGTACAGATCTTAGCACTGGCTTTGTGGCTCAGAGATGGAGGCTATAATCAATAAAGAATATGCTCACTAGATGGAATAATGCAATTCATTCACAGATCCACTAGATTATACAGGCTCCAGGTAACCCTGCCTCTCTACTGGCTCTCGTAAGGTAAGGAGGAACCAGCGCAGGTTAGCACAAGGCCAAGAGGAGCAACGGCCTGAGCAGCAAGAGACGGTGCAACCTCAAGTAGGTCAGAATGCTGGTGACAGGGGCAGTGCAATGGTGAGCATTGGTCTGACCTCAGGTGTATCACAGGCAGTGCACCTATCTACAGATGAGCAAAAGGCAATGCTTTAGAATGTCCCAGAATGTGGATGCTCACATCTGCCACATGGGGACATGTGGCCGCAAGGACCTGGAGACAACCCCAGGTCAATGGCATTAAAGGTCACCGCCCCCCCTAAACTTCCTTGCTGGTGGCTCCTTCCAGGGCTCCACTAGGGACCTGTGCAGCATCTCCCAGTCAGCAACGTACAAGTGCGTCAAGGAGGTGACAGATGCCCTCTTCAGGAGAGCGCACCAATTCCAATTGTTCAATTCTACGTGGATCCCGAAAAACGGGCTGCCAGAGCATTGGGCTTTGCAGTAATCACAGGTTGCCCACAAGTGCAAGGGGTTATTGACTGCACACATGAGGCCTTGAGAACCCCCTGGCAATATCCAATCACATTCATCAATAGGGAAGCTTTCCACTTTTTGAATGTGCAGCTGATATGTAATCACAGAAGTCAAATCCTGCTTGTTTGTGTTTGGCACCAGGGAGCGCTCATAATGCCAACATTCTGAACCACACCACAGATTTTTGAAGGGCCTGAGCGATTGCAGGGCTGGCTTCTTAGGGACAAGAGATACTCCCAGAAGACCTGGCTGATGACACCAGTTTGTTATCTGCAGAATGCCGCTGAGGAGAACTACAACGCTGCACCTACCTCCACAAGTTTAACAATTGAGTGGATGATAGGACTCCTAAAGATGAGGTTCAGATATTTGGATCATTCGGGCAGAGAGATGTGTCAGCTGTGCCCTGCATAACCTCACATGACAAAGGGGGGATGTCTTAGATGAGGAAAACATGCAGGACTGAGATGTCTCCTCCAATGATGAGGATGATGCAGGGGGTGGTGCTGACAAGGGTGTCACGGAAGCACATGCAGAGGCTGTTGCAAGGGTACGACATGGCAGACCGGCCCGTGACAATCTGATAGCTAACAGATTCCAGGCAGAGTTAGCTGCCAATACATTTCCTTTACTATTTGGTTTTCTATCATCTGCTGGCTGGAAGGCCCCAGATCATTGTTTTTGTTACAGACATCATACTTTGCTCTCAAGAACCTTGATTTATGATATCTGAATTAAATTGCACCACTTAACGTCTTCCCTGCTGATGGTTTGATCCTTGACATGTACCAAATTGTGCTGATATACAGAGCCCCGGCACTAAATGCGCACATTAGAACCTGCACAGCACTCTGTTCTCTTGCAATCTCAGGCACCTGTAAGTAGAAATGAGATTTTTTTTCCCCATGCCTTCACAACGTCCAGAAGTGTGGCACATTGAATGCAACATGAAATCTTACCTCGATAGGGATGCACTCATGTCACCCTCATACCTGCTGCTAATGGAGGGCAGAACTTGCAGACAGTTCTTTCAGATGGAAACAGATATGAGTCCTCAGAGAGGAGCAGCATAAGAACATCATTTGGCCCCTCGAGATCACTCCTCCATGCAGCTTGATCAGGAAAGTTGATGCCCTGGTCCCGATCACTGCTCACCCATAGCAAACACATATGGCTTGACATCTTTATCATCCTGAGAAGTTTTGAGGTTATTTTGGAATCCACTCAATGACAATACCTCGTCTGCACTATGATTGATGAGCGGCAGCGTGGCAACTGCTCTGCACCATCCAATTGCAGAGATTCCTACAGATTCTAGGTGGCCTTAGTATTAGTGCAAGACTGTAATCCATCATTCTCGACACCCCAACCAAGTCAAACAGCTTTCCCGTAAGGGCACCGCAGAACCCTGTAAGAGCTCTTGATGCTTCACATGGATAGCCTCACAGTCCTTGGCACGTTCCACCACACAGGCATATTCTACTCACTCTCACCCTGTGAGATAATACCCCAATCCTTCAATGAGGTCCAGTGTGCTTTGGTTGCAATCCCTTTATGCGAGATCTGTTCCAATTCTTGATAAGGAGATAAGCAGGCCAACAAATCTCATGTGAGGTCTCACAAAGACTTCAATCAACTGCACACACACCTCTTTAGTCCTACACTCAATCCCTCTTGCAGTCAAGGTGAACTTGCCCATTGCCTCCTTACTTGCAGCCTTAACTTGTATGTTAGCTCAAAATTACAAATCACCAAGGACGGCCAGTAACGATTGGACATGCCCACTACAGCATTCTTCTAACATAGCCTTTGGTTTTCTATTGTTGAGAACACAGTATAGAGCTTCATTCTTTCAACATCAAACTACATCTATACTCACACAGCCTGTTTAACTCCCTTCGAGTACTCCTTGCATCCATCCACATCTCACATCAGGATAACAGCAGCAGGAGATGTAATGACTGCACTGGACATCATCTTCAGAGCTCATAATATGGTGAGCTGCAAGAAATGGATTGCATGATGCGTACCCAGGCCACACACTCACAAAAGTTGGCCAGTGTTTAATTATGCACGTGAGGGATTATTGAGTAATCACAATGTTGGTAATAAGAGAGAAGTAACTCTATAGAAGCTCATTGTTGGACTCCGATGGGGGACCAAATTCCACACCTTAATGCCCACGTCATTGAAGCAACTAGCAGCAAGATGGAATCCAGGATGCTTCCAAACTGTGCAAGTGAACATATATTTACAAGTGCCTAAACTATATGCCTGCCACCTATGTGCCTTTAAAACTTGTTTATCTTTTGTTTCCTATTATGACGTCTAAGTGCAGCCCCGACACCCACAGCTGAGATGGAGGCCTGCCAGTTGCTATGTTCTGTTGACCTTGATGATTTTGGCGGGTGTCCTCTGGTGGCCCAAGGCTTAGACGGCCCCGGCCAGCTAAGGATCTACTGTACAGCTGCATGTTTACCCTCCTCCTGACTTGCTGGAGGCGATGGGGTCACTGGAAAAGGGGAGATTGAGCTGCTGGGCACTCTTTCAGTGTCCTGGGATTAAAACCTGCAGAGTGCCTTGCTGGTGCCCCTCCTCCCTGCAGTTGCTCGATGGCACCTCCCTGAGACATCTGGAGTGAGGTTGAAGTGTCCTGTGCCCCTTTCACCTGTCCACTGCTGCACTGCACCCATGGCTAGAGTGATGGAGTCCAGGTCTGAGCGCCTATCCAGCAGCCACTGCATGTTCTGCTGGACCTTGGTCCCCAACGTAGCCGCCACCCTTTACATGGAGACGGCCAAGCACTGGCATGTCGGAGCCACAACATCAGACAGAACATGGACAAACCCCAGCAGCATTCGGTCCAATCTGCACATGGCCTCTGACACCTCTGCCTGTCTCTGTAGCTCCAACATATCTCTTAGGGCTGAGTCCAGAGGCTCATCTTCTACATGGTGCTGAGCAGGGGCCTGGCCTCTGAGTGTCGGAGAACTCAGCTATCACTTCCTCCGTCAGCTGTGGACCTATGTCAGTGATGGGCTCACCAGATTGTGACCCTGAGCCTGTGCTGGAACGTGCGTCCAATGAGGTGAATGCCTCTGCACTGGTGGAGGGTGCAGGTGAACACCATGGCATCATCCTCAGAGATGGGTTTGGCTGGTTCTGTGGGTCGTTTTCCTTATTTGCCTCCCCCCTTTTTTGCTGGCACCTGGAATGGAGAAAAGAAAGATTTATTGGATGCCTAAGCAGGCTCCCTTATTAAAATAATGTCTCACTCTGTGGGCGCATCTGACAATGACTGGAGGCATCCTCACTGGCTTCCTGGGGGAGTCCAATCTTGCCTTTAGTGCAGGCACGATCCTGCTCCTCCCCGGCTAGTTCTGCGGCCTACTCCTCAAATGGGGTGAGGATTCAAATATCCACCATTCCGCTCGCCGCCAGTCTTGGCTCGCTCCCTCCTCTTGCGTGATTCTTGGCCTACACACAGACAGGATTATTGATTGCCATCCCAGTATGGTTGCATGAGCACTTTAGGAGCATACATGCCTATGCCAGCTCCTGAGTCCTCCCCTGTAAGTGATTACCAAGCAGGGTGTCCTGCAACTGATAGAACATCAGGACCATGAAGTGGCTGCCACATATTCAGTGTACATTTCCCATCTGCTGCTGAGACCTGCAACCCATACTCCTGTCTGATACCCCTGTGCACTCACACACTTAGACTGCATGATGCCCTTATGAGTCTCACTTTGCAGTGAATAGACTGTGCCACTTAGCCTAGCAGAATGCAGCAGGTTGTTCATCCTTTCCTGCCTCTGTTGGGCTGTTCTCCTGTGGGTCCGCAGGTGCTAACCTTCACTGCAACCTCCATCCAGGCCGCCGTGGCCAGACATGGGGGCCTCTGCTGATATCCCTGGGAAACAGCACCTCCCACCTTTCCTGGGTGGCCTGGAGGAGAGCTTCCAGGGAGGCTTTGCTGAACTGTGGGGCCACACATTGTCATCTCTAGGACATTCTAGTTGATGCAGAATCTTGCACAACAGCCATTCTTTGCTCCTGGCTTGCAGTGAGCGAATGGCTACCTGGGTGCCCTTTAAAAGGGTGCATAAACCTTCGACCCCCTGAGGTAACAGCTGGGATGGTGACTTCCTGCCCACTGCGAGATTCATGTATGCATATGTAATGAGCTGAATAGCGCAAGATCGCATTTGGCCAGCTGTGTCGCGCCACCAAAGGAAATTACTCTTACCTCTGCTCCCACCACCAAATTTATACTCCAGAATAGGAGATTCCACCAAATGTGTGCACTTTAGACCAGGTAGGAGATGGTCTAAAGCTGCTGGAGTTCTTTGGAGAGGTAGGGTACCCTTCTGGCAAGATCCGGTACTCTTTTGAAGAGATAGGGTACCCTTTTGGATGAGGTCGTGGGGCACTTTGGAGAGGTAAGGTGCCTTTCAGAATTGTTAAAATTAGACATGAATGTGCATAAGAAGTACATAAACTCATTGGAGCTGTCAAGCTTACTGGAACTGTCAAACTCATGGAACTGTCAGGAGAACTGTCAAAATAGCTGTCAAGAGACCTATCAAGAGGACTGTCAAAATAGTTGCCAAGATAACTGTCAAGATAGTGTCAAGCTGTCAAGGAATTTAAATCTCCCGTTCTTTAAATTAAAAAACGTAGTCTGCAGTTTGAAAGAAAAATCAGTGTTCGCTATTTCACTCTGTATGTTGACAGAAGACTGAGGGTTATCATAACAGGATTACTCCTGCATGACAGATTTTGCAACTCTTCATTATCACAGTGGGGTGCCTGGCAGTTCACAACTTGTTTGACAGTTCCTTTTCCCCCTGGGTGCAAAAGTCAGGAAAAAGAACACAGAGACTCTTAATGCTGGGACTGTTTTTTGCGACCTCAGAATTTCCAAGGTAATAGGCACAGGAGTATTGTTCACAAGTAATTCCTCGATGTCCTTATCTGACAGCTAATGAATGCTCAGACACTATTAGCTTGTGCTTAGGATCCTCTTACATTGCAGTATCTTGCAAAGGCTTAGCAGCAAGGCAAAGGGGATATGTTAATGTAAATCAAAAGTTTTAAGCTATCGTATCCACCAGATATTCTGGCCTGGATGCCTTCTGGCTGCTGGCATGTGTACTATGTATCTGAAAACAGCGCATGTGTTTTTGGACCTGAGAGCAACAGACAGCTGAGCCAAAAGCTAAAAGCAAAATACTGCGGATGCTGGAAATCTGAAACAAAAACAAAAATAGCTGGAAAAACTCAGCAGGTCTGACAGCATCTACAGAGAGGAACACAGTTAGCGTTTCAAGTCCGGATGACTCTTCATCAGAACTAAAGAAATATAGAAATGTGGTGAAATATAAGCTGGTAGAGGGAGGTGGGACAGGTAGAGCTGGATAGAGGGCCAGTGATAGGTGGAGGCAAAGAAGAGATTGCCATAGATGTCATCGACAAAAGGACAAAGGGGTGTTGACGGTGGTGATATTATCTAAGGAATGTGCGAATGGTGACATTAAAGGTAGAAAGCAGGACAAACAAGTGGCAGATGGCCCTAGTGGGGGTGGGGTGGGGGGAAGGGATCGAAATGGGCTAAAAGGTGGTGATAAAATGATAGATTTAAAAATAGGTGGGAAAAGAAAAATGTATTTTAAAAATACAAATTATTGGAAAAAGGGAGATTGGGGTGGGGATGGAGGAGAGAGTTCATGATCTGAAGTTGTTGAACTCAATGTTAAGTCCGGAAGGCTGTAGAGTGCCTAGTCGGAAGATGAGGTGCTGTTCCTGCAATTTGCATTGAGCTCAACACAAACTGGAGGAACAGCACCTCATCTTCCGACTAGGCACTTTACAGCCTTCCGGACTTAACATTGAGTTCAACAACTTCAGATCATGAACTCTCTCCTCCATCCCCACCCCCTTTCCGGTCCCCCTTTTTGCAATAATTTATATTTTAAAATACATTTTTCTTTTCCCACCTATTTTTAAATCTATCATTTTATCTCCACCTTTTAGCCCATTTCGATCCCTTCCCCCCACCTCACCCCCACTAGGGCCATCTGCCACTTGTTTGTCCTGCTTTCTACCCTTAATGTCACCATTATCACATTCCTTAGATAATATCACCACCGTCAACACCCCTTTGTCCTTTTGTCGACGACATCTATGGCAATCTCTTCTTTGCCTCCACCTATCATTGACCCTCCATCCAGCTCTACCTGCCACACCCCCCTCTACCAGCTTATATTTCACCACATTTCTATATTTCTTTAGTTCTGATGAAGAGTAATCCGGACTCAAAACGTTAACTGTGTTCCTCTCTACAGATGCTGTCAGACCTGCTGAGTTTTTCCAGCTATTTTTGTTTTTGAGACAGCTGAGCCAATATTGGATGGCTGTTGAGGCCTTGCTCCGTAAACATAATGGCCATTCACGTCTTGCTAGCTTGAATACTATTCCTCTCTGCATTCCTGTGACAGAATTTGGCCCAATAATGCACTGGTACTGTGAAGTGAAGGAACACAGCCACCAGGACGGCAGCAATACTATGAGAGGGTGTTGGAGAAAATATCGAGTTTTCATACCTCTATGCAAAAGGCAATGTCCGTGGCTTTATCAGTACCACTTCTTAATTAATCCCTGGCAAGGTTTACGTCTTTAAATAAGTATACCCAAACACTGGTGCACATAAAGTAGATAAATGATGCAAATAATTTCCTGCTTCAATTAAAATCATAACCCATTTGTGATATATTTCACGTTGCTTATTACCTTAGTGTGGCTGGGCAGATGATGTTGAGCACAATCATATAACAGTAGAATTACAAAGAACCTCAAAATGTACCTGCCACAGAATCAGGGCTAAATGCAAACATAAAGCTCTTACTTTGAGGAAGACTTACACTGCACTAGCATCCTAATGAAAAACAAAAGTTTGTTCAATCATTGTAGTACACTAAAGTAAATTACCTGCTTACTTAATTCCTTCCATTCTTTTGTTGCCCCTGCTGTAGAAGACAAGAATAAAGAAACACAAGTGTAAGAGTCTTTCAAATTCCTCATGTAGTTCCATCCAACATTAGATTGCCAATACAGCACCTTTCTTAATTCAGTTGATTGTGTGGAGAATAAAAATGTTGACATGCCTAGTGGAGGCTTTTCCCCCAAGATTGGATTAAAGATGTATTCCCAGGGTAATAATGCAATACCAAATTCAGTACTGCCCTCCATCATGACCTGTGTGAAAACAGTTAAGATTAAGACAGGAAGGGATATTGAATTTTCTCCAGCATTAACAACCCTCACTTTATGAAAACAGAGAACTACCAAGGCAATCCTTACTCTTTCACTTAATATTTATCAGTTTACCTGATGCTTTTTTTTTGGAAAATCAATCTTTTCATTATTTTTCCCAACAGATGTTAGATACTAACACATGGAAAAAAGCAGTAATTCCTGCTGAGTGATCCCAGATCAAAGACACTTGTGTGTTCTTAAGGTCACAATCTCTTTTGGGATTTCTTGTGAACAGTTGGATTGGCATTTTGCTCTCTGTTTTGTTGTCACTCTGTAGATTTTCTATCAGTGTGAAACACTTCTGCTTGCCTCCATCAGACCATGGCACAGTTGTTCCCTGTATGCACAGACAGCAGGATTCCACTGAGGTTTAGTTTAATATTTCAAAGTCGGGGAGCAACAACAATTTGTCAAGACCTTGATCCAGTCACACAAACCCCCTGGTGCTGTCTGTAAAGTGCTATTAACAGTGTCAATAGTCTAACCTGAATTAACCAGACCCCCGCCCCCCACCACTCCTCCCCAAAGTGGAAAGGACAGTGTGGTCATTGTTGTACTAGAGTTTGAGTGAGGGGAAAGAAAACTAATCATAAACAATATAAAAACTTGAATTCCATTTTACAAAATGTCCATGAATATTTCAAAAATACCAAATCAAGACAACTTCAACTATCATCTGCAGGAAAAAAAACTGAAAAATAAGTTTCCCCTCTTCATCTATTTTTCTGCCCATTTTATTTCAACAATTTAACAGAGATATTAATGTCAGCCAGGGAACTAAATTATTTAGCCCTCGCTGCAGCATTCTCTTTGTGGGCACAGAAAAATTAAACATTCAGATGTTGCCTAATGCCTAGGGTAATGTCTCATATTTTGTTTGAAGAAATTTTTTAAAATTATACTCTCACTCAATCATGGAAACATCAAAATGCGCTGGTGACTATGCTATCTTGTAATTCCTAGACCAATTAAAAGTAGAAAAAAATACATGCAGTCATGTGGCAAAAAACAAAGTATATAACATAGTTTCATAATGCTACTCAAGAGTTATCAAGAGGAAGTCAAGTGAATACTGACTTTTTAACAAACTGTGCATAAACGTAGATGTACCGAACTACTGAACATACTTAAAAGATGCAAATAAGACAGGGTAATTTATGATCTCCCAAATCATGGAGGACTGGTATTCCTCTTGTGGGGGTGGTGTTCTTTATGTGCCTGGTCCTTTGCTAACCTGAAAGCAGCCAATGTCCTTCATAAATTCAGGATACACTGTACAGATTTTGACTCCAGAAGGAATGAGGATGTAATGAAAAGTCTACACCAGATATTCACACATCACTGAGAAATTAATCTGAGCAGGAGCAAGCTTTGTGCATGGAAACCCAGATAAAGCAACGCATCCAATTATGCTCACTTCTTTTGTTTATATTCCTTTTTAATTTAATTTGACCTTCATCTTTCACTGAATGAAAAGCATTGATCAGTAATAATTGTTACCAAACCTCCCACTTATTGTGATCAGACATTACTGTCTGTGCACAATCAGATACACCTATACATTGTGGGCACTTGTTCTCAGTCGTCCAGGCTAATAGGTGCATAGGGTCCTTCAGAAAAAACAGATATGCTTGTAAATACTGAACAGCATTTAATACCTTGTTGACATGAGCTTCCATCCGGAATATTTTAATAGCAAGTTATAGGTTCCTTATTACCTGACTGTCCCATATATAATAATTTATTGTGCATAATTTGACCTTTAAATAGCCTTTGTGCTTTGTGGCCCATGAACATGTTTAATATCAGCATATATTGAAGCATAAAACACAGGATGGCAAAAAGAATATTGAAAATTAAGAATTATGATGCACAGTATTGACTAGGAGAAAGAAAATTAAGGAAGAATTCAAATTTAGTAATCCTTCAAGATTTAAAAATAGTTAGATCAAAATGCTTTTTATCATTTTCAGTAGTGTTTTTAAAGTCATCTCCACAAATGTTGTGAAAGAAAAATGGACCCTGAATGTATTCAGAACGTAATGTGATGGGTTACAAATAGGTTTTATTGCAGTAATATTCCCACATTCATGAATATTTTGATGAATGTTTAGTTTCCATTTTATATTTAAACTTTTTTCATGTTTGGTCACTTAATTGATCAAATTGTGGAGTTGTAGCCTCTCTCCCACCCCTCACACTCCCCTTCCCCATTCTAAGAAGTCAGGGGTAGAAGAGGAATAGGGTTAGTTAGAACATATTGCCTGCCAGCTAATAAGCTTACTTACCCTCCAAATTGGCTTTTTAGATTTCTGAGACGTTTTCTTCCTATAGGCCTGAATTTTACCTTTTGGCCGGCACACCCAACCGGCGGACCCGGGAGTGGTCAGGAAACAAGCCCCCCGACTGCGATCAACCCCCGACCGAGATTCCACACTGGCTGGCCAATTAATGACCAGCCAGCGTGAGATGCGCGGTGAAAACTTCAGTGCTGCCGGGGTGGGGGTGGGAGGAGGGCAGGTGATGACAGCTGCCTCAGGGAGCTGGAGACCTGGAAAAGCTAAAGTAAAGGTTCAAAAAGCAGGAAAAAAAAAATGTCCATGCATCATAATCAATCACCTGAAAATCTAGCTGATGAAACTGCTATCTACAGATATTTATTTTTATTTTATTGCATCACGGAAATTTCATCCCACCCTTAGATGAGGTTTGATGAAAAATGCAAAGCCCGCCTGGCCAATTCGGACGGCCTAGAAAAATCAGAGACAATTGCACCTTTAATGGACTTAATTGCCCTCTTAATTGTCAGCGGGCGCACTTCCGACTTTTGCGCGTGCCCGCCGAGCGAAATATTGCACAAGCGCGCGATGATGTCAGGAAGTTTGACCGATGTCTTGTTGCGTGATTTTATGCCAGATCGGGTCGGGCGTGTGCCCGCCAATGGGATGTAAAATTCTGCCCCTTGATTTGTTTTAAAATTTGTTCATGGGATGTGGGCATCGCTGGCCAGGCCAGCATTTATTGCCCATCCCTAATTGCCCTTGAGAAGGTGGTGGTAATCTGCTTTCTTAAACCGCTGCTGTCCATATGTTGCCGGAACACACACAGTGCTGTTTGGAAGGGATTTCCAGGATTTTGACCCAGCGACAGTGAAGGAACGGTGATATATTTCCAAGTCAGGGTGGCGTGTGACTTGGGGGGGGGCTTCCAGGTAGTGGTGTTCCCATGCATCTGCTGCCCTTGTCCTTCCAGATGGTAGAGGCTATGGGTTTGAATGGTGCTGTGGAAGGAGCCTTGGTGAGTTGCCCCAGTGCATCTTCTAGATGCTACATATTGCTGCCACAGTGCATCAGGGGTGGAGGGAGTGAATGCTTAAGCTGGTGGATGGGGTGCCAATCAAGTAGGCTGCTTTGTCCCGGATGGCATCGAGCTTCTTGAGTGTTGTTGGAACTGCACTTATCCAGGCAATTGGGGAGTATACCATCACACTCCTGACTTGTACTTTGTAGATGGTGAACAGGCTTTGGGGAGTCAGGAGGTGAGTTATTCTCTGTAGAATTCCCAGCTTCTGATCTGCTCTTGTAGCCACAGTATTTATATGGCTAGTCCAGTTCAGTTTCTGGTCAATGGTAACCCCCAGGATATTGTTAGTGGGGGATTCAGTGATGGTAATGCCATTGAATATCAAGGGGCAATGGTTAGCTTTTCACTTTTTGGAGATGGTCATTGCCTGGCAATATTACTTGCCACTTCTTAGCCTAAGCCTGAATGTTGTCCAGGTCTTGCTGCATATGGACACGGACTGCTTCTGTATCTGAGGAGTCACATATGGTGCTGAACATTGTGCAATCATCAGCGAACATCCCCGTTTATGACCTTATGATGGAGGAAAGGTCATTGATGAAGGTGGTTGGGCCTAGGACACTAACCTGAGGGACACCTGCAGCAATGTCAGGGGCTGAGATGCTTGATCTCCAATAACCACAACCATCTTCCTTTATACTGAGTATGTCTCCAACCAGTGGAGAGTTTTCCCCCTGATTCCCATTGACTTCAATTTTGCTCGGGCTCCTTAATACCATACTTGGTCAAATGCTGCCTTGATGTCAAGGGCAGGGTCTCTTGCACATGGCTTTTTGGGTTCAGCTTTTTTGTCCATGTTTGAATCAAGGCCGTAATGAGGTCAGGAGCAGAGCGGCCTTTGCAGAACACAAGCTGAGAGTCCGTGAGCAATTTTTAGACATAGAGTCATAGGGCTGGATTTTATATTCAGCTGGGGTCTCTGCATTCCTGCTGCATCTGGGGAGGAAGTCCTGCCTCTGAAATCTGCTGGCACTGGTCCCAGCAGCACCACCGGGAGCGGTGGCCACTACTGCAATGCATCCAGTCCCCAAAAGAAATTGTTGCTGGAGCTGGACACTGAGGTAAGTGGTGGTGGGAGCTGGGGTTGGCCAGGGGACGGGTGGATATTGCTGAGGCCTGGCTGGCAGGCCCGGCAAGTAGTTGACAAGTAGGACTGGTGCTGGATTGGACAAGTCAGGGGTGTAGGCAAAATGTGGTAGGGCCAGAACATGAGTTCCAGGTCATTACCATTTGCTGCCTCAGTAAGGGCAAACCCGTCTGCAGTAAGTGTTTGCAGCTTGAGGAACTTCGGCTCAGAGTCATTGAGCTGGAAGCTGAGCTGCAGACTCTGCGACACATCAGAGAGGGGGAAAGCTACCTGGATGCTTTGTACCAGGAGGCAGTCACATCACTTAGGATAGGATCTTCTGATTTGGTCAGTGGTCAGGGACAGGAGGGTGTGACTGTGACTGAGGCAGGTAAGGGGACCTAGAGGGCAGGAGTTCAGGAGTGTGAGTCTCTGCAATTATCCAACAGGTTTGAGGTTCTCTCAGTTTGTTTGGATGAGATTGGGGGCTGCAGGTTGGATGAGCAAACTGACCATGGCACCGTGGTACAAGAAACCATCCAAGTGAGGGGAGCAAAAAGGAATGTAGTGGTAGTAGGGGACAGTATAGTAAGGGGGATTGATACTGTTGTCTGTAGCAAAGAGCGAGAGTCCAGGTGGCTTTGTTGCCTGCCTGGTGCCAGGGTACGGGACATCTGCTCAGGGCTGGAGAGGAACTTGCTTTGGGCGGGGCGGGGGGGTAGCTGGTTCCAGTGGCCGTGGTCCGTGTAGGTACCAATGACATAGGCAGAATGAGGAAGGAGGCTCTGCATAGTCAGTGTAATGAGCCAGGCTCTAAATTAGGAAACAGAACTTCAAAGGTAATCATTTTTGGATTATTACCTGAGCCACATGCAAATTGGCATAGGACAAATTAGATTAGAGAAATGAATGCATGGCTCAAAGACTGGTGTGGAAGATGTGGGTTCTGGTTTGTTGGGCACTGGCACTAGTGTTGGGAAAAGTGGGATCTGCGCCTGAGCCATGCTGGGGCTGGTGCCCTCACAAGCCGCCTAACTAGGGAAGTAGAGAGGGTTTTAAACTGAATAGTGGGGACAAAGGATCAAATTTGGGAAGCTGTGGTAAACCAAAGAGTAGAGACAAGGCAAGAAAGAAAGGTATTAATATGGGAAATGATAAACAAACTGAGACAGGAAGGAAGAAGTGACTAGTGAGGTAGTTGATGCACTGGTTTTAATTTTCCAAAATTCTCTAGATTTGGGGAAGGTTCCATTAGATTGGAAAATAGCAAATATAACTCCTTTATTAAAAAAGGGAGGGAGACAGAAAGCAGGAAACTACAGGCCAGTTAGCCTAACATCTGTCATAGGGAAAATGTTAGAAGGCATTATTAAAGATATTATAGCAGGGAACTTAGAAAAATTCAAGGTAATCAGGGAGAGTCAACATGGTTTTGTAAAAGGAAAATCATGGTTAACCAATTTTTTTGGAATTCTTTGAAGGAGTCATACGTGCTGTGGATAAAGAGGAACCGGTAGATGTACTGTACTTAGATTTCCAGGAGGCATTTGATAAAATGCCACATCAAACGTTATTGCAGAAAATAAAAGCTCATAGTGTAGGGGGTAACATATTTGCATGGATAGAAGATTGGTTAGCTAACAGGAAGCAGAGAGTTGGCATAAATGGGTCTTCTTCTGGTTGGCAGGATGTGACAAGTGGTATGCCAAAGGGATCAGTGCTGGGGCCTCAACTCTTAACAATTTATATAAATGACTTGGATGAAGGGACCGAAGGAATGGTAGCTAAATTTGTTGATGACACAAAGATAGGTAGGAAAGTAAATTGTGAAAAGGACATAAGGAGGCTACAAAGTGACATAGATAGGTTAAGTGAGTGGGCAAAGATTTGGCAAATGGAGTATAATGTGGGCAAATGTGAAATTGTTCATTTTGGCAGGAAAAATTAAAAAAGAAGTTTATTATCTAACTGGTGAGAGTTTGCAGAGCTCTGAGATTCGGAGGGACCTGGGTGTCCTAGTGCATGAATCACAAAAGATTAGTATGCAGGTACAGCAGGTAATTAGGAAAGCTAATAGAATGTTATCATTTATTGTGGGGGAATTGATTACAAAAGCAGGGAGGTTATGCTTCAGTTGTACAGGGCATTGGTGAGACCACATCTGGAATATTGCGTACAGTACTGGTCTCCTTATTTAAAGAAAGATATAAATGTGTTAGAAGCAGTTCAGAAAAGGTTTATTAGACTAATACCAGGAATGGGCAGGTTTTCCTATGAGGAAAGGCTGGACAGGTTGGGCTCGTTAGTCTGCAGGTTAGACTGAAATCTGAAGAGTAAAAGGACACTTAATTGAAAACCTTAAGATCCTGAGGGGCTTGACAGGGTGGATGTTGAGAGCATGTTTCCTCTTGTGGGAGAATCTAGAACTAGGGGTCACTGTTTAAAAATAAGGGATCATTCATTTAAGACAGAGATGAGGAGAACTTTTTTTCTCTCAGAGGGTTGTGAGTCTTTGGAACTCTGTTCCTCAAAAGGCAGTAGAAGCAGAGTCTTTGAATATTTTTAAGACAGAGCTAGATAGTTTCGGGTGTAGGCAGGAATGAGGGGCTGAGATTACATTCAGATCAGCCATGATCTTATTGAATGGCGGAGCAGGCTCAAGGGGCCTTACTCCTGCTCATAACTCGTATGCTCGTAAGTTATTCCTTACATCTCCCCTACATCTCATATTAGGCTTATCAGCAAAAGTGAAAACCATGGGATAAAATGGGCAGTGGGAGGTGGATTGAAAATTGTTTATGAGATAGAAAGAAGAAAATTATGGTGAATGACTGTTTTTTGAACTGGAAGCTGGTAAACAGTGGAGTTCCCCAAGAATCAGTACTTGGACCCATTGCTATTTCTGATAACATGAATGCCTTCAACTTGGGTACCTGGCACAATTTGAAGGCATCATAAATTGGTAGAGAAGTAACCATTGAGAAAGATAGTAAGAGACTTTAAGAGACATGCTAGTAGAATGGGCAGACTATTGGCAGATGAAATTTAATGCAAAAAAGTAAGGGGTGATATACATAGGAAGGATGTGGTGACACAGTGGAAGCTAAATAGTACAAATTTAAAAGGGGTGCAAGAAGAGGAAGATGCCTGTGCACAAATTTTGAACAGGTTAACAAAGCAGTTAATGAAGCATATAGCATCCTGGGTTTTATAAATAAAAGCATGGAATACAAAAGCCAAGATTTTGTGCTAAATTTATATAAAACACTAGTTCAGCCCCAGCTGTACCGTGTCCAATTCTGGGCACCATATTTTAGGAAGCATGTGAAGGCTTTGGAGACAATATATGTTTCCTCCAGCATTTCCTGTCACCACAGCCATGACCACCCCCTGTTTATGATATGTAGCATGTTTCCTTCGAAAGGGAAGAAGGTATATGAAGCTATAGAGAAGAAGGCTCCTCTTGTGGCAGCTTTCTATATAAAGGTGTGTGTAACCTTCACCTGCCAGAAAGGGAGTGTGTTAGTGATAGTCTTGCAAAGTGTTCAGAAAATGTGCCTGTCATGTTGGTCAGATAAGCAGTATGTCAGGTGTGAATTGTAGGAAGTGAGGCTTGGAACAGTGGTGTGTGAGTCTGAACAGAAAGAGGTGTAGTGAAGTTCAGTACAGTGATTGTAAGTGAATGAGGGAAGTGGGGGAGAGGAGCATTATAAATAATGGGGCTGGAGGTGGTGGCAGAGTGAGCAGAGAGTAATGGACCAGCATTGTTATCTTGACAATGCTGGTGTGGTCATTGATCTTTTTCCAGCAATGCAGCCAAGTCATGGCAGTTAAGCTCCGGGCATTCGCTTTCTCTGTTACCTCTTCCCACTGACAATTGAGTTGATGCCTAAATGGCTTCCTGTCCCCAGGGGAAAGTGGATGTCCCTTCTCCACCAGTGCTTGCATCAGGACCACTATGGCAGTATTCAATAGCCTCGGGGTACAATCTGAAAGCCTTGCTGCCATTTCTCCCCCTCCATGTGTTTCAATGATGTCTGCAACCAGAGTATACCTCCAATTTAAGATGTGCTGGCAGTCTTTAGTGGAATTAAAGAGACCCAATATCTGACACCCCATACAAGTGTGCAGCCAATGAGCAGCACTGGCTGCACACCTGGGTGATAATAGTCATCAGGCAACAGGAATATTGGATGCTGTTTGAGGCAATGCTGACAGGTGTGTATAGTGGGTGCCTTGACCCCTTCTCCCCCATCTCACACTTGCCATCCTGCCCCAATTTCTGAGGCAGCCAACTCCTGCATGTGACACTTCCATGCACCTTGTCGCCTATACATGGCAATCGAAGCAGTTCAACCCATGCATACAACTGCTGGGGTGCCCTGCTTATGCACATGCCATCCACTATGTGCCATGCTCCTACATAGCCCGACCCCAGTGTAGCCCATCTCTGCATGCAGTGTGTTCTTTGCAGCCAAGCCACCGAGTAACTTGACCCCTCCGTACCCCCAAGGCAATCACATTTCTAGGCCATTATGTCTGAACTTAGACAATTTTGCTCCTTCTGTCAGGTTGGTCAAGAATCATGAACTGGCAAATGTTGCTTTCCCACCCTGGAGAAGGCCTTGAGTGGAAGAAAAGAATAAACAAACAAAAAACCTCAGCAGCTTGTTCTTTTTCTAATATATCATTCTGATGAACTGTGAATTTCATATGGCACAATATTTGCTGAAACCTTCTTCCACCATATTGTAAACAGGATTTAAGCTACTGGGGATGCTCTTGTTAGTCTCCTTTGAAAGTTGTTTGACTTGAGTTTCAAATGCTGCTAAACTTTTATGATGCACTTGAGCAGGGTCACGATCCCTGACATCAGCTTCAATTGCGGGATGTTAGTCGCAACCTCCCTGGAGGCGGCCAATTCAGAAACTGCCTCCAGGTGCCCTGTCCAATTAAGGATGACAGACAGAGCAGGGAAGTGGGGGGCCCAATGGGAGGACCTGCAGTGATGTCCAGCCAGCCAGGAGAGATGGATGCTGCTGAAGTAGACAGGAGACTGCAAAAGTGGCTCAAAATGGAGAGTTATGAAATTGTAAAAAAGAAGCATGGGTACAGCTGTCAGGCCATCATTCTAGAGGGAGAAGCCCTCCCCAGGATGGCCTGTGACTGCAGTTGTAGGTCACTAATCCCTACAGCTCCAGCAGCAGGTATTTAAAGGAGGCAGCGATAGCCCGTCATCAGGAGGCCACCTTCAAGCAATGGCTGGGTTCTGGCCTCAGCAGGAGCCCGTTTGCCATTGGGAAGGTTCCAGCCGCCTCACCAGTTTACTCCCAAGTGGGGGTTTAATCGAGTATAATTATCTCGGTGGTAAGTTCACTTGGAGGTAAGAATGTGTTGGGAACTGCCCCGATGGGAGAATCTGTCATTTTGCTCCCGGCCCTGCCTCCTAACGCACCTCCGTGGGACCAAGAAAATTCAGCCCCCTCTTTCTCTCATTTTGTACTGACAAATCCGAATGGTGGCATCAGAAGAACTTAGCGAATTAGCAATACCAATATTGTGAAGGAGCTGGATAAAAACAGTAGATATAGTAATTAAACCAGGAATGCCTCAGTAATCTTAACTGTTATGGTTAATTCAGTTCCCTTGCAATGGCAACTCGTTAGATCCTCTAACCCAGTTACTCCACCTATGTCATCATCGGTCCCTGTTTACTTTCCTCGGTAATTCAAAATAAAGAAGAAAAGAAACAACTTGTTGTGAAAATATAAGGGCTGGGAATTTCCTGCAATGACAATTTTGATCAGACGCAATTAACGGCGCAATTGTCTCCGATTTTTCGTGGCCCGTCAAACATTACAGTTAGCAGATGGGCAACTTGTCAGGCGGACTTTACATTTCTCATCAAACGTCATCAAAGGGCGGGATGAGGTTTCTGTTACTAAATAAAATAAAAGTAAAAATTTGTGGACAGCATTTTTATAATCTAAATGTTCTGGTGCCTGATTGTGACGCTTGGACATTTTTTTTCCTGATTTTCAAAACTTTATTTCATGGTTTTCAGGTCTGCAGCTCCCTGAGGCAGCTCTCTGCCTTCAGGGGCTTTCTCTCATCGCTCGCCCACGCCCGTGGAATTGTCATCGCCCATCCTCCTCCCGCCCCCACCCCAGCAGCGCTGAGCTTTTCACCGCACGCTTCACGTTAGCTGGCCGTTAATTGGCCAGTCAGCATGAAATCGCAGTCGGGGGCCAAGCGTGGTCTGTTTCCTGACCGTTCCCGGGCCCGCCTATCGCACCCACCCGCTGAGCTGAAAATTCAGGCCTATGAGTTAGAATGTTGAGCACTCCAATCCACCTGTGGTAAACTGATGCTAAAATGTATTGTAAATCTAATTTGAATACACCACAGTTAGGGTAGTACCAAGTTAAAAGCTGCGCAGCCAATGGCCAGGTCAGCCAGTTCCAAGCTCATCAATTCCGATATCTACGTTCAATCTCTGTGTCATCCTACTTTATCAGCATATCTGTAAGTGAGGAGAAAACTAACATCATTCAAGGAAATTCACCATCCCACTGCTTTGGATATGGGTGCTGCTATTATAAGCAAATTCTACCTGTTGCAACAAGGGTCTCAGCAGAGCAAATGACCCAAGACATATAAAGTAGCATAACTCATTAATATCATAATTTCCTCCAGCATATGTAGTAGAATAACGATGTAAGCTGTAGCTGTGCCATTACTATGGTGCAAGTTCTCAAGAAATTTGGGGCCAATATTAATTCCTTGTTCAATTTTTGATTGATTGGTGAGTTTCTTTCTTTAAAATAAAGTAAGGCCAAACAAGCTGATGGAATTGGATCATATATCTCAGTTAAATGTTCCATCACAGCAGCACTTGTAGACCTGTTAATAAACTTTCCCCAGTAATTTTGAATTATTCATTGCCTTGAGGACTGTACTGAGTGTTTCGTTCTTTCTGGGCTATATTTAACTGAAATGTTGTATGTAACATAGCAGGAAAATCATTTTTGAAATCAAAAAGTGTTTAAAGTGCTCTTTCTTTTCCACTTACCATCCATCTTCAGGGAAATTTTAATAGATATATAGAGTATATTTGTCAAATATGAAGGAAATTAGCTTCCAGTTCTGAGCTATTTCATTGAACAGTTAACAGAAGCTCAATTAAGTTACTACGTATTCCCAGGGCTCATCACCTTTGTCATGATTCATATTCTTCCTTTATATCTTTCTCTCAGTCCCCTGACAATGTTACCCTGCAACCAGCTGGGAGAAGATTAGTGGGAGTAGTCAACATTGCCTCACCCTCAGTTTTCACTCATTCTGGAAAGTATCTGAGTTTCTCGTAAGAATTCACATATCAGGAATATACATATTTACATATCAAGAAATAGGAGCTGCAGTAGGCCATACAGCCCATTGAGCCTGCTTCACCACATTTTAAGATCATTGTTGATCTTTAAGATTAGTTCTATTTTTCTGTCCTACCTCCATATTCCCGATTCCCTTAGTCCCTAAAAGTCTATCGATCACAGTCATGAATATAATCAACTGAGTATCCATAGGCCTTTGGATTTCCAAAGATTCACTAATCCTGAGTCTATGATCCCCAGTTCTCGATTCTTCAGCCAGGGAAAACAATCGCTCAGCATCTACCCGGTCAATGTCTCTAAGAATTTTAAATATTTCAATGAGATCAGCACTTATTTTTCTAAACGACAGAGAATATAGGCCCATTCTACTCAATCTCTCCTCATGCGGCAAATCTCTCATCCCAGGAATCAGTTGAGTGAACCTACAGTGTACCCACTCTAAGGCAAGTATATCCTTACTTAGGTAAGGAGACAAAACTGTACACAGTACTCCAGGTGTTATCTCACCAAAGCCCAAATAATGATCAAATAATTGCAGCAAGACTTCTTTATTCTTTTACTCCCACCTCCTGCAATAATATTGACTTTCCGTGATTCATGTACAAGAACATCCAAATCCTTCTGAAAACCAATATTTACTAGTCTCTCATCTTTTTTTTTAAAAAGTCTGTTTCTATCCTTCCTACCAAAATGGGTAATTTCATATTTTTGCATATTATAATTATCTAGCACTTTCTTCCCCAATCATTAAACCTGTCTATATCACTTTGCAGCCTCTTTGTGTCCTCCCCACACCGTACCTTCCCACCTAGCTTTGTATCACCAGCAAACTCGGATATATTTCTGTTTCCTCATCTAAGTCACGTAGGAGGGGCATGTAAACAATGGGACAAATAGATTCCCGCTTATTATGTTCACCATATATAGAAACAAGGACATTTTATTGCACAGGAGGCCATTTGGCCCATCGTGTCTGTGACAGCTGAAGAAACATTGCAGCTTAATCCCATTTTCCAGCTTTTGGTCCATAGCCCTGTAGTTACAGCACTTCAGGTACATATCCAAGATTTTTTTTTTAATGCAATGAGGGTTTCTGCCTCTATCATCCTTTAGACAGTGAGTTCCACACCCCCACCTTGAATAGCAAACAACCTAATACTGAACCCAGCAGAACCACACTGGAATCAGCTTTCGAGACACGATAAAAAACCTTTGACTATTACCATTTGCTTCCTGACACTGAGCCAATTTTGGATCCAATTTGCCACTTGTCCTCGGGATCCATAGGGGAGAATTTTCTCATCGGCGTGTGGGGGCAGGCTCCCCCACCCACCCACCCGCCAACGCGTAAAATGATGCGCGGTGACATCAGGCATGCATCCCAACGTCACCTCGCGTCATTCCGATCTTCCGTTCGGCTGGCACACACCAGAGGCGGCTGTGCACCCACTGAACTGTCAAAGGCCTGTTAAGGCCATATAAAAAACAATTTACATAATTAACAGGGCTGCCAGTCCAACCTTAAGGTTGACGGGCAGGCGAAGATCCCAGGCAGCCTTTCCGTTTTACATGAAACCTCATCCATGGGCGGGATGAGGTTGCATGAAGGATTTAATAATTAAATAAATATTTTTTCCACACTTCACAAACATGTTTCAGCTCATGTGACACTGTCACATGAGGGGGCATGTCTAAATAATTTTTTCAGCCTTTATTAAAAACTTTCATTCTGAACTTAATCTCCCTGAGGCAGCTCCATGTCTCAGGGAGATTTCTGTGCTCTCTTGCATGCATGTGCGTGAAAGAGCGCAGGCCCCGACTCTCCCTCCTCCCCCCGCCCGCACAGGTAGCGCTGAGGGCTATCGTGCGCACGTCACGCTGGGTGGGCCTTAATTGGCCCGCCCACGTAAAATGGTGGCGTGCAGCCGATCACGGGCGGTGATCAGCTCCACGCCCGCGCCCGGCCCGCTCCCAGCCTGCCCGCCCAACAGGGTGACAATTTTCCCCAAAAGCTCTTGCTTTTCTGATTGGTTTGCCATGTGGGATCTTGTCAAAATCTTTGCTAAAATCTCTGTAGAATAGATCAAATTCACTATTCTTATCAATCTTCCATGTTATCTCCTCAAAAAATTTAATCAACTTAGTCAGACAAAACCTTCCCAAAACCTGCTGACCATCTTCGATTAATCCATACCTTTCTAAACTTTTTCCAATAATTTGCCCACCACTGAGGTTAGGCTGTCTGGCCTTTAATTACTTGATCTCCCCATTCTCCCCTTTTGAACACGTACAATGTTAGCAGTCTTCTCGTCCTCCGCCAAAGAGAGTTGGAAAATGATAGTCAAGCATCTGCTATTTCCTCCCTTGCTTCTCTTAGTAGCCTGGGAATACATTTCATTCTGTCTTGAAGATATATATTGGGGGTTGATATATTATTAGGTTTTAGTCTGAGTTCCTCAGGCCCAACCATCATCAGCTGCTTCATCAATGACCTTCCTTCCATCATAAGGTCAGAAGTGAGGATGTTCACTGATGATTGCATAATGTTCAGCACCATTTGTGGCTCCTCAGATACTGAAGCAGTCCATGCCCAAATGCAGCAAGACCTGGACAATACCCAGGCTTGGACTAACAAGTGGCAAGTAACATTCATGCCATACAAGTGTCAGGCCTTGACCATCTCCAGCAAGAGAGAATCTAACCATCACACCTTGACATTCCATGGTATTACCATCACTGAATCTCCCACTATCAACATCCTGGGAGTCACAATTGACCTGAAACTGAACTGGACTAGCCATATAAATGCTGTGGCTGCAAGAGCAGGTCAAAAGCTAGGAATCCTGTGGCGAGTAATTCACCTCCTGGCTTCCCAAAGCCTGCCCACCATCTAAAGGCACAAGTCAGGAGTGCGATGGAATACTCTCCACTTGCCTGGATGAGTACAGCTCCAACAACACTAAGAAACTTGACACCATCCAGGACAAAGCAGCCCGCTTGAGCCCACCACTGACACACAGTAGCAGCAGTGTATACCACCTACAAGATGCAATGCAGAAACCCACCAAGGCTCCTTAGGCAGCACCTTCCAAACCCACGACCACTACCATCTAGAAGGACAAGGGCAGCAGGCACATGGGAACATCACCACCTGGAAGTTCCCCTCCAAGCCACACACCATCCCGATTTGGAAATATATCGTCGTTCCTTCACTATCGCTGGGTCAAAACCTTGGAACTCCCTCCCTAACAGCACTGTGGGTGTACCTACACCACATGGACTGCAGCGGTTCAAGAAGGCAGCTCACCACCACCTTCTCAAGGGCAGTTAGGGATGGGCAATAAATGCTGGCCTAGCCAGCAAAGCCCATATCCCATAATTTTTTTTTTAAATTGAAGATCTCCAGTCAAACCTTCCTTTCAGGTTGCCTTGCAATATTAAACAGACCAGGGTAAATGAAGCAGTGGTTGTAGCATTGATTGTTCAATTGTTCAGTGTTTGATTATGTCTGGTAGTGTCAGTATCTGTTAACAGTTCTCTGTGCTATCAATTAACCCGAGGTGCTGAAGAGATACTAAATTGAAGTGAGAAGCTGCAAGCATTAGAGAGAAAAAGTTTTTTTTTAAAGTTGTAAATAAAACACCTGTTTAGAAAGAGAATCTGGTGTGTCATTTTTGTATATCTCTGAGGCATAAAACAGAACAGCAGCATCCCCTCAGCAACACCTGCTCTACAGAACAGGTCTATCCCTAGACCACTATCCACAGGTAGTGGTTGGTATTCATCAGAGATTTATGAACCAGAAGTAAGAAATCATTGCAAGACCAGTTTAGATAAAAGAGCAACACTGTTCTATGTGACCGTAATGGCTCAGCCGATGGTAAGGGCTGAGTTGTTTAAATCACAGAGGGAAACTTGAACCACCGTCATAACCTATATTTTCAATCGGTATGTTTGAGGTGCAACTCTGAATTCAGGAATAAAACCACTAAGCCTCAAACAATTTTTTACATAAAACTAAATTAAACATTTATTAATTTAACAACAAATTAAATACATACACATGTCTACAAATTACTACCAAAATAACTTTTAAACAAATCCCCAAATTAATCACTCCCAGGTAAATCTTCACCAAGGCAACAGTAACCTATAGACTTTAAACAGACACCAGGCAAAGCACATTTGACCTTACAAATTCAAAATGAGGTTCCTTGTAATTAGGTTCCTTTGCAGACACAATTGTAGGCTTACAGGCTGGTTAGATCTTAAATGCCTCTGCCTTACACACACAAACTCTTTTCTGTTTATACCTAGCTTCCCCTTTGAATGTAAATTTTCCATTGTATCCCAGGCTTCTAATTTTACCTCTCCTAACAATAAAATCCTTTCATTCCACCAATTTTATTAGTAATATAAACATATTGCTTGGCATCTCCCAGCTCGGTGCAAGATTTTACCCATTCTTTTGAATGGTTTATTCAACAAATGCAAATTTACACTTTAACTTTTAACTTCCTTATGTTTATCTAATTAGCATCTCAAAATTACTATACATCAAAGCACCCAGACTAGCTGGCTTTAATCCAATTAAGCCAAACACAGACACATACAAAGACGCACACCCTACTACAATTACAAATTTAAAAATAATTTTCAATAACATTATAGACAATAATATCTCTTCATGACAGCGACAGATATGATAAAGAGGAAGTAATCTGACTATTGTCATTTCATTGCATCTACCACACGAAGGGTGCATGAAATTAAGCTTTATCGGCTCCACAGAAGTATAAAAAGAAAGATTTCTCCAAAAATTAGTGCATGCTTTAAAAAAGCAATAAAACAATTATTACGGACAGGAGAGAAAGAGACAGGCAAACTGTACTTATATCCTCTCACTATCTGTGTATAAGCAGAGGTGTTTTGAATTATTTTAAAAATATGCGGTGGCATGTTTTCCCAAACCCTTGGTTTATATGATCCAATTTACTAATACTCTACAGCAAACATGCATTATAATAAACTCAGAAGGTTAGTTTATTTCACATTGAAAACCCAGAGGAAGTGTGCTCGCAACAAGGGGTCTATATAATGAGGTGTTAGGTTCCACTGGCTGAGCGAAGAATTCTTTTGTTCTTGTAACTTCTGGTGTTGGTCCGAGAACAAAGGGCCAGTCCTATTGTCATGTGACTTGTAGCAGCCATCCTTTTGGTTCAGCACAAATTCTATTTTGAAAAATAGCAATAAGAATAACATTTTGAACATAGTGTTTGATTTCTTTTCATGTCAGAGAAACCCAACAGTCTTTTCGCCCTCTGGGGAAAAAATGAATTCTATTTTTTTTTAATGTGGTCTTGCAAAAGAAAACCAAAAAGTAAAGAGGTAAGCAGTCATTTCACACTGGAAAGTCAAACATACAGCTAGCAGGGACAATGTCAGTTCCCTGCTGTGTTTCTGAAGTTTAAACTTGGGATTGGGCATCAGCAATGACATTGTCCTTTCCTGTGAGGTGGGTAATGTTTAGGTGACCTGGTTACATTCAAAATCTGTCTTTACTGGGGAAAGACTATTCAGGTATCAGAGTTCTGAATTTTCTTCTTCTTTTGGGGTCCGACGTAATCAAAGATTTTGATTTCAGAACTCAGTGCCTCTTCAGGTCCCAATTATCTCTTGTTTAAATGGTCTTGGGGTTTTACGTGGCATTTAACACCATAACAGTCAAGCTGCTCTGGATTATCTGTAGGGGTAATCTGGGTTTCTCATTCTGTAAATGCAAATTCTTTTGGCTGAGCTGCTCTGGTGAAACTTAACTCTTCTCTGTCCACTTCTATAACTTGTGAATTCAGTTGCTCAAACCCAGGCTTTTTTGTCAATCTGATTACCAGGAGGTTACCTGTGATTACCAGTGGGCTGTAATGTGATTTTGGCTTCCTGCAGGGATCCCGGTTTAGTTTCAGGCTTGTGCACAAGCGCAACGTGAGTGCTCCAGTTACTGCTGTAAGGCTCTATTAGTTGGTACTGCATCACGTGGCTTGGGCCCAGTTGATAGGGACGTTGCCTAATGGAAGGGGTTTCTCCCCATATCCACACCAGGTAGAGCTACAGTGGTGCAGCCTGTTTGGTCTTTACAGGTTGTTTTAAATGTAGTGAGCTGCCTTGTCAGCTTCCCTTGCTGTTCTGCATTTAGGTGGGTGAATACGGAGTCAAATCTCATTAGAATTTTTCTATTGGTTAGTCGGATATTAAGGAGTTCAATGTGGGCTTCACTTATGTCTCTCTGCAATTCATCCTCACTGCTCCTTGCTTCCTCTCTTGTTTCGAGAATGGGCTTTCCCCTAAGCTGTTCTATGTCCTCTGGAACACTGCTGCCTTCAGGTGGGTGTTCAGCTCCTGTTGTACTCCTCTGTTGCTCTTCGAGTAAGTGAGGCATAAACCCTCACTTTTTCTTGGTCTATCTGGGAATTTCCCTGGCCCCTATTTAAATCTGCCATAAAGCTATTGGCTAAACTGGTCATTGGCTCATTAACTCGTTCCTTTGGCTTGGGAAGCAGCAATCCCCTAACTTTTCCATGTGCCCTGGAACACTTCTGCCCCCTAGTGGAGGTTCAGCTCCTGCTGTACTTCATTGTGGTTTTTCAACTTGGTGAGGAGTCTCACTCACTATCTGCTTGTTTGTTTGGGAATTCCCTGTGCCCCTATTTAAATCTGGAAAGAGAGTTTCTACAAGCTACACTTCAGGCAATTCTTCAACATTTACCTTTCTTGTTTGAACAATTTGTCTTTCCTCAGGCTCTTCAACTAAGTGTGGCATCTCCTTCACTGTCTCTGTTCCTGCTCTAGGACTTTTCTGGTCCCTGTTTAATTCTGGGGAGAAGGTATTCACCAATCCAATTTCTGGGTCATTCTTTGGGTCTGTTTTAAATTCTAGTGGCCCTCCCTGGGCCTCTTTTAACTCTACTGGCCTAACTTAGGCTTTGTTAAATTCAAGCAGCCCTTTCTCTCTCAATTGTTACAGGTTCTATTTCACCCTTTAGGGTCTCTGGTTCCCTGAACTCCTGCAGATTCCTGCTGGCAGTTGTTGGCCTCTTTTCTTTCGTTAGATAAAACTTTACTGCCAGCCAAATCATTTCTGAGGAGGAAGTATAAAGTAATTATGGTTTTATTAGTTTGTAATGTACCTTTAAGAATAATACTTGTTAAGGAAGATCACATGATCTGTAGTAACTAATGGGAGAGTAGCGCGGGCTGCTCATCAGTCAGTGCTGAGATGGAATTGAAGTTGAAAGCACACTTATAGTTGCTCCTGAGTATATTGTTAATAAACTTAATGTTCCCACCTAAGAAGTGTCTGTCGATCAACTCTATCTATGGTACCAACGCGGCCGCCACTCACAACAAACTGGCGACGAGGATCCAAGCCAACAAATTGGCAACAAGGATAAAACAGGATTGAACAGAACAAATCAAGTTAAAAAGAAGTTGGCACTGTACCTTAGCCAGTGATTGTAAGTAGCAAGCTCCATTAGAATCGAAGAAGTTATTCCCTGTCAGAATGCCGCAATTCGGAAGAATTGATCCTTTTGATCCAGTCACAGACAATTGGTCTTATCACATTGAACACCTCACATTCTTTTTTCAAGTGAACAAGATTATGGGGGAAGAGGGGAGGCGAGCAATCCTCTTAAGTACATGTGGGAATAAAGCCTATGGCTTGATTCGTAGTTTGATGGCACACAGTGCCCCTGATTCACAAAATTGGTGGTCCTCGTGAAGGGTCATTACCAGCCATAGCCCTCGGTAACGATGCAAAGGTTCAATCTTAACTCGAGAAATAGAGCCCCGGGGGAGACAGTTGCTTGCATGTGGCAAGTTTGAAGCAGTTAACGGAACATTGTGAGTTTGGTACATTTCTAAACGACATGCTCAGAGATTCAGAGATTGTTTAGTGTGGGTGTGAATGAGCACACGATTCAGAAGAGATTATTGTCTGAAGCAAATTTGGATTTTAAGAAGGCACTAGAGATAAACCTAGCCATGGAAAGCGCAGTAAGAGATTCAAAAGCCATACAAGGGACGCAAAATAGCACCATCCTCCACTTTGGGTGGGAAACTCCAGAGAAAAAGGGCGTGAAAATGAAAGACTCTGCTGAGAAGCGGGAAACTGCCCCAGCTAGCCAGAAAATGAGAAAGAATGACTTAGCAGTGAAAACAAAGAATAAATTCAATAGAGGTGGAAACAACCAGCCTGATAATGATTGGCATTTTTTAAAAATCGAATGTTATTATTGTCACAAAAATGGACAATTCATGAGACAGTGCAAGGAAAGATTCAAGCAGGCTTTTAAACAAAAGGAAAAACCCAGTGAGATTTACAATGCAGAAGAGCCTGAGACAACAAATTCAGATATTTACTCATTGTTTAATTTGAAGGATGGAAAGACTGAACCAATATTTGTAACAATGAAAGTAATGGCAGACCTGTTAGAATGGAAGTGGACACAGGAGCTTCCATTACAGTAATTGAGGAACATACCTTCAGATATCTGAATAATGGTGAACATCAATTAAATTTAGAAGAAACTGCTGCCAAATTAAAAACATATGTGGGTAACGACATTCAAATCAAAGGCATAAGCAGAGTAACTGCCCATTATGGAAGCCTATCGGTAAAGCTGCCAGCGTTGTCATTGAGAGGCAGAGGACCAAGCCTCCTAGGGTGAAATTGGCTAAAGGAACACAGCCTTGAGGGGCCACTGAGATTCCAAAAGGAAGCTGGAAGTGTTCCTGTTTTGGGAAAGGAGTGTGTAAGGACTCAACAACCTGAAGGAATGCAGACTTGCCTAAGCCAAAACATGGTACAACAGCAAAAGGAACTGAAAGAGGCCATGCTTAATGACAGAGTTCGAGACGAGGTGAGCGACCTTCGGAAGGAAAAAGAAAACCTGCTGAAAGACTTTCACACACTACAAGATCCCCTCAGGTCTAAGTTTGTACGCCTGGAAAAGTATGAAGAGAAACAGAAAGAATTCAACAATTCTCTGAATAAACTAAAGAATGAGGTGGCAGAGAAGACAAAACAATGCTCAATTTTCCAGGAGGCAGCAAACAAATTCAAAAAGGAGGTGGAAGAGCTGAGGAATCAGCTACATGAAGCCAGAGAGGCTTCGGAAACGAAAGTCACAGAATTTTCTAAGAAGCAGACAGACGATGAAATTTTGGGGGACCCAACCACTGAGCTCAGACAAGTTGAGCTCACATCTGAGAGTAGTCTGGCCAATATTGAAGACAAAAAGAAGGCCAAGATTAAGGTCAGTGCTAGAAAGAAGAAGGCATGTAGAAAGAAGACACAGAAACACAAATAGGACATTAATCCTTGCAGCTTACGAATACACTTTCGCACATAGGCCTGGAAATAAAATTGCAAATGCCGAAGCACTTAATCATTTGTCTTTACAATAAAATGATGAGCATGTTCCATGAAAGAACTTGTTTTACTGTTAAATTTCTTAGAGTCCTCGCCGGTACGTGCTCGACAGATCAGAGACTGGACAAGTCAGGACCCCGTCCTATCTCAGGTACGAGAACAAGTGCTACATGGTTGGTCACAGGAGCCTGTATCTGACAAAATGAAACCATACTTCAACAGAAGACATGAAATAACCAGTCAGGATGGCACCTTATTGTGGGGAGCACGAGTGATAGTTCCTCCAAAGGGAAGGGAGCCACTTTTAATTGAACTACACAGTGCCCATCCAGGAATTTCCCAAATGAAGACCATAGCACGCAGCTATCTATTGTGGCCTGGGATGTATGGCAAAATAGAGAGTTTAGTAAAGCACTGTGTACAATGTCAGCAACTGCAAAAAGTTGCCAGTGACAGTTCCGTTACACTCATGGGAGTGGCCAGGTAGACCCCGAGTGCAGTTACACATTGACTACGTTGGACCTTTCCTGGGAAAAATGTTTCTGCTCATTGTCGATGCCCATTCAAAATGGTTGGACGTATGTGAGGTGAAGTCACCAACGTCGGCTGCTACAATTGAGAAACTATGTCAGTTTTGCCATTAACGGACTACCAGAAGTAATCGTTTCTGATAATGGCACGGCATTTACGAGCGCTGGGCTCCAACAGTTTATCAGCCTCAATGGTATCACTCGTGAAAACTGCACCATACCACCATTCCTCAAACAGGCTGGCTTCCTCAAAAAGGGTGATTCAAACGTTCAAGGCAGGCATGAAAAATCTAACTGGCGATTCCTTGGCAACCAAGCTAGCACGCTTTCTTTTTCATTACAGGGCTACCCCTCACACAACAACAGGTGTCACACCAGCAGAGTTATTGTTAAAACATCATCTCAGGACAAGATTGAGCTTAATAATACCAAATTTAGAGGGGAAGGTGGAAAGGAATCAGGAAAGCCAGAAAACTAGACATGACTGGCATAGTTGGGAGAGGAAATTTACTGTGGGAGAGCCAATATACGTGAAGAACTTCAGGAAAGGACCAAAGACTGGGTGAAATAAGTGCAGTGACAGGACCTCTATCTCACCACTTGGAGGTGTAAAGCTGGATCATCCATAAACATGTGGACCATTTAAGGAAGAGAGACAAATCACCAAGATTTGGTTCCACCAGTGATCATGATCGGGTCTGTATTTCCTGTTGACAATACTCAATCCAGGACTGACATGTCTGATGTTCCTGTAAGAGTTGAGGATACAGAACTGCAAGTGCCCATCGAAGCACCTGATGTTCAGGCAACTCCGGAAAAGAAGGTTGATGGAGTTGTGGAGCTGCGACATTCCACACGTACCAGGAAACCACCTGAAAGACTGAACTTGTAAATTCCTTACTCAGTATAAATATTATGTTGTCTTGAATAATATGTATAGCCAAGTTAAAGGGGGAGGAATGTAATAATTATGGTTTTGTTTAGTGTGTAATGTACCTTTAAGAATAATACTTGTTAAGGAAGATCACATGATCTGCAGTAACCAGTAGGGGAGTAGTGCAGGCTGCTCATCAGTCAGTGCTGAAATGGACCTGAAGTTGAAAGCACACATATAGTTGCTGCTGAGTATATTGTTAATAAACTTAATGTATCCACCTGAGAAGTGTCTGCAGATCAACTCCATCTATAGTACCAACTCGGCCACCACTCACAACAAACTGGCGACAAGGATCCACAAGATCCAACAATATCAATCTGTGCTCTGGTAGGTCAGGATCAATTCTTACTGTTACTGAGCCTGAGACTAGGTCACCCTGTAAGTCGACCCTGGCTATGAGGATTCTTTGCTCCTCCAAGTGCATCCTTAGGTTGGAGGGTAAGCAATTTTTAAATTCCTCCAGCAATATCAAGTCATGTAAACCTTGTAGGTGCGCTGTATTTTTAAAGAGTGATGAAATGCAATTTGCTTCGGCCGTTCAAATTAAATGTAGCTCTGCGTAGTTTTCTTATGAGTGTTCCAGAATTTCTACATTCAGATATGCCTCCAGGACAAACTCATAGGCACTTAGGATGGCAGCCTTGGTCTGTTCATAATCAGTGGACACGTCAGGAGTCAGCATGGAGTAGGGCTGCCCTTGAATTAAAAAGGTCCAGATATCCGATGGCCATCTTAGCTACCCTGATACTTCCCCAAAAGTAGGAAAAAAAGATTCCACATCATTCTCTTCAAATTTGGGAACGAATCTAAGCCCCTCAGAGATTGGCTCCGGGGTAGGGGAATAGGGGTTGTTACCAGGTAGCAAGAGGTTTACCCACACAGCTCCCAGCTGTCTGGTCTCTCTCTCTCCCTTTGAGCTGCTAACTCCATTTCCAATTTTTGGGGGCTGGAGTTCATCTCTCTCCCTTTCTCTCTCTCTTTACCTCTCCTTTTCCCTTTTTCTCTCCCTTTCTTGTTCCTGAGCTTGTCGTTCTTTCTCCTGAAACTCTAGCTGCCTTCTGAGCTTTTCCAGCTCAAATTTGGCTAGGGGAGGGGGTTCAGACCCAGGGTCGAATTCCTCACCCACCTGCTCTGATTGATATGTGAGGTCCAAATGCTCGACCAGCAGCTTGATCAGGTCACTTTTTCCCACCTTACTGGGTAATTTTGACTTACCTCCCGAGTTACAGCTTTCAGTTTTTCTGAGCATTGGGGTGCCATTTAAGTTTGCTTGTTTTACCCACACTGTGCATCGAAAGTTGCCATTTTCTTAGTGTTTGGAGAGAGGAATTTGCTGCAGTCATTTTCTTGTGATTTAAAAATCGTTCCAGCCGCTGAATTTTTCCCTCTTGCCTTCCTATGGGTTCCTTTTATGTTAGGGTGAAAGCAAAATACTGCAGATTCTGGAAATCTGAAATAAAAACAAAAAAATGCCCAACAGGTTAACTTTGTTTCTCTCTCCACAAACTCAGAACCTCTTTGTGAGACCGACTGAATAGACATACAACATACAACATGGTGGCAGCTAATGAAAAACCCCACAACCTCTGAGAAGGTGGAGCAGAAATTCAAAAGCTAGAAAACTAAGGAGCTTTCTGACCTGACTGAAAGACCTGAAGTGAGGACACAGAGGGAGATAGCCTGAAATAATCTCCATTGCAGAATTGGAAGCAGAGATGAGAAGAAAAAAATCTCCACTGTACGGCTGAGGATTCCACAAGATCTTGTGGAGTGCTATTGTGAATGCCCACAGAGTGCAGGGCCATAGGACCTATCAGGGAAGAGCAAAAAAATCAGTTCTAAGTCAGGACTAGCTTAACAATCTTCAGTGCTGTTAAAAAGTCAGAGCAGCCTGTTTCTGAAAGCACTGTGCCCAGCTGGGTTCAGAATCGATGCCGTTCTACATGGTGGCCGAGCTCGGTGTAAGAAGGCAAAAAAGAAGTGGAACGTTTAAAAACCTCAGCCAAAGGCTGGGATTTGATTGTAAAATGCCCCAAAAATCCTCTGATATTGCAGAGAAGGCCAAGAAGAGTTGATTAAGTAAATCGCTGCACAAAACTAAAGACAAAGAGGTCAGGACCACCATCGCCATGGGAGCCCACCAAAATGCGACAAGCGCTGGAATACTCTGAAAAAAATGGTTACTGTGGCGCCATCTTTAAAACCTGCACAGCATTTAAAGCTGTACTCCTTTAAAGCAACCATGGACAACAAATCAACATTACCAGGCCAATTTGGACTGATCCAAGGGCCGGACCAAACACAAAACTGGGGACTTTGGTGAAAAAGATTCTTAAGATGCATGATAGCTTCAGCATTAGATAAAAAGACAGAAGCTTAACCAGTGAATACACTACTTTATTCAGTAGGTCTGATAGCTGATGATATTATTGCAAGGCAAGGAATAAATGAATCCTTAGATAAATTTGATGAAGTTCTAAAATCATTTGATACATATTTTAATCAAAGAAGCAACAAAATTTTAGAGAGAGTGAAATCCAACAAACGTGACCAACAGCCAATAGAACTGGTTGACTTTTATAAATGATTAAAACCAGATTGGCTGAAGATTGTGACTGCTGTGACCTTTAGTTAAAACTCATAAGGGCCAGAATTACTGTTGGAGTGGCTGATGATGCCCTTTCAGACATACTACAGGCCAAGGAAGATCTGACTCTTGAATAATCATCCAAATGGTCAGACAGTCTGAAATCCGACAACAGCACCAATCTATTTTACGTGGCGAAAGAAGCCTTGATACAGGGCAACTCCAACTGTCTAGCTAGTAAAGCAACAAAGGGACAGTGAGACTGCAGACCAAGGAAGGCAATACCCAAACCAACCACAAGAGGGTGGGTGACCATATCAGTGCTGTGAAGCCGCACGACGTCACAGGCGAGAGCAATGTCTAGCAATCTCAATGGAGTGTTTCAACTGCAGCTGTCTGGGACACTTCAGAAAGCTATGCAAAGCTAAGACACCCAGGCGGGCGGAGGATCCCAAGACAATCCATGAGATTGAGGTAACCACACTAGGAAGAGACCCAACCGTGCTTTATGGGTGAGGTCAGGGATCCTGGATTCTCTTTTTCGAATGCAGACATCTCAGTAAACAGTCACCCCACCAACTTCAAATTGGACGCAGGAGCCAGTGTTACAGTCCTCTCGGATAAGGAACTGCGGCCGAGAGACCTCTGGCTACGAACAACAGACACACCGCTCTATGAGCCTGAAGGAATCTGACTTACGGTCAGAGGCATGATCCTCGAACCACTAAGGTAAGCAACAAGAAGATATTCTGAGTCATGTATGTCATCCAAAACCAATCTTTTTTCTTGAGCAGAGATGCCCGTGTTGCCCTTAACTTTCTTAAAACGGGAGAAGACATCAATACAACCTTTGTCGTCAACTACATTAGTCAAGAGACTCTCGACGGGGACTTCAGCTCTGAATTGAATTCATTCTTTGCAGAGCTGGTTTGTCCAATTTCTCTGAAGGCAGCAGAAGCTCGTTTTTGGTCAGACCAGCCAAGCCTTCAGATAATTACCACTGTTCCTGGAATGGAAGACACGCAGGCCAGGATTTTCTGCCTCATTCATGGCAGGTGTCAAGGCAAGCAGGAGCGGAAAAAGTGGCGAGAGGGCCAAAATTCAGTTTTATGTCATTGTAAAACCAGTTTGCGATCGTCAATGGCGTGCCACGTTTTCCACCGGAACACATCAGGAACATTGTTTTAATAAATTTGCATCTCATTATAAGCCCTGCTTGCCGGATCATCTCCCCAGCTGGATCATCAGGCCACATCGGCCTGCAATTAGAACAACTTGTTTCACAGGATATAAGCGGCGTGCACCTGGCAACCTGTACTTCACTCATCACTTCAAGGTTAGTTCGCCTACCTTACATCGCACAGCGCTCACAGGAATCAGCACCTTGCTTTGCAGCAGCACCACATCACTTTCAGAGGGGTGTCACAGGCAAGTCTCTACCTAGCAGACCAGCGGTAAGGCCGGGGTGGCTTATAATGAATTGCAGGTTTAGGGCTGCACTCGGAAATAATTCTAGGAGCTGCAGGGCTAGGCATGTACTGGGGAAAGGGGGCAAGTGGCCTCAGACAGGAGAAGGGGCTGCAGGATTAGGCCTGTACTGGGGAAGAGGGGGGGCAAGTGGCCTCAGACAGGAGAAGGGGCTGCAGGGGTAGGCTTGTACTTGGGGGGGGGGGGGGGGGGGGGGGAAAGTGGCCTCAGACAGGAGAAGGGGCTGCAGGACTAGGCCTGTACTGGGGAAGGGGGGGGCAAGTCACCTCAGACAGGAGCAGGGGCTGCAGGACTAGGCCGGGTTACAAGTGGGGAAGGTTGCAGTCAAACACAAAACTCGGGGGAGGGTGAGTGGGGGATATATGTTGAACAGTGTAAGTGGCCTCAAGATGGGGATGGGTGAGGTCCACATGGGCAATAGGCACATCCACTTCAAAATGTTCAGGGGCAAGCAGCAGAAGCACGATGGGATTGAGGAATACAGGGGGGGTGGATGCGGAGGTCTGTGAGGGAGGGAAACCTGAACATGAAGCTCCTCCAGAATAATGGGAAAGGTTTCCATACTCACACAGGGAGGGACCAAGCTGGCCTGGCAGTGAGAGCTCTGCACCACCATCTTCCAACCTGCAGCGATGGTGCAGTACAAAATTAAAATGAGAAGAAGCTCTGCTGGTGAGGGCTTTACGGGTGGATTGAAGGGCAGCTACATGTATTGGGTGGGGTGCTGATTACATTGGCAACTGAATTGTGCATTCCCAAATGAGCAGAGAGGCACGGCTGGGACATGTTAGGAACCTTTCGATGACAATGCAGGTAATCAGGAAAGTGAAGCAATGATGACCATTAATGCGGGATTAATCCTGCAAAGTGGCGCTAATCGATTTCCTTGTTCTAACCCTTTGTTCAGAGCATGGAAATTCCCCAGAGCGATAATGGACTCCATAACAATTGGGCGAATGGACAAGCTCCAGAAGCCTGTCAGAAAGTTAGTGCTGGATGGTTCACTGAAGAGAAGCCTCAGGCCCCACTCAAATATTCTCATTTCCTGAATGAACATTTACTCTCATTTTTATTCCCAAGAGTGTAGTATTCGAGTGCAGTGAATGAGGATCCCAGGGCCTGGGCTGAAAGCAGCACCTCTGAGTGCCAGGCCAAAGCAATGTCATAGCAGTGGGTCATGTTGGGAAGGGGGGACACTTGATACACACACCACACTGGCCATCATTTCAGGGGTGAGTACTCTCGACACAGGAACAAAGCACTCGAACCCACATTCACTGACAAGTCATTGGCAGAAACAGGACCCTTGAGACTAATGTGACACTTGTCTGCTTCTCATTGATACTGCAGAGAGGAGACCATCAGGAAGATGGAGGCTGGATTTATCGCTGCCGACATTATTGCTTATAGGCAGGAGAGAAGGAGGAGAAGATTGCGATGGAGGTGCTGGATCATCAAATAGAGGAGCAAGACCCTCAAGACAAAGGGCAGCAGGGCCTCCTCCGGACACAGAGGATGAGGCTCACAGGGACATCATGTGTAGGTGGCTCGCAAGACCCAGGGTATACAGAACTTGCATGTCTTATCTGCTGATGAGTGAGAACCAGTGTCACTGATGCCTCCGCACATCCAGGAATCTGGTGACTCACATTTGCCACATGCTCCAGGAATTGGTGCCACAGGGACTGGGAGGATATCCATTGTCAGTGGTTGTGAAAGTAACGGCTGCACTTAACTTCTATCCCAGTATCTCCTTCCAGGACCCCACTGGGGATCTCTGCGGGATCTCTCAAGCATCCACACACAAATGCATTCATGAGGTCACAGGCGCCCTTTTTGCCAAGGCCCACAATTACGTCAACTTCAACATCGATCAAGCAAGCCAGGAGGCCAGACCACTGGGCTTTGCTGAAATTTCCAGATTCCCACCGGTGCAGGGTGACATTGACTGCTCTCATGTGGCTATAAAAGCTCCCTGGCAACAGGCAATGCAATACATAAACCGGAAAGGCTGCCACTCATTCAGTGTACAGCTGATCACAAGGAACTTATAATGTAGGCTTGCGCCAGATACTCAAGAAGTGTCCACTACTCATACAGCTTGAGTAGATCGCAGATCCCGGACATTTTCGAGAGACCAAACAGGATCCAGGGTTGGCTCCTCGGTGACAAAGGGTTACCCGCAAAGGACATGGCTAATAACACTTGTTCTGCAGCCTCAGACTCCTGCAGAGAGAAGATACAATGAGGCTCATGCCGCTAGCCGAGCATTGCAGAGCACACCATAGGGATCCTAAAGGTGCAATTCCGATGCCTGGACCAATCTGGAGGAGCACTCCAGTACAGTCCCCAGAAGGTCTCATGGATCATTGTGGCTTGCTGCATACTGCACAACCTGGTGCTGTAAAGGGAGGGAGGACTTGCCAGATGAGGAGATGGAGGAACTGCATATCCATTCCAATGAGGAGGACCTCAAAGGGAATGAGGGCGATGAATTTAAGGAAGCCGAGGATGCAGGGGAAGAGGCCATAGCATGGGCCAGACAAGGCAGCATGTGTGTGAGGCCCTGACAGGTACCAGATTCCACCAGCAGGATGACGAGTTGCAGTGAGTACCCTTTTGGACAAGAGCCCTCCATCGTGGGCCAACATGAACACCAGCATTGCTATTCTTCTCATTTCATCCAGGCACTTCAATATGAGAGTGAATAGTTACACATAAGGTTCACATTGTCCAGATCCTTTGAAGGATGATGAAGGCTTGGCAGCATGTGTCCTTGCTGCGATGAGGTGCTATCTGGAGGAGGGAATCCCGGCATCAGACGTCAGAAGTGCTGCCTCATCAAGCGTCTCTCCAGCATCCCAGTTACAATGGCAGCCCAGAAGAGCCAGGAGCTGTCGGTTGATCCTCAGTGGTCTTGTAGCTGTGTGCCTTCAGGGTGACAAAGCTCCTCAAGTAGATCCATCTCAAGCAACAGAACTATGCACTCTGTTTAACATCAATGGTGAATCAGTTAATTCAGACTTGGGACAAGGCAGCCAATGATGTTCTGCTGCTGTGAATCCTTTTAGAGATGACTCAGTCATCTGTGGTGCATTCTTCCAAATCACACTGACATCCAGCACTCTCAGTTAGGGATCCTGAGCTACATTTATCCTCAGCTTAATATGGTTGTGGACCACTGAAGCATGACCACACTTGCCTGCCAGACATTAAAATGCCTCCTGTTTAACACAGACATTGTGCCATCATGTCCAGCCCTGGCCCTTGCCAAGTCCAAACTACACACACACCATGAAGCCCTCAAGGGCACATGTCATTGTGAATAAAGAGCACACTTCAGCTTCAGTACGTCCTTGCTCCTATCCCATTGCTCCCCTCCACATTGTCTAAAGCAACTATGTGCGCTTCTGGAGCCTGCTCAATGCCTGCCAGAAATGATCATTTCGAATTAGCATCAGTGACCTCGGGGAGTGCTCAGGTGAGGAGATGCACAGCACTGCATTCCTAATTTGTGACAAGAGCCTTGTCCCCGCAACACACAACTACAGGGTGAGGGATGCACAAGATTGGACATTTGAGCGCCAGAACGATAGTGTGGCTGAGAGTGGCCGACCTTCGTCACCTTGAGGTGGCAAGGTGCCCCGACTTATTGGTGAGTTCAGCAGATGTACACTCTGAAAGTCGAAAACATGGTTGGCTAACAGCAGCGCAAACGCTCTGAGTATGGCCTCATAGTATGAAAACCCTGCGCAAGACAGAGAGTACATGGAGCTGCATGATTTATGACCCTTCTCCATGCGTGAACACATCTCTCCTTGTACACTACACCTTCACCTTTCAGGAATGCAGATGAGAAGGGAGAACACCTCACCCAAGAATAAACATGACATAACCCTGCAAAGCATGTGAACGAGGTTTGTTCTACAAACACTCTTAACATTAAGTTCAAGACATCGCTGATGTCAAGAATGATGTGCAAAAGGGGCACACACCCTGGTGATATGGAAGCACACTACTTTGAAGAGAGGCCCATGATAGCGACATGTGCAACAAGTTGGGGGAGGTACTATGGTGTGTCACCTGAGTGACTGCAACACAGGTCATCATAACAAGGAGGCACACACATACGTGGAATGGGTGAACATTGCATACACATTGTGAACACCGTGCCACCATTGTGCTCCTATTATTTTCTTGATTCCCTAATCATACTGCTACATATGGATGCTGCCGCAACATCCACAGCGGAGTTGGAAACAGCCTGCTGACTACTACGCCCTGTTGCCTGTGATGACTTTGGCGGGCAACCTCTGGAGGCCCAAGACCTGGAAGGTCCCCGGCCGCTTTGGGTCTCCTACTGTGGGACAGGTGCGCCCACCTCGGTCTATGGAGCTGAAGGTGATGGGGTCACTGTAAGAGGGGATTGGGATCAGCCGGAAACTCCTGCAGTCACCTGAGTGGATGGCCCTGGGGTGTCCAGCTGCTGGTCTTCATTCCCATGGGTGTCTGAAGGCCCCTGTTGATTCCTTGAGGGGAAGGAGCAGCTGCTGTGAGATCGAGGTTTTCTGCACCCCTCTCGCATTGACGCTGATGGATGCCACCAATGCCTACCCCAATGAAGTGCAGCTCCTGCAGCAATGCAGGACTGATGCCCTGGACCAAGGTCTCCATAGCGGCCACCATCCTACCTGTGTTGACCTCAGGCTGAAGGTGGACGGACTCCTCCGTCATCTGTTGCAATCTGAAGAATGCAGCCAACAGCCCTTCCTGATATTCAGCGCCAGCAACTGATTTAGGACCAACTCCAGAGACTCATAATCTGACTCGGACTCAGCTGAACCGCGGCCTACAGTAGTCCCCCGAGTGCTGGTAAACCCGGATATCCCTGCCTCCACCTGTTGTGGATCAGATTGTGAGCTGTGCTCACCAGATCATGACCCCGAGCCTGCTGTAGATCCAGTTCCCACCGAGGTATGAGTCTCTGCGCTGGTGGAGGGTGTGGGTGAGCGCTGTGACGGGTCTTCAAGGCTGCTGTGTTCTGATTCCTCATCTGAGGTGTCCTAGGGGGTTGGAGCTAAGTACTTGGCTGGCTGAGGATGTTGGGCGCTTGGCAGAGGTGCCTATGAAAGAAAGGAGAGATAATTAGTGCATGACAGCCGAGTAAAATACAGATTGCCTTCACAGTCGCATGGACTGATGGATGATCTGGAGCAGGATTCTCACATGGGTGTTTACCGCCAAACTCACCGTTACCACAGGCACAGTCCACGTCCTCTCCAGCCAGCTCAACGGCCCTGTTTTCAAACTCCTTTTGAACCTGGAGTTCCAGCACTCCACCCCCATTCTGGGCCCTCTCCCTGCAATTGTGCACACTATTTTCCTGCAAAAAGGCAGATGGAGAGAGTGTGAGCATGCCAGGACAGATAAGAAGGATACCTGGCATGTGTGGGCGGTGAGTGGTGCCATGGACAGGATGAGGACACAATCTGCAGAGGTAATGAAAGTGTGTGTGAGAGAGTGAGTGGTGATGTCCATTCAGCTAATAGTGAGTGAGATCCCTTTGAATGTGTGATGCGCGTGTGAGTTGAGAGTGATGAGATGGTCGAGTTACTCTGGCAGCACGGATGAGATCATTCATCCTCTTTCTACAGCCAGAGCAGGGGTAGAGGGCGTCGCAGGGGTTTTCAGAACCATGTCTTGAGATCAGGTCCGCGCCACCATTTTACATGGGCGGGCCAATTAAGGCTCGCCCAGCATGACGCTCGCCCGGAAGCGCTGAGCGCTCCCTGTGCGGGCGGGGGGGAGATTCCCCGAGCCGAGGCCTGCGGTCTTTTGCGCACATGAGCATGAAAGAGCGCAGAAATCAGTTTAAGGTTTTAAAATTTAAATAAAGGAAAAGAAACCTTTAAGAATGTCCCCTCATGTGACAGTGTCACATGAGCTAGGACATGTCAATGAATTTTTAAAATAATTTTTCTTGAATTTTAAAACACTTCATGAAACCTCATCCCACCCGTGGATGAGGTTTCATGAAAAATGCAAAGGCCACCTGGCCTAGTCACCCGCCCGCCAACCTTAAAGTTGGACGGGCAGCTCATTTAACTGTTTTAATTAGCTTTTAACAGGCCTTAATAGGCCTTTGACAGTTCAGTGGGCGTTCAGCCGAGTCGACTGCACGCCCACTGAACTGAAAATCTAAATGACGCGCGGTGACCTCGGGACGCCCACCCGAGTCACCCCCCGTCATTTTACGCGTCGGCGAGCGGGCCCCATCCCCACTCAATGACCCGAAAATTCTTCCCCATGGTTCAGACTGAGTCCTTTCCTTTCATTGTGCACACTGCTATAGCACATAGTTGTCCCTTTGATACGCAGTTACTCATTCTCCCTGTCATTTGCAATTAACTCCCACTATATAAAGAGCATTTGTGTTTATCTCCCCGATCGCCCTGAAATTCAATAGGTTTTGCTTAAAAAAATGAGAAGAGATCCATTTCAGAAAGGACAATGAGTGCATAAACCATACTTTCATCTTCGCCCACCAACATTTCTTCTGGAAACTTGACGTGCCCAATAAATAACATGTGCTCAGGCAAGCTGTACATAATTTACTGGTTATCTGACTGATGGCAGATGTTCACTTATACAGAAGCGCTAATTTGAAACTGATGGAATATATTTAGAATACTTAGACTATTTAACTTGAGGTAGAAATGTTATATTGAAGTACAAATTTCTATTTTAATGAATGTCTTTTGATAGCTCCATCTGGTGTCAATTAAAACGTACATAATACACTATAATTGAATGTGAATTTTGGTATTAAAATGACAGATTTTCCAACCACCTGATTTAGGAAACTAATTTATTGGTAATGTTTAAATGGCTTCCAGGAATGAACAAAACATTTAAAGCAAAAATATGAATCTGCTAAAGTTGAATTAAAATTGAAAATGAGGTCCTCACCTCATCCTCTCCTGACCGAGTTATTGCAGTTATCATACCATTAGTTGTATATTTTATATCTTGGATCTATGCAGAAATAACAGTCATTTCTATGTGTGTAATAAGTTTCATTCACAATGCTTTTAAAATGTCAATTCTGTGCTTCAGCTCAGGCTTCCAGCTCTTTCTACGGCTTTGTTTACTTTGCTCTGACTCCACACCCAGGTTTAACTAATAAGCATAGGGAGCATCAATTATAAACAGACTCACATAATCAAACTCAGAACTACACCATATTCAGACTTCAGTCATAGAAACATTTATAATCTGAGGAGCATATTGTGCAAAACATTGAGAGAAACCAGTGGAAACATCCACCTAAAAAAATCTTTGTCTGTTAAGATGAGGGATGGGAAACTGAGGACTTTCTATCCCATGCATCAATATATGAGTCTGGCAGGTCAAGATAACACATATTAGCATTGAGGTTAGATTCTGCCGTTGCATGGGGCCAAAATGGGCCATTATGTTGCCCATTTTTCAAGCTTGAGATGGGTGGCAAACTTACCAACATTGGGCTCTGATCAAGCGTGCACAATTATACACAGGAAATGCATCACCTGCCAATTTTGGGCACCCTTTAGTCATCCTTGGTGCCTGCTTAAATTGAGCAGTTTAAAAAACATTTAAACTAATCTCCTTTGACTGTTTTAGAACACTTGTGAAATTGGTCTGTGCAGCACCTGAGTGACTAATTACTAAGCCCATTCTGGTGCAGTCAAGAAGCAGTCTGCAGAAACAATACTTAAAGGAATTCTCAACTCATTAAGGAAAGTCTCTGGTTAGTCATTTGAAGTGCTTGTGACCCTTTTCTTTGATTTTTTTTTTGGTTGCAGCATTTAAAAAAATTCTCAGAAAAACTTTTTCGAGGTATAGGAGTGTTTCTGTGTTTTGCATCAGCACTATTATTTTTATCAAGCGTGTTCTGTCAAGTCAAGAGTTGGTGGGGGAGGATGAGAAGCAACAGTACCAGTGAGGAAAAGGAAATAAACCTGGAGATGCTGCTAGAAGTGGGTGAAGGATGCAAAGTTGCAGGATGCTCTACATCAAGCATTTATTTAGGAATTGCCTCTCCTACCTCAACCCAACTGAGGCACAGTGTGTGTGAAACTCCTCTGTCGCTGTCACTAAGGTGCATTACCAGCTGCAGCACCAACTTAAGCCTTGTACCAAAGGAGGGACAGCACTGCCTGCGGCTGTCAAGTTAACAGCGATCCTTAATTTCTATGCTACAGGATCATTTCAGCTACAACAGGAGGCATCAGCAACCTCTCCCAGTTTGCTGATCACTGCTTCATCAGGGCAGGGATGTTCTAGTTGAATAAGTCACTTGGAATCTCAATCTGATCTTTCACTGTAAAACATGACTTACTACATTACAACAGTAACTGCGCTTCTAAAGTATTTCATTGGTGGTAAGGTGCTTTGAGGTGTTCTGAGGTAATGAAATACAAGACTTCCTTCCATTTCCTAGTAATATTTTAAAGTTTTATTCACCTGAATATTGACCTCCTTCAGGGGCTGTACAATTGCACATCCTATAACTGAATAAATAATTGGTTTAGCATACAATTATGCAAACATCACAATAGTATGTGATCAGTTGCAGCATTATTCTCCAATGCAAACAGGGCTCCACAGAATTCAGGCTGAAATAGCTGCTTATGAGCATACTGGAGAGGTGAAAGTGCAGAGACACATTCATTGGTGGTGACAGTCACACAACTGCTTCATTTGTACGGTGACATTCACCATCTAGAACAGCATTAGCTCTGCTCTTCCCTGATTTCCTTATGGTCATCTTTAACTGTCAATAAAGTTAGAGCAAGATAAGCATCCAACAATATGGAATACTAATAGTCAACAGTGCATATAATGCACAAAGTTTCATAAATCAGGCAGTACTCACAATTGTTACCATCAGAGTACAGCATGCTACCATCCTATAATCTTTACACGTACACTCTATTAGAGACATGTGGGAAATTATTTGCTTTTTTGATGTTTGCTAGCTTGATTATTTTATTTCAGCACAAAGTTTGCAAAAAAAAAAACCCCACCATATTTCACATTCGTAAGAAGATTTACACACATCCCTCTCACTCCTGGTGCCCTCTCACACCTGGCTGAAAATCTGCTCTGCTGAATCTTCCTCCCCAATAACCTGTCACCAGGGGCACCAGGTTGCTGTCCTTCCTTGGGGCAGTAATTTCCCATTACATAGCCCCATTCTACACCTGCTCCCATCATCCCCTACCCTGCAGCTGCTAACTAACTTTTATTTGTTTTCCAAAAGTTTATTTTGAGAAAGCGGGATAGTCTTAATAATGTATTTAACAAGTTAAGCTATTAATTCATTGGTGATCTTGCTGCTGTAGTATATTACTGGTTCAGTGATGGTTACTGACCTATGACAATAATTTATAAATTCATTGGTGGCTATTCAACTGTGCTTTAATACTCAACAGTGACCTTTTGTTGATATGAATGAGTGAGTAGTCAGACATGATATTTCTGCTGATTTCATTGGGTTGAGTTCCCCTGTTCCTGTTGTCAGACAATAAATAACACTTCTTGTTGTAATTTAAATTCTTCACTTTATTCTGTTATATTACTATAGCAGCAGCTTCTTCACATTCTTCAGGAACCCTGAGATTAAAATTTGCCGACACTGTACAAGTCTTGGCTCCTTGCGTTTAATACTATGGGGGATTTTATATATAATTTTCAAATTGTAACACTTGGAAAATGTTGCTCAAGTGCCCAATTGCAATTTGATAATGGTGACTGCGAATGGAATCTTTGGACCAACCATGGTAAACGTTTGATCGCAAGTTAATCAAATGATTGGTTCTTTGAAGAACCAGGAGTACATTATATACTGACATTCCAGACAGAAGGAATTGTGTTTTCCAAATGTGGGCAAATGTCAAAAACAAATCTTAGACTGTCCATCGCTTCAGTAAATACCTTGTCCATCTAGGTGTTAAGAAAATGATTATTACTGGTTATTGAGAAGAAATCATTTGAATCACAGAGGAAATTAAGTGTAATATCCCATGGATTTTCTCAGGATCTTCATTTTCTCACTCACTCGCTGCTAATACATGCCAGTAGGGTGCTCATGACAAATCGTTTCCATGGAAATTACCGAAAAAACTGCAAAAAATGGAGACTTTCTTTTCTGGCTCTTAAACCTTTTGTAATTTTAGTTATTGTGTGTTTTCAGGATCTTGCTTCATAGAATAGTTACAGCACAGAAGGAAGCCCATTCGGACCTTTGTCTATACCGGCTCTCTGCAAAGGGAAGTCAGCTATTCCCACACCCCCAACCTTTTCCCTGTAGCCTTGCCATTATTTTGCTCTTCAGATAATTCTCCAATTCCCTTCTGAAAACCATGATTGAATCTGCCTCCACCATATCCTCAGGCAGTGCATATTGCTGCGTCTCTTTTTTATTTCTACACCATATTTCACTAGTATTTTATTTCTGCAGTGCTATTACTGTTTCATTTTGGTAGTTGGCACTATTTTAATATTACCCTAAGCCACCTAGTGGCACTGACAGGATCGGATCAGATTAAGTTAAAGCGAAGTAAAAGAAGACAGAGTGTAAACTGGGCGGTTGGTCTGATTTAAGTTAATCTACTGGAGAATGATGGGAAAGGAATCCCCATCAAGAAGGGAAGGGAAGTCCAAGGAAGGAGTGGCACTCCTGCTCCCCCCCGGTCCACAAAAAGACAAAAAAAATCATTTAAAAGCATACCTTTCTGGGCCTCTTGTACCGGGTATATTTAGCCCAGAGGGGTAGCCACCACTGTTCTCCTGCACAGGCCTCAGTCTGAAATGATAGCTCAGGCCCCAGTGATATCATTGGAACCCACCTGCATGCTGGGAGGGGATTCCCCCAGCTTGGGTGAGTGTCACCTACAACTGAAAATTAGGGTCGTCCAGATTGTGGTGTGCATGTGATGGGGGCAGTGCAGGGGAGGAGTGGGTAAATCCCCTGCTCCGTTTAAAATACCCCCTCTGCTTGGCTTCCACCAGACGACGGGAATTAAAATAGACCGACCCTTTTAATATTCGGTAAATGTATTTTATTTCCATCACAGATCATTCTGCACTATTCACACTCAGTGGCACTAATCCGAATTTGCATCTGCTGAGTTACAGCAATTTTGAGCCAAGGCCCCAGTCAGAATCGAGGTGACAAAAAACCCCACAGCTAGCAAAGACCATCTTCATTTAGTCTGTCCTGAAGATCATTCAGCGCCTGTTTCTTTTCTGCAGCCAGCTGTGGAGAAGTTAATCCTGCTGGCTGCAGGAGAAAGAGTATTAGAGTGGACAGCCATATGGGGAGGAGAGTATAAATAATGGCAGAAGTTGGAATATAAATACATTTTGAGTTACTATAAGATTGATCATGACAAGCTACAGACACAATTTAATGGCAAAACTAATGATACCTGGCACCAGAAACCAAATTTAAAATACAGAACATCAATCTCAAGATGAAAAAAATAACACAGCAAAGAATAAGTAAAGTAGGAATTGTGATTTTTTTTTTGTTATGTGCTACAATCTGAACAAATTGCCTGTCATTTTCAATTTATACCTCAGTACAAATTGCGATCACTGGTGTAACTGGTCATGTATAAAGGGAGTAGCCATGGCACCACTAGCAGCCAGTTGCACTTACATGAAACCATGAGGTATCACTGAGCACAGTCTCAGCCACACCTCCCCCAACTCATACCACTGTGCCTCTCGCACCTCCTTTTAGTGGCACAATAACTGTAAACTATAGTGATCATTAGAAGTAACTAAGAAAACAGATTAAAACAAAATACTGCGAATGCTAGAAATCTGAAATAAAAACAGAAAATGCTGGAAAAACTCAGCAGGTCTGACAGCATCTGTGGAGAGAGAAACAGAGTTAACGTTTCGAGTCTGTTTGGTCCTTCAGAGAAAACAGAATTACCTGGAAAAACTCAGCAGGTCTGGCAGCATTGGCGGAGAAGAAAAGAGTTGACGTTTCGAGTCCTCATGACCCTTCAACAGAACTAAGTAAAAATAGGAGAGGGGTGAAATATAAGCTGGTTTAAGGTGGGGAGGGGGGCGTGGAGGGAGAGAAGTTGTGGGTGGGGTTGGTTGTAGGGACAAGCAAGCAGTGATAGGAGCAGATAATCAAAAGATGTCACAGATAAAGGAACAAAGAGGTATTGAAAGCATCATGAGGCATATGTGATGGTGTAGAAGGATGAAGCTCTATAACACTGACGTTACTGTGGGTTACTGCTGTAATTGTGGCATGATGGGTTCTTTTTGAAGAAATCACCAGCACATGTTCTAACTAAGTCCTACAACACTCTGTAACTAAACACAGACCCAAAATAAATTGCATAATTTTTTCTCTTTATGCTTGTGGAAACTCCTTTGCTCATCCTTATTTACATAACATAGTAAATAACCATACAGTAATCATGAGAACCTGTGCTGGAATTCTAGGGAGAGTAACACAAGGGCCAAGGGACGAACCCAAATCAACTACAGTTTATTCAATCAAATTAAATCAAAAGCAAATTTTAAGCAACTCAATTCTGATTCAGTTCACATTCATTTTCTTTCCCAAGAATCAAATATGTGTAAAAGCATTTCCTTAACATTATTTTTGAGGCTATAACTTCTTTGATAAATATAGATGTATATTCTCTGTTTGCTGAAGTTAGTATAAAGTGTGTTTCTCTGCTATTAGAAAACAGATGATATTTTTCTGTATTTCCTTGACCAGTTAATGCCACCTGCTGAGGAAAGCACAAATGGACGGATTGGTTCCCCAGGTAACACCAATCTTCATCTGATGCCACCATTGAGGTATATGACATTAACACTGGGCTGACTCAATCGCAAATGTTGGTTTCTTGTGGAGAAGTGCCCATCCTCCCACAGCATCTCCTATCAGAGTCTGACTGGCCATAGGCTCCCTCTAAGCCATACGTCAGGTCTCGTTGCATATGGACATCGACTGCTTCACTACCTGAGGAGCCGTGAATGCTGCTGAACATTATGTAATCATCAGCAAACATCCCCACTCTGACCTTATGATGGCAGGACTAGCCATATAAATACTGTGGCTACAAGAACAGGTCAGAGGCTAGGAATCCTGAGGTGATTAACTCACCTCCGACTGCCCAAAGCCTGTCTACCATCTACAAGGCACAAGTCAGGAGTGTGATGGAATACTCCCCACTTTCCTGGATGAGTGCAGTTCCCACAACACTCAAGAAGCTTGACATCGTCCAGGACAATGCAGCCTACTTGATTGGCACCACATCCACAAACATTCACTCCCTCCACCACTGACACACAATAGCAGCAGTATGTGCGATCTACAAGATACACTGCAGGAATTCACCAAGGCTCCTTAGACAGCACCTTCCAAATGCATGACCGCTACCACCAAGAAGGCCAAGGGCAGCAGATAGATGGGAACACCACCACCTGGAAGTTCCCCTCCAAGTCACTCACATCATGCCTTCGAAATATATCGCCACTCCTTCACTGTCGCTGGGTCAAAATCCTGGAACTCCCTTCCTAACTGCACTGTGGGTCTACCTACACCACAAGGACTGCAGTGATTCAAAAAGGCAGCTCATCACCACCTTCTCAAGAACAACTAGGGGTGGGCAATAAATAATGGCCTAGCCAGCGAAGCCCACATCTCATGAATTAATAATAAAAAAATGACACAGCCTGAGGAACTCAGTGTGTCCTGGGTCTGAAATGATTGATCTCCAACAAGCACAACAATCTTCCTTTGTGCTAGGTATGACTCCAACCAGTGGAGAGTTTTCCCCCTGATTCCCATTGACTCCAGTTTTGCTAGAGCTCCTTGATGCCACAGTCGGTCAAATGCTGCCTTGATGTCATGGGCAGTCACTCTCACCTCACCTCTTGAGTTCAGCTCTTTTGACCATGTTTCAGCCAAGACTGTAATGAGGTCGGTGATGTATACATATATTTTATATATATATATGTGTGTGTGTGTGATAGCAGTAAGCTTTTGAGGGTTAGTTATCCTCCTGAACTGTCTGTAAGTGCAATGCAAGGCATGTTCAGAAAACAGAAAAGGAGAACTAGTGATGATTAATTAGCTTATTGGGCAATAAGCAAACATACCGGGAAGACTTAAGGTCATTTCTGCTCCAGTTAGTCTAGTAGGACTCTGCTTGTCTGTTTTGACATGAAACACAACACCAAACCAAAGAGGCAGAAGAATAACACAAATATGCAGCCTTGATTGTGTGATAGTAATGCAGATTTGAACCAAGTAGAAACATAAAAAGTAATTTACCCTTGAGATTGGTAATAAGTACTAAACAATAGTCTATACTTTCTACTCATGTGACTTTCTATATACAGCACAGATAAATGTAAAGGGTTTATGGTTTCAATACCTTGTTTAAATGTCAATAGATGTAATTGAGTTTCACCTAGATGGCTTCAGGTTTAATTACTTCAGCTTTTGCAATTGATCCCAGTGCACCTACTGGGAGATTAGAGATGCAAGTTTCAAAATAAGCTTTTGCCTCCATTGAATACAAATTCACACTGGCTGAAAGGGTACTCTTCAGTACAGCACTGATCCTAAGTTTCAGAGTGAGACTTGAGAGCGAGCAAGTTCATCAAGTAAAAACATGATCGTGCTAGTAGAATGGAACAACAATTCTATCATTACATCCTTTCAGAGCACAGAGCATTCCCCGGACAGGCATTACACAGGCCAGAAGCAACACAAAGATCTCTGAACACATGGAGGCCGATAGTGTGCACTTCCATATGCTTAACATTTCACTTCAAATCAGCAAAGTGTATAATGGCACATTCTGAATTTCCTGGATGCCCATCATGTCACCAGCAATGCTGCAGTGTGGTACATTTCACTGCCCCAGCCTCGACCTCTTTTCCAAATCCCACACGCAGGGCCCATTGCATAAAGGGGCCAGCAGGACATCTGATGCCTCCAACGCCCCCCCATAAAATTTCATAAAAGTCAGTGGTAGGTGGGTAGGTGATGGGAAGGCCACATGCTGGATTTTGCAAGCCCCTCCTGCCTTCAAACCTGCCGGTGGGGTGTGTAAGCCCAAAGAGTCTGCAATGGGATGTAGATAGGATGAGCGGGTGTGCAAAGATTTGGCAGATGGAGTATAACAGGACTCAAAATAACTATTTTCGAGGGCTCTTCTTCAGACTTCCTTGAGATTTTCTCGAGGGCTATGTTTTGGCTTTCAGGGGCTCCTTTCTCATTTTCATTAATTCCTCTTTTCGGGTGATGCCGTCACCTAGTAACACTACCTTCTATATTTGTGTTGACTTTTTTTAGGGTTTCCTTCTTTAGATAGATAAGACAGCACAAATACCAAAGGCTGTATATGCACTATTAAATCTTCTAAATTGGAATCTATAAATAAGATGTTTTTGTCAATTTATTATGAATAAATCTCCCATGCTCTGTTTTCAAAATGAAAATTCTGACTACTTGGCAAAGGTAACTTATTGGGAATGAGTCTCACATCAGCAGCCCATTTTAAAAATTAATTGTAGGCAATTAGCACGTGCCAGTATTCTTTGGTTTTCTTCTGCCAATTTCAAGTTTCTTTCCCCTCAACACTTCTGTTTAAAATTGACTGCTGACAAGCATGTCAGGATACTGACTTCCAAAGATCCAAATGTGCAACTAGGGGAATGCACACAAATTAATTATGTGGTGTGATTCACTTATACTTCACATTCCAGTAATTATTTTCAAGCTAATTCACCTCCTTGCATGATCATCAGTGCTTGAATGAGACATAGGGCGGAATGGCTGGCATCGGGCATGTTCGGCAGCATGAGCGGACAATATGGCGCAAAGGCCAAAAATCAGTTTCACAACATCATGAAACCAGTTTGCGATCGTCCGCTCAGCCTGTCGATGGTGGGCCATGTTTCCCTCCATCGGACATCAGGAACCTCATTGTATTACATCAGCCTATCATTATAAGGCCAGCCTGCCCGACTCAGCCCCCCCTCCCCACTGGATCACGCCAATGTGTTTCACAACAGCATGTAAAAGGTATGTACTTGGCGGGATGCACTTTGAGGGGAACTCGGAGGTGAGTGCACATTAACATTGCAGAGCGCTCGTGAGGGACGCCTGTTGGACTTCAAAGTTGAGGCCTGTTGGGGGTGGCGGGGGGGGGCAAAGGCTGCCTTGCATTTGAGATGACTTTGGGGGGGTGGGGAAGCTAGCTGTATACCTCGTGGCATACAGAGAGTGAAAATGACAGAGAAGAGAGCGACTGAGGCACCTTGCTGTGCAGAGAGAGGAGCAGTACCTCTGGAGGTTGGGTCTGGAGCTGGGGCTCCTGCACACGCCACTGAAGAGCCACTGTGAGCTGTTGCTGGTCAGCACCTAGCTAGGCCCAGGGTCTATGAACCCCACCTTTCACTCATGCAAATGTCCCAGAACCAGTGTCGATGAAGACTGCGCATATCTAGGGAATTGGTCGGTCACGTCTGCCAGCTACTGCAGGATTTCGTGCCACGTGGACATGGAGGGCATCATCTGCCAGTGGCCATGAAAGTGACGGTGGCGCTCAATTTCTATGCCAGTGGCTCATTTCAGGGCTCCACAGGTGACCTCTGTGGGATATCACAAGCCTCCACCCACAAATGCATCCCTGAGGTCATGGATGTCAACTTGGCGAGGGCACACAACTTTGTGCATTTCACATGGGACCAAGACAGACAGAATGCAAGAGCAATTGGATTTGCCCAGATCTTGGTTTTCCCAGGGTGCCAGGGTGCCATCAACTGCATTCAAGTGGCGCTCAGATCTCCGCTCCAACAACACGTAAACTATGTCAACTGCAATGCATTCCATTCCATTCTATTTGCTGAATGTGCAGCAGGTATGCAACCACCACAAACACATCCTGCAGATCTGCGCACAGGTACCAGGGAGTGTGTTTATGATGCCTACATTCTCAGTCAGTCACAGATCCCTGATGTCTTCCAGCGTCCACAGATGCTGCAGAAACAGCTCCTCGGGGTCAAGGGCTACCTGCAGAGGATGTGGCTGATGACACCGGTCCAGCGGCCTCAGACTGCAGTACAGCGAAGGTATAACGAGGCACATGCTGCAGCTCACAACTTGGTGGAGCAGACCATCAGGATGCTGAAAATGAGGTTTCGGTTCCAGGACCGGTCTGATGGAACCCAGCAATATAGTCCACAGAGGGTGTCACATATCATTGTCATCTGCTGTGCCCTTTACAAACTGACGCTGCAATGGGGAGGGGGCCTGGTTGAGGAGGAGATGCAGGAGCTGGAGGTCTCCTCCGATGAGGAGGACGTCGACGGTGATGAGGATGAGGAGATCCTCAAAGGCAACAATGATGGCGATGAGGGCCTTGCACTGGCCAGACGAGGCAGGTGCGCTCCGGAGGCCCTCATAGCTGCTAGATTCATGGAGGATGATGACGACATGCGGTGAGGAGACACCATAAACCCTCACATTGCATCTAAGAACATTTGAATCCAGTCTGGCACATACCCTCTGTGATAATGCTCCTGTCAAGGAGACGCAGCGCAGGCCCGAATAGTTGCTTGATTACAGGAGGATGTTGACAACGTTCAGTGAGGACACTACATAGATCTTCACATAGCCTCTGAGAAGGTCTAACTCCTATCTGGCCAAGGGCAACTGGCTTGCGCACTGTGATCAGGGTAATATTATAGAGACGCAACTATGAAACTTTAATAGCATCGGATCCTTTGTCTGCCTTCAGCACCTGACCCCTTTAGGAGCACAGCGTCACTGGTCACAGATGCAAAAGAGATTGGGGCCAGCCCCACCTTAAAGATGCTGAGAGTACATCGAGAGAATGACAGAACTCTGTGAGCAGTCCTCCGAGTACCGGAAACCTGGGAAGACCCTGCCGCCACCTGCTGTGGATCAGAATGTGTGATGTGCTCACCAGATTGTGATTCTGAGGCTACTCTAAAGCTGTGTCTCTGTGCTGGTGTGGGTGAGCGCTGTGATGGGACTTTAACGAGGGTGCCTACAGATTCACCTTCGGAGGTTTCTTCGGGGCTTGATTGGAGGCCCTAGATCATGGACTCAATCGGCCGTTTCCTAGATGTACCTGTGGAAGCAAGTAGAGATAATTAGTGCATGGCAGTGGCCTGTGAAACAGGACACATCACTCACAGCATGGTTGTCTGATGGATGTTGCACTGCTGGATCCTCACTTGGTAGAGCAGCGCCGAACTCACCGTCAGCACAAGAATGGTCCAGATTCTTGCCGGCCAACTAGATGGCTCTGTTTTCAAAGCCCATGAGGACTTCGATTTCAGGCATTCCTCCACCGGTAAGCATCTTCTGCCTCTTGTGTGCCAGCTTGTCCTGCATAAATAGAGATGGAGAGAGTGTAAGCAGGATACCTGCCAGACCAGATGATAAGTATGCCTGACATGTGTGGGTGGTGAGTGGTTCCATGGACGGAATGAGGACAATGAAGGTGTGTGTGAGAGAGTGAATGGTGATGTCCCTTGAACTGGCAATGAGTGAGATTGCTGTGGATGTGTGATGGGTTTGTGAGTGTAAGAGCTGAAAGCGATGAGAAGAGTGACTTACCCTGGTGGAACGGATCATTCATCCTCTCGTGGCGCTGGGTGACTGTTCTCTTTTGCAGGGTGTTGGGGTTGACCACTGCTGCAACTGCCTCCCAAGCCGGATTAGTGAGGTTGCTGCCCATCCTGCAACCAGAGCAGGGGTAGAGGACATCATGATGAGCCTCCACTGCATCCATAAGGGTGCTCAAGGGACGTGTCATTGAACCTGGGGGCTGCCGTCTTTTTGCCTTTCAGGGACATGTCTTCTTTGCAGTAGTCATGGGCTGGAAGTATTGAGAGGTGTGCGCGCAGCTGCACTTTACATATACTGCCCGGCATGATGAAACGGCGAGATGATGGCGTGCCGGGCAAATGAGAGCCTGCCTGACATGAAAATGGAATGTACAATTAATGCAGTAGATTTGCGACACTACAGCATGAAAAGCCGCCATTGCGGCTGACAGGTAAAACATCGGTTTACCCGCCCACTACCGCACTTAGTGCAAATCTGGGATGATTCCACCCATAGGCTGGAATCCCTTAGCACAGAAGCAGGCTTGTAGCATTAAAGACAAATACCACTTTATAGAGATGTTTAATTCACTGACCGTAACAACTGTTCCCCCCTCTGCCACCCATGCCATACGTTTTATAATGGACATTGTAAGCCTGTACACAAATCGTGCCTGTGCTGGCTCTTTGAGAGAGAACTTAGCAAATTAGCCCCCACCCCTGCTCACTCTTTCCCCATGTCCATGCCAAATTTTTTGCATTCGAATATTTATCCACTTCTTTACACCTTGCTGCGTACGATTATTATTAGTGATTTATTGAAGCCAACTCCCTTTGTAGCCAGAGGTGGAATTAAGGTTATTTTACAATCAATTTAAATTAAATGCGAAAAAGAAAGAAAGAAAAGCAAAAAGAAGAGTTCAGGTAAAAATGCACGGGCAGCATTATAGCCAACAGCATCACCATCAATACACCAGGCAGCCATAACTTGAGATGGTTCACTGCTTGAACCGTTCACCGCTGCCATCCATTTGATGCAGAAGACCTTCCAAACACCTCTGTTTCTGAATGTGGCTGTACTCCTGCTCCGTGTTGCATAGGAGGTCAAAATCAATAGTCCTCTTGAGAGTGTCTCTCCAGACCAAGCTGTTGGTGTCTTTAAAGAATTTGAAAGCCAGACAGTTGAATTCATTCAAGTGGAGGCCCAGCCGTTTCTCCATCTCCTTGGCCTGTGTCTGCCCCTCCTGCTGCTTCTCTTCCCCACCAGCATTCTGAACCCTGGCCCGTTCATCCCCTCAACCTGAGCCAGGTCCCAGCCCCAGCTCAGGCACCTTGGATGAGCGCCACTGAGTGAGGCCTCCCACTGCTTCATGCTATCCCACTTTCCCTCATCCAGGTTCAGGCTCAGCGTGATGGTGACGGTGGGACCAGCCAGAATAACTGCTACAATTCCTCCAATCACGGGTTCCCTCTCTTCCACTGTTCGTGCTCCTCCAATCATAGATTCTGTCTGTTGAGGAGCAGGGAGAATGGGAGAGTGGGTGCTTGTGATTGGAGGAGTTGAGACAGTAGCATGGGAGAGACAGAATCTGTGATTGGCAGAGCAGCTCCTCACAGTTTCTGTCTCTCCCATGCATGGAGGCGACTTTTCCCTCATTTGTTGCCCCCATCATTGATTTTTTGCAGGCTTTTTGGGTGCATTCCTGGCATCCCGGTGAACTTAATTAGCACATTCCTTTAGATAATATCATCACCTTCAACACCTCTTTGTTCTTTTGTCTGTGACATCTTTCGGTTATCTCCACCTATAACTGGCCATCTATCCAGCTCTTCTTGTCCCACCCCCCTACCCCCCCCTTAAACCAACTTATATTTCACCTCTTTTCTATTTTTACTTAGTTCTGTTGAAGGGTCATTCCGACTCGAAACGTTAACTGTGCTCCTCTCCGCAGATGCTGCCAGACCTGCTGTGTTTTTCCAGGTATTTTTGTTTTTGTTTTGGATTTCCAGCATCTGCAGTTTTTTGCTTTTATCTTAATGTTTAATTGACTGCCATTTCTCTTCAAGGAATTCCTGCCTTGAGGAAGTTTTGCTCTTCTCTCCGTCAGGATTTTCGTATCTCTCTTTTGCCTTGTTCACCCCCATTGCTTTCCATTTCTCTCCTGCTGTTTGATAAGGTGTTTACTAAAACTCGCTTTCACAGCCATATTTCCTTCCTCAGTGACTGTCTCCGTCTCCGACTTACCCCACGTGGATTTCAACTGAAGTTCCATCCCTCATGTTTCGAACCCACCCAGGATTACAGGTATCTCCAGGACATACAACGCTCCTTGGACTGCTGTTCTCATCGCATTCTGAGATCCACACTCAGTGCAACAATTTTAGATCATGAACTCTCTCCTCCATCCCCACCCCCTTTCCAATTGTCCCCCTCCTTTTTGTTTTTTCCAATAATTTATACAGATTTTTCTTTTCCCACCTACTTCCATTATTTTTAAGTGTATTTCCATCCATTGTTTTATCTCTACCTTTTAGCCTATTTCGATCCCTTCCCCCCACCCCACCCCCACTAGGGCTATCTGTACCTTGCTCGTCCTGCTTTCTATCCTTAATTAGCACATTCCTTTAGATAATATCATCACCTTCAACACCTCTTTGTCCTTTTATCTGTGGCATCTTTTGGTTATCTCCACCTATCACTGGCCATCTATCCAGGTCTTCTTGTCCCACCCCCCACCCCTTAAACCAGCTTATATTTCACCTCTTTTCTATTTTCACTTAGTTCTGTTGAAGGGTCATTCGGACTCGAAAGGTTAACTGTGCTCCTCTCCACAGATGCTGCCAGACCTGCTGAGTTTTTCCAGGTATTTTTGTTTTTACTTTGAACCCTGGTGCCTACAACATCCAATTACTTTATCAATCCACAAAACATGCTTGTCACTCTGCTTCCAGCTCTGGCCTTCCCAGATTGCACTTATCTTTCCATTCCTTTTCACTGGCTCTTTCAGCGTTATATTCATCACTCCAATGCCCACACTGTCCCACTCAAATGCATTGCAGTCTTTCACTTCCTTAGTTGTTTGGAATGGTGTTGCAAATTTCTTGCATTCTCTCCATTGCCATCTTACCATTGATAGCATTGCATCATGTCCCTTCTTCCCCCCTACTCCCCTCACCACATCTGATGATATCACTTGAATTATTATCTTTTACTCTTTGCCTGTGAGCTTTTCTGCTGAAACAGTGCAACAATTACTAACTGCTTCAGTAACAGTTGTGTTACTTGCACATTTCTATTCTGCTGTGAAACTTAATTCCCCAGCAGATGGACTTTCTTCATCAACATTCCCATGCAAATTGAGCATTTACTCAACTACATCTTCAGGAATATAAATGGCTTGATACAATATTATGTATTATAGTGACTTAATTAAAGGACTATCCAAGAGGAGACTGCAGTCGTCCTGCATTCAATGTATCTGATAATCACTGGAAATGGCAAGGCAGTTTGGAGAGTCTTTAATACACCAAATATTAAGACTACATTTGACAGTTAAGGTCATCTAGCCTGTCACTTCATCTACTTCAAAAACTCCAGATGTAGAGCATCACTTTGCTACCCCAGGCAAGAACTTTAAAATATTCGCCAACCACAGCATCTAATCTGTACCATCGCTGACAGAAAAATTACAACTTAAGGAAAAACAGAACACCAGTAAATTCAACCAGTAAAGTCATGTCAATTCTCAACCTGCTCCTAAATCTTTACACATATTTAATAATTAGGCATCCTCAGTGCATTAAATGTCCTATTTTGAAATATTTTGTAAATGTACTCTACACCTACATCCCCAAATTAGTGGAGGTGGCAGCTGTCACAACGTCTGTTATAGACATAGCAAAATCATCCTTTCCTGCTGTCTGTTAATAATGACTCCAACCTGCTATCATTGAAAATCCCATTTCATATCAGAAATAAGCTGCTGCTGCTCCTCTGTGTCCCCTCTTCTCAGGTGTTTATTTCTCTACTTCTCTCCCGGCTCTGGCATTGCACGCTCCAAACAAAATTTCATCAACGAAGAAGACAGGCCGACTGCTCTCTGGCCCCATCAATACTACTATCTGATTAATGTTGAGAGGTATGCACACAGGTGCTAAGCTGTCTCAAAGTTGTTTATGTCTTTCTTATGTTTCTTAGTTTCTGCTCGCTATGGTGGTTTTCATGCGTAGTTATTGCTTTGTTGATTGACTGTGAATGTTGGACTGACCACTCCCATTATTTAACCATTATTTGTTTCATAGAAGGATGGTCTATAATGTTGAAAAGCTCTGCTTTTCCAGCCTAAAATTTAGGAAACATACTGAGATTTTATTTGTTGAAAGAAATCTAATAATATAGAATCTACACAAAAATTGATTTTTTTTTTCCAGGTAATGCAGTACATTCGTGCTCTGTACTATTAATTGGGACAACAGGGTTTACATCCCAGCCACAGCTGACATCCATCCTCAGGATTGCCACAGATAGCTAGTTAATTAATCTCATCAGTTCTTTATGAGCCCAAGCGGCTTCAGCACTTCAGCCGTTTTTAACTATTTTGACAATACATACTGTCAAAAACATACAGCATTAGAGATTCCAAAGGAGAGATAACAATGGGTGAAAGATATCAAATGATTTCTATTGCTTCTAAATAGGATTCTGATTATATGCAAATAAACACCAGTATCTTTTATTCATACAAGCTGCTTTAAAACTACATTTAGAATAGATCATGTTGAGTAATTTTTGTTTTCTGAGTGTGACACCTATTTCTCTTTGTGGCTGTTACATATCTTCTTAACATAAATAAATTGTTTATGTGCTACGGTATAGAAGCCCCTGCACTATGTTTTTGTAAAGTATTAAATGTCTGTCAAGAAGAGATAATAATTCCTATGTTATTGGAATTTATTGTAAAATAGAATAATAGTGGAATGTAAAAGCAAAATACTGCGAATGCTGGAAATCTGAAACAAAAACAAAAATTGGAAAAACTCAGCAGATCTGACAGCATCTGTGGAGAGAAAGACAGAGTTAACGTTTTGAGTCCGTGTGACTCTTCTTCAGTTCTCAACTCTTCTTCAGACTCGAACAGTTAACTCTGCCTTTCTCTCCACAGATGCTGTCAGACCTGCTGAGTTTTTCCAGCAATTTTTGTTGTTGTTGTTGTAATAGTGTAATGTCTCTATATATGTCTGTGTCTGTGTGTGTGAGAGATTTAATTCAATTGAATTAGTCTGGATGCTTTGATCTAAGAAGAGAGGTTTAGTTTGAAATGTTAATTAGATAAACACAGGGAAGTTTAGAAACATAGGTATCAAGGGAACATTTGCATGTTGAAATAAACCAGACGGGATTGTTTGCAAAGGAGGGGTGAAATGTGTCACCTAGCCAGGTGAAGTTTAGATACAGTGAGGAGAATTTTCTCCCTGTTGTGGGGGGCTAGGCGGGAGGCGGGAGGCGGGAGGCGGGAGCGGGCGCGGGCGGGCACGTAGCCGATCGCCGCCTGCAATTGGCTGCGCACCACCATTTTACGTGGGCGGGCCAATTAAGGCCCGCCCAGCCTCACATGCACCCGGAAGCACTGAGCATTCCCGAGCGGGCAGGGGGAGTCGGCTGAGTCGGGGCGTGCGCTGTTTTGCACGCATGCGTGTGAAAGAATGCAGAAACCTCCCTGAGGCACAGAGCTGCCTCAGGGAGATTAACTTGATTTTTTAAAATTTAAATAAAGAAAGAAAAAGATTTTCAAGACATGTCCCCCCCGTGTGACAGTGTCACATGAGCTGGGACATGTCTATGAATTTTATTTAAAATTTTTATTGAAGTTTAAAAACCTTCATGAAACCTCATTCCGCCCATGGATGAGGTTTCATGATAAATGTAAAAGCTGCCTGGGCTCTTTGCCTGCCTGCCAACCTTAAGTTTGGACAGGCAGCTCAGTTAAGGATTTCAATTGATATTTAAATGGCCTTAATAGACCTCTGACAGTTCAGTGGGCGTGAAGCCTACTCTGGTGCACGCTCGCCGAACTGAAGATCTGAATGACATGCAGTGACATCAGGACTCACGCCCGACACCACTGAGCATCATTTTACACATCGGCGAGCAGGGCCCACCCCCAGCACGCCGACCTGAAGATTCTGGCCAGTATGTTTATTTTTCCCGAAGATTACTGGTAACACTTAGTGCTATGAGAAGGTTTTATTATCAGGGAGATAAAGTCCAAAGACATAGTGAAACAATGGGTATTTGCATTCAAAGAGAAAGACACGTATAAAGGAGAGAAGACTGCGTGTAAGGGAAGGCACTTTTAAGATCTTACAAGCATGAGAAGCCTTCAGCAACAATGCCTAAAGCCGCTGTTCTCCAGGGACTGAAGTGAAGAGAACTCACTTTGAATTCAACTTGTTCAGGGTATCATGTTTCTTTGCCTGGGTCTTTTAAAATCTATGTGTCTTACTGTTGCCTTAACAAAAGTGTAACTGGGAGTTAGATTAATTAAGGGGATTTAGAAGTTATCATAGTAGTAATTTATAGATCTTGGTATGTATTTAAAATTATTTCTCTTATTAATAAATATTTAATTTAGTTTTATAAAAACCTACAAGACTTGATGGTTTTATTACTATTGAACTCAAGGCATGCATCTCGAAATTTATACAAATTGAAAATTAGTTGTGACAGTTGTTCCAAGTTTCCCTCTGGGATTTGAACAGCTCAGCATTTACCATCAGCTGTGTCATAACATAGTTGGGGGCTCTTTGCGGGATATATTTCAAATTCCTCAATTTTTTTTGGAGTTGGCAAATCTTAAGGTTATGAGTACAAGAAGCACTTTACGTACCAGAGTTGATGTGAGGTTTTTTTGTAGTGGTGAGACTGCAATATGGCTTTGGCAGTTGCTCAGACTTGTTTGGGAGTTGAAGTTATAACTTTGGCTGGTTTACAAAAGGTAACTAAAGTTAAGTTAATGGAATTGGCAGATAAATTATGATAGGGGTTACCTGCAGGGGCTAAGAAAGCAGATATAATTGAAGGTATAGCACAACATTTAAAGTTGGAAGTGATACCTGACACTAGTGAGTCGCAGCTGGAGGTAGTGAGGCTTCAGTTAGAATGAAGAAGCTTGAACTTGAACAAGCAAAGGAACTGATAAAAACTTGATCTAGAGGCAGCAGAAAAGGAAAGGGAATTTCAAAGGGAGCAAGCGGAAAGGTAGGAGAAAGAAAAGAAGCTGTAACTGGAATTCCAGGCAAGAGAGAAGGATAAAGAAAGAGAAGCAAGGGAAAGAGAGAAGGAAAGAAAAAGGGCTTACCAGCTTAAAAGGCTGGTAAGATTCTGAGGAAAGTTCTCATGATGAAAAAACTTTTAACTTAAAGCCCAGTGGGGAGATGTTTAAATTTGTACAAGCTCTTCCAAAGTTTGAGGAAAGAGATGTTGAAGCATTTTTTATTTCATTTGAGAAGATAGCTAAACAGATGAAATGGCCACAGGAAAACTGAACAATGTTGTTACAAGCCAGGTCAGTGGGTAGAGCACATGAAGTTTATGCTTTGCTGTCAGAAGAAATGTCGACGAATTATGATGTGGTAAAAAAAGGCTATTTTGAGTGCCTGTGACTTGGTTCCTGAGGCATACAGGCAGAAATTTAGGAATATGAGAAAACAGCCTGGGCAAACTTATATTGAGTTTGAAAGAGTAAAACCAAGTAATTTTGATCGGTGGATACGGGCATTAAAGATAGAGATAACATATGCAGCTCTTAAAGAAGTAATTCTTTTGGAAGAATTTAAAGATTCAATTCCTTTGGTAGTGAGAACTCATATGTAGGAACAGAGGGTTCAAACGGTAAGGCATGCAGCGGAGATAGCTGATGATTATGAGTTAGTTCATAGAGCTAAACCTTTTTATCGTCACCCTTTCAAATCAGAAAAGGATAGAAAGTGGGAAGGTGAAAGGAAGGTGGGCGGTCAGGGAAGAGGAGTAGGTGGAAATTTTCAGTAAGTTTTTTCTCAGAATAAAAAGGAAGGTGCTGAGGGTAGAGGTGACATTCAAAAATTGAGGTGTTTTCATTGTAATAAAGTTGGACACACGAAGTCAGTGTGCTGGAAATTTCAGGGAAAATCTGTTGGAATTATAAGGGCTTAGAAAAGTTCTGGAAGTAAGAGTACTGTGGGTTCTGAGGTTCAGGTGCAGGGAAAACCAATGGTTTGTGTACAGGTAAAACAACGGGAATCAGTAGTCGGTAAAGAAGCAGGAATGTGTTCACAATTTACCCAAGAGAATTCGAAGGAACAGGTTTTGTATGTGAAGGGAAAGTCTTTCCATGTGTACAGGGTGGAGTAGGGAAAGATGTTAAAATTTTAAGAGACACAGGGGCTAGTCAATCCTTAATGTTGTGGGATAATGATATTCATTATTCAGAGGGAGTATTGCAGGGATGGGTGATAATAAGTGGGGTTCATGGAGATGCTAAACCTATTCCATTCTGGAAGGCAAATTTAAAGAGTAAGTGGAAAAAAGGTGAAGTGGCTGTTAGGTTGGTGGAAAAACTGCCCATTGCAGGGGTTCAATTTATTCTGGGTAATGATATAGCTGGATCACAAATGTGGGGATGCCTATGGCAGTTGAGTAGCCTGTAGAGCTGTCTTCAGCAGAAGTATTACAGAAAGAGCATCCTGGATTGTTTGATAACAAGATCACAGGCTCATAAGTTGAAACAAGAAAAACAGGAAGGACAGGCAGTTCAAAGGCAGGAAGAAAGTGTTGAAATCCAATTAGCTGACACTGTGTTTGATAACATTGTTCAAGAAGAAAGACTAAAGGACAAAAATCAGCTGAAGTGTTTAACTCAAGACAGTTAGTGGAGTTACAGAAAAAGGATTTGCAAATACAACATTTATATCAGACAGCTTACTCAGAAACAGAGACAAAATGTATTCCAGAATGTTCTTACCTTAAGGGTAATATTTTAATAAGAAAATGGAGGCTGCATCATGTCTCAGCAAATGAAAGCTGGAGGGAGATACATCAGATTGTTATCCCATTAGGATATAGAAATGAGATTCCGAGGATAGCTAATGAAATTCCAATGGGGGGACATTTAGGAATTTAAAAAAACACAGGCGAAGATACAGAAGCATTTTTATTGACCTGGATTGCATAGGGATGTAGTCAAATTTTGTAGAACACGTCACACATGTCAGGTAATAGGGAAACAACAAGCAATGATTAAGCCGGCACCTTTAATTCCAATTCCAGCATATGAAGAACATTTTACCAGGGTTATGATTGATTGGGTAGGACCCCTCCCTAAGACTAAAAGCGGAAATCAGTATTTACTGACAATAATGGATGTGTATAACAGATTTCCTGAAGCAATACCGTTGAGAAACATTACAACAAAGTAGACTGTGGAAGAATTAGCTAAATTTCTTACGAGAAATGGGCCAGAATTTTGCCCTTGATGGGCGGGCAGGCAGCTAATTGCTGCTACTGAAATGGGCCACGATGCTATTTTCCGCAGGAGGGCCAATTAAGGCCCGCCCAGCGGGTTAGCGACTCCCATGGAGAACAGGAAAATAGTCGCGGGGGGCGGGTGTGTTCAGACCGCCGGTTCCAATGGGGAACCAGCATTCTGTATAAAGAGTGGCCAGGCAGCCTGCTTGAGGCAGGGCACCATGGCCACTCAGGGAGAGAGAGAGGCAGCTGTCACAGGACAGGAGCATGAGCAGGAGGAGGGGGGCAGGCTGCAGGAGAGGCCAGCGGGGGGCCACTGTGCCCCTCGCTTCTCCGATGCATGCCTTGCTGTCCTCCTCCAAGAGGTGTCCAGCCGTCGGGATATATTATATCCGGATGATGGGAGGAGGAGGGTTCCTCTTGTCACCAGGCAAGCGTGGGAGGATGTTGGTGACATTGTAAGCGCCCATGATGATCCGCGGCGCACAGGCAGCAGTGCCACAAGAGATTCAATGACTTGCTGCACTCTGGAAGGGTGAGTACCATGTTGGCCTTGGCCATTTGACCCAGAAGGCAGCCTTAGCCTTTGAGCGTCCCCCACCCCACGTTACTGCATTGGGCATTTGGCGCACACTGGGTGGACAAACGGTTACTGATCATGCTTAAATCAGCCTTAGTGGTTGAGGAGAAGATGGGTTCTCCCCGCAGCATATGTTGGTGTTTGTCGCATTTGAGTAGTCTGGGGGCAACCTGCAGGGGAGGCAGCTAGACACATACTCAGAACCCCAACACATGTCTTATTGATGGTGATGAGATGGTGGAAGGGGAGCCTCAAGGTGTCGTGGCCAAGTGCCATCAGTTGGCATCGGCACCACACCTAGTTGTGCCTCCTTGCCATGGGCATTAAGACGCATGTGTTATTCAAAGTGATGGGCGCCGAATGTGTCCATGGTGGCTGTTGGGGGAGGGGGTTGCGACCAGCTGTACTATCTTCTGAGGACTGATCACCAGGAGTGTGGACAGGAGCCGCAGGAGGCCTCAGATGGGCCACTGTGGTGGGGGTGTGGCATGTGCATGCAGAGTACATGAGCGAACAGCCCCAATAAATCCTCTTCTCTGTTCTGCAGGCAAAAACTGAACACAATCAGCAGGAGCACCAGAGGACTGGAGGTGGGCACGCCTTGCTCCAGTCCTCACGACCTTTGAGGAGCGGGCCATGGAGCTGGGGAGGAGGCAGGCGGCCAGGGCGGCAGGTGTCAGCGAGGCTGGGGTCCAGCGGCCAGGTATTTGAGGTCCACAGTCCCATCCACTCTGTCTGCCCACCATCCAAACTACTGATGGCTGCTGCAATCATTAATGCTGCAGCACTGCTCATTCACAGACTGATACTGTCAGACGTGTGGGTCATACACAAAGGTCCCTCGTCCCCTTGAGGAATCGCGTCTCCACCACCTTCCAAAGTCACCTTATCCCATTTGTAACCACTATCACCATGGCCTAACATGCCATGGCATCGCTGCTGCACAGCCAAAGGGTTATTGCATCCTAGGGGGGTTGGACCCTCTACCACCCTTTCAGCCAGTGTGCCCCACATTACTCTGTCCAAAAGGTCCTCAGCATCTCAGCTGTGAACCTCATGGCACTCAACTTAAATAAATGCCACCACATTATTCATCCCTGTGCCAAGAGGAAATGTTGCCTTCTGCCCACCCGGTCTATGCCCCTCCTTACGGAATGAAGGCCAATAATGTGACCTTTCGATCTCCTGTGATCCACGGCAAATGTCGCAACTGTTTGCGATGTTTCCTCAGCACTGCAACTATCCAGGTCAAAGTGCATCCAGGTCAGGTACTTCTGCACTCTCCCCACTCCTATGGCACATAACATGCCATGTGGCATTCCTGAGGCCATCTGATCAGCCTGTCTGTATGAGCGTCTAACGTTTGGGCCTCCTCTTGACTCTTTCCCACACCACCAATGTTCGTCTCCTTTGGGTCTTGAAGGGTGAGCAACTTATGAGGCTGGGGGGGAAAGGGATGAAAGGTTTAACTGACTGTACGCTAACTGATGCACTGTCCTTGTTGTTAATTTCAGCATCACCACTGCATGACCACGCCCATAGACACCGCATCCCCCCTCCACACCTAAGGCCCAAGACGTGCAACTTGCGGCACATCATTTCAGCCAGCCAGGCACCAGCGCAGACACAAACACCTCGGTGGGGAATTTACCATCGGCTAGTGTCCCAGGTCACAGTAGAGGGGGCACTTCACAATCGCTGGAGGAGATGGTAGGGACAGAGAGTGCCGATGGCGCCAGCAGCCGGAGGACTGCAGGGGACGAGGCACATGCTGAGTCCGGCACTGATGACGTGCCTCTGGAGTTGTCACCAATGCAGCAGCTTAAGGACAAGCGGCAGGAATCGTGTTTGCATCTGGCAGGGTTGCATGAGGGCATGCTTCAGTTGGTCTCTGCGACGGAGGAGTCCAGGCAGAGTGCACGTGAAGGCATGATCCTCAGGGCAGAGCTTCACGCTTCCTCCACTGAGAGATTGGTGACTCTCATGAAGAGGGGGTTTAATCGGATGGAGAATCTTCTGATTGGGTTACGCTCTGACCTGCAAGCCCTCACAGCGGTACTGGCCATGGGTGGTCATTCCCAATGTGGGAGATGTTGTGGGCACCAAGCGTCAGCACTCGGTGCCCATGCATCTGCGGCGAGCAGGGAGGTCCCATGGGACCTCACGTCGGCGCAGCAGCTGCCTGTCGTCGCTGTGAGCTCCTCTCAGGGCGTTCCGGATGAGGGCAGCAGCTCCTCCGCCCCTCTGCCAGTCAACATTGCTTCTGTTGAGGCTGCGACAACTGGGGAGGTGCAGGTTCTGGAACTGGCCACTCCCTCCCAGGCGGAGCCATCACAGGCTCCACGGGCCAGAGGACGCCTGCCAAGGTCATCGAGGCCAACAGGACAGCAGAGTCAGCAGGCTGTCTCACAAGCCCTCCGAGCAATGGGGCGGCACCTAGACGTAGTACCCGGAAACGTAAGCAAAAGGCACTATAGGCACTGCACAGGTATGTCACTGATGATTTTGTGTTGGCCTTAGAATAGGGAAAAATATAATTATGTTTGCAATGGAGACATTTCTGCTATATGTTGGACATAATAGAGTCCACTTTTCTGACCATGGCTGAGGGTGTTCCCTTGTGCTGCATTTGTCTTACTCACAGACATACAATGAATGTTTGAGTGGACATTGATGTTTCTGTACCTTTTTTTCCCTTAGTTGCAGCTGATGAGGTGGAAGATGTAGCACCTAAGTGCCACATGTGGAAGTGCCAGGCAATGCTGGTCCTGCTGATCCATGTGTGTGGAGCTAGCTGAAGGTTCGTTGGATTAAATTGCCCCGGGTGTCCCTACCTCCTTGGTGTAATAGCGGGTTGGCGTGCTGCCCCTCATCATCGCCCTGTGCTTCCTCATCCTCTGAGCCACTGCTGGATTCATCATATGCAGCCACATCCAGGGCGTCAAGGTCTTCATCGTCAACTGCATTCCCCCCTTTCCAGCGCAAGACTTTGCAGAGCGCAGCATGCTACCACTATCACAGAGACACGATCTGGGGGGTACTGGAGTGCGCCCCCTGAGCGGTCCAGGCAACAGAAGCGCACCTTGAGAAGACCGATGGTTCTCTCCACCACAGCCGTTGTGGTGCCGTGGCTCCTATTGTAGCGTTCCTCAGCTTCTGTTCTTGGACAGTGTAGTGGCGTCATGAGCCACCTTTGCAGGGGATAGCCCTTGTCACCCAGCAGCCAACCATCCAGCCAAGCCGGAGCACTGAGAGCTCCGGCACCTGGGAGAGTATGAGGATGTAGGCATCGTGGGAGTTTGCACAAACTTGCAGAATCTGCATCCTATGGTCACACACTATCTGCACGTTCATGGAGTGGAAGCCCTTCCTGTTAACGAAGGCACCGGGCTCACCCGCTGGTGCTTTGATGGCCACATGTGTACAGTCTATTGCACCCTGGACGCGGGGGAAGACAGCATTGATCATGAAGCCTCTGGCTCGCTGTGCCTGACTTGCCTGGTCGCAGCAGAAGTGGATGAAGGTCAATGCACGTCTGAACAGAGCGTCTGTAACCTGCTTGACACAAGTGTGGACAGCTGATTGGGAAACACCCAAAGATCACCCACCGAGCCCTGGAAGGAGCCAGAGGCATAGAAGTGGAGGGCAACTGTGACCTTCAGAGCCACTGGCATGGGGTGTCCACCCACACAGTTAGGGTAGATCTCAGGACCAATCATCTGACAGATATAGTTGACTGTCTCCCTTGAGAGTCGGAGCCTCCTTCGGCACTGCACCTCAGACATATTGAGGCAGCTGCTTCGCCGCCTATATATCCTGGCAGCAGGATAGTGGCGTCTTCTGCAGCCCCTTCCACCTTGGACAACCTCTTGGCCCTGCGCCCCTTGTGCCTCCGCCTGGCCTCCCAAAGGTGGCTCCCCTGGAGGCTGATTGTCCAGTCCTGGCCTCCTCCTTATTCTATCCCTCCTTTCTTCCTCAGAGGAGCTGCCTCCAGTGGAGATGTCAGAACCCATACCCCGAGGCTAAATGGAGGCCTCCGGAAAGCTGCAGGCCCGAGAAAGATTTCTGTCTGCAGACTGGTTTCAAAGTACACAAAAAGCTCTTGGAAATCGATGTGAACTGCTAACAATCAAACAGGTAACTTTAAAACACTTTCTGCAATTAAAACTTCATGGAAAACATGAACAACCCCTCTGAGTCCACATATCCTGCCAGTGCATGAGTTTTATTTAAAAATCTCCTACCCGCCTGCCCGTTGGGCCTGTGCGCCGACCCGAAGTTCGCACGGGCCCCTCAAAATCCTCAACAATTGGCAAGTTAAGGGCCTTAACGATGCTTTCAATTAATGGCGGGGGCGTGTCCTACTGCTGTGCGCGCCCACCAACTGAAATATCATGATGCCTCGCGCTGACGTTGGGACGCTCGCGCGACATTTTAAGTGCTGACGTGCGGGCTCCGCCACCCACATGTCAGCCAGAAAATTCTGCCCATGGTTTACCTAAGGAAATACAATCAGATCAGAGTTCAAATGTTATGTCACAGCTGTTTAAAGAAGTAATGAACAGTTAGGGATAAAACAATTTAAGTCAACAGATTATCACCCTGAGTCACAAGGGGCTTTTGAAAGATGGCATCAAACTCTAAAAACTATGATGAGAGCGTACAGTCAGGATTATCTACTGTATTGGGATGCAGGAATTCCATTCTTGTAATTTGTTATTAGGGACGTTCCTAATGCATCGACTGGTTTTTGTCCTTTCGAACTAGTCTATGGCCATGAGGTAAGAGGACCACTGAAATTGATTTATGAGAAATTGGTGGGTCAAAATTCAGAAACCACTTTCCTGGATTACATATCAAACTTCAGAGAGAGATTAGACAGAGCATGTGAGTTGGCTGAGGAACATTTAAAGATATCACAGCAAATGATGAAAGCAAAAGCAGACAGGAAAGCTACAGCTTGGAATTTTGTTGCTGGAGAGAAAGTTCCAGTTCTGTTACCAGTATTGAGTGACTCATTAAAGGCAAGGTTTAGTGGGCCTTAAAGGATTGAAAAGAAACTGAGTGAAGTAAATTATTTAATAAATTCACCGGATAGAAGAAAGAAGCAAAGGGTGTGTCATGTAAATATGCTTTAAAAAGTACTTCAACAGGGAAGAGGACCAAAAGGAGTTGTTAGTGATGGTAGATAATGAGAAAGAAGTAGAAATGCAGGATTCTGAATTGATTTTCCTCTAATCAAATTAGATAATGTAGGGGTACTTGAAAATTTAAATGTAATATTGTGTTACCTCCCAGGCAAGTATCAAAGTGATTTGGAAAAGCTATTGGAATCACACAAATCTATTTGTGGAAATAAGTTGGGGAGGACAGATTTAGCTGCACATGATATGTCTGTAGAAGTTGCATCTTTGGTAAGGCAACATCCTTTCAGATTAAATCCAACAAAGTTATCAGGAGTGCAGAAAGAAATTGACTTCATGCTTCAAAATGATATAATTAAGTCTAGTTGCAGTAACTGAGTTCATCTATTGTACTGGTACCAAAACCAAATGGAACACAACGATTGTGTGTGGACTATCGAAAGGTGAATGTGGTGACAAAAGCAGATTCATATACTATACCATGTTTGGAGGATTGTATTGAGAAAGTGGGACAATCAAAATTTATTACAAAGATTGACTTGCTAAAAAGATATTGGCAAGTACCGTTATCAGAGACGGCAAAGGAGATACCGGCTCTTGTGATGCCAAATGGACTATATCAGTTTAAAGTCATGACATTTTGTATGAAGAATGTGCCTGCAACATTTCAAAGACTGACAAACAAAGTAATTGCAGGTCTAAGCAATTGTACCATTCAGTCAGACATGGGATGAGCATTTACAACATCAGGAAGAATTATTTGCTCGATTAAAAGAAACTAATTGGTGATGAACTTGGCTAAAAGTGAATTTGTAAAATCGCGAGTTACATATCTAGGCCAAACTATTGGACATGGTAAGGTGGCTCTGAGAGATGTGAAAGTCAAAGCTATCATGGATTTCCCAGTGCCTACAACAAAACGAGAAGTTTTGAGATTTCTGGGGAAGAATCTTCCCCCCCTCAGGGGGAAGTGTAGGAGCGGGCGCACCTCCAATCAGTACCCCCGATTGGGAGCACGCCGCCATTTTATATAGGTGGGCCAATTAAGGCCCAGCCAACATGACGTCCACCAGGAAGCGTCTGTGTGGGCAAAGGGGGATTCCCTCAGCCGAGAGTGCTCTCTTTCGCGCATGCGCACAAAAGAGCACACTAATCTCCCTGAGGCTAAGTGCTGCCTCAGGGAGATCGGCGCCAAATTTAAAAATGGTGAAGGGGCAAAAATAAAACCTCCCTGACATGTCCCCTCATGTGTCACATGAGTTGGGACATGTTCATCACTTTTTATCAAACATTTATTAAATTTTTTAAAACCCTCATGAAATCTCATCCCGCCCCGTGAATGAGGTTTCATGCTTTTTCTGAAGCCCGCCAGGGCTCCTGGCTTGCCCGCCAACACTAAGATTGGACGGCAGGTCCATTAATGAGCTTAATTACTTTTTAAATGGCCTCAATAGGCCGTTAACAGATCGGCGGGCGCACAGCTGATTCGGCTGCACCCCCGCCGACCTGAAAATTGAAATGACGTGGGGTGATGTCGGGAATTCCGCCCAACGTCATCTCGCGTTATTTTATGCGTCGGCGAGCCCCGCCCCTGCCCCGCTCGCCGACCTCAATATCCTGGCCCTGGGTACGAGTGAGTTTTATTGGAAATTTGTACCAAATTTTAGCAGTGTGGTTGCTTCACTGACTGAACTATTAAAAAAGAACAAGAAGTTTCAGTGGACACTGAACTGTCAGAAGGCATTTGACAGTTTGAAAACTGTATTAGCTATTACACCAGGTTTGACAGTACCCAAGTACACCAAGCAATTTAAGTTGGTCGTTGACGCAAGTGATATAGACATTGGGGCCGTACTGTTACAAGAAGATGACACTGGAATTGAAAAACCGATGGGGTATTTTTCAAGGAAGCTGAATGCACAACAGAGAAGATATTCAACAATTGTAAAGGAGACTTTGGGTTTGGTGTTAGCATTGCAGCATTTTGAAATTTGTGTCGCAAACAATTCGTCAGAAACAATTGTTTATACAAACCACAATCCTTTAAAGTTTCTGGACAAATTTCGAGACAGGAGTGCAAGGCTGTTCAGGCGGAGTTTATTACAGCAACCATTTAATCTATGGATTATACATGTTGCTGAGTGAGAGAATCTGATTGCAGATGCTTTATCAAGAGTTTGAAGCTTAAAGAAAAAATTGGACATTTGAAAACCTAGACTCTGAACTGGAATGATTTCTGTTGATGCAAAGGATTTGTACATATATCATGTTAATGCATGCATCTGGTAATGTAATAGTGTAAGTATATAGATAAATATAGGAGATAGTATAAGATGGGTTATTAAAAATGAAACTGTATTTTTAAATTATGACAGTTCATTTTTCAATACAGAGGGGGGTGTCAAGAAGAGATAATAATTCTCATAATGTTATTGGAATTTATTGTAAAATAGAGTAACAGTGGGATGCGTCTATGATTGTTTTGTGTGTGTGTGTGTGTGAGAGAGATTTAATTGAATTAGCCTGGGTGCTTTGATCTAAGAAAAGAGGTTAGGCTTAAAACCCTGATTAAATAAATAGGGGGGAGTTTAGAAACATAGGTGTCAAGGGTATGGGGGGGTGTATCCCGGGGCAAGTGCTGGCCAGCCTCGGAGGCGACTGTTGTCGGTGGTGCGGTGGTGGTGGGGGTCATGTGCTGCCCTGGCACTGCATTCCCTGCATAGGCAATCAAGGTGGGGGTCAGGGTAAGCGAGGAAAGTGGCCACGCTTTAGGGACTCTTGTATAAACTTACCATGCCTCTGCAACTGAGACAGATCCGGTGCAGCCACAGTGATATGATTGGGGTCAGGCTCCTAACCTGCCCGTCCATGCAAGCAACACAGTGGCACCAAAGAGCCACCAAGCACCCCCACCCACCCCACCCCCGGCACAGACTTCGAGCCTGCCACCACTGTATTGGACCGCGGAGCAGTTGGACTGCACACGTTGTACAATCTCCTCGCCAACGCTGGCCATGTAGCAGTCACTGCTGGAGGTTCTCACAGCCCCTTGCAATCTCAGCATCCCGGTTTGGACCTGTCTCCCCCATGTCGCAGGTTGACAGGGCAGCCATGCAGTGCACTCATCTCTGGCCATCCGAGGGGTGACCAGCACACTCCAGGAAGCATTAAGGGGAGATCATACAGGGCCAGGAAAGGTGCTAAGTACAGTCATGATGACCACCTCTCTCTCTCTCTTTCATGCTGCAGGAGGACCACGTCAGGATTATGGATCCTGGTGACCTAGCTGTGTGCCTGATGGCCTACAGAGACCGTAGAAGCCGGAGGAGAGAGTGACTGAGGCTCCTGGCTGCGCAAAGGCAGGAGCAGCAACCTCATGAAGAAGGGGCAGTAGGGGCTCCCGCGCTCACTGCCCAGGAGCGACAACGAACTGTGGCTGGTCGGCGCCTAGTGACACCCAGGGTCTATAGACGCCGCCTGCCATTTCTGCAGATGACTGAGAACCAGTGTCGCCGACAACTGCACATGTCCAGGGACCTGGTGGCTCACATCTGCCACTTACTGCAGGACTTGGCACCAAGGGGACATGGAGGGCATCCACTGCCAGTGGCTGTGAAAGTGACTGCAGCGCTCAATTTCTATGCCAGTGGCTCCTTTCAGGGTTCCACAGGTGACCTCTGTGGGATTTCACAATCCGCCACATACAAATGCATCTATCAGGTCACGGATGCCATCTTCTCCACGGCACACAACTTTGTGCATTTCGCCCGGGACTGGGACAGCCAGGATGCAAGGGCCATTGGATTCGCCCAGATCTCAGGATTCCCGCAGGTGCAGGGTGTGATTGATTGCACTCATGTGGTGCTCCATCGCTAAACTCTGTGGACTTCATCAACTGCAAGGGCTTCCACCCACTGAACATGCAGCTGGTATGCGACCACCAGAAACGCATCCTGCAGGTATGTGCACGGTTTCCAGGGAGTGTGCACAACACCTACATCCTGAGTCGCTCGCAGATCCCTGCAGTGTTCCAGAGTCCACAGAAGCTGCAGGATTGGTTCCTTGGGGACAAGGCCTACCCGCAGAGGTCGTGGCTGGTGATACCCGTGCGGCGGCCTCAGACTGCAGCAGAGCGACGCTATAATGAGGCTCATGCAGCAGCTCACAACTTGGTGGAGCAGACCATCGGGATGCTGAAGATGCGGTTCTGCTGCCTGGACTGGTCTGGTGGAGCCCTGCAATACAGTCCGCAGAGGGTGTCACACATTGTCGTCGTCTGCTGTGCTCTACAACCTGGCGCTGCAACATGGAGAGGAGCTGGCTAAGGAGGAGATGGAGGATCTGCATGTCTCCTCCAATGAGGAGGACGCCGACGGGGATGAGGGTGGGGAGGTCCTCGGTGGTGACAATGACGGGGATGAGGGTGAGGGGGTTCTCGGCAGTGACGATGACGGGGATGAGGCTCTCGCACTGGCTAGGTGAGGCAGGCGCACTCGGGAGGCCCTCATAGCTGCCAGATTTATGGAGGATGATGACAACATGCAGTGAGGTATCCCCATAGATCCTCACATCGCAGTTGTGAATGTTTGACTCCAGTCTAGCTTATGGCAGCATACATACCCTCTGTGAGAATGCTCTGGTCGTGGAGATGCAGTGGAGGCCCTAATAGTCGCTCGATTGCAGGAGGATAATGACAACCTGCAGTGAGGACACTCCATAGATCTTCACATAGCCTCTGAGAATGTCTGACTCCTGTCTGCCTGGGGGCAGCTCACTTGCGCTCCATGATCAGGGCCATCTCAGAGACACAGCCATGAAACTTTAGACGCATCTGATGCTGTGTCCGCCTTCAGCACCTCAGCACTTTAGGAGCTGGTGTACAGCGTCACTGGTCACAGATGTTGGTGTGTTGGGGGCCAGCCCCACCTTAAAGGTGCTGAGAGCACACAGAGAGAATGAGAGAACTCTGTGGCACCTGCCCACTACATTCTGGCAGCAATGACCAGCACCGCCGAGGTGCAGACATCAGTAATGTTTCCAGGGAGTGTGAGGCTGGACCATCACTGTGGTCTGAAGGCTGCACAGAGCACAGGGAAGAGGCCCTGGAATGAGTCTTTTATCTTGAGCAGAAAGGTTTCGCATCTGAGTGACAAGAACACTGCTCATCAGAACAAGGAACCACAGGCAGGGAGACATTCTTGGGAGTTTATTGACAATAGTGAACAGTATGTACAAATGATCAACACCTGTGGCCAGGCTGTGCAACTACATTTACCTAACTTTCCTAACCCTGCCGCTACGTCTTGGTGCTCCCTGGACATCCACAGCGGAGGTGGAGGCAGCCTGCTGACTGTGACACCCTGTCTGTGACTTTGGCGGGTGACCTCTGGAGGGCTGAGACTTGGTGGGCCCTGGCCTGCATTCGAGGTCCTGCTGTGTGGCAGTGGCATCCTCTTCTGCCTGTGAAGCTGGATCTGTGGAGGTCACAGGAAGAGGGGAGCCAGATGGGCCAGTCACTCCCAGAGTCACCTGGGTGGATGACCCCAGAGTGTGCACCTGCTGATCCTCCTCCCTATGGGTGCCCGAGGGCCCCTGGCTGACTCCATGAGCGGAAGGGGTAGCTGGAGTGAGATCGAGCTGCCCAGCATCTCTCTCACGTACACACTGTTAGAGGCCAACTATGGCATCAGCGACAGAGTTGAACCCACGCAGCAGTGCTGGAGTGACGTCCTGGACGAAGGTCTCCATGGCGGCCGCCATCCTGCCAGTGTTGACTTCAATGCATTGCAATGCCGGCACTATCACCTCATCCTGAAGATGGACGGACTCCTCCACCGTGCCTTGCAATCTGAGGAGTCCAGCGAACATCCCTTTCTGTTGTTCCCGAGCTTGCCTTTGCAGCTCCAGCAACTGTGACATGACCAAGTCCAGAGGCTCTTCTCCTGACTCGGACTCAGTAACGTTCTGGCCTCCAGCAGTACTCCGAGTGTCAGGGACCTGGGAAGTCCCTACCTCTGCCTACTGTGGATCAGAAAGTGCGATGTGCTCACCAGATTATGATCCCGACTCTACTCTAAAGCTAGGTCACACCGAGATGTGTGTCTGCATTGTGTGTGGAGGCTGTGGGTGAGCGCTGTGATGGGACTTCAGGGAGGGTGCCTTCAGATTCCTCTTCAGAGGTTTCTTCAGGGCTTGATTGGAGGCCCTGGGTCATGGAGTCTATAAGCTGTTTGGCAAATGTGCCTGCAAAAGCAAGGGAAGATAATTAGTGTATGGCAGTGGCCTATGAAAGAGGACACATCACTCATGGCATGGTTGTCTGATGGATGTTGTACTGATGGATCCTCACTTGGTAGAGCAGCGCCAATCTCACTGTCAGCACAGGACCGGTCCCGGTCATCGCCGGCCAGCTGGATGGCTCTGTTTTCGAATTCTGTCAGAACTTTGATCTCCGGCATCCCTCCGCCTGTCGGTGGCCTTTCCCTCCTGTTTTGTGCCAGTTTGTCCTGCATGGATAGAAATGGGTGAGTGTATCAGGACACCTGCCAGGCCAGATGATAAGTATGCCTGGCCTGTGTGGGTGGTGAGTGGCCCCATGGACGGGATGAGGACAATGATAGTGTGTGTGAATAAGTGAATAGTAATGTCCCTTGCACTGGCAGTGAGTGAGGGCCCTGTGGATGTTTGATGGGTTTATGAGAGTGTGAATTGGGAGTGATGAAAAGCATGACTTAGCCTCGCGGAACAGAGGAGATCATTCATCCTCTTGCGGCACTGGGTGCCTGTCCTCCTCTGCAGGGCATTCACGCTGACCACCACTGCCACCGCCTCCTAAGCCGGGTTGGTGACTATGCTGCCCATCCTGCAGCCAGAGCAGGGGTAGACCGCATCCCGACGGGCCTCCATGGCATGTAGCAGTCGTTCGAGTGACCCGTCGTTGAAGCGGGAGGTTACAGTCTTTTTGCCTTTGCTGGCCATGCCTCCCAGACAGGGGTGGTGAGCTGGTGGTGATGAGCAATTTATCGCCGGCTGCCTTTTAAAGATGGCGGCCGGTGTGATGCAACAGCGCGGTGATGGCAGGCAGGTGAATGAGAGCCCACCTGCCATGGAAATGGCGTGTTTCATGGGAATGAATAAATAATGCTCAGGACAATACGGCATGAAAACCCACCATTTTCATCAGCGGGTAGAACTCCATTTTACCCGCCCGCTACTGCATTTAGTGCGATTCTGGGAAAATTCCGCCCCATATGTGGGCCCTGAGCCTGCAGGGCCAGGCAGCAGCCGGGACTGCATCAGCAATTCCCCCAGACCCAGGCTCCTAACTGACCTCCTCCAGACCCACTGTCCAATTACAGAGGGTGGGCTCTCTCTGTTGTCAACCCAATCACAGCCTCAGCAGTGCCTCAAGGGGAGGTAGTCCTCACTGAGGAATGCAGGTGACCTCAGGCCTACAGCATGTAGGAAAAATCTTTTTAAAAATCATAGGACCCAGTGTCAGAGGGGAAACCGCTTCGGGGGAATCACTGAGTCCAAAGGGGCTGCCTTCCCTGCTTGCGGCCCCCTCTTTTTTCCATGCAGCCCACCCCACCATCGGGATGCCACTTGGAGACCACCACCATGGAGCTGGCAGCCTTCCCACATGGTGGGGGGGTGGGGTGTGGGGGGCATGGGTGGCACTCTATCATTGGCAAAATGGCTTCGGCCCAGGAAACTAGCCCTTAATTGGCTGCCTCTGTTTGGCAGGCAGTCATTCCAGCACTCAACTGATGTGACTGCACCAGAGAGCCATCCTGATGTGGACTCTCCGGTATTTTACCTGCATACCCACCTCCTAGCCTGTCACCCCGGGTCCAGATAAATCCCAGCCACTGCATCAGCATAAAGTTCTCCCAGATCTGGTATAGCATCTTTAAATGCAGGGTGAAGCTTCATCTATCTGCCCAACATCAGAAGACTACCACCTAGCTTACCAGTGCAGCACTTCCTAATACCGACCATCTTGTTTCTAAAAGCGAGTGTGGTAATTTAAGCCCAGGAACTATTGTAGGCCATATTGATAGACTAAAGAATTAATACATTTATATGATGTTGTTCTATCTACTAATGTAACCCATTTATTTTAAATTTCCAATGCTAATTTGCTTGTTGCCTTCTCATGTGTAGAGACGGTTTTATCTCTGCTAAGATATCATTAAAAAAAATGATGAATCTCACTTCATTTCACTAATACTAATCAAAATGTCACCCTGGTAGAGAAGACCCTTCACTCTTAAAGCTGCTTATACATTTTTTATTGGATGTAGATGTTGGAAAAAGATTACAGCAAAGCAATAACAATTCTGAAAAGTGAGAGTGTAAAGGGATTACATAGAGTAATATTGAGTAGTGCACTTTAACACCTTCTATGTGAAGTGTCTGACTTCAGCATGCTGAAACATCACTGACTTTTTTTCTTAAAAGCCTGTCATTACTATAATGTATTGCTAAGCTTATTTGTGGTCCTGTGAGTTGTAGTCTCAAAAGAGGCATGGAATCAGCTTTTTTGTGGCAAGAACAGAGGAGATGAGAGCTTTTATACACACATATGTTGTACAAGAATAATCATTGATTTGAAGTCTCTAATTACAGAGTGCTGCATTTGGGATCTAATTAGAGGTATATTATACAATTCTTTTCACCATAATATAGTTCCAGTTTCTAATTTCTACCCAGATATAGCTTGGTCATGAAATTTCAATATCCCCATTGTCCTCCTTTCCTTTCAGCTGGCGTGCAAGGGCGGGCCCAACACACCGGCATGTAAGATGATGCGCGATTACGTTGGACGTGCGTCCCAACGTCATCGCGCTATCACGCGATGTTTCATTCGGTGGGCACGCCCCAGAGTCGGCTGCGCGCCCACGATAACTGATAGGCCTATTAAGGCCATTAACAAATTAATTAGTATCATTGTTTACGCTGCCCATCCAACCTTAATGTTGGTGGGCAGGTGAAAAGGCCAAGCGGCCTTTACGTTTTTTAGGAAACCTCATCCACGAGCGGGATGAGTGGTCCTAAAGCTTTTACGAATCAAATAAAACAGTTTTCTGAAATATAAAAACATGTCCCTTCTCATGTGACACAGTCACATGAGGGGACATGTTTAATTAAATCTTTTTTCCATTTATTTATTTATTTCAATAGCGCTTCATTCTCCCTGAGGCAGCTCCATGCTTCAGGGAGATTGAAGCACTCTTTCACACGCATGCGACTGGCCCCGACTCTCCCTCCTCCCCCCCCCCCGGCCCGCACAGATAGCGCTGAGCGCTATGGCTTGCGTCTTACATTGGTCGGGCCTTAATTGACCTGCCCGCATAAAATGGCAGCGCGGAGCCGATCGCGGGCAGCAGTCGGCTCTGCGACTGCTCCCGCCTGCTCCCACCAAGCCCACCCATCTCTCCACTGGACAACAATAGAGAATCCGTAGCAGAGAGGCAGGAGAGCCCCTCCTTTGCTTTAACATACTGACAGAACAAAAATGAAAAAACAATTAACTGGGATATTATTTTGTTAGTGAAGTTGATGGGCTGGATTTTCACCAAGTGGGGATAACACTATAAAAATAGCAGGCTGGTCCCAACTCTGGGATTTCAGACCCCATTCCTGGAGTGTCCGATTTTCAAGAGTGCTTTTTAAGGGTGCAGGCTGGTTCTGGTTATGAGACCGCACCCTGCACTCCTGACCTGGCTGGCTCCATTGCGGGCGCAGCCTAGTCCTCTGCAATTTTCATGTAGTTGGGCCAGGTTTTCAAAGGGTCAGCGATCACAGCAGCACAGAGGTGTTGTGAACCATTGTCTGCGTGAGAGAATATTTTGCCAACGGCCCCTGTGCCAAAATATGCCCTCCATCCACCCCCTATGGCCCCTCATGCCCTTCCTGCCAAGGTATGCCCCCCACTCACCCCTACAACCCCTCATGCCCCCACACGGAGATATATACACATATGTTGTATAAGAATAATCATTGTTATGAGTCTCTAATTAGAGTGCTGCATTTGGGATTTAATCAGAGGTATATTATACAATCCTTTTCTTAATAACACATTTCCATGTCTAACATCTCTCCCCATAGATATCCTCGTCATGAAATTTCAATGTCCCCATTGTCCTCCTTTCCTTAGCAAGAGTTTCGACAGGTACTTAAAAAGGAAAAGAGTAAGTAAAGTGAGTGTTGGTCCTCTAGAGAGTGACAGTGGAGAATTAATATTAGATAATAAGGAAATCAAGGAAGAAATGAACAAATATTTTGCTTCTGTTTTCACTATAGAGGATGCAAAAAACATTCCACTAATAGCTGCAAATCAGAAGGTGAATGGGAGAAAGGAACTTGGTGAAATTGAAATCACTAGGGAAATGGTACTGAGCAAATTGATGGAGCTGCAGGCTGGCAAGTCTCCAGGTCCTGATGGACCTCATCCTAGAGTCTACATTCTAGGTGGCTAATGAGGTAGTCGATGCGCTGGCGTTAATTTCCCAAAATTCGCTAGATCCTGGAAAAGTTCCATCAGATTGGAAAGTAGCAAATATAACCCTATTCAAGAAGGGAGGGAGGCAGAAAACAGGAAACTATAGGCCAGTTAGCATGATGTCTGTTGTGAGGAAGTTATTACAATCGATCTTTAAGGAAGATATAGCTGGGTACTTAGAAGAGTTCAAGGCAATCAGGAAGAGTCAGCATAGTTTTGTGAAAGAAAAATCATGTTTAACCAACTTATTGGAATTTTTTGAAGGTGCAACATGAGCAGTGGCTAAAGGGGAGCCTGTAGACGTGTTGTACTTGGATTTCTAGAAGGCATTTGATAAGGTGCACATCAAAGGTTATTATAGAAAATAAAAGCGCATGGTGTAGGGGGTAACATATTAGCTTGGATAGAAGATTGGCTGGCAGGCAGAAAGCAGGGAATTTCCATAAATGGGTCTTTTTCTGATTGGTAGGATGTGATGAGTGGAGTCACACAGGGATCTCTACTGGGGCCTCAACTTTTTACGATTTATATCAATAAGTTAGATGGGAGGAGTGAAGACATGGTAGCTAAATTTGCAGATGACACAAAGATAGGTAAGAAAGTATGTTGTTCAAAGGACATGAGGATGTTGCAGATGGATATGGATAGGCTGAGTGAGTGGGCAAAGATCTGGCAAATGGAGTTTAATGTGGGAAAATGCGAAATTGTTCACTTTGGCAAGAAGAACAAAATAGCAGAGTATTACTTAAATGGAGAATGGCTGCATAGTTCTGAGGTGCAGAGGGATCTAGGTGTTCTAGTATGAGTCACAAAAAGTTAGTATGTAGGTAGGATGTAAGTAGGGGTGTTATACTTCAGTTATACAGGGCATTGGTGAGACCGCACCTTAAATACAGTGTGCAGTTTTGGTCTCCTTATTTAAGGAAGGATGTAAATGCGTTGCAGGTGGTTCAAAGGAGGTTTACTAGATTGATGCCTGGAATGAGTGGGTTGTCCTATGAGGAAAGGTTGGACAGGCTGGGCTTGTTTTCACTGGAGTTTAGAAGAGTGAAGGGTGATTTGATTGAAGTACAAGATCCTGAATGGCCTTGACAAGGTAGAGGTCTAAATGATGTTTCCTCTTGTGAGTGAGTCCAGAACTAGGGGGCACTGTTGTAAAATGATGTGTCGCCCTTTTAGGACAGAGATGAGGGGAATTTTTTTTCTCTCAGAGAGTTGTGCGACTTTGGAACTCTCTGCCTCAGAAGGTGATGGAGGCAAGATCATTGAATATTTTTAAGGCAGAGGTAGATAGATTGTTGTTAGGCAAGGGAATCAAAGGTTATTGGGGTTAGATGGGAATGTGGAAATCCAAACACAAGAAGATCTGCCATGATCTTATTGAATGGTGGAGCAAGTCGAGGAGCCGATTTGTCTTTTCATTTTCCAATTTCTTATGTGCGTGTGTTCTCAATAAAGCTCTCTCTCCACTGGACAACTATGGAGAATCATCTCACCCACCCCCTAAGGCCCTTCATGCCAAGGTATGCCGCTCACCCGCCCCTTATGTCACCCATGCCCCATGCCAAGGTGTGCTCCCGAAACAACCCCTAAGGCCCTCATGTCCCTATGCCAAGGTATGTCTCCTCAAACAATCCCTTGGCCCCTCAGGCCCCCCCATACCAAGCTATGGCACTTCCACACACCATACACTGTATAGAGCCAATGAGTTTTATACTGCCAGTAGAAAGTGTAAAAAGATATTTTTAAAAGTCATTTATTTACTGATAACTTTCTTAAAGAAAACTCATTTTTACTACAAGCTAATAAAAGTGTCAATCATCCAGACCTTTTAAAGTATCAATAGCAGAAACTGTAAGCACATTATACCTCTTAATCTTGTGTAAATACACATTGTGAAATTGACAGCATAGATCAGAGAGTCAGATCTGTCAATCAAGCAATGTTTTCCCTGGGGCTCAGGTGTTTCATCAGAGTAATGGGTGTTTGGGATCTCATATGGGTTGTTTGGGAGGCAAAGCTTGGCATGGGAGCATACCTTTGCATGGGGGAGCATGAGGGGACATAGGGGTTGTTTGGGAGCCATGCCTTGGCATTGGCAGCATGAGGGGCCATAGGGGGTGAGCGGAGGGGAATGAGGTAGCATGGATAGGGCATGGGGACTGCATGGGGGGGTTGAGGGGGGGTGAGGAGTGAGGACTGGAGGGCCTTTCTGCTTACAATCTTACCCATATTTGTGTTGTTTTAAATATGGTGAATAGTTGAGGCCACAACACAGATTCTTGTGGGATATCATTGATCACATCCAGACAATTCGAGTAACTGCCTATTATCCCTGCTCACTGTCTCCTTGCATTCAGCCATTTTCCTCGCCAGGAATAATTCAATAAGAAGTTCCTCAGGTTAGTGTCCTAGGCCCAACCATTTTCAGCTGCTTCATCAATGACCTTCGTTCCATCATAAGGTCAGAAGTGGAGATGTTCGCTGATGATTGCACAATGCTCAGCACCATATGAGACTCCTTAAACACTGAAGAAGTCCATGTCCAAATGCAGCAAGACCTGAACAATATTCAGGCTTGGGCTGACAAGTGGCAAGTAACGCTCAAGCCACACAAGTGCCAGGCAATGACCATCTCTAACAAGAGAGAATCTCACCATCACCTTGACATTCAATGGCATTACCATTGCTGAATCCCCCACTATCAACATCCTGGGGGTTACCATTGACCAGAAGACTAACGGCACCAGCCATATAAATACTGTGGTTACAAGATCAGGTCAGAGACTAGGAATCCTGTGGTGAATAACTCACCTCCTGACTCCTCAAAGCCTTTCCACCATCTATAAGGCACAAGTCAGGAGTCTGAGGGAAACATCTCCACTTACCTGGATGAGTGCAGCTCCAACAATACTCAAGAAGCTTGACACCATCCAGGACAAAGCAGCTGCTTGATTGGTACCCCTTCCACAAACATTCACTCCCTCCACCACCGATACACAGTGGCAGCAGGGTATACCATCTACGAGATCCACTGCAGAAACTCACCAAGGCTCCTTAGGCAGGACCTTCCAAACCCACGACTGTGGGTCCATCTAGAACGACAAGGGCAGCCGATACTTGGGAACACCACCACCTGGAAGTTCCCCTCCAAGTCACTCACCATCCCGACTTGGAAATATATCGCCATTCCTTCACTGTCACTCAGTCAAAATCCTGGAACTCCCTCCCTAACAGCACTGTGGGTGTTTCTACACCACGTAGATTGCAACAGTTCAAGAAGGCAGCTCACCACTACCTTCTCAAGGGCAATTTGGGACGGGTAATAAATGCTGGCCTAGCCAGCGACAGCCACATCCTGTAAATGAATTTTTAAAAAGTAAATAATTTGCCTTCAAGTCCATGAACTTTAAGTTTGGCTAACAGACTCTTATGAGGGATTTTATCGAATTTCTTCTGGAAGTTCATATAAATAACTTCCATGGAAATTCCCCTGTCCATTAGTTTGGCCACCTCTTCAAAGATTTCTATCAAGATCGTCAGGCATGACCTACTCTATATCCATGCTGGTTCTCTCCAGTCAGCTGAAAATTTTCAAGGTGATCAATGACTCTATCCTTAACTATATTCTAGTAATTTTCCATCAACAATGTTGGGTGAATTAGTCTTTAATTTCTTGGATTCTCTTTCTCACATTTCTTAAATAGCAGAATGACCTGTGCAATTTTCCAAAATAGTTCCTGAATAGAAAGAACTTTGGAAGATTAAAATTAGGGCATCTGCATCTCACCTACTTCCTTGAAATCCCTAGCATGGAAACCAACTGGTCCTGGGGATTTACTATTCATTCGTGCCATTGCTTTCTTCATTACTGTAATTTTTCTGGCAGTAATTTTGGTGAGCTCCTGACCCTGATTCAATATTAGTTTCCTTGGGGTGTTCTTCATGCTATCCTCTTCTCTACTGTACACACTGAAGCAAAGGAATTATTCATCATGTCCTTATTGTCAGTTACACTATTAGCTTTCAAGGGGCCGATATTGCTTCTGACCATCCTATTTGATCAGAGTCAAAGAGGTAGATTTTTAAGGCGGATCTTGACAAAAAGCGGCAAAAAGGTGGAGAAATTCATTGATGGAATCCCAGAATTTAGGAATTAGATAACTTTGATCTTTCTGATGTTTACCCAAAGGAAATAGCAGTTTATCCAGAACTGGATAGAATCATAGAATCATGGAAAGTTTACGGACCAGAAAGAGGCCACTTGGCCCATCGTATCTGCCCAGGCTGAAAACGAACCTAATCCTACTTTCCAGCATTTGGTCCGTTGCCCTGCAGGTTACGGCACTTGAGATGCATATCCAGACACCTTTTAAATGAGTTGTGGGTTTCTGCCTCTACTACCTTTTCAAGCAGTGAGTTCCAGATCCCATCCCCCAACCCTGAGTGAAAAATGTTTTCCTCATCTTCCTTCTAATCTTTCTACCAATCATTTTAAATCTATGCCCGCTGGTCACTGACCGCTCTTCTAAAGTAAATACGTTCTTCAAATCTGCTCTATCCGGGCCCCTCACAATTTTGTCCATCTCAATAAAATCTCCTCTCAGCCTCCTCTGTTCCAAGGAGAACAACCCCAGCCTATCCAATCTTTCCTCATAGCTGCAATTTTCCAGTCTTGGCAACACCCTCGTAAATCTCCTTTGTACCCTCTCTAATGCAAATACATCCTTCCTATAATGAGGTGACCAGAACTGCACACAGTACTCAAGTTCTGGCCTAACTAATGTTTTATATAGGTCCAGCATAACCTCCCTGCTCTTATATTCCATGCCTTGGCTAATAAGTAAAAAGATCCATATGCCTTCTTAACCACCTTATCAACCTGTGCTGCTAACTTCAGGGATCTGTGGACATTCGCTTCAAGGTCCCACACTTCCTCTACAGCTCTCAGTATCTTCCCATTTACTGTGTAATCCTTTGCCTTGTTTGACCTCCCCAAATGCATCACCTCACACTTCTCTGGGTTGAATTCAGTTTGCCACTTTTCATCCCATCTGACCAGTCCATTGATATCTTCATGATGTCAGAGAAGCAGGCTGACAACACAAGAGGCAGTGGAGGGGTCAAGACAGGTTGCGAAGATGTAACATTGGATGTTTTCAGTGCACATATGGAAGCTGACATCATGAACAGGATTTTCCCTTTGGGCTACTGAACCCCACCGTCAGGCTCAGATGGGTGTCAGAACCCCACACTGTGTTGGAAACAATCACTCAATGTGATTTTCCTCAGAGCAGTCAATTAATGGACAGAGGGCAGGCTTGTTCTCCAATGAAGCATGGCAAGTGGGTTCTCTCGAACCTAAAGGAGCAATCAGAGGTCCTTCAGCTTGCAAGCAGGGGCAGGATGTCCTTGCAGATGTGAGGAAGGGAGGGGCTTCAAAATGAAGGCTACCATTCTTCAACTTTTTCAAAATTTACATTAAAAATGGCCTCCACAGGGCGGCCTGTGGCTGTTTCTGCACCAAAGTGGGCAGGGAGGGCCTCTACCTAAAGTACGGCCCCAAACCCTGTCTATCACCTCCAAGCAGCTAAACTGTCCCTTGCTACCTCTGGGAACCTGGAGGCTGACTGGAAAATCACAGACAGCCACCATTTAAATAGGCCTTAATAAGCCTTTAATTGGTACAATTGTCTACCCACTGCATGCTGGCAGGCAGGTAGCGGAGGAGGCTATTATCAACCATGTCAAAGGCTGCAGGTATGGAGAGATAAGGAAGGATAGTGCACCATGGTCACAGATAAAGAGAATGTCATTTGTGACTTTTTTCGTACCATTTTAAAGTTGAGGCTGGGAAGAAACTGATTAGCGAGGTTCAAATATGGAATTGCTGTAAAAATAGCCCTGGATTTGGAAGGGAATAATGTATTCAAGGACTTGAGAGTAAACTGAAATTGGAGATAGGGTGGTAGTTTGCAAGGACAAAAATCTGTGTTTTATTAGGAGGTGCTGATGATGGCAGTTTTAATAAGAGAGGGACAAACACAAGGATAAGATTAGAGATGGCCTTGTCTGTGATTGAAATGATGGGAATAGGAAGGTCAGGTAAGATGATGGGGTCAAGGGGGTGATGTGTGTAATGTATTACATATTATGCTGATGATGCGATGACATGATGATGAAATATATACTTCCTTGAATTGGCTATACTTGGTGTCCATCTTCTTTCCTTATGCCACTTGATAGATTACAGAAAATGGTGACAAAGGTGAGATTAAATTCAGTAAATACTGATAGCAAACAACAGCAGGGGCTGCAGTGAACAAGATCAGCCAGCTCCCAGTGATCTACCTGATCAGATGGCAAAGGTTTTGACTGAGTTCTGAAAGACCTGAGCTTCAAACTGTCTCCTTGACTGAACGGATCCCACAAGGTCCCAATGTGCATTGGATCAAAAGTGCTCATCTGGGTAAGAAAATATTTTCAACCAACAACCTGGCTGGTTTTGGGTATCATGGTTACAGACAGCTATAATATCGTGTTTACGGAGTCGCTATGAATTTGGAAATGAGGCAATGGGCCTGCGCCCAAGAGATACATCAGAAGGCTTGGAAAGTATGAGAGGGCTCAAGAACCATTCAGTTTGTATACTGAAGCAATGGACATGTTTTTCAGAGCTAATAACATTGTCAATCTTGAAGGTGAAACTGAAGAGGTCAAGATTTAGAATAAGGCAATTCTTGAGCTCAAGAAAGAAATTTTGTTAACAGGAATTGGGCTACAAGTATGACAAACCTTCTTGCTCCCAACAAGGCAAAAGATGTGCCATCCAAAACAACCCTCACCAAGTTGGGGAACATTTCAACTCTAAGTCACTAGAGAGCACCAAAAGCTACCAATTTGGAAATCAGAAGTGAAAGAGTTGGAGAGTACATTGTGGCACAGAAAAATTAATCACTACATTGCAACTTTGGCATATTCTTAGACCGTGCATTATGAGTCAGATTTGTGGATTGGAGGATGAAGAATCCAATCAAAGTTACTGAACAAGTAAAATCTTATTTTTGAGCTAGTGTGGAAGATTGCTCTTCCTAGCATCAAAGAAGGCTTGGGAATTTTGTCCTATGCAAGTGACTACTACAGCTTCTGTCCACCATCAGAAGGCTTCTGCTAAGCCTAAAGTGGGAAGACCTGGTCAGGAAAGGGCTTATAGTGGTTTGGTAACGTGTAATCATTATAGTGCCAAACACTCCGCAAAGACATTTCAGTGCAAAATATCAGATGCTTTAATTGCCAAAAAAAAGGTCAAATTATAACTGCTTTCAGAGTGAAGGCCAAAGCAGGAATGAGAGCTCATTCCATTGGCGCTGAAAAACAGCAACATCACATGGGTGGAGTTCACAATCTTGAAGCTGAAAAAGCTGAATCCAGAGTGCCCAGGCAAAGAGGAGCTAGGGCTGTACAGCATTTATCCCATTAACAATCACTCAAATAATAGAGTTTTGTACAAAGGTGTTGGTAAATCAACAGTATATCAACCTGCACATTAGCTGTATATTCTTCCATTATGAATAGAAACATGTGCAAGACCAAATTCAGTGATGTACCTCTAAATAATAATACAGCCCAGTTGTAAATCTACACTGGTGGATGTTAGAAGTGCATGGTCAAATGGAGTGCAATGTCCAATATAAGGGCAAGTTCCTGAAGTTATCCATTGTTTTTGTGAGATATGTCAATAAAATGTGTAAGGGTTGACTTTGTAAATGGAAGTTAGACTAGAAGTATATTTTTTTCAAACTGAGACGACCAAGAAGCTTGATCAACTATTGGATAGTTACAGCAACATTTCCAAGGACAGCTATGGAGGCATAATTGGTGTGGAAGTTCACATCCAAACCAGGTCTGACGCATAACTAGTATCTAGCAAGGCTGGGCCCGTTCATTATGCTCTCAAAACCCAGGTTGAGGAGGAAATAAATAATCTGGAGGGAAATGGTGTGCTAGTGAAAACTGATCACAGTGTTTGGGCAAGCCCAATTGTTGTATTGCCAAGTCAGACTAAACCGCAAGACTATGCAAGGACTACAATGTCACAACTAGCCAGCCCGTGGATGATGAGGTATCCATTACTGATCTTCCAAGATCTGCATGCAGAGTTAGTGGGAGTGTTAAGAAGGTACAATGATTGCAATGTGAAGTTGAAAAGGAGCAAGTGTGCCTTTGTGCAATCTGAGGTAGTGTACTTTGGTCTGAAAAACAATGCAATGGGGCTACAGCCAGTGATAGAGAAGAAAGAAGCTACAATCAATGCCCAAAAGCCAAAATATGTGTCTCAGCTTAGATCTTTTCTGGGCATCGTCCAATATTACTCACAATTGTGCCCTGAACTTGCAATAGTGTTAGCTCCACCACGTGAGTTGTTGAAGAAAAATGTGAAATGGGAATGGTCTAAAGAACAACCGGATACTTATGATGTGTGTAAGAGAAGTTTTACGAGTGATGCACTGCTCATTACAACACAAGTTGTGACCTGAAGCTAGCACGTGATGTTTCAAACTATGGAGCTGGAGCAGTGATCAGTCATGTCATGGATGACAGTCAAGGGAAGCCCATAGCATTTGCACCATGTACACTACCAAGACTGAATGCAACTACCCACCGATAGAATAGAATAGGAAGCACTTGGAATTACCTTCACAATCAAAATGTTTCACCAGTTTTTGTTGGGTAGAAAATTAACACTAGTAACAGATCAGAAACCCCAAGTAGCTATTCTGGGACCAAAGACTGCAATACTAACAATGGCAATGTCAGGGATGTAGCGGTGAGTTGTGCTTCCCTCATAGAACAACTGCAACAATGAATATCGCAGTTTGAAAGAGAATGCTATCACTAAAGTACTGTTGTGGTTGCCATATGAGGACTCAGATGTAGATGACGACTTTCCAATCACTGCAACTGAAGTTGCCACGGAAATTCAAAGACAGAGTGTTGGAAAGAGTCCATGAACAGACGTTGAATGGATAGACAGAATTTGACCAGTGTACAGATGAGGAGCTGAAACAGTTCCACAATCTTTGCAATGAGTTGTCATGTGAATAGGACTGCATCCAGTGGGGTCATAGAGTGGTAGTACCTAGTTCCTAGAGATAGGAGTCTGGCAGAACTCCATATTGAACACAGGACGAGTCACTATGAAATCCATAGCCAGAGCCTTGTCTAGACAGTAACATACAGCTGAATTTTATAGCCTCCCGGAACAGGATGGCAGGTAGGTAATTTAAGTATGTAATAGTTATCATATATAATTAAGGCTGGGTAAGAACCTGAAGAAATACTTTGGAAGAGAGTTTATCTTTGCAGCAAGGTCCTATTATCATTGCTTTATTTCTTAATGGCATTTTCAATTTTGTTTTTAACGAAGTAATTTCAATTAAATCTCCACCTTGCTCCATCTGTTTCTTCAATCAAAGTCTGTCATGTCCACATGAAAGGTTATTGATTGGATTATAAGGGAAGGGAATAGCACAAAGCTTTAGCTCTGGTTAAATCTGGTCTGAAGAAGGGGTTAAGATTCACATCAGCGAAGGAGGAATTGATCAGGTAGAAAGGAAATCTCACTGCTTCATTGAACCAGAGCACAACACAATACCATCTATCCAGCAGCATGTCCTGAATGACACATAGTTCATCATTACAACAAATCTCATCATTTGATGTCACCTCAATTCTGTGCAGAAAGTAGCAAGTTCCATTCGGATCCGTAAACATACTTGCATTACATCAGCCTAATTTGGATTTAAACAGAGGTTTTTGAAGTAAAAGGATTCACATAATTTGAATTTAACTGGAAGTTATTTTAAACAAAAAATTTCTTATAACAAGTTGCACCCTTAGATTAGTAAAACATCCCAAAGAATCTCACATGAAAATTATAAAACAAAATTTGATACTGACCCACATAAGGGGATATTAGGACAAATGTCAAAAAGAATGGTCCCAAAGGTAGACTTTAAGGAATATCCTAAAGGAGAGAGGGAAGTAGAGAGGCAGAGAGAATAAGGGAGGGAATTCCAGATCCTAGGGCCTAGGCACCTGAAAGCAGATCTGCCAGTCGTGGTGTGGTTAAAATAGGAAATACACAACAAGAGATCAGAATTGGAGGAGAGCAGAGTTCTGCGCAGAGATCTCAGAGAGTTCCAGGGCTGGAGGAGTTTACAGTGATAGGGAGGAACAAGGTCATGGAAGGATTTGAAAACGAGGATTAGAATTTTAAAATTGAGCCATTGCCAGATTAGGAGTCAACATAATCAGCGAGTACAGGGGTGATAGATGTATGAAACTTGGTGCAAGTTAGGATATGGACAGCAACAGATGAGTTCAAATTTAAGGAGGGTAGAAGATGGGAGACCGGACAATGGAGCATTGGAGTAGTTAAGTCTAGATAATAAAAGCATGGGTGAGGGTTTCAGCAACAGATAAGCTGAGGTGGGGGTGAGTTCACATGATGTTACAGAGCTGGAAGTAGGTAGATTTTGTGATGGTGCAGTTATGAAGGCAGAAGATCATTTTAGGGTCAAATGTGACACTGAGGTTGCGAACAGCTTGGTTCAACCTCAGGCAGTTGCCAGGGAGACAGATGGTGTTAGCGGCTATAGGGAACAGAGTTCGTGACTGGGACCAAAGACAATCAGCCTTCTCAATATTTATTTCGGGGAAATTTTCTGATCCAGTGCTGAATGTTGGACAAGCAGTCTGATAATTTAGAGACCGTGAAGAGGTTCAGAGAGGTGGTGTTGTGAACCCATTCTCCAGTTTTGTTTCCTAGAGGTGATCTTTTAGCTCAATTTCCTCTATTTATTGATAAAAAGCAATGAACCCATTATATCACCCCTTCCCTTATGTCGCAGCCCTTCCTAGTGATATCTGTGATTTTCCACTCATTTATTTGCTCTACCTTACCTTTTGAACAATGAATATGCTTTACACCGTTAAAACTACGGTCAATCTTTTCCAGTTGAAACGCATAATCCTAACACAAAATGAATCTTGGGTCTCTTGATTTAATTCTTTCTACTAACAAAAATACTATGTCAAAGACATTTTCATGGAAAGGTATTAAACCATAAGACATAGGAGCAGAAGTAGGACATCTGGCCCATCGAGTCTGCTCCACCATTCAATGAGATCATGGCTGATCTGATAATCCTCAACTCCACTTTCCTACTTTTCCCCCATAGCCTTTGATTCCCTTACTGATTAAAAAATTGTTTATCTGAGCCTTGAATGTACTTAATGACCCAGCCTCTACAGCCCACTGTGGTAAAGAATTCCACAGATCAACTACCCTCTCAGAGAAGAAATCCCTCCTCATCTCTGTCTTAAATGAGCGACCCCGCATTGTCGAGTATTATATTTTAAAGAGTAAATGAATAGAAGAGGTAATAACACAAGTATTGTGAAATTAACTTTGACTTGATCAATGGCATTTTTAAATTAGCAATTTACTCTGTGTGCAATTGTGCAAGCTACTTTGAATGTTACAGATGCATTGTGCCAGATGGTTTGGACAGGCATACTTCTTTGTTACAACAGCTGGCAACAATACATATCTTTAGATTTAAAACTACATGTTAGGCTTTAAACAGTTTCTCTTAGACTCAGCAGAAAAGATAGGAATACATGATAAGGATCTGAAAAAGTTATGTCACAAACATTTGCTCAGTTTTTGTAATAGACATAATACACTGATGCTAATCATGTCAAATTAACTTCTAGACCACATTATGATCTCTTGAGTGGGTTTCCTACCCACCAGGGGCCTTCTTAAAACAGGAAAGCCTCCCTTAAAGCAATTTTGCAATCCCTTCTGGCGGGAGTGGTGGAGGAAGAAACTGATTTAGTATGAGTTGCAGGCAAGCCCTCAGGTTCCCTCAGCAGGAGAGGTAAAGGTGAGGAATGAACTCTTCCCAGCCTAAGATAAGTGACTCAAATCCATTGGGCATGGAGAAAGATGGCTGAGATTTTCAGCTCCAGGAGCCTGGACCCAGTTCAGGAAGCACTTCAATTACCTTTTAAGAGCCAGTACAGCTCTTCATTTCTCCATCTATCTCAACAACACATGGCAACATAGAAGGCCTTGTGGGGATGGGGGAAAATCAGAAGCCTGGGCATTTGGAGCCCAGCAAGAAAAAACAGTTCAGACCAGTACTCTTATTTCCCAGTTTTTACTGGTGTTCCATTTTAAGGGATACAAGACCAGTTAGGACCAGTATTCATATTTCCCAGTTTTTACTGTTTTTTCATTCTGGGAAGCCAAGTGGGCCAGAGGTCAGAAGTCTCAGGGGGATCCAGACTTGGGGGGGATGGGGCGGTGTTATCAGAGGCTTGTGGGCAGGGGGGCCAAAGTTGGAGGCTTGACAGGGTATTGAAAGTCTGGGGTTTTGGAATCACCGATCTGGGGAGGGGGATCCAATGCCTGCACGGAGGCCAGTTTCATCCTGGACATAGTTCTTTGGGCCTAGACTGAGAAGCAGCAAATGATACTGTGGCCATTGGCTTAGTTTAATGACATTGAATGCCAATACAGGCTAAACTACAAGTATATAGGAGGGAGGAGATGGCGTAGTGGTATTGTCACTGGACTAGTAATTCAGATGTAATTTAGTAATGCCCTGGGGACCCTGATTCAAACCCACAACAGCAGATGTTAGAATTTGAATTCAATAAAAATCTGGAATTAAAAGCCTAATGAAACCATCTGGTTCACTAATGTCCCTTTAGGGAAGGAAATCTGCCGTCCTTACCTGGTCTAGCCTACATGTGACTCCAGACTCACAGCAATGTGATTGACTCTTGAATGCCCTCTGAAATGGCCTCGCAAGCCACTCAGTTGTATCAAACCACTACAAAGTCACAAAAAAAGAATGAAACATCAACCTAGGCGCCAGAAATGACAAAGGCAATCTCAGCCCTGTCGACCCTGCAAAGTCCCCCTTACTAACATCTGGGGGCTAGTGCCAAAATTGGGAGAGCAGTCTCACAGAATGGTCAAGCAACAGCCTGACATAGTCATCCTCACGGAATCATATCTTACAGATAAAGTACCAGATATCACTATCATCATCCCTGGGTATGTTCTGTCCCATCAGCAGGACAGGCTCAGCAGAGGTGGCGGCACAGTGGTATACAGTCGGGAGGGAGTTGCCCTGGGAGTCCTCAACATTGACTCCGGACCCCAAGAAGTCTCATGGCATCAGGTCAAACATGGGCAAGGAAACTTCCTGCTGCTTACCATGTACCGCCCTCTCGCAACTGATGAATCAGTGCTCCTCCATGTTGAACACCACTTGGATGAAGCACTGAGGGTGGCAAGAGTACAGAATGTACTCTGGGTGGGGGACTTCAACATGAATCACCAAGAGTGGTTCGGTAGCACCACAACTGACCAAGGTGGCTGACTGCTCAATGACATAGCTGCTCGACTGCCAAACAACATAAGCAGCAAGTGATAGACAGAGCTAAGAGATCCCACAACCAACGGATCAGGTCTAAGTCCTGCAGTTCTGCCACATCCAGTCATGAATGGTGGTGGACAATTAAGTAACTCACTGGAGGGGGAGGCTCCACAAATACCCCCATCCTCAATGATGGAGGAGCCCAGCACACCAGTGCAAAAGATAAGGCTGAAGTATTTTCTACACTCTCCATCCAGAAATGCCGAGTGGATGATCCATCTCAGCCTCCTCTGGAGGTCCTCAGCATCACAGATGCCAGCGTTCAGCCAATTTGATTCACTCCCCATGATACCAAGAAATGGCTGAAGGCACAGAATACTGCAAAGGGTATTGGCCCTGACAATATTCCAGCAATAGTACTGAAGACTTGTGCTCCAGAACTTGCCGCGCCCCTACCCAAGCTGTTCCAGTGCAGCTACAACACTGGCATCTACCCAGCTATGTGGAAAATTGCCCATGTATGTCCTGTACACAAAAAGCAGGACAAATCCAACCCGGCCTATTACTGCCCCATCAGTCTACTCTCCATCATCGGTAAAGTAATGGAAGGGGTCATCAACAGTGCTATCAAGCTGCACTTGCTTAGCAATAACCTGCTCACTCACACCCAGTTTGGGTTCCGCCAGGGCCACTCAGCTCCTGACCTCATTACAGCCTTGGTTCAAACATGGACAAAAGAGCTGAAATCCAGAGGTGAGGTGAGAGTGACTACCCTTGACATCAAGGCCACATTTGACTGAGTGTGGCATCAAGGAGCCCTGGCAAAACTGGAGCCAATGGGAATCAAGAGGAAAACTCTCCACTGGTTGGAGTCATACCTAGCATAAAGGAAGATGGTTTTGGTTGTTGGAGGTCAGTCATCTCAACTCCAGGACATCACTGCAGGAGTTCCTCAGGGTCGTGTCCTTGGCCCAACTGTCTTTGGCTGCTTCATCAATGACCTTCCTTCCACCATAAGGTCAGAAGTGGGGATGTTCGCTGATGATTGCATAATGTTCAGCACCATTCGTGACTCCTCAGATACTGAAGCAGTCCATGTTCAAATGCAGCAAGACCTGAACAGTATCCAGGCTTGGGATGACAAGTGGCAAGTAACATTCGTGCCACACAAGTGTCAGGCAATGGCCATCTCCAACAAGAGAGAATTCAACCATCGCCTCTTGATATTCAATGGCATTACCATCACTGAATCCCCCACTATCAACATCCTGGGGGTTACAATTGACCTGAAACTGAACTGGACTAGCCATATAACTACTGTGGCTGCAAGAGCAGGACAGAGGCTAGGAATCGTGTGATGAGTAACTCACATCCTGACTCCCTAAAGCCTGTCTACCGTCTACAAGGCACAGGTCAGGTGTGTGATGGAATACTCCCCACTTGCCTGGATGAGTGCAGCTCTCACAACACTCAAGAAGCTTGACACCATCCAGCACAAAGCAGCCCACTTGATTGGAACCACATCCACAAACATTCACTCCCTCCACCACCGACACACAGTAGCAGCAGTGTGTGCCACCTACAAGATGCACTGCAGAAACTCACCAAGGCTCCTTCAACAGCACCTTCCAAACCCACGACCGCTACCATCTAGAAGGATAAGGGCAGCAGATTGATGGGAACACCTGGATGTTCCCCTCCAAGTCACTCACCATCCTGACTTGGAAATATATCGCTGCTCCTTCACTGTCACTGGGTCAAAATCTTGGAATTCTCTTCCTAACAGCACTGTGGGTGTACCTACACCATATGGCTGCAGCAGTTCAAGAAGGCAGCTCACCACCACACTCTCAAGGGCATCTAGGGATGGGCAATAAATGCTGGCCCAGCCAGCAAAGCCCACATCCTTTGAATGGATAAAGAAAATAGGGTATGATTCCAAACAGATAGTTAAATACCGATGAATCAAATCCTAGGGGATGTGCCCACAAATTTATGTTAAGTGGAGCTTCATGATAGCTGAGGAGGCCCCCTTCCCACATGAATCGATCTGTATATTACCTCATATGCCTACAAATGTGGTATATGTCAAAAACAATAGATTCAAATGCCAAATGAAGACACAGTAAAGCAGTAAATATGTGAAAAAGTCTTCATTCAATTTGTTCTCACCTTAGAAACGGCCTGGTCTTGTAAAAGGCCAGGGCTTTGCATTGAAAAATGTCAGGGGTTAGCTCTGGAAAAACTCCATAATTTTTCCTGCTTAGCATGCTGTCTTTGGACCTGCGTGATACAGTCCACCATGTCATCAATACAGTCAAGCATGTTTTCGGTGTTTTTGTGAAATCCTGGAGCATCTCGACAGCCTTTGAGGCATTGGCTGGAGAAACAGGTGGGTGGTCTAACTCTGCTCTGATTGGCTGGCGCAGTCATATGACAAACTTAGACAAGTTCAGCTAATCCGGAGTTACCAGTGAAGAATTTCGGCTAATCACGGGCATCGTTCTATGGGATTTGCTATTCTGCCAGCAGGATTGATTGGCGGCTTTGACATTACTAGAATTTGGTGTCACCTGAGTTTGACTCATCGCGATTTCATTGTATATCTCTGGCTTTTCATCTATCATGATTGGGTTGGAGAGAGGTAAGTAGTTGTAATTCAAACTCAGCACCATTGTATACTGAATGTCTATGTTGAGATTAGCAGGATGGTAGTAGTGTATTCATTCATTTTATGGTGAGTTGTGCTGCTCACCATATTATTTGTGAAGAGTTCTTTTGTCCTTGTTGTCTGTCTTCTGTGGGTTCAGACTAATGCTCATCAAGGATCTTACCTCCAACCAGTGATTTACACAGCTGGAGGGAGAGGGAAGCAGGGCCTTTTGGGGTTGGGGTGGAACACCTTCCGAGGGAGATTTGGCACTATGTCAACTCTGGCCGACTCAACAACTCAACAAATGGCCTAAGCAAGTGCAACACATTTACACAGAGGACATTATTGATGAATTCTGTTGGTGCTTGGCTCAGTAATGGAACCTGGAGTGGGATCACTGGTATGGGATCCTTTCCAGCAAGTTCCTGCAAATCAAAACCTAATCAGTAGGATTGTTCTGGCCAGAAAGGCAACAGGAAGTTTACCAAAGCTCTGTCCTCATTGGATAAATTCTATGAAGAACTCAGCATAGGTTTATGGTTCCCATGCCTTGGCTTTGCTAAATTATGTATCAGTTTTCTGAACTTGAATAGATGGTGTGCGTATTAATGGAGGTAGTATGTGTACCATATGAAGCAAACAGAAACCAGCTGTGTGTAGATTGGTTAGTAATTTGGAAACAAACACAGTGATGGGTTTCCTTGCATGCCAGACATATCACTGACCAAAAATAAAAGGATAGAACACAGAACTCCCATTCACAGGGTGTGATACATCTCGTGATGGAATGCTAGTTTTCCCCATTCAGATATCGCATGGGCTAAAAATGGCCTCCTAGTATATTATAATTTCTATAATGCAGCATACAAACTCACCGACCACCCAGCATACAGTGACTACAACCTCCTGTGATGGCAGGATTAGCACCTTTTGTTACTCAAACAAATTTGGAGATCAAAAGGAGGAAAAATTAAAAAGTTTGCAAAAGTGAATCAAATGTCAGCCTGACTAAGGACGCAGAACCCTTTGGGTTTAAGCCCCATTCTATGACATAAGCACCTCATGTTAAACTAACACTTCAGTAGAGTACTGGAGGATCACTGCATTGTTGGATTCACTATCTTTCAAATGAAACATTAAATCAAGGTCCCATCTGCCTATTAGACTGGATATAAAAGAACCTAATGCAGGTTGTCGGCTAAGGTTCAGATTTTTGCCACAACAGAGGGGCTGTCCGTCATGTTCAAAATCCTGTAAACAGCCGAAATTTCTAAGTCCCGAACCCGGCATTTCCCTATCTTTATGGTGATGGGACTGGAGTCGGGCTGGGGTTCGCACATGTGCAATTCACAGAGGCAGCTGGTCATTTAAATCACCAGCTGCCTCCACTAAAGTGGGATTTTGAAAGAACAGGAGTGTGCATATTAGAACAGGTAAAAGGAGATCTGAACTTGGTGGATGCATTTGGATAGACAGGGTACCCCTTTGGAGAGGTAAGGTACCCCTTTGAATAGGGTCCCGGGGCACCTTTGGGAGAGGCAAGACACCCTTTGGGATTGTTAACAGTGAACATGATTATGCACGTTTTACGCACAAAATAATTGGAACTGTCAGGCTGTGAAAGCTGTCCAACTGTCAAGGAACCGTTAATGAGCTATCCAGCTATAAAGGAGCTGTCCAGCTGTCAAGGAGCCGTTAAAGCACTGTCCAGCTGTCAAGGAACTGTCCAGCTGTCAAGGAGCTGTTAAAGCACTATCCAGCTGTCAAGGAACTGTCCAGCTGTCAAGGAACTATTGAAGAGCTGTCTAGCTGTCAAACCTGTCAAAGTTACCCAGGAAGTGTCAAAGCTGTCAAACCTTCAAAGCTATCCAGGATGTGTCAAAGCTGTCAAGAAACTGTCCAAGGATGCTAGCTGAATTGGAATGGAGGGGGTAAGGGCAAAGGGAGGTGGGCTGGGGGCATGTGTTGGTATGAGTTGGCATTAAGTTAGCATAGGGGATATGAGGCAATGGGGATGGGTAGATGGGCACTAAGTTGGCATAAGTGTGGGAGCCAGGGGTGGGTGGGGGCATGGGTTGGCATAGGTTGGGAAGGATGGGGCATAGGGAGTGCGTGGGGGGGGTTCAGGGGGTGAGGGGTGAGGACAGTAGGGATGTTGTTTTGTTTTACTATTATTTTTATTTATTTAAACACGTTGCCAGAGCACAGAGGCCGGCCTTGCACCGAGCCCGCCTCTGCATCCAGCAGCCGGGCATTCGTTCTGGCACCACCCACCCCTTCTCCTGGTTCAGCTCGACCCCCACCCCCTCCACCCTCACCCCTGCCCAACTGAAAATACGACTTGCAGGTGGACATTGTTAAAGGTTGGGTTCGCCATGCTGGGAAGTCACCCGACATGGCAAACCTGACCCCGGGACTAAAATCTAGGCCCCTGAAAAGGCACTTCTGCTTATTTGACTCTGTACATAGTTGTAAATAGTTAATAAACACTTGGAAGTTCCTGAATGTCTTGTTTCCAATAGTCTTTGTTAAACAAACCCTGGGTCTGTTTCCGATATTACTTCATGGTGGCAGTGGTGAACTATTGACTCACAAGGAACCCTGACGAAATTGCTGGTGGCAGGAAAATGAAAGCCATCAGGAATACAACAGCAAGGGAATGACTTAAGCAAGGAATTGGAAAGATAAGCACCAATGGAGTCCCAGAACAATTGATTATAGTAGCAGACAACCATGAAAAAAGCATTACCTCTACCTGGCTTCCATGACTACATGGAAGGCCCTAACCAAGCAGCACACTAGAGAAATTGGCATTGCAAATTCAACAGGTAAAGGACCACTTCAGGGTTAGCTCAGAAGCCTGATAAAGAGAAGGTTAGCACACTCCTCTATTCCATTAACAGTGCAGATGACATTTTAGTAAGACAGGGTGTTAATAAAGATGCAGAAGCCCATAAAGAGATTAATAAAGCCTTCGATTCATATTTCAGACTTTGGAGGAATATTTTTATAGACCAGGTGAGGTTTCACAGGAACTCTCAGGAATCTATGATTCTATGATGGGAAAGTATGATTTTTTTCATTAATGACCTGTACCGTTTAACATAGAAACATAAAAACATAGAAAATAGGAGCAGGAGTAGGCCATTCGGCCCTTCGAGCCTGCTCCGCCGTTCATTATGATCATGGCTGATCATCCAACTCAATATCCTGCTCCCGCTTTCTCCCCATATCCTTTGATCCCGTTCGCCCCAAGAGCTATATCTAACTCCTTCTTGAAAACAACAATGTTTTGGCCTCAACTACTTTCTGTGGTAGCGAATTCCACAGGCTTACAACTCTGGGTGAAGAAATTTCTCCTCATCTCAGTCCTAAATGGTCCACCCCGTATCCTCAGACTGTGACCACTGGTTCTGGACTACCCCACCATCGGGAACATCCTTCCTGCATCTACCCTGTCTAGTCCTGTTAGAATTAAACTAATAGTTACTAGTATGAGGCTCTAAATGAGGAACTCAACTGAGACGGCATCGCAATGGGAGTGCTTGATGAAGCCTTATCTGATCTTGTGCAGTCTGAGAACAACTAACATTGTCCAAGGCAATGATGTTACTGATGTTACTTCATTGGCCAACATTTGCCCGTCAACTGAAAGCAAATTAACTAGTGAGTCACCTTTTGGGAACTTCCCATGTGCATATTGGCTGCTGCATTTGCCCGCACTTGAAAATGAATGCATTAACTGCAAGTCACTTTGAGATACCACAAGGACAGGCAAGGTGCTATATAAATATTATTTTCTCTTTGAATTATAAAAATTAAAATGCTTATCAAAAGTATTTAACATCCACGCAAAAAGAAATGACAGAAAGGCAGTATTTCAGAAAATATTATATGAGACAAAAAGGTGATTTGAAAATGTCACATTTAATGGTTAATATACTACAGAACAGTATTAGTGTTTTATCAAACTGCCTTCCTGCAGTGTTCCTGTCATTCTCGTTGAAAATAATTGGGAACTTAATCACATTCAAAAATGCTTCTTCTAAAAGTAATCATCATTACTCACTATGATTCTGTTCGCCTTCCTGTCACCCCCTCTTCACTTTCTCTATCTGTCTCTGTCCCCTTATCATTAAACACTCTTTGCATTAACATTCAGATATTTGTCACAAAAATGTAATCAAGTTAAACAATCTTCAGGCAGCTGCAGACCAATCCAGCAAAATTTTTGGTGCCGTTTGTCAGCAAAGTGAAAAAAACTGTGATTGAAGAAGGTATTTGTTGTGGATTTACACCCTATATTGCAGGCTCCGAATTGACAGAATTACTGCACTTTATTTGATTCAAGCCAGCAGCAGAATTGTAAATATCTTATGTAATGGCACCCTCTGTTGGCAGCAAAGAATGTTAAGTAAGTAATTAGCCATAGTCCACAAAGGACCATGGGCACATTGTGATCATTGGTATATTGGCAATTTTAATCATGGGTATATTAACGGGTGGATAAAATTTGTACACATTGGGCCCATTTTTTGAGTGTAAAATGGGAGTGACGCTTGCCAATTCAGAAGTGGGATGCACTTCTAGATTCATGAGGCACATTTTTTTAAGACACTTATGCAGATGCTTGAAACAGGGAATAGAATTTTTCCCCCGTCGGGGGGGGGGGTTGTGTGGGGACGGGCGCAGGCGGGCGGGCACCCGATCGGGTACACACTGCCATTTTACGTGGGCGTGCCAATTAAGGCCCGCCCAGCGTGACACGCACCCACAAGCGCTGTGCATTCCCTGTGCCGGTGGGGAGGAGTACCCTGAGTCGGGAGTGCGCTCTTTCGCGCATGCATGCGAAAGAGCGCAGAAATCTCCTTGAGGCACAAAGGTGCCTCAGGGAGATTAGTTTTAAGTTTAAACATTGTAATAAAGTGTTATAAAAATTTAGGAAACTGTCACATGAGCTGGGACATGTGCATTAATTTTAATAAAAAATTTTCTGAAAATTTTAAATCATTCATGAAACCTCATCCTGCCCGTGGATGAGGCTCAATGAAAGATGCGAAGGCCGCCTGGGCTCTTTGCCTGCCCACCAATGGCAGCTTTCTCAATAGGCTTAGTTAGTTCATTAATGGCCTTAACAGGCCTTTGACAGTTCGGTGGGTGCGCAGCCGCGAACTGAAAATCTAAATGATGCGCGGTGAGGTCGGGACGCACGTCCGACGTCACCCCACGTCATTTTACGCCTCAACGAGCGGGCCCCGCCCCCGCTCGCCAAGCCTAAGATTCAGCCCAGTGATTCAGGCCCTTAGATATATAAGTTAGCAGTCTAATACATATTAAAGTGTCCTTTTGAAAATTTGGGTCTGCCCTGCTAAGGATTCTTTAGCAACCACTGAGGGATAAGTTATTAAAAGAAGAGCAGGAATTTTCCAGTATTTGGAGAGATATTTTATACATAATAGATGTATTTCTGGTGTGGATACCGCTTCGTATAAAATGAATATACCCCACTAAGCTGAACTAAAAATTGTACTGGTAAATCATGTACTTTTTGGATATATTAACAAAATTATGTAGTTCTTTCTTGACTCCAGTTTCTTGAAAAATTATAACACTAGTAATTACTATTTGTGATATTTGAAGCATATTCCTCAGGCTCTGTGCCATACTTGGTTTTATAATGCTCCTGTGATGTTTTACTACATTGAAGGTGCTATATAAATGTAAGTTATTGGTGTATTAATTTGTGTTAACTCATTTGTGTTAAACAAAATGTGCAAATATGTCAGAGAGAATATCAAGATTGGTTTGATGATGTTGTAAATAGTTATGTAAGGACATTGATGTCAACATGAGTCGCCAATAAAATAATAGTATAGTTTTTTTTTAATTCTCCTACATTGCAGAGCCTCAAGAAATGCTTGGCAGTACCAGACTGTGTTTGTGTGATTGTCATCATATGCTGTTTTAGCCAGACACTTAGTCTCCAAAAATAAAACATAATACGGTATGTACTCAATTAAACATTACCATGATGCTTGTTGCTAAAAATAAGAAATGGGTTTACTCAGTATACAGACTAATGAGGGTTGACATCGTAAAAATAAAAGTGTGGTTATAGTCAGGATATCTTAGAATGCTCTCAGTTATTCCATTTATTAGGAATAGAATAAAAGATGAATAGTGTCCAGTTTCATGCAGGTAGCATCAGGGTATGGAGTAATGGTTGGTTATGTCAGGTTCCTGCCAACATCAGCACCTAATTTTCCACTACATACAATGGAAGAACCTGCCATAAATAGACAAGTATATTTAAATAGGGCAATACCAATGTGGTGAGATCATGCCTCCCATTTTCATCAATACTACTTAAGTTGCACTGAATCAAAATCATGCCCATGTAAACCAGGCTTGCTAGAGGTTAGGAAAAAAGCAGAAGTGGTGCAGTAATTATGGCTTTATTTAGTAGGTAATTACCTTTAAGAGTAATACTTGTTAAGGAAGATCACATGATCTGTAGTAATCAATAGGAAAATAGCACGGGCTATCTCAGCAGTCAGTGTAGAGATAGAGTTGGAGTTGAAAGCACACGTATAGTTGCTGCTGAGTATATTGTAAATAAACTTAATGTTTCCACCCAAGAAGTGTCTGCAGATCAACTCTATCATTAATAGCACAACTCAGCCACCCTACAACAGGTGGGTTTAAAGGATCTATTTTTGGAAGACTCACTGAAAGCTTAGGGTAGATTTTCTGTTAGGCTGCATTGGTTTTTCCAGTGCAATACACCCAGAATTGGCCAACCCAGCTCAACTGTTTGAGGAATTTCAAACACAAATTGTGTTCAGTGCAAGTAGAGTCTCTACAAGCTTCTGTGCTGGTTTAAGAAACATTGCCCCACCCAGGAAGCTGGCAACACCCCCAGGTTGAGTTAATCACCATGGCAAGTTTCCATTAATTGTGCCAGTTGATGGGCTGTTGAGGAAATCTTAAAATTAAAAAAGAAAGAAAGTCTTGCATTTATATAGCGCTTTTCACAACCACCAAACACCTCACAGCATTGACAACCAATGAAGTTTTCTTTCTGAAGAGTGGTCATTCTTATAATGTAGGAAATGCAGCAGCTGATTTGCACACAGCAGAATCCCACACAGAGCAATGTGGTCATGAACGGGATTTTCCCCTCATTGCACTAAGTGCAGCAACGGGCGTGAAAAACGGCTTCTCTCTGCCGGTTGCAATGGTGGGTTTTCACACCATATCGCTTCCCGCCGCATTAATTATCCACACACAGGAAACACGGCAGATCGTGGGTGGGCAGCCTCTGACTCATCTGCCCCGCCATGAGCTCACCACTTCCTCATTCCTGGTGCCATATTTAAACACACCCGTGCACAGCTTTGTCAATGTCTGCAGCCCATGGCTGCCATAGAAACCGAGAGATGGCCCCAAAAGGGAAAAAAATGGCAGCCCCCAAGTTTAGTGCCGCCTCACTGCAATGCCTGCTGGATGCTGTGGAGGCCCACCGCGATGTCCTCTACCCATGTAATGGCTGGTAGAGATCCACCAACCTCACGACTCCGGCTTGGGAGGCGGCAGCAGCGGTGGTCAGTGCTAATGCTGCACAGGGGAGGTCAGCCATCCAGTGCAGTGGGAGGATGAATGATCTCATCTTTCCACCAGGGTAAGTCAACAATCTCATCAATCTCAACTCACGTACTCACAAGCCCATCACACATTCGCTGGCATCTCACACACTGCCAGCTCAAGGGACTTCACCACTCACTCTCTCACATAGACCTTCACATCTCCATCTGGGCTTATCTGTTCTGGAGCTTGTGTCCTCATCCCATCCATGGCTCCACTTACCACCCACATATGCCAGGCATGCTTATCATCTGCCCTGGCATGTGTCCTGCCCACGTTGTCCATCTGTCTTTATGCAGGACAAGCTCATGCACAAAAGCAGGGAGAGGCCCCAGACCGGGTGTGGAATGCCGGAACTCAAGGTCCTCACCTTGCCTTCGAGAACAGAACCATCAAGCTGACTGGAGAGGAGTTGGACCGTACCTGCGACGACAGTGAGGTTGGCAACAAACACCTACGTGAGGATCTTCACCAGCTCATCCCTCACACAATGATACTGTGTGTGCATTGTCCTGTTATACAACAACCTGCCATGCATTAATTATCTCCACTTTCTTTCATAGGCACCTCTGCAAAGCGCCTGAGACCCTCAACCAGCCAGGCCCTTAGCTCAAGCCCCGATGAAATCTCAGATGAGGAGCCTAAGGACAGCACCATTGAAGACCCATCACAGTGCTCACCCACACCCTCCAGCAGTGCAGAGACACACACCTCGGTGGGACCTAGTTCTAGAACAGCCTTGGGATCACAATCCGGTGAGCACAGCACTCAATCTGGTCCACAGCAGGCGGAGGCAGGGACAGCCAAGGTCGCTGGCACTCTGAAGACTGCTGGAGGCCACGATTCTGCTGAGTCCAAGTCAGATAACAAGCCTCAGGACCCAGTCCTAAATCAGTTGGTGGAGCTGCACCGACAATCACAGGAACCTCAGGAAGGGACATCAGTTGCGTTCCTCAGATTGCAACAGACGATGGGGAAGTCCATCCACATTCAGTCTGAGGTGATAGCGCTGGCATGCCAACACACCGAGGTCAACACTGGTAGGATGGTGGCCACCGTGGAGACCTCTTTGCAAGACAATCGGTCCAACACTGCTGCAGGAGCTGCACTCCATTGCTGTAGCCATTAGTGGCATCCATCAGTGGATACTCAAGAGGGGGGCGGGACACATTAATCTCACTCCAGGTGTTCCTTCTCCTCAAGGAGTCAGCCCGGCACCCTCGGACACCCATAGGAAGGAGGACCAGCAGCTGGACACCTCAGGGCCTGATACCCAGGTGACTCCGGGGCTGTCCAGCCGAACCCAATCCTCTCTTCCTATGACCCCACCACCTCCAGCTCCTCTGGCTGAGGAGGGTGCACCTGCCCCACAGCAGGACACCCAAAGCAGGCCAGGGCCTTCCAGATCTTGTCTCTCCAGAGGACGCCCGCCAAAGTCATCACAGACAACAGGGTGTAAGCAGTAAGCAGGCTGCCTCCACCTCCACTGCGGGTGTCGGGGATGCACCCAGGCATAACAGTAGAGTTAGGAAGATCAAGAAAATTTACAAGCACAGCAGTGGCACAGGTGTTCACAACATGTATAGAATGTTCACAAATATAAACAGAATCACACCTATTTCACATCTCCTCTTGTGTATGCCTCCTTTTTATGATGAGCTGTGTTGCTGTTGACCAGATGTGATACCATAGTGCCTTCCCCCACTTATCGCAGATGTTGCTGTGTTGCTATCACAGGCCTCTCGTCTATGTAGTGGGCTTCCATGTCACCATTGTGTGTGCCCCTTTTTTCTGATCATTCTCGATATCAGCGATGCCTCGACCTTAATGTTAAGCATGCTTCTGAAGGAATCTCATTCACATGCTTTGCAGGGTTATGTCACGTTTAGCCTTGGCTGTGTAAGATTGAGACAAATATGTTGCCCAATCTGGCCTGCATTTTTGAAAGGTGAAGGTGTAGTGTACAAGGAGAGATGTGTTTATACATAGAGAAGGGTCATTTATCATGCAACTCCATGTGCTCTCTGTCTTCCGGCAAGGTTTTCATGCTATGAGCCCGTGTGCATTGCTGACTGCCAACCGCGTTTTGACTTTCCGAGTGTACATCTGCTAAGCTCACTAATAAGTAGGGGCACCTTGCCACCTGAAGGTGCCGAAGATCTGCCCCTCTCAGCCACATTATTGCCCTGGCGTTTGAATCCACAACCTTGAGTGTTTCTCAATCTGTAATTGTCTGGATTGTGGCCTCAAGGCTCTTGTCACGATGTTGGGAAGCAGCGCTGTGCGTCCCATCACCTAAACACTCACTGAGACAAGTGACGCTAATTGCAAATGGTGATTTCAGGTGGTCACGCTTTGAACATGCTTGGAAGTGCACATCATTGCTTTAGACAATGTGGAAGGGAGCAATGGGACAGGAGCAAGGATGTACTGAAGCTGAAGTATGCTCTTTATTAGCAACAACTCGTCACCTTGATGTTGTCTGAGCATTTTGGAGTTTGCAAGGGCCAGGGCTGGCCATGAGGGAACAATGTGTGTCTTAGAGAGGAGGCATTTTAATGTCTGGCACGCACGTGGTTCATCCTCATTCTCAGGTGCTCCACATGCGTAGTAAGGTGAGGATAAAAGCAGGCCAGCATCCCTAACTAAGACTGCTGGATGGTAATATAACAGAGAAGAAGGTGACACAGAGGATTGAGTCACCTCAGAACGGAGGCACACCTGCAGAACGTCCTCGGCTGCCTTGACCCAGGTGTCACCTATCAGTTTCATCGACATTACACAGAATGCATTGTCCTGTTGCTGGAAATGGATCGCCTTGAGGAGCTTTATCACATTGAAGGCATACAGCTACGGGTCCACTGAGGATAGTGGGACAGCCCCTGGCTCTTGTAGGCTGCCGCTGTGACTGGAATGCTAGAGATACTCTTGAAGAGGCATCATCTTCTGACATCTGATGCCGGGACTCCCTCCTAAAGTTAGCACTTCACCTCAGCAAGGACACATGCTGCCGAGGCTTCATCATCTTTCAAAGGATCAGGACATGAGCCTGATGTATAACTATTCACTCTCATATTGAAGTGCATGGTTGAAATGAGAGAAATAGCAACGCTGGTGTTCATGTTGGCCCATGATGGACGGCATTTGTCCAAGAGGATACTCACTGCAACAAGTTCCTCCTCCTCCTCCTGGAATCTGGTGGCTATGTGGGCCTCAGGCTCACAACTGCCTCATCTGGCCCATGCTATGGCCTCTTTCCCTGCAGCCTCGGATTCCTCGAACTCAACGCCCTCGTCCCCTTCGATGTCCTCCTCCATAGAGGAGATGTGCAGCTCCTCCATGTCAGCATCTGGAAAGTCCTCCCCCCTTTGCAGCACCAGGTTATGCAGCGCACAGCAAGCCACAATGATCCACAAGACCCTCTGGGGAGTGTACTGGAATGCTCCGCCAGATCAGTCCAGGCATCGGAATTGTATTTTTAAAACACTTATGATTTGCTTCACCAATGTTCGGGTAGCCACATGAACTTTGTTGTACCTTCTCTCTGCAGGATTCTGTGGCCACTGCGCGGGCGTCATCCACCACATCCTTTCCAGAGCCAGCCCTCACAACATTTGCTATCGTGATTGGACAACGTCTGCTAAATAATTCTCAGTGTGCTAAGAATCACGCTGACAACCAATTTAAGATTGTCAGTCAGGCTTGCAGTGTGGTGCATTTGCATGTACTGGAAGCTACAAATATTAATACACAGGGCCCTTTTCTTTGCAGACAGAAAGAACTTGTACATACATTGCGCCTGTTTCAGCTAAACAAAATAAGTGACAGCCATTCGCTGGTTCATTTTCAGGACAATAGCATGACCATTCAGGCTCAAGCTGCCTGGTTTAAATTTCAAACAGTTAACTGTCAGTCTCCATCAACTGGTGCATTCTCCATCGCAATGCTTCTACCAATCCGAGTCCACTTGCCAACCAATCAGCACTCTCTTTACATACAATATAAATTTGTTGTTCCCTTTACATTTGGTATTCTTGCAAATTGTCCTGATGACGAAAAGCGTCAACAAAAAAATTCTTTTTTTCAGCAATTCTCTTTATTTACTTCACCAAGACCAATCATAATTTGAATGCCTCTATCAAATCTCATCTTAATCATCTTTGGTACCTTTTTAAAGAATTTCTTCTGCAACATTTTCAAGCCCTTGACATTATTCCTAAACTGTGATGCCAAAAATTGAACACAACATTCCAGCTGAAGCCTAGGACCAGATTTTCAATGCAGGGTCAGGAGCCCCCCGATGAATTCCAGGTCCTAATCCCGTACCTGAGATGTGTCACTCTCACGATGTGCTTTTAAATCTAAATGGCCTAATTGGCCATGATGCAAGCTTGGTGCCCAAAAGAGGTACCAAGCATCTCTAGAAGGTGGGAGCTGCCTGCTTAGCATCAGTGCCAAAGTCAGGCAGCAGCCATGTTGAGGGCTGCTGCTATCTTGCTGCTTATAAGCAAGCAGATCCTGGGAAGGTCATGGGAATGGAACAAGGCAGATGGCGACTTTGCATGACAAGGTAAGGACCATTGCTTGTGCTGGCATCAGTTGGCCCCATAGATTTGTTTCAAAGACAACTCTACAGAAAGGTATTTGCGACCCAAAGCAAGCCTGACACCTGTGCACTGATTTGAAAATTGCATTCAAGAACAGACAGGCCCCTTAACAAGGTACTTAAGGAGCCTAATGGGCCACGAGTTGGCAGCAAATGCTTTCCCCATTCGCTCCCCCAAATCCCCGCCAGTCCTTTTAAAATTCGAAATTGTCCCGGAGACGGGGATCTGAGACAACCTCCGGGAATGCAATTTTCAAAGCCTGCCCACCTTTGATGTGGCACCTTATCAAATGCCTTTTAGAAATCCAAGTACGCTACATCTACAACATCTACATTTACCCACCTTGTTAGTTACTTCCTCAAAGAACTCTAATAAATTAGTTAAACACAATTTTCCTTTCACAAAACCATGTTGACTCTGCCTGATCACATTATGATTTTCTAAATACCCTGCTATAACCTCCTTAATAATGGATTCTAGCAATTTCTTATGACAGATGTTAGGCTCACTGGCTGGTAGTATCCTGCTGTCTGTCTTCCTCCTTCCTTGAATAAAGGTGTTACATATGCTACATTCCAATCCACTGGGACCTTCCAGAATCTAACAAATTTTTGAAGATTATAACCAATGCCCCTAGTGCCTCTGCAGCCACTCCTTTTAAGCCCCTAGGATGCTGGCTATCTGGTCCTAGGGACTTGTCAGCCTTTCGGTCTAATAGTTTTGCCAGCATTTTCCCTGGTGATTGTGATTGTTTCAATTCCTCCCTCCCTTTCACCTCTTGGTTTTCAAGTATCTACAGTGAAGACAGACACAAACGGTGGAATTGTCCATGCCTGCTGATGTCGGGCGTGTTTGGTGGCATGAGTGGACAATATGGCAAGACGTCCAAAAATCGGTTTCACGATGTTGTAAAGCCAGTTTACGATCGTCCGCTCAGCTTGTCGATGGCGGGCCACGTTTCCCACCATTGGATGTCGGGAACCTCATTATAACACATCAGCATATCATTATATGGCTAGTCCGCCAGATACATCACCCACCCCCCACCCCCCGCTGGATCGTCTGCCCATGTCAGCGTGATTGCATGCTGATGTTTTTCACAACTGCAAATAAAATGCATGCACTTGGCAGGCTGCTCTTTGAGGGGAGTGAGTGCACACTAACATTGCGGAGTGCTTGCAAGGACGCCTGTTGGACTTCAAGGTTGAGGCGGTGGGGTGCAAAGGCTGCCCTGCAGTTGAGGGAATTTGTTGCAGGGGAGGCGGCAAAGGCTGCCCTGCAGTTGAAGGTAGCACACAAGCACGTGCAAGGTGGGTTTGGGTGGGTGAGGAAGCAGCTGTGCATTAGGGACACCTTGTATAAAGTCTGCAGCTGAGACAGTCCAGGCGTAGCCACATTGATATGATTGGAGTTGGGCCTCTAGCTTATCTGTCACTCAAGCAACACGGAGGCATCAAAGTGTCACCAAGTGCTCCAGAGCTTTTCACCCCTCAGGCACAGACTGCAAACTAATGCACATTTTAGTGGAATGCAGAACAGTTGGAAGACTGGGCAAGTTGTACAATCTCCTTGCTAAAGCTGGCCATGGAGCAGTCACTGGTGGAGGCGCTCATAGCCCCTTGCAATGTCATCATTCTGGTTTGGACCAGTCTCCCCCATGATTCAACCTAACAGTGCAGCCATGCAGTGCGGGTTAGGAGAATGCCTGCACCTGAGCTGAGACCCACCAATTGGTCAGGTGGAGTGCGGCAGAGGAAGGTGGGGTTTCAGGCAGCCATGCAGCACACTAATCGCTGGCCATCCAAGGGGTGGCCAGCACTCTCTGGGATGTGTTAAGTGGCTTTCAGATTTCTTAGTACACCCAATCTAACACCAGGGTCTCTCTCATTCATCGTGCAGGAGGAGCATGGAGCCTGGTGAACTAGCTGTATGACTCGTGGCGCACAGGGAGTGAAGACGACGGAGAAGAGAGCAACTGAGGCACCTCACTGCGCAGAGGGTTGAGAAGCACCCTCTGGAAGAAGGGGAAGCTGGGGCTCCCACACACACCGCCAAAGAGCCACAGGGAGCCATCGCTGGTCAGCAGCTAGCTAGGCCCATGGTCTATAGACGTGGCCTTTCATTCCTGCAGATGACCAAGAACCAGTGTCGCCAAAGACTGCGCTTGTCTAGGAAACTGCTTGGTCACATCTGCCAGCTACTGCAGAATTTTGTGCCACATGGAAATGGAGGGCATCCGCTGCCAGTGGCCGTGAAAGTGACATGGGTGCTCAATTTCTAGACCAGTGGCCCCTTTCAGGGCTCAACACGTGACCTCTGGGATATCACAAGCCTCCACCCACAAATGCATCCATGAGGTCAGGAATGCCAAACACATCCTGCAGGTCTGCTCATGGTTTCCAAGAAGTGTACTTGACTCCTACATCCTCAGTTAGTCACAGATCCTTGGCAGCTTCCAGGGTCCACAGAAGCTGCAGGGATAGCTCCTCGGGGACAAGGGCTACCCGCAGAGGCCGTGGCTAATGACACCCGTGTGGCAGCCTCAGACTGCAAAAGAGCAAATTTATAATGAGGCTCATGCTGCAACTTGCAACTTAGTGGAGCAGACCATCGGGATGTTGAAAATGAGGTTCCAGTGCCTGGACCGGTCTGGTGGAGTCCTGCAATATAGTCCACAGAGGGTGTCACGCATCATCGTCATCTGCTGTGCCCTTTACAGCCTGGTGCTGCAGTAGGGAGAGGAGCTGGCTGAGGAGAAGATGGAGGAGCTGGAGGTCTCCTCCAATGAGGACATCAACAGTGATGAGGGTGAGGAGGTCCTCAAAGGCAATGATGATGGCGATGAGGCCCTCACACTGGCCAGACGAGGCAGGCACGCTCGGGAGGCCCCCATAGCTGCTAGATTTGTGGAGGATGATGATGACATGCAGTGAGGAGACACCATTGCATCTATGAACATTTGACTCCAGTCTGGCTTATGGCAGCATACATACACTCTGTGATAATGCTCCTGTCATGGAGATGCAGTGGAGGCCCTAATGGTCACTCGATTGCAGGAGGATGATGACGACATGCAGTGAGGACACTCAATAGACCTTCGCGTAGCTTCTGAGAATGTCTGACTCCTGTCTGGCTGGGGGCAGCTTGCGTGTGCTCTGTGATCAGGGTCACATCATAGAGACGCAGCCATGAAACTTTAAAAGCATCTGATCCTTTGTTCTCCTTCAGCACCTGAGCCCTTCAGGAACACAGAGTCAGTGGTCACAGATGAAGAGATGGGGGGGCCAGCCCCACCTTAAAGGTGCTGAGAGCACACAGAGAGTATGAGAAAACTCTGTGATGCCTGCCCACTACATTCTGGTAGCAATGACCAGCACTGCCGAGATGCAGGCATCACTAATGTGTCCAGGGAGTGTGAGGCTGGACCATCACTTTGGTCTGAAGGTTGCACAAAGCACAGGGAAGAGGCCCTGGATTGAGACACCTGCCTTTATCTTGTGCAGAAAGCATCTGAGTGACACAAACACTGCTCATCAGAACAAGGAGTCATACGCAGGAAGACACTTGGGAGTTTATTGACAATAATGAACTTTATGTACAAGTGATTAACACCTATGCCCAGACTGTGCAACTACATCTTCTTAACCTTCCTAGCCCTGCTGCTATGTCTTGGTGCTCCCCGGACATCCACAGCGGAGGTGGAGGTAGCCTGCTGACTGCAATGCCCTGTCTGTGAGGACATTGGTGGGCGTCCTCTGGAGGGCCGAGACTTGGAGAGCCCCGGCCTGCTTTCAGAGTCCTGCTGTGTGGCAGTGGCACCCTCTTCGGACTGTGGAGCTGGAGCTGATGAGGTCACAGGAAGAGGGGATTGGGATGGGCCAGACACTCCCGGAGTCACCTGGATGGATGGCCCTGGGAGGTACACCTGCTGATTGTCATCACTATGGGTGCCCAAGGGCCCCTAGCTAACTCCTTGAGGAGAAGGGGTAGCTGGAGTGAGATCAGGCTTCCCTGTACCCCTCTCGTGTACACACTTTTGGAGGCCAACTATGGCATCAGTGTTGGAGTTCAGCCCAGGCAGCAGTGCAGGAGCGACATCTGGAACAAGGTCTCCATGGCAACCACCACCCTACCAGTGTTGACCTTGGTGTGTTGGCGTGCCAACACTATCACCTTAGCCTGAAGGTGGACAGGCTCCTCCATCATGCCTTGCAATCTGAGGACTGCAGCAAACATCCCTTCCTGATTTTCCCGAGCTTGCCTTTGCAGCTCCAGCAACTGTGACATGACCGAGTCCAGAGGCTCATCATCTGACTCGGACTCAGCAAATTTCTGTCCTCCAGCAGTCCTCCGAGCACTCGGGAACTGGGAAGTCCCTGCCGCTGTCTGCTGTGGATCAGAAAGTGCGATGTTCTCACCAAATTGTGATCCCAAGGCTACTCTAAAGCGAGGTCCCACCGAGGTGTGTATCTCTGCGCTTGTGGAGGGTGTGGGCGAGTGCTGTGATGGGTCTTCACAGAGAGTTTCAGTGGAGTCCTCTTCTAAGTTTCCCTCGAGGCTTTATTGGAGACCCTGGGTTGTGGAGTCTCTTGGTAGTTCCCAGATATGCCTGCGAAAGCAAGGGGAGATAATTAGTGCATGGCAGTGGCCTGTGAAATAGGACACATCACTCACAGCATTGTTGTCTGATGGATGTTGCGCTGCTGGATCCTCACTTGGTAGAGCAGCGCCAACCTCACTGTCAGCACAAGAATGGTCCAGATCATCGACGGCCAGCTGAAAGGCTCTGTTTTCAAAGTCTGCGAAGACCTTGATTTCAGGCATTTCTCCACCAGTCTGCGACCTCTTCCTCTTGTGTGCCAGATTTTCCTGGATGAATAGAGATGGAGAGTGTAAGCAGGACCCCTGGCATGTGTGGGTGGTGAGTGGTCCCATGGGTGGGATGAGGACAATAACGGTGTATATGAGAGAGTGAATGGCAATGTCCTGTGAACTGACAGTGAGTGAGGGCCCTGGGGATGTGTGATGGGTTTGTGAGTGTGTGAGTTGAGAGTGATGAGAAGAGTGACTTACCCTGGCAGAACAGAGGAGATCATTCATCCTCTTGCGGCACTAGGTGCCTGCCCTCTTTTGTAGGGCATTGCTGCTGACCACCACTGCCACCACCTCCCACGACAGATTAGTGAGGTTGCTGCCCATTTTATGGCCAGAGCTCAGGTACAGGACATCATGGTGAGCCTCCACTGCCTCCAAAAGGCGCTCAAGGGACGTGTCATTGAGCCTGAGGGCTGCAGTCTCTTTGCCTTTCAGGGCCATGTCTTCTTTGCAGCAGTCGTAGGCTGGAAGCACTGAGAGGTGTGCACGCAGCTACACTTTAAATATGACACCTGGCGTGATGAAGTGGTGAGATGATAGCTTGGCGGGTGAATGAGAGCCCGTCTGCCATGGAAACAGTGTGTTTCCTGGGAACGTATAATTAATGTGGCAGGTTTGGGACCATACAGTGTGAAAAGCTGCTATTACGGTCGACAGCTAAAACATCGTTTTACCCGCCTGCTACTGCACTTAGTGCAAATCTAGGACGATTCTGCCCAAAATTCCTATTCAATGCCTCCACCATTTCCTTGTTTGCCATTATCAATTCTCCAAACTCACCCTCCAGAGGACCAACACGAGCTTTAGTTATTCTTTTCCTTTTGAAATACTTGTAGAAACTCTTACTATCTGTTTTTATGACTATCTTGCTTTCTTTCATACTCAACTTTCTCCCTCTTTATTAACTTTTTAGTCATTCTTTGCTGGTTTTCAAAATCTGTCTAATCCTCTGACCTACCACTAATCTTCACAGATTTATACAGTGTTTCCTTCAATTTGATTAACTTTCTTATTTAGCCAAGGATGATACATCCTTCTCAAAGAGTCTTTCTTTCTCATTGGGTTAAATCTTTCCTGGGAGTTATTAAATATCTCTTTAAAAGCCTGCTACTGCATCACCACTATCCCACCTTTTAATCTAGCTTCTCAGTTCAGCTTTGCTACCTCTGCCTTCATACTCTTATATTACATTTATTAAGGTATAAAACACCAGTCTTAGACTCACACTTCTCTTCAAACTGAATATGAAATTCTATCATGTTATGATCGCTATCACCTAGAGGCTCCTTTATCATGAGGTTATTGATTAATTCTGTATCATTGTTCATTAGCAGGTCTAGAATAGCCTGCTCACTGGATGGTTCTAGAATGTACTGCTCTAAGAAATTGTCCTGGATATACTGTATGAACTCATCTTCCAGGCTACCTTTTCGGGAATGCCTTTAAAGTGTGTGGGCTGCTTCCTGTCAAAAGCCCACATCCGGCATGTCCTACTCCTCTGCAATTTTCATGGAATCGGGCCAGGTTTTTAAAGAGTCATGGTTCATGGCCCCTTAGGGGAGCCATGAACCCTAGGCCACATGAGAACAAAAGGTAAGTTCAAAGGGTCCTCCTGCTGCTCCCTATGCCAAGTTCTGCCCTTCCACCCACCTACCCATGGTCCCTCATGCCCAGCTCTGCCCTTCCACTAACCCACCCCATGGCCCACCATGCCCCCATACCAAGCTATGGCACTTCCATGCCCACTGACCCACTATACACTGTCTAGTACCAATAAACTCTGCAGTGACAGTCGGGCGTATAAAAAAAAGCTTGAAAAAAAGTAATTCATTCATAACTTTCTCCTACATTTAACTACAAGCTAATGGAAAGGAAAGCTGTCATCCTTACCTGGTTTGGCCTACATGTGACTCCAGACCCACAGCAATGTGGTTGACTCTTAAATGCCCTCTGAAATGGCCTAGCAAGCCACTCAGTTGTATCAAACAGCTACAAAGTCACAAAAAAGGAATGAAACCGGACGGACCACCTGGCATCAACCTAGGCACCGGAAACGACAACAGCAATCTCAGCCCTGTCGACCCGTCAAAGTCCTCCTCTGGGGGCTAGTGCCAAAATTGGGAGAGCTGTCTCACTAGTCTGTCTCACAGACTAGTCAAGCAACAGCCTGACATAGTCATCCTCACAGAATCATAACTTACAGATAATGTCCCAGACACCACCGTCACCATCCCTGGATATGTTCTGTCCCACCGGCAGGACAGGCCCAGCAGAGGTGGTGGCACAGTGGTAGACAGTCGGGAGGGAGTTGCCCTGGGAGTCCTCAACATTGACTCAGGACCCCATGAAGTCTCATGGCATCAGGTCAAATATGGGCAAGGAAACCTCCTGCTGATTACCATGTACACCCCTCCCTCAGCTGATGAATCAGTGCTCCTCCATGTTGAACACCACTTGGCGGAAGCACTGAGGGTGGCAAGGATGCAGAATGTATTCTGGGTGGGGGACTTCAATGTCCATCACCAAGAGTGGCTCGGTAGCACCACTACCGACCAAGCTGGCCGAATCCTAAATGATATAACTGTAAGACTCAATCTGCAGCAGGTGGTGAGGGAACCAACAAGAGGGAAAAATATACTTGACCTCATCCTCACCAACCTGCCTGCCACAGATGCCTCTGTCCATGACAGTATCGAAAGGAGTGACCACTGCAGAGTCACTATGGAGACGAAGTCCCACCTTCACACTGAGGATGCCCTGCATTGTGTTGTGTGGCAGTGCCACCATGCTAAATGGGATAGATTTCGAATAGATCTAGCAACTTAAGACTGGGCATCCATGAGGAACTATGGGCCATCAGCAGCAGCAGAATTGTACTCGAACAGAATCTGTAACCTCACTGACCATCATATCCTCCACTCTACCATTACCATCAAGCCAGAGGATCAACCCTGGTTCAATGAAGAGTGCAGGAGGGCATGCCAGGAGCAGCACCGGGCATACCTAAAAATGAAGTGTCAACCGGGTAAAGCTATAACACAGGACTACTTGCGTGCCAAATAGCATAAGCAGCAAATGATAGACTAAGCGATCCCACAACCAACGGATCAGATCTAAGCTCTGCAGTCCTGCCACATCCAGTCGTGAACGGTGGTTGACAATTAAACAACTCACTGGAGGAGGAGGAGGCTCCACAAGGGTCCCCATCCTTAATAATGGAGAAGCCCAGCACATCAGTGCAAAAGATAAGGCTGAAGCATTGGCTACAATCTTCAGCCAGAAGTGCCAAATGGATGATCCAACTTGGTCTTCTCCAGAGGTCCCCAGCATCACAGATGCCAATCTTCAGCCAATTTGATTCACTCCACGTGATATCAAGAATCAGTTGAAGACACTGGATACTGCAAAGGTCTAGAGCCCTGACAAAATTCCAGCAATAGTACTGAAGACTTGTGTTCCAGAACTTTCCGCACCCCTAGCCAAGCTGTTCCAGTACAGCTACAACACTGGCAACTACATGGCAATGTGGAAAATTGCCCAGGGATGTCCTGCACATAAAAAGTAGGACAAATCCAACCCAGCCAATTACCGCTCCATCAGTTTACTCTCGATCATCAGTAAAGTAATGGAAGGGGTCATCAACAGTGCTATCAAGCGGCACTTGCTTAGCATTAACCTGCTCACTCACAGCCAGTTTCTGTCAGGGCCACTCAGCTCCTGACCTCATTACAACCTTGGTTCAAACATGAATAAAAGAGCTGAACTCCAGAGGTGAGGTGAGAGTGACTACCCTTGACATCAAGGCAGCATTTGACATAGTGTGGCATCAAGGAGCTCTAGCAAAACTGGAGTCAATGTGAATTAGGGGGCAAACTCTCCGCTGGTTGGAGTCATACCTAGCACAAAGGAAAGTGGTTGTGGTTGTTGGAGGTTAGTCAACTCAGCTCCAGGACATCACTGCAGGAGTTCCACAGGGTAGTGTCCTCGGCCCAATCATTTTCAGCTGCTTCACCGATGACCTTCCTTCCATCATAAGGTCAGAAATGGGGATGTTTGCTGACGCTTGCACAATGTTCAGCACCATTCGTGACTCCTCAGATGCTGAAGCAGCCCATGTCCAAATGCAGCTAGGCCTGGATGATATTAAGGCTTGGGCTGACAAGTGGCAAGTAACATTCGCGTCACACAAATGGCAGGTAATGACCATCTCCAACAAGAGAGAATCCAACCATCGCCTCTTGATGTTCAATGGTATTACCATCACTGAATCCCCCACTTTCAACATCCTGGGGGTTACCATTGACCAGAAACTGAACTGGACTAGCCATATAAATACTGTGGCTACAAAAGTAGATCAGAGGCTAGAAATCGTGCGATAAGTAACCCACCTCCTGACTCCCCAAGGCCTGTCCATCATCTACAAGGCACAAGTCAGGAGTGTGATGGAATACTCCCCACTTGCCTGGATGATTTCAGCTCCCACAACACTCAAGAACCTTGACATCATTCAGCACAAAGCAGCCCACTTGACTGGCACCACATCCACAAACATTCACTCCCTCCACCACTGACGCACAGTAGCAGCAGTGTATACCATCTACAAGATGCACTGCAGGAATTCACCAAGGCTCCTTAGACAGCACCTTCCAAACACACTACCACTATCATTTAAAAGGACAAGGGCAGCAGATAGGTGGGACCACCACCACCTGGAAGATCCCCCCCAAGTCACTCACCACCCTGACTTGGAAATATATCACCGTTCCTTCACTATCGCTGGGTCAAAATCCTGGGACTCCCTTCCTAACAGCACTGTGGGTGTACCTACACCACATGGACTGCAGCAGTTCAAGAAGGCAGCAAACCACCACCTTCTCAAGGGCAATTAGGAATGGGCAATAAATGCTGGCCCAGCCAGCAAAACCCACATCCCATAAAAAAAACAAAAATAATTTTTAGAAAATGGAAGTGTAAGACATCCAGGCCCTTTAAAGTATCAATAACAAAAACCACAAACCCTTGAAACCACTTAACGTTGTGTGAGCAAATATTGTGAAATTGACAGCACAGACCAGAGAGCCTGAGGTGTTTATTGAGCAATGTTTTCTCTGAGGCACAGCTGTTTCAATGAAAGTAATAATTGTCTCATATATAACGAGGTTTGGCTGAGAGCCCAGACAACCATTAAGCTTGTTGGAAACCTTGAAACCATTTCTCTGCAATAGCTATCAGGTCACACTTATTTATTTCTATCATTGCAAACAATTCATCCATTTAGTTATGAATGTTATGTGCATTCATATGCAAAGCCTTTAATTCTCTCTTTTTAACAGTTTTGCAATTTCTGGTTTTTTCTGCTGGTGCAGTTAAGTTTTACCATCTGTCCCTTCCTGCCACATTCTGGTTATCATTGCCCAAATTGCTACTCTGCTCTATTACTGCATGTTTCCCTTTGATTTACCACATCGGCTCTCACATGATCTCTTCCTACTACTATTTAGTTTAAAGTCCTCCCTACCGCCCTGGGTATATGATTCGCCACAATACTGGTTCCAGCACAATTCAGATGAAGACCTTCTGAATGGTACAGCTTCCACTTTTCCAATGCTGATGCCAGTGCCCCATGAATCTAAACTCATTCCTCCCACACCAGTATTTGAGCCATGCATTCACCTCTCTAATCTTATTTACCCTATGCCACTTTTTTCATGGTTTAGGTAATAATCTAGAGGTTATTACCTTTGAGTTTCTGCTTTTTAATTTAGCCCCTAGCTGTTCATAATCCCTGATCAGAACCTCTTTCCTGGTCCTACCTATGTCATTGGTATTCATGTGAACCACGGCAACTGGATCGCCCCCCCTCCCATTACAAGTTTCTCTCCAACCCCAAGCAGATGGCCCAAACCCTGGCATCAGGCAGGAAACACAGCCCTTTGGACTCTTGCTCTTGGCTGCAGAGTGCTGTATCTATCTCCCTGACCACACTATCTCCTACCACTACAACATGCTTATTTACTTCTGTAAGCCATAAGTAGCGGGGTGCCGAGGGAATGATAGAGCCGGTGAGTGATTGGGAGGGTTTGTAAATACTGGGTGTAGGCCACAAACCTTAATTAAGAACCTACAGGTACTGCGTTTGCAGCTCCAGTGTATTTTTACCTGGAAATGGGTCCAATTTAACGACTACCATCTTGGTTCAGGGGTAGCAGAGTGCATGCATGGCCATCTTGTTGACACAGCAGAGAGTTGGTGGGGCTTCAAGGTCCCCCAGGAGAGCAAATGATTGACTCGTGGTTCTATGTTGATTTTAGTTTGTTTGTTACAGTAAAGAGTGAAATCTTGTCCTCCGGTTCTTTCTGTCAGTCACTGGGAAAAGCATCATTTTTTTTAAAATTATTGGTATCTATGGAGATTGTAACAAAATGGAGGCTTTTTGCAGTATTGAACCCAGATGATGTAAAAGAGCGACACTGGAATTATCCTGAGGTTAAACAAATAAGATTCACCTTTACCTTTGTTGTATTCCTTGAGAAGTCAATGTGACCACTTTCAACGCTCATGTGTTTTTGGAGAGGACTATTGGTGCCTTGCAAGGTTAATTTGATGTCTGTGGCAGGGTAATTAGGGGTCAACCTGAAATCAAGAAATCAGGAGCATAAAAAGACAGAGATATTGAAGAATTGGCTCAACACTTGAACCTTGAGAAGGAAATGGGTGATTCAAATAGCATTCAAGTAGGGGTAGCTAGAAGTCAATTACAAATTAAACAGCTTCAATTTGAAAAAGAAAGAGAAATGAAAAAAGAAAACTTGAATTGGAAAGGGAAGGAAAAGAGAAAGAAAGAGAAATGTGAATAATTTATTTAGAATTCAAAAGAGAAAGAGAAGAGAGAAAGTTTGAAATGGATTGAGAAAAGCTTCGATTATGTGAACGGGAGTGTGATTGGGGGGGGGGGTGATGGTGGTAAAACTTTAGAATGACTCAGAATTAACTTTTGGTTTTGAATATTCATTTTGTGCTTAAATTCAGTGAGGAGGGTATTGAAATGTACTTTGTGCCATTTGGGGAAATTGCCATGGAGCTGCAGTGACTATTTTACTGCAGAGAATATTCATAGGAAATGTACTCACCTCCTTCAGATGAAAGGTCTGGTGGCTCTGATACAGTAAAGCTGCTTTCTCAATCCCTGTTAGTTAGTGGCAGAGGCTTACAGACAGAAATTTAGAAATTTAAGGAAGAAACAGTGTCAAACTTTTGAGGAATTTACTAGAGAAAAGGAGATAGTTTTTTGATAGATAGTGTAAGTATACCAAGGTTGAATCAGACTGAAAAACTTACAGAAGAAATCATGAGGGAGAGTTTAAAAATAGTGTCCCTTTGGGGATGAGGTCCCACCTGAAATACAATGAAGTTTCTAAGATAAGGGAAGATACAGTAATGGCAGACAACTACGTAAGAACATAAGAAATAGGAACAGGAGTAGACCATTCAGCCCCTCAAGCCTGTTCCACCATTCAAGAAGATCATGGCTGATCTTCTTGTGTTTCGATTTCCACATTCTCATCCACCCCCGATAACCTTTGATTTCCTTGCCTAACAAGAGCCTATCTAACTCTGCCTTAAAAATATTCTATGAACCTGCCTCCACCGCCTTCTGAGGCAGTGAGTTCCAAAGTTTCACAACTCTCTGAGAGAAAAAAATGATTCTCATCTCTGTCCTAAAAGGGCAGCTCTTAGGGCAGAATCTTCTGTTCGGCATGCGGGGGTGGGCCCCGTACGCCGACATGTAAAATGATGCGCGGTGACGTCAGGCGTGTGCCCCGATGTCACCGCGCATCATTCCGGTCTTTTTGTTCGGCAGGCGCACAGTGGAGTAGGCTGCGCACCCGCCGAACTGTCAAAGGCCTGTTAAAGTCATTAATAAACTAATTAAGCAATTTGACAGGGCTGCCTATCCAACCTTAAGGCCCAGGCGGCCTTCTCATTTTTCATGAAACCTCATCCAAGGGCGGGATGAGGGTTCATGAAGGGTTTATTAAATTAGTAAATATTTATCAAACGTTTGATAAATATGTCCCAGCTCATGCGACGCTGTCTCAAGAGGGGACATGTGTAAATGATTTCTAACTTTTTTTATTTCGAGGCTTGAATCACAGAATCACAATGCAGAAGAGGCCCTTCCGCCCATCGAGTCTGCACCGACACATGAAAAACACCTGACCTACCTACCTAATCCCATTTACCAGTACTTGGCCCATAGCCTTGAATGTTATGACGTGCCAAGTGCTCATCCAGGTACTTTTTAAAGGATGTGCGGCAACCCGCCTCCACCACCCTCCCAGGCAGTGCATTCCAGACCGTCACCACCCTCTGGGTAAAAAGGTTTTTCCTCACGTCCCCGCTAAACCTCCTGCCCCTCACCTTGAACTTATGCCCCCTTGTGACTGACCCTTCCACTAAGGGGAACAGCTGCTCCCTATCCACCCTGTCCATGCCCCTCATAATCTTGTACGCTTCGATCAGGTCACCCCTCAGTCTTCTCTGCTCCAACGAAAACATCCCAAGTCTATCCAACCTCTCTTCATAACTTAAATGTTTCATCCCAGGCAACATCCAGGTGAATCTCCTCTGCACCCCCTCCAGTGCAATCACATCCTTGAACTTGAACTTAATCTCCCAGAGGCAGCTCCGTGCCTCACGGAAATTTCTGCACTCTTTTGCGTACATGCGATTGGCTCCGCGCCCGCCCACACCCATTCCCAACTGACCCGCTTGACGGGAAGAAAATTCTCCCCTTAATTTTAAAACAGTGCCCCCTAGTTCTGGACTCACCCACAAGAGGAAACATCCTTTCGACGTCCACCTTGTGAAGGCCGATCAGGATCTTGCAAACTTCAATCAAATCACCCCTCACTCTTCTAAACACCAATAGAAACAAGCCCAGTCTGTCCAACCTTTCCTGATAAAACAACGCACCATGAGTTGCCTCATAAGTATATTAATAACAGGCTTGTGTTTGGAAGCTCACAGAGAAACTGGAGAGATAAGAAATCTGATTACAAGTGGCAAAATGGCTCGGGGGAAGAAACATGCACTCCTCAGAGTAATAAGAGAGACAGTCTGGAAGATATGTTTGATTCAGTAGGACCAACATATTATCTATGTCATAAAAGAAGGACATGTGAAGGCTAAATGTTGGAAATTAAAAGGCAAAACTGTAGCATTTGTAAGGTACACAGTGCTCCACCAGAAAATACTGTCCCAATGAGTAAAGCTTATGACAAACCAATAGTATTTCCTACTAGAGTGGATTAGGGTGCAGGAAATTATGGACGTTTTCTGCTTAAAGATGAAGTGTACTCACTTTTGTATGGTAAAATAGGAAAATCAATTATTATCCTTAGAGATTTAGGATCAGCACAGTCACTGACATTGACAGGTGACAGGAATTTCTCTCCAGAAAATTTACTAAATAAAAATGTATTGATACATTCCATTCCATTCATGAAAACATGAGCGAGGTGTGGCAAAGCAGATATCAGCAGTGATCAAATCTAATAGTGAAACAAAGTAAAGGAATGCTTTGAAGGGGAATGGAAAAAGTGAATCCAGTGCTAACATTATAGAGCTGCAAGGAAGGATACGTATTCTTAATTGCAAATTAAAACTTCAAAGCAAAGAGGAAATCACTCTTGCTGGAACAGAATTAGACAAAGCTTGAAATCAATGAAAGAACAAAAAGCAAAAAGAAACTTTTAAAAATTGATAAACTGAATAAAAAGGAGTGTCATCTTGCTTAACTGGAGATCAAAATAACCTTAACAAAGTTCTGAAAGCAGCTAAATAGGATTTTACTCAACGGAAAAATGAACTGCTTGCACAAAAGGAAGCAGTATTAAGCCTGTGTCTCCTAGAAAAGAAAACTGAAGGGTTAAATCATGGAAAGTAAGTTAAAGTCAAAAAATAACCCTGAATTTAAATAGGATGACATGAATTCAATTGTTATGAAGGTCAATTCGGATGTTTGATCGGTTGAAAATTTCTTCGTAGACTTGGATATTGAAAGCAGACATGGAGGAAAGCGGAGATCAGGAGTTAAAAAATGAACAGTGTGATTCAGAGTCTGTTTTGAAAAATGAAAACCCTGATGACAGTTTAGTGTCTGACCTTAAAGATGGAACAAAGGAGGTTGCTCAATCTAGAGGGGAAAAATTAATATGACAGGGGATTCCTCGTTGAATTTCAGTTAACAGATGCCAGTACCCAGAAGCTAGATAGATTGCCAGCAATCAGCAGTGTTGTGGTTAACAAAGTTAACTAGACTAAACAAACTGTGAGAACTTTGGGCCCATCAAGGATACAATCCCAGGGTCCAGAATGTGCACAATCTGATACAGATTTTAAAGGTTACAGGTTAAGCCTTATAATATTGCCAATGTGAAACATTTAATGGTGAAATACGATAAAAGAGGAAAGAATGTTACCTGTACTGTTTATTTTCTTTATTCTTTCATGGGATGTGGGCATCGCTGGCTAGGACAGCATTTATTGCCAATGCCTAATTGCCCTTGAGAAGGTGGTGGTGAGCCACCTTCTTGAACCGCTGCAGTCCATGTGGTGTAAGTACACCCACAGTGCTGTTAGGAAGGGAGTTCCAGGATTTTGACCCAGCAACAGTGAAGGAATGGTGATATATTTCCAAGTCAAGATGGTGTGTAGCTTAGAAGGGAAATTGCAGATGATGGTATTCCCATGCATCTGCTTCCCTGGTCCTTCTAGGCAGTAGAGGTTGAGGTTAGAAGGCACTATCAAAGGATCCTTGATAAGTTGCTGTAGTGCATGTTGTTATGGTTTTCACTGCTGCCACTGTGCATTAGTGGTGGAGGGAGTAAATGTTTAAGATGGTGAATGGGGTGCCAATCAAGCAGAAGATTAGAATAGGTTAGATTCTCTCTTGTTGGAGATGGTCATTCCCTGGCACTTGTGTGGCATAAATATTACTTGTCATTTATCAGCCCAGGCCTGAATGTTGTCCAGGTCTTGCTGCATATGGACCCGGACTGCTTCAGTATCTGAGAAGTCGCAAATGGTGCTGAACATTATTCATTGATGATTGCACAATCTCACTTCTGACCTTATAATGGAGAGAAGGTCAGTGATGAAGCAGCCGAAAATTCTTGGGCCTGGGACACTACCCAGGGTCCAGCAACAGGCAAGAAGTCTCAAATCCACCATTCTAAAAACAAAGTCACAATTCTCCTGACGGTGTGGACATGGTGGGTCGATTATCCCGCTGACGGTGTGGGCATGGTGGGTCGGTTATCCCGCTGATGGTGTGGGCATGGTGGGTCGGTTATCCCACCGACAGTGTGGGCATGGTGGGTCGGTTATCCCGCCGACGGTGTGGGCATGGTGGGTCGGTTATCCCACTGACGGTGTGGGCATGGTGGGTCGGTTATCCCACTGACGGTGTGGGCATGGTGGGTCGGTTATCACGCTGATGGTGTGGGCATTGTGGGTCGGTTATCCCGCCGACGGTGTGGGCATGGTGGGTCGGTTATCCCGCCGACGGTGTGGGCATGGTGGGTCGGTTATCCCACTGATGGTGTGGGCATGGTGGGTCGGTTATCCCGCCGACGGTGTGGGCATGGTGGGTCGGTTATCCCGCCGACTAGTGGCGCAAATGCCATTTGCATTCATTAGCATGTCATGAATGCTCATTAAAACAGCTGCATGCCAGAATCTTGCCATGCTTTCGAATCTTACCTCACACCAGCAGGAAATTGTCAGCCTCAAATCCATTTGAAAAGGAGTGGTGTGCACAAGTCAGACCTCAGTTTGCTGGTAACTTCGAGGTGAGTGGAACATACCTGCCATAATGCCATAGGTCTTGTTGCGATGAACACCATTCTGCTGGGGCTGTAGGGTTGGACTGCTCCTCTTTGCTTTCATTGTCCTGAGAAACACCACTGTGCTGTGGTACTTATGCAGGCCTCTGCTTTCAGAAACTAGGGGCAGAATTCTGTCCTTGTCCAGCAGGCTCAGCGGGGGCGGTTGGGAAGACGACTGCCGCCCACAATCGGGGCCAGACCGCAATTTCACACTGGCAGGCCAGTGCGTGAAATGCGTGCTGTAGCGCTCAGCACTGCCTGTGCATGGGGGGGTGGTGGCAGGAGGAGGGCAGGCGGGTGAGTGGGGAACTTCACGCATGCACACAGGCGCGTGCAGGAAAAGCTCCCGGAAACACAGAGCTGCCTCAGGGAGACAAAGAGTTCCAAATAACAAAAATAAAGAATTTTTAAATGTTAAAAAACGTATCCGCTCATGTGACTCTGTCACAGGAGCAGGGACATGTTATGAATGAGATGTAAACTTTTTTATTTTATTTTTATTTGCTGTTGGAAACCTCATCCTACCCATGGATGAGGTTTCCTAAGAAGTGCAAAGGCTGCTTGGCCTTTTTGAATGCCTGCCAACCATAAGGTTGGACAGGTAGCAAAAGATTTAAGTTAATTAATACTTCAGTGTCCTTAATAGGCCTTCTAATTGTCAGCGGGCACCAACCGAACTATCGCACGACTGCGCGTTGACATCGGGACATTCGCCCGACATCATCGCACGTCATTTCATGCTCGAGTGGGTCAGCCACACGCCCGCCTGCCGAGGTGCAAATTCTGCCCCAGCACTTCAACCGGGGGGTGGGCTGTGAGACGAGGGTCAAGTTGATGGACACAATGGGGGCCACGGGGAGGGCAGGCTATGGAATGGAAGACAGAGGGAAGTGCAAACAGTCTGGGGCCTTTCTGGGGTGGCCCTCTTGTTGCCGCAGGAGTCTGCTTAGAAAGAAAGGAGGGAGACTGCCTTGCGACAAAAGCCACTTAAAGCCAGTGGCTTCATTAGCTGTGTTAAAGGACTACTCAGAACTCAGTGGCTACACATCACAGTTGCTGCATCTCAAGTATAACACATAGGAACGTAGGGGAGAATTTTCAGCATGTCAGGGGGCTGTGCAGGAGCGGGTATGGGCGGGCACGAAGCCAATCACCACCCGCGATCGGCTCCACACCGCCATTTTACACTGGCGGGCCAATTAAAACCCGCCCAGCGTGAATCACAGCTCCCAAGAACAGCGGAGGGGGTGGGTGGTGGTGGTGGGACTCCAGTGGCCACTGGGACCAATGGCGTCCCGGCAGCCTGTTTGAAAACTGCGCAGACAGCCTTCCAAAGACTGGCAACAATGGCACACAGGAGGGTTCCCGAGAGCGCGCTCGGAGAGCAGGCCAGGCAGGAGGGCAGGTCGGTGAGGCAGTGTGCCCCGAGATTCTCAGGTGAGTGCCTCGCTGCCCTCCTCGAGGAGCTGGCAGCACAGCGCGACACCATGCCAAGGGACGGGAGGAGGAGGCCCCCCACATGTTGAAACGTGCCTGGTAGGAGTTGGCAGAAGGGGTCAGCGCACACGATGTGGTGCGACGCACCTGAGCTCAGTGCCCCCCTCATCACAAGCGCAAGTGGTTCAATGGTCTCTTGCAATTGGGAAGGGTGAGTACGTGTCGGCATAGGTCACTTAGCACAGCAGCTAGGTTGGCCCCCTGCACCCTCCAACTCTGAATGTAGTTACTGCATTGAATCATTTAAGGCACATGGCCTTCGCTGGGTGGGCCAGCATTTATTGCCCATGCCTAATTGCCCCTGAGAGGGTTGTGCTGAGTTGGGTTCTGTATCCACTGTATGTTGTGCACTTAAACCCACAGTCATGTTTTGGGGGTGACCTCAAGGATCTGCACCTAGGTGCAGTGTTGAAACTCCAAAACACGTCAAAGTCAGGATGCTGCCTGGCTGGGAGGGGAACTTCCAAGTGGCGGGGCACCCACCCATCTGCTGCCCTTGCCCTTCTAGGTGGTAGTGCTTCCTTGCTTTGGAAGGTCATACAGTGTGAGTGCCAAATGTGATGGAGGCAGCATCTGGGCAAGGGGGTCAGCCCTGGCTGCTTGGAGTGAGTGTACAGCAGCTCCAGGGTCATGGTTCACATGAGCCCTGCAATGTTTCACTCAGGTGGGGGTGGCAGGGATGCAATGGCAAAGCATGTACAGGGTGGACTAATCAATGCTCCTCTCTCCTTTCAGGGGAAGACCGCACACAATAACTCAGAGCAGATGCAGACTGGCAGAAGGCAGGCCCTCCTACTCATGCTCACCAGATACGAGCAGGAGGCTCTCGAACTGGAGAGGTGCCATGCACCCAGGTCTACCAGCAGCGGTGAGGTTGGGGTGCCAGGGGGAGTTAAGAGTGCCATGCGCTGAGGTCACAATGTCTGTCATTGCAAACACTCCACTGTTGACTGTTTATTGAATTCAGCTTCCAACATGGGTTTCCCATTGATTATGGAAGGGGGAGCGCATCCTGATCCGGGGGCCAGGCAAGCACATTGTGTAACGACTTCAACTAATCAAATGTCCTTGTTCTTCCTTTCAGCCTCACTGGAGCACGCCTGGACTGAGCAGGCAGAGGGTCCACCACTAAAACCTGAAGAGATACACGCACCAGCGTCACACCCTCTCAGCCAGGCAGGCACCAGTGCGGATACCAGGTGGGGTTAAGATCATCGGCTAGTATCCTGGGGCACAGTGGTGAATGCACTTCACACTTGCTTGAGGTGTAGGCGGAGGCAGAGAGTGCCCAGGGCGCCGGGAGCCAGAGGACTGCTGGGAACCAGGAACATGCTCAGTCGGTGGCTGATGATGGGCCTCTGGAGTCGTCCCTGAGGCAGCAGATGCTGGAAGTCCAGCAGGGTGAGCAGGAGGATCTGGCGGAGATACATGAGGGAATGTGTGCCAAGGTCTCCCTGATGGAGGAGTCCATGTGGAGCATGAGCAATGCAATGACCCTCACGGCCGAGCGCACTGCTTCCTCCATGGAGAGAGTGGCGACTCTCATGGAGAGGCTCCTTCAGGGGATCAACCAGGGCTTCCTGGGGATGCGCTCAGACCTGCAAGCCCTCACACCGGCATTGATCTCAGCTGGTCAGTGTCAGTGTGGGAGATGGATTGAGCACCCAGTATCCCAGCTAGGTGCCCATCCATCAATGGTGAGCAGGGAGGTCCGAAGCTACCTCACGTTGGCGCACGAGCTGCTTGTCATCTCTGTGGCTCCTCTCAGGGCAGCAGCTCTTCTGCGCCTCTGCCAGTGACTGTGGCATCTGATGAGGCTGCGGTGACTGGGGAGATGCCAGCCGTGCCACTGGCCGCTCCCTCCCAGGCGGGGCCAGCACAGGCTCCACAGGCCACAGGACGCCTGCCAAGGTCATCAAGGCCAACAGACAGCAGAGTGAGCCGGCTGTCTCCAATGCTGGGGCCAGTGAGGGGGGAGCACCTAGACGTAGCACCCACAAATGTAAATGTAAATCACCTTAGGCACAACACGGGCTTCTCACTGGTGGTTTTCTGTTCCCCCCGGTGTGAGTTGCTTATTAGTCGCTGTGCAGCTCAACACCTCTGAATGAACTTTCATTTCTGTTTTGTTGTATGAAATCATTAAATGCTTTATTTGTGAACGAGCCTCTGGGTACTTCATTACTTCTGCAGGTGTACGGGAACCCATGATAATATGAGTGACTTGTTTGTCATTGAGCTTTATTGACAAGGCACATAGTTAATGTTCCTAACCAGGCAGATGTTGCTGTCAGGTATCGAGTATGTAGCCTGCAGCCCTGTCATGTGTTTGAGGTCCATCTGTGGTGGGTTAGCTGAAGGAGCGTTGGATCAAAGCCTCCCTGGTGTTCCCGCCTCCCTGGAGGTTGCCTTGGTCAGCGTCTAACCTCTCAGCATTCTCCTGTGCGTGCTCATCCTCGGATTCACTACTGGACTCGTCTGCAACGAGAGCATCTGCATCTACACCTTCTTCCTCCACTGCGTCCCCCCTTTCCAGTGCCAGAGTGTGGAGAGAGCAGCATGCAACCACTATCAGTGACACACGATCTGGGGGGTATGCCTGAATGGTCCAAGCATTGGAAGCGCATCTTGAGAAGACCAATGGTTCTCTCCACCACAGCCTCTGTGGAGACGTGGCTCCTATTGTACCGCTGCTCAGCCTCTGTTCTTGGATGGCGGAGAGGCATCATGAGCCACCTATTGAGGGAATAGCCCTTATCACCCAGCAGCCAACCATCCAGCCGGGCTGGAGCACTGAAGAGCCCCGGCACCTGAGAGTGTCTGAGGATGTAGGCATCATGGGGGCTGCCTGGGTACCTTGCACAGACTTGCAGAATCTGCATCCTTTGATCACACACTATCTGCACGTTCATGGAGTGGAATCCCTTCCTGTTGATGAAGGCACCGGGCTTACCCGCTGGCACCATGATGGCCACATATCTGTGTAGTCGATTGCACCCTGGATGCGGGGAAACCCAGCAATTGCTGCAAAGCCTCTGGCTCGCTCCATCTGGCTGGCCTTGTCCCAGCGGTAGTGAATGAAGGTCAATGCACGCCTGAATAAAGCGTCTATCACCAGCTTGACACAAGTGTGGAGAGCTGACTGGGAGACTCCACAAAGATCACCTACCGACCCCTGAAAAGAGCCAGAGGCATAGAATTTGAGGGCAGCCATGACCTTCAATGCCACTGGCATGGGGTGTCCACCCACACAGTTGGAGCTGATCTCAGGGCCTATCATCTGAAATATGGAGGTCACTGTCTCCCTGGAGAGACAGAGCCTCCTTCGGCACTGCACCTCAGACATATTGAAGTAGGCAGCTTCGCTGCCTGTATACCCTGGCAGCAGGATAGTGGCATCTTCTGCGGCCCCTTCCACCTTGGACTTCCTGTTGGCCCTGTGCCCCTTGTGCCTGTGCCTGTCCTCCCAAAGGTGACTCCCCTGGAGACTGAATATGGACTCCTGGCCTCCACTCCCTTCTGGCCCTCTCTTCCCCCTCAGAGGAGATGCCTCCAGTGGAGAGCACAACCCCCATCCCCAGGGTAAGGGAAGGCTGCCTGAAACCTGCAAGGCCCCAAGAATGATGTTTACTCCAGACATGATGTTTACTGAAGTCTGTTATTCCTGTAAAAGCAGCTCTGAAGAGATTTGTAGTTCTCCTGTTCACAAGCAAGTAGCAGAAAGTTGAAAAACTAAATGACTAACAAATAGCATTCGCAACCCCACTCATCCCTCTTATCCCACCCGTCGATGAGGTTTTTAAAAATGCGGCCTACCCGCCTGCCCGTTGCACCCATGTGACACCCTGAAAATCACGCGGGTTCTGAGAAATCTCGGTGTATTAATGGTTCAAGGGCCTTAAGTGGCTCGTTAATTAATGGCGGGCACGCATCAGAGCTCATGGCGCACCCGCCCACCGAAATATCGTGATGGTGCGCAGTGACATCGAGACGCACGTCTGACATCACCACACATCATTTTACACGTCGGCATGTTGGTCCCACCCCCCACATGCCGACGTCAAAATTCTGGCCGTAGAATTTGGGACGGCAGGCTATGGTGAGGGGGGCACAGCTGTATCATATATGGCATTCCACCAATGAAGGCCTGTTATGTGTTTCCTAGATGTGACACTCCCAATGGGCCAAAGGCCATCCACTCATTGACCAAGAGCAACTGATTGGTCATTAGTATGCCACATCAGAGATTGGAGCACAGAGCTAGGTTGGGTCAATCATCTCACTTAAAATTTAGCGTCCCATGCAGGGCTCAAGATGTTATCTATCTGCGATGCCATCTTGGTCACCTCAAAGTGTGTGCTAGTGCCTCAGGGACAAGGTTGCATCAGCCACCATGCAAGTAGGGCAGGAAAAACTATGGACCCTTACAATCTCTCCTGAGCTTCTGAACTTCGCTTTCTTGCCCCTTGAATCATTAATATCTTCAAAGTTTCCTTCCAACCAGAATGTAAAAGAGATATGGATCCAGGGCTCAATGCTGCCTTTGTCAGGGTCCTAATACAATGGAGGCGAAGGAGGAAGAGGTGACTCTGTGCACAGCTCCAGCAGGAGGGATATGGTCAAGCGGAGCCACAGCATGAACAGGAGGGTCAGGAGCAGAGACCCAGACAACGGGGGCAATTCGCCAGACCTAGGGCAAAATTTTTCACTCGGCGGGCAGGTGCGTGCCCGACCCAACCGAGTGTGAAATGGCACACAATGTCGGGCGAGCATCCCCACGTCATCGTGCACTCGCACGATACTTCAGTTGGCAGCACGCCCGCCGACAATTAAAAGGCTTATAAAGGCTATTAAGAATTAATTTAAATACATTTTTCATTGCCCGGCAAACCTTATGGTTGGCAGGCAGGCGAAAACGCCAAGCGGCCTTTGCACTTTTTTGCAAACCTCATCCACAGGCGGGATGAGGTTTCCAAAAGCAAATAAAAATAAAATAAAAACTTAAATTTTTCATTAATAACATGTCCCTGCTCATGTGACAGAGTCATATGAGGGGACATGTTTCATTACATTTTTATTTTTTCACATATCTCCGTCTCCCTGAGACAGGCCTCTGCCTCTCCCTGAGGTCTCTGCCTCAGGGAGATTATGCAGCCCACACTCGCGCGCATGCACAAAGGTTGCGCTCACCTGGCTCGCTCTCCTCCCCCCACCTGCACATTCAACGCTGAGCGCTGTCACTCGCGTTGGCCCACCGGTGTGAAATTGCCTTGCGGGCCCGATCACGGGCAGCGGTTGGCTTCCCGACTGCCCCCGCACACCAAGGGCAAAATTCTGCCTCTAGAGTTTATCGTCCAAGAGTCTCCTATTTACAAATGGGTGAGATGCCATGCCTGCTTGTCTGTGCTTGTCCCGAGATCAGGTACATCACATACACCACATTCTTAATGGAGACCCGATGCCACGTGGAATTGGAGGATATCCCCTGCCAGTGGCTTTGAAGGTGACCGCTGCACTCAATTTCTTGGCCTCTGGTTCTTTCCAAGGATCAACAGGGGACCTGTGTGGCATCTCTCAGTCACAATACATCAATGCATAAAGGAGGTCAAGATGCCCTTTACAGGAAGGCCCATCATTATGTCAGGTTTGCTCTGGATAAAGATAGCCAGGCTGCGAAATTCACTGGCTTCGCCGCCATCTCAGGCTACCCAAGAGTGCAGGGTGCAATAGACTGCACCCATGTGGCTATACAGGCTCCATGGCAGCAGGCCCTAATGTTTATAAACCGCAAGGGCTATCATTCCATCAAAGTAAAACTGGTGTGTGATCACTGGAAGCACATACTGCACGTTTTTGCACGGTACCCTGGGAGTTGCTATGGCTCCTACATCCTGAGTCATTCCCAGGTGCCTGAGATTTTCAAGGGGCCATTACATCTGTAAGGACGGCTGCTTGGGGATAAGGGGTAGCCATTGAAGCGCTGGCTGATGACACCAGTGCATCGCCCTCAGAGTTGTTCCAAGGAGAGGTACAACGCTGCTCTCACATGCTCTTTTATAGAGCAGACCATAGGGCTTCTGAAGATGCGTTTCAGATGCTTGGACCACTCAGGTGGCTCACTCCAATACACTCCTGACAGGGTTTCCCACATCATCGCAGTGTGTTGCACCCTTCACAATCTGGCAATGCAAAGAGGTGACCCCCCCCCTGCCAGAGGATGATCTGGAGGAAGATGACAGCTCATCGAAGGATGAAGATCCGGAGGCCCAAGAACCTCAGGAGGCTGCTGAGGGTCAGTATGAGCCCAATCACACCATGGAGGATGGAAGATGTGGGAAATATGACCGTGATACGTTAATCACTGACAGGTTCCAAGAAGAGTAAAGTCAATTGAGGGAATATGGCCACATCTCTCTTAGCCCTCAATGCCATCTTCTTTCAACTCAGGGGATGTCCACCCACTTGCAGTGAGAATGAGTCCCGCATTCACACTTGCCTCATGAATCACCAGGCCATGATCTTTGCTTAAGTCTGTGGGACCCCATGAGTGAGCTCACTCTGGCACTGAGAGCCCACTTAGGAACAATAGCGATGCAAGAGAAGACTTTAAGCATTCGCCGCCATCCATGAATGCCAACACCGCTGCGGCTGAGATGTGGACATGCCGAGGGATCCCCTCCTCCCATGCAAGTCTTTTCTTCTGCCACTACCACTGAGGAGACACAAGTGCCGCTAGAATATCAAAGCTGATCAGCTGCCCTCACTCAATGGTGTTCCTTGAGGAAGAAGGGTTAGAAACGCTTACATCACACCCAATCACTTCCAATAAAGATTTAAACACATCTCCCTGACATCACACAAGTGGTGCGGAGACTAGTTCAATTGAGGTTGACGTCACAGGAATGTTAATCTCACAGTGGGACACTATCACTGAGCGGGAGGAAGGATAAACCTCGAAATAAGAGGATTCCAAAGTAGAAAATCACAATGCCTTCAGTTGACAGGAACATTCATGCAACCATCAAATGTATTAACAAAATGCAATTCCTTTACATGTCTAGCACACCCGTGATCCAAAAGTGACATCAATTTTTCTCAACTTTCCTAACTCTAGCGCTATGCCTGGCTGCAGTTCCGACATCCACAGCAGAGGTGGACGCGGCCTGCTGACTGCTATGTCCTGATGTGGTGACCTTGGTGGACGTCCTCTGGTAGCCCGTGGCCTGGAGGGCCCAGTCTGATAAGGATCACCTGCTCAGCAGCAGAAGCGCCCTCGGCGGCCTGAGAAGCTGGAGTGGATGGAGTCACAGGCAGACAGGGGCTGTGAGCGACGGCACAGCCTTGGGGTATCCTGAGGGAAGGCCCCCAGCATGTCCAGCTGACGCTCATCCTCCCTGTGGGTACCCGAGGGCCCCGCCCTGACTCCTGCAGGTGATGGTGCACCTGGAGGGATGTGAAGGTGCCTCAGCCCCATGTCGCCTACATCCTGATGGTGCCCACCAGGCTATGTGGCCATGGAGTGCAGGGCTGAGCACAAATCCAGCAAGACCTGCTAGACCAAGGTCTCCATAGCGGTTGCCAGCCTTTCCATGGTGACCTTGAGGCGCTTGCATGTCGGAGTCACAACATCAGACAGAACCCGAACGGACTCCTCCATCATTCGCTCTAGTTGGCTGAGTGACTGCTGAAACTCTGCCTGATGTTCCGCTGCCTGTCGTTGCATCTCCAGCATAGATATGGCTGCTGCTTCCAGAGGCTCATCATCTGACTCAGGCCAAGTGAGTGGCTGGTCTCTAGCAGCCCTCCAAGTGCTGGACACCTGGGCTGTCCCTGCCTCCAACTGTGGGGACGTGTCAGTGAGGTGTTCTCCAGAAAGTGAGCCTGAGCCTAATCTACAGCTGTGCCCCACCGACGTGTGTGTCTCTGAGCTGGTGAAGGGTGTGTCTGAGCACCGAGACGGTTCTTCCAGGGCTTACTCCTCGGGTGAAGTCTGGGGGCTCGCACTGGTGCTGGACTGACTTGGAGGCCTCGATATGCTGGTGCCTAGAAAATAGAAAAATAGAGTTTCAATGAGCTAATGAACATGAGCTAGATAACGCTGCATGTGGCTCACTGCAATGTCAGGATTTGATGAGGTGATGGAGCTGTGATCAGTACTGGCTTGGAGGGAAAGGCTGATCTCCCCTTCCCCACACGACCAATTCCTGTCATCCCCAGACAGCTCGGCTCCTCAAGCTCAGTGAGGGTGATGAGGTTGGCCGTCCCTCCCCTGGTCTGTGCTTGCTCACGCCTGTTGTGCAGCAGCTTGGCCTGTATGAAGAAGAAAGTAAGGCCTGTGATGAGAAGGGATGGAGCAGAGGTTGGACGAGATGCATGTCTCGTGTGTGTGGTGAGCCCTCCCCAGATAGGCCAGAGGTCGGAGTGTGAGCAACGTGACAGATGGGATGGTGGTGATGTGAAAGTCTTGGTGAGAGAATGAGTGTTGATATGTATCCCGCGCTTATTGTTGCGTGAGACCCCGAAGAAAGTAGCTGTTTGAGTGCGTGATGCCATGATGAGAGTTCAATGTTGGAAGGAGATGAAGGATGACTTACCCTGGCGGAGCGGATGAGATCATTCATCCTATTCCTGCACAGGATGGCACTTCAGGCGTGGGTGTCAGCTGCACTGACCTGCTCCACAACAGCTTTCCAGCGCTCGGTGGGCTGCTGGAGACCAGCCACCCACTTGGTCCGAGTCAGATGTTGAGCCTTTGGGAGCAGCCGCCAAATCTATGCTGGAGATGCAACAACTGGCAGCGGAACATCAGGCTGGAGAGGTGAGGCTGCTGTGTTTCCTGCAGCCATCGCTGGGATAGAGCACTTGTCCATGTGCCTGCACCCCTCTGATCAAAGCCTGGAGGGCCTGGTGCATGCAGCAAGGTGCTGCCTTCCTGTTGAGGCTCTCGGCCTTCCTCTTCTGGCTGCCCGACATCTCTGGTGGGCTGGATAAAGTGAGATTGTGTGTTGGACTGGAGCTTTTTAAAATATGTCGCCCAGACCTGTGAACCCACCAGCTGACGGCAGGTGGACGAATCAGCTGCTGACCCACCGGGTCATTCAGAGGGATATGCACCTCTGCATAATTAATGAGACTCCAAGCGCAGATTTGTGTGCAAGTTGCCGCCGTTATGGGCAGTGGGCTGGGCACTGCCGAAACTGCCCACCTCCGCACTTAGGGTAGAATTTTTAGCTCAGCGGGCGGGCGCGCACCTGACCAAGCATAAAATGACACGTGATATTTCAGTCAACGGGCACGCACCGGAGTCAGCAGCGCGCCCACTGACACTTAAAAAGCCTATTAAGGCCAATAAAAAGGTAATTAAAAGAAATTTTTCACTGCCCATCCAACCTTATGGCTGGCGGGCAGCTGAAAAGGTCAAGCGGCCTTTGCACTTTTTTGGAAACCTTGTCCACCGGCGGGATAAGGTTTTAAAAAGCAAATAAAAATCAAATAAAAACTTTATTTTTTCATTAATAATATGTCCCTGCTCATGTGACAGAGCCACATGAGGGGACATGTTTCATTACATTTTATTTTTTTAATTATATTTTTTCATATTTCTTCATCTCTCTGAGGCAGCTCTCTGCCTCAGGGAGATTATTTAGCACGCTCGCTGCCCTCCACCCCACGCACAGGCAGTGCTCCCCATCCCGAATGTCTCCGCCCGCCCCTGCCAAGCCCACACGCCAAGGGCAAAATTCTGCCCTTAGTTTCACTATGGGAAAAGTCATTGAATTTTGGGAAAGAAAGTCATTATTACAATTTTATTTTTCATGGTGGGGGCAAGTCATGAACACTGAACTTTACAAGATAGTCATGTTTTGAAATGTACCTTTCTCAAATGTAAAACAGAGACTTCCAGATAAACACCTCAACTCAGAGACATGCCCATGTGATCTGGTTGCCATGGAGTAGAGAAATTCAGATGGAAACCCATTGAGGCTGAGGTAGCAGTTTTAACAACTTTCACAATATTTCTCAGAAAAAGGACAACTGCTGTTTGAGACCCAAGGAAACAAAGGAGCCACTGCTGTGGGAGCAGGTGAACTGTTTTTGTGTTAACAACCAAGCATGATGCTTAAGAGATTTTGGTTCCTGTTAAATGGGAACAGAACAGAGGAGGCTCATGAAGATTTACAGAGTGGAAAGTTGCCAAGGCATGCTTTGCTGGTGATAACTGGATCTGGAAAATCTGGGCTGAGTAAATTGACGAAGGACACTGAAAGTTTTGGCCTAGCATGGTGGGTAGAAGTGAACCTGCTAAGTGTTGGGGTTAACTGTGGGATTGTTCCTGTAATGCTACATATCTTCCAAAAACAAGACATATTTTGGTTGTGCTAGTTAGTCATTGCAAAAGTACCTTTTCTTTAGTTTGGTGTATTAGTTGCCTGTTAATTAATTTTTGATCTATGTTGATTTTTGTTGGTTGCAGTAAAAGTCTTAAAAAGTGAAATCTTGTCATTCAGTTCGTTCTGCTGGTTGTTGGGGAATTCACTTCTTTTTTAAAAAGTATTTGGTCTCTATAGGGATCATAAGAAATGCTATTCCAAATGGCAAATAATTTTGACGAGGATTATTGTCTCCAAATTTTCACCACCATTGACCTTGTGCTATTGACGAGTTTATCCTTCTCCACTTTTTTTTTAAACAGGGGCACAACATTTGCAATCCTCCAGTCCTCTGGCACCACCCTCATATCTAAGCAGGATTGGAAGATTGTGGTTAGCGCCTCCCCAATTCCCATCCCTACCGAGGTACAAAGTATTAATTCAGTACCTCAGCCATAATCGCTGCTTCCACAAGATCTCCTTTTTAGTCCCTAAACGACCCCACCATTCCTTTGACTTCCCTATTACCTATTTATGTGTTTATAAAAGGCTGTTAGATTTGCTTTTATGTCAGCTGCTAATCCATTCTCATCGTCTCTCCTTGCCCCTCTTATTCCTTTTTCAGATCTCCTCTGTACTTTCTATATTTGGACAGGTTAGGAGAATGGGCAAAGAAGTGGCAGATGGAATACAACGTGGGGAAGTATGAGGTCATGCACTTTGGTAGGAAGAATAGAGGCATAGACTATTTTCTAAATGGGGAGAAAATTCAGAAATCTGGAGTGCAAAGGGACTTGGGAGTCCTAGTCCAGGATTCTCTTAAGGTTAACTTGCAGGTTGAGTCGGTAGTTAGGAAGGCAAATGCAATGTTGGCATTTATTTCGAAAGGACTAGAATATAAAAGCAGGGATGTGCTGCTGAGTCTTCATAAGGCTCTGGTCAGACCACATTTAGAATATTGTGAGCAATTTTGGGTCCTGTATCTCAGGAAGGATGCGCTGGCCCTGGAGAGGGTCCAGAGGAGGTTCACGAGAATGATCCCAGGAATGAAAGGCTTAACATATGAGGAACATTTGAGGACTCTGGGTCTATACTCGATGGAGTTTAGAAGGATGAGGGGGGATCTGATTGAAACTTACAGAATACTAAAAGGCCTGGATAGAGTGGACGTAGGGAAGATGTTTCCATTAGTAGGAGAGACTAGGACCCGAGGGCAAAGCCTCAGTGTATAGGGAAGACCTTTTAGAACAGAGATGAGGAGAAACTTCTTTAGCCAGAGAGTGGTGAATCTATGGAATTCATTGCCACAGAAGGCTGTGGAGGCCAGGTCATTGAGTGTATTTAAGACCGAGATAGATAGGTTCTTGATTGGTAAGGGGATCAAAGGTTACAGGGAGAAGGCGGGAGAATGGGGTTGAGAAACTTATCAGCCATGATTGAATGGCAGAGCAGACTCGATGGGCCAAATGGCCTAATTTCTGCTCCTATGTCTTATGGTCTATATCTAGATTGGTTCTCTACTGAGTTATTAACCTTACAATTGATGTAAACCTCCTTTTTCTGTTTCTTTTGAACCTCTATAGTCATCCAGACAGTTTTAGTTTTGGATGCTCTTCCTTTCCCCCTCATAGGAATATGTCTACCATGTACCAACCCATCTCCTCTTTGAAGGCCTCCCAATGTCAATTATCATTTTGGCTACCAATTTTTGATTCCAATCTACTTGAGCGAAATTCTTTATCAATGCACTTAAGTTAGCCCTCCTCCATTTATGTATTTTTCTCTTAAATGTATCCTGTCCTTTCTCATGGTTTTTTTCAAACTTGATAATATCATGGCCATTGTTCCCAAATGCTGTCCCCTTGAATCATTGTCCACTTGCCCCATTTCATTCCCCAGAATTAGATCCACCATTGCTTCCTTCTTCATCGGGCTGGTAATTCACTGAACAAGAAAGTTCTCTTGTACACATTTCAGGAATTCCTCCACATCTTTGGATTGTATTGAAGCCTCTACAACTAATTTTCATTTCATATTGAAAATATCTGTGGTCCTTTCAGGTGAAATTACTTCTTTAAACTTGAAAGGCAAAGTTATATTAGACTCTTTAATTTCAGAAAGTGTACCAAATAAAATCTGAACTGTTAAAGTCAAACTTTTCTACGAATGCACAAAGGTCCCCATGTGCTTTCAGTGGTCACAGCTCTCTTCAATATGTTCTAAATCCACTAATTTTGTTAACTGCACCCCTGTGTATTTTAGTTTTATCTTTCTGCAATAAAAGTGCTGCAATGTTGCATATCTTCAAGTTATTAAGTTATGACAAGCTCATGTCCCACTCATTTTCATGTAATAAGTTTTACTTGATGCTGCAATACGCTCTGACCCATTCATTTCTTATGGCACATAACTGAGGTCAATTGTGGCTATCAGCATTCATTAGAGGGAGCATGAATACTACAGTTTTTGATACGCAATACATCTCATATAGCTGTAGATTTGCAAAACTGCGCAGTTATTCTTTAAATTTTACTGTGTGCTGTTCTGTACTATATACTGTATTTCACTCTCTGCTATATATCCCATGTATATTATTCTCCCTACACTTGGCAAAGGATTATCTACATAATATATACTACACAGGTATTAATCACAACACGTGTGCATTGAGCTCTCTATGTTTCCACAGTTAAAAATCGCAAACTGTCATTATGATGGACTCTTATTTGTGTTAATTTGGAGAGTATCATTAAATTGCTTAACTCTGGTAAATGGAACATAAAACAACAGGAGCATCTGAAAGGAACATATCAGGCAGTTTTTTTACTGGTCGATAGACAAGACACACTAGTGCCAGAGAGCAGGATCACCCAGAGGCCTCCTTTTTTTATTTGTTTTCAGAGATATAAGCTGGAGCGTCCAGAGGCAACTCTAACAAGCACAGAAGGCTCACGTATTTGACCCTGTGGTTGCTAGGAGGATAAAACAATTAGGAGAAAGTGTACTGTGATACCAAAAGGCAGAAGATTTCCAACAGCCCACTGCACATTGCTATAATCCTGTTCAGCAAATAATTGCTAGTACTGTACATAGATCTTCAAATGCAGGACAAGGGATTGAATTAAAGGGTAAGACATTTCTTGAAAGGGTTCCAGGACAAAAGAAGAAATACCACCAACAATATTCTGTGCCGACGTTTTGGATATGGATGTTCAACTGCCGTAGCTCTTAAGTTCCTGCAATAAACATCAAAGACAGGATTATGCACGAGACTGTCTCCTGAGGCTGCTTTATTTCTAATTACATAAAAACTAAAAAGTGAATAGCAGAGCATCCAGGCTCTCTTGATTTACAGGTATCTACACTTATGTATTTTGCATAAATAATAATGGTGAGGCTATCAGTTCCATCAGCATGGAGTAAATCAGATGATAGTTCTTACATCTGTGCATGTGTGGTGGTGCACTAAAAATTGAAAGTTGCTGTCAGGGATACCCTGCAGAGGCTGCATTGTAACATTCCTCACCGAAAGACGTGGAACTGATAACAATGCAATGGTGTGAAGTTGGTGTCATCGTGCACATGAAAGACACATTAAGTTTTAGGGTGCCTGCATTCAGAAGTAAAAGATTTTTAACAGTGCCATAATTGATAATTACTAAAATACGCTCCTCTTGCCCTGATTTTTTTTTTTACAAATGTGGATTCTCATTCCTTCGGAAGATAATTGATTTTTTAAAATTTGTTTTTAGGGTGTGAGCATCATTGGCAAGGTCAGCATTCATTGCCCATCCCTAATTGCCCTTGAGAAGGTGGTGGTAAGCTTCCTTCTTGAACCACTGCAGTCCGTGTGGTGCAGGTATACCCACTGTGCTATTAGGAAAGGGATTTCCAGGATTTTGACCCAGTGACACTGAAGGAATGCCAATATAGGTCCAAGTCAGGATGGTGTGTGACTTGGAGGAGAACCTGCAGGTGCTGTTGTTCCCATACCTTTACTGCATTTGTCCTTCTAGGTAGTGGAGGTCGCAGACTTGAGAGGTGCTGTCAAAGGAGGCGTAGCTGCTGCAGTGCATCTTGTAGACAAAACATATTTCTGCCACTGTGCAACAGTGGGTAAGAGGTTGAATGTTTAAGGTGGTGGATGGGATGACAATCCAGTGAGCTGCTTTGTCCTGGATGGTTTTGAAACTCTTGGTGCGACTCTCTTCCAGGCAAGTGGAGAATATTCCATCACAATCCTAACTTGTGCCTTGTAGATGGTGAATGAGCTTTGGGGAGTCAGGAGTGGAGCTACTCACCACAGAATTCTCAGCCTTTGACCCACTTTTGTAGTCATAGTATTTATACAGCTGGTCCAGTTCTGTTTCTGATCAATGGCAACTCCCAAGAATGTTGATGGTGGGGGATTCAGCAATGGTAAAGTCATTAAATATCAAGGGAAGATGATTAGATTCTCTCTTGCATTAAGGACCATAGAGTCGAAGGTATCTATGCCACCCCCACTTTTTTTATGGCACTAGCTGCCATAAACCGGGTAAGTTTAAAGGTCTAGCCAAGTTTAAAGCCCTTTGACAAGGTAAGCGTATAAGGTAAGTGGGTAGGATTTGACATGGGGTAAGGGGGGATGAGGTCGGTCAGGGCAGGATTTGGGGAGGGGTTTGGATTGGAATTTTGGGGGATGGGGGGTTTGGGTTGGGCCTTGGGTAGGGGAGGAGATCATGAGTCAGGTCGGGCCTTGGGGCAGTTGGGTTAGGTCGGCTAGGGCCTTAGAGACGGGGTTCCGGTCAGGTCGAGTCAGGTTGGGCCTTGGGGAGTTGTGTCGGGCCTTGTAGGGGAGGGGGGAGTTGGTCAGCTCAGACCTTGGGGAGTGGGGAGGTTTGGGTCAGGCCTTGGGGAGGTGGGGGTCAGGGGTCAGATTGGGTTTTGGGAGGGTTGGGTTGGTTTGGGCTTTGGGGGTCAGGTCAAGTCAAATCAGGCCATGAGGGGGTAAGAGGTCGGGCTGGGCCTTGTGGGAGGATGGTGTTCGGTTGGGCCTTGGTGGGGGATCAGATCAGGCCTGGGAGTGGGGGTCTGAGACTTGTGGGGAGTTGGTAGTCAGGTCTTGGGGGGTGAAGCAGGGGTGGGGTCGAGCAGGCATTGTGGGGGTTCAGGTCTCATCCGGTCGGGCCTGGAGGGTGGGTAGTCAGGGGTTGGCGGAGTCCTGGGAGGGTTAGGAGAAGTCCCATGGGGGCAGGAGGAGTCTCATGGAGGGAGGAGGGAGTTTGATGCAAGGTGTGGAGTCCTGTGTGTGTGTGTGTGTGTGTGTGTGTGTGGCGGGGGGGTGGGGGGGGGGGGTGTGGGGGGTGGGGGGGGGGGGGGTTGCGCGCGCCTAGTCAGGGGGTGGGGGGTGGGATTCCCCTAGGAGTTTGGGGTTGTGAGGGGAATCCCACTGGGGGCAGCGGGGTGTCCCCTGGGGCCTCACGGGTGTGACGGGTGTCCTGTGGGGGGTCAGTGTGGGTCTGTACAATGGTTACTCAGAAGCTAGAAGGGATTTTAATTCTAACTGTTTTTGAGTAACTATTAATGTAACACATCGGAACCATCCAAAGTTTGCGATTTAAATTGCATTTTCAGGTGGTTCCCAGTGCAGGGGAAGTTTGTACTTCCCAGGCAATTGCTGTGCAGGCCTTCCCTGGAAACCTACCGGGTGGCTCCCCAAATCATCTTTGAGGTGCCACCCCTAGACATGGTGCCCTGGAGCTTGGAAGTTACAGCCTGATATGTTTGCATTTTTGAACCTGGAGCTGCATGTAAAAATTTCCTCAAACACCTTATAGCGCTCGATCCCGTGCTCAAATTCATCCTTGAAATGGAGCAGTCTAACGAGCGTCCTTTTCTTGACGTGTGAGTTGAAAAATATCCTAATGTGTTTTCTACTATCAAACCTAACTTCACCGGTGAATATACATGATGAGATTCCTACAGCTCCACAGGCTAAAAGATTGGCTTTATCTCGTAAATAGGGACCGAGCCCTTTGCTCACTGTGCAAGGATGATGCTGAAATAAGGCGGATCAAAGCGATCATACAGGATAATGGTTACCCCGATCAGACCATTGTTCACTGAGTATCACGCATACTCCCAAATGGACCTGAGGACTTTGGACCTGAAAGTACTCAGTCTATCTCAAATTACCCTGGAATGGTAAGGTATCTCAAAAACTTGAGCAACGGGTGAAGCTAGACGTTTCGCGCTGCTACTATATAGTAGCAACATGAATGGTATTTTCCACTAACAGAATGCTGCCCTCAAGACAAAAGGGCATTCCACTTACCACACAAGTAAATAATATGGTATATGAATTTCAGTGCCAGTGTGATGGCCAAGGTATGTAGGTCGTACATCCCAACAACTGGCAGATCATATCAAACAGCATATCCCTTCAGCTGTTTGCAATAACCATACTCAACCAGTTCATGCTTACAAAACTCAGAACATGATGGGCAGAATTTTCCATTTGGCGTGCGGGCGTGCACCCAAAATGCCGGAACGTTTGATGACACATGATGACGTCAGGTGTGTGTTACGAAGTCGCTCGATGTTTCGTTCGGCAGGCGAGCGGAGTCGGCTGTGCACCTGTCAACAATTGATAGACCTATTAAGGCCTTTAACCAGGTAATTAGCCTGAATTTTACACTGCCCATCAAACCTTACGGTTGGCGGCAGGCGAAAAGGCCAAACAGCCTTTATGTTTTTTAGGAAACCTCATCCACGAGCGGGATGAGGTTTCCTAAAGCTTTTACAAATTAAATGAAAACTTTCTTTTGAAAAATAAAAACTTGTCCCACCTCATGTGACACAGTCACACGAGGGGACATGTTTCATTAAATTTTTAATGTTTTTATTTATTTTTTTAAAAAGCGCTTCAATCTCTCTGAGGTAGCTCCATGCACGCGAAAGAGTGCTGGACCTGACTCTCCCTCCTCCCACCGTTCGCATAGGTAGTGCTCTGCGCTACTGCTCACGATCCACACAGGGTGGGCCTTAATTGGCCTGCCTGCATGAAATGGCGGTGTGGAGCTGATCACAGGCAGCGGACAGCTCCACAACTGCCCCCGCCCGCTCCCGCCAAGTCCGCCCGACGAATGGAAAATCTTGGCCAATATCTAACATTACATGTGATTCCGCAATTTGACAGAACTTGCTGAAGAATCCCAAGTGGGCTAATAATTACACTAATAACTTAATGTTATCAGTTTGTCTCGCAATATGGCTCTCTTACACTTGCTAGAAGCCACATATATTCATACACAGTGACCTGTCCTCTGCAGGCAAAAGGAACATGGCCAAGCATTGCACCTTTTTTGAATTAAACAAAGGTGTGGGGAACAATAGTTCCCTATAGCAATGCCTCAACCAATCAGGGTTGACTTGCCAACCAATCAGCTCCCTTTTCTCATGCAGTAGAAGTTGTTACTCCCTTTGAAATTTGGCATTCTTGCATTCGTCCTAAGGAGTACAAGACAAAGAGCTTCAACAGCATTTCCTTTTTCAGTAATACTCCAATTTAATTTTTTTCCTTTTTCTGTCTGTTTTAACTCTCACTTTTTAAAAATGTATTCTTTCATTGGGTGTGGGCATCACTGGCAAGGTGATGTAGACCAAGGCAGGTAAAGACGCCAGACTTCCTTCCTTAAAAGGCATTAGTGAACCAGATGGGTTTTTAATACAATCGGTGATAGCTTCATGGTCACCATTATTGACACGAGCTTCAATTCCAAATTTTATTAATTGAATTTAAATTCCACCAGCTGCTGTTTTTCAAACCCATGTCCTCAGAGCATTAACCTGGGCCTCTGGATTACTAGTCCAGTAACATTACCACTATGCCACTTTCTTCCACACCAATTTTAACCCTATCTGCCTTTCCCAACCATCATTTTGGTTTCTGTACATGATTTACACCTAATTTATATTTCCTGCTTTAGAGTTCCTGGTTTAGACACTACAGGGGCTAAATTTTATAGCCCCTGAAAATAGGCAAAATCATGATGTGGGATTAACCCATGCCCATTGCTTCTGATCCAGGCAGCACACCAACTTTATGCTGCTTGAAAATTAATACGATTGCAGCATGCAGCTGGTGCTAACATCACTATTGAGTGGCTGCACACAGATAGCGTAATCATGCATCTCTTACTTTCCTTTCCACCCTGCGTACCTCACCACTCCTGTTATTGTGCCTTTCTCCTTTCAGATACCCATGAACTGTAACCTGATTATGCAGCAGTGAAAAAGCAATAGGCAGAAGAGTAAGAGGACAGTGATGATTAAGAAATACCATCATGTCATTTCACATTGGCAGCCACCAGCTCATATTGACATGGTATGTATTTTAAGGGTTGTTTAGAAGTGGGATATGCATGTGGTAAGACATGGGGCATAAGTAGCCTGGAAACAGGGCATGAACATAGGAAGGTAGTAATAGGAATAGCGATATGGGCATCACTGATAAGGCCAGCAATTATTGCCCATCCTAATTGCCCTTGAGAAGGTGGTGGTGAGCTGTTTTCTTGAATTTCCGCTGTCTGCATGTTGTAGATACTCCCATGGTGCTGTTTGGCAAGGAGCTCCAGGTTTTCAACCCACCGACAGTGAAGGAACAGCGACATAGTTCCATGTCAGGATGGCATGTGACATAGAAGGGGAACTTGCAGGTGATGGTGTTCCCAGGAATCTGCAGCCCTTGTCCTTCTAAGTGATAGAAGTAGTGAGTTTGGAAGGTGCCATAGAAAGAGACTTGGTGAGTTGCTGCAGTGCATCTTGTATATTGTATCACGGTTGCTACTGTGCGTCAGTGGTGGAGGAAGTGAATGCTTAAGGTGATGGGCAATATTTTGGCAAATGGAAATTTCAATGTAGGAAATTGTGAAGTCATCCATTTCGACCTAAATGGATAGAACAGGGTACTCACTAAATGGTGAAAAGCTAGAAAAAATGGAGATCAAAGAGACTTGGGGGTCCAGGTACATAGATATTAAAATATTATGAACAGGTACCAAAAATAATCAGACAGGTGTCACATTCACACGATATGGACTCATGGATTTACGGGCAAGACTTTATGTCCTGCGGGCGGGCATATGCCCTTCCCAATCGGGCGTAAAATCACATGCAATGATATCGGGCGAGCGTCCTGACATCATTACGCACTCGCACAATTTTTCGGGCAGCGGGCACATGCGAGAGTCAGCAGGATGTTCCCGAAGATTTGAGAAAGGATTAGAGAATTTTGGGGGGTGGGGGTGCGGTTTCAAGCTACCGTTTTAGAAGAATTATAGCCCTTAGATTTCTGATGCCATGAAAGGAGAAAGCAAGAACTTGCATTTATATAGCACCTTTCACTGACTCAAAATATCCCAAAGCATTTTAGGGCCAATTTGAAGTGTAGTCATTGTCGTAATACAGGGATTTCTGACAGCTAATTTGCAAACAACAAGCTTCCACAAACGGCAATGTGCAAGTGACCAAATCATCTGCATTTTTTTGAAGTGATGTTGGTTGAGGGATAAACACTGTCCAGGACATAGGGGGAAACTTCCCTGTTCTACTTCGAAATAGTGTCATGGGATTTTTTCACATCTACCTGAGTGGGCAGAAAGGGCCTTGGTTTAATATCTCATCCAAAAGGCCATGAGATATTTTTTTCAATTTCCTCTCCCTTGCAAATGCAAATTATCCCCTTTGCTATGGGATGGGTCAGTTCAGACACATTTCTGAGGTTATCACTGTTTTTCTTTCCCAACAGTCTAACCAATGCCAGTATATGATTCCAGTGTCAAATATAGCACAAGAGGGCTAGACTCTCTAATCTGCAACAAAAATGTACCACAACTCCCCATCTCTCTGAATAGATGAGATGTACTTCAACTCTTACAAATCAATTGTAATGACAGACGCAATGGTTTTGATTTTGACATTGTGCGTTAGTGTTAAACAGGTGACAGCGAGTATCTTCAATGGAAATTTATAAAAGCCAGGAGCGACGTATAACAGGCGGCCAACTCACTACCAGTTGTTTTACACAATCGCGCAAAGTTAAGATCTACCCAACATTTCCCCAACATATGTTCTACTAGTTTCTGGCAGATTGTCATCCATCAAGGAGGTTATGTTAAACTTGTATAGAACACTGGTTCAGCCTCAACTGGAGTATTGTGTCCAGTCCTGGGCAGCCCACCTTAGGAAGCATATGAAGGCATTAGAGAGAATGCAGAAAAGATTCATCAGAATGGTTCTAGGGATAAAGAACTTCAGCTATGTAGATAGATTGGAGAAGTTGGGACTGTTTTCCTTTAGAGAAGGTTGAGGGGAGATTTGATAGAGGTATTTAAAATCATGAGGGGTATGACAGAGTGGATAGGAAGAAACAGGTCCAATTGGTGGAAGGAGTGAGAACAAGTGAGCACAGGTTCAAGGTAATTGGCAAAAAAAGCAATATAAGAAAAAACTTGTTTTTCACAGTGAGTAGTTAGGCTCTGGAATGCACTGCCCTAGCGTGGGGTGGAGGCAGGTTCAATCGAGGTATTCAAGAGGCAATTGGATTATTACCTGAAAAGGAAGTACACTTATGACTACGCAGGGAAGGTGGGGGAGTGGCACTAGGTTAATTGCTCCTTTGGAAAGCAGGCACAGACAAGACAAGCTGAATGACCACCTTCTAGGCTTAATCATTCTGGGATTCATTCCTTGCCAATTTCAGTGGGCTATCTTTCTGAACAAAATGAATGCATTAATGGATATTTTTGGTATCTGTATTTTGTTATAAACTTCCCTCACAGCACATTAATTGTTTGGCAGTGGTACAGAAGAGCAGCAGAAAACTATTGTTGGAATTATCAGAGCTGCAGAAGTGATAATTTTATCTGGAGTTCAGTGAATAACTTCATCTTTTGTGAAGTGGAACCCCGTAATGCTGCTGATCTTACAATGGGCAGAATAACACGGGGTGGAGAAGGTGGGGGGAACAGTACACTCCCTCCGCCCCCGGAAACTACGTCAGCATGGAGCTGACATGCTCCATGTCGACCTGCCCCACAGCCATAAAGCGCTGTGGGGCTGATTAACAAGAGCCAAGCAGAGATGCCAGCCATTCTGATTGGCCTGCAGCTCCATCAGCCCCAGCAGTGCCAGGAAGACATCACAGGAAAAGATGAAGATCGAGGACCATGGATACCTGGAGCAGTCAAGTCCAGGGTCTTGAGTCGGGAAGGTTTGGGTAGATTAGGTCAAGTGGTGTGAGGGTGGGGTGGGTGGGGAGGGGGGTGGGGGGAGCAGGGGGAGGGGCGGGTTTAAGGGAGTGAGTGGGTAGGAAGGAAGGGGGGGTTCGACCTAATTGTGGATGATCAGCCAAGGAAAGCCCTCGAAGAGAGAGCCCCCCCCCCTTTCCTTGCCACTCCTTGAACATATAAGTTTTTAAAAAGGGCTTGCTTCTCCCACCCTGCTGCCTACGCCAAACGTTTTATGGCATGGGCATCATATTATCATGGTCAATTGACTTGAAAACAAGCCTAATTAACCCTTAATTATTAATTTAAATGTAGCGGGTGGGCTGCTGATTTTGGCACCCGCCCGCCCCCCGTATTATGAGAGGGCGCTCAGGGATGGACGGGAGTGGTGGTGGGATGGGTGCCCACTCCATTTTACGAGCCCCTTCACCCCCACAGGAAACATGCCTGCCAGGGGCAGCTAAAATTCAACCCATTGAATAGAATTTCACAACCATCACAGGTTCTTGTTCCTTTTAGCCAATCGAGGAAAGTAAGAAAACCTTTTTTTAAGAACATACCTCGTTGGTCCTTTTCTGGCTCTGACTTTTCTTCTCTCAAGTGTCACCTTGCAGGACAGCCTCAACAGCTTTGTCACTCAGGCTATTAGTTGAAATAATAATCAGGCCTTGCTGACATCATCTGAGGTCAGGTCTGCATATTTAAAGAATGAACCTCCCGGTTTCCAGCAGGCATCATTCCCACCTGCTCAAAAGAGCAGGTTAAAATTAAAGACTACAGGAAGGGAGCAGGACCTCAGCTGATAAGGATTCTGGGCAATGCCTGCCCAGTTTCCACCAGAAGGTCATCATTGCCTTTCATGTTACATCACTTTCAATGATACTTATCTTAAAAGGCCATAATTTCATGTGAAAATTTTTGGGTTCTTGTTTGCAAACAGGTTATTAATGCTGAACTTTATAAGATGGTTATGTTTTAAACTGTCTCCTTCAATTCAAGGTAAGATGAAGTAGTTTGGAAAGGGGCATGTGACCTCCTACAAAAGCTGCCCAGAGATAAACCCATGTGACCTGCTTGTTAGACAGAATTCAAACTGAAACTCATTTTAACACCATGACACAAAGGAGAAGGCAGCTGGCCTTTCTACTCACAGACACTCAGAGGCAGTCAAACAGAGAGATTTGGGGAAGACGACCCACAACAGATGCTGCTATGATGAGCAGAAGAAAAGGGCCGTTTTGGGGTTAATCACCAACCATAGTTCTGGTGAGGACGGATTCCCTGTTCAAAGAAATTATGCTTGTGGAGAGTTAAAGACCAAGGAGTCACCAGAGGATGCCTTGCAATTGGGAACATTTCCCATACATTTACCCTTTCAAACTCTTTCATAATCTTAAAGACCTCTATCAGGTCCCCTCACTCTCCCCCATCTTCTGCTTTCTAGAGAGAAGAGCCTCAGCTTGTTTCTCATCTCCTGTTAGGTATAATCTCACAGTTTTCATATAATTCTAGTTATTCTTTTTGCACCTTCTCCAGTGAACCGGTATCCTTTTTATGATATGGATATCAGAACTGTTCACAGTGTGGTCTAACCAACCAAGATGCAGTACAAACTTAACATTTCTTTTCAACTCTATCCCTTTAGAAACCAATCACAATGCTTTGTTTGCTTTAATTATGACCTTATTAACCTGCATCACACCTGTTAATGATTTGTATATCTGCACCATTCAGGTCCCTTAGCTTCTCCACCCCATTTAGACTCTAAGGGCTGGATTTTTTGATCCCAATCCAGGGCTGAACAGAGTCGGGTGGGAGGAAAAACTGGCAGCTGGAACACAATCCGGAAATCCAGCCTCCATTTCAGCCTCTGGCTATTTTCAGTGGAGCGGGAAAGGGAGCATTTTGGGAACCTCACACGCTGCTGTTTAGAAGGTACCAGCACCATTCTGGAAAAGGGCATTTCAGAACTTCTGCAATTTTCAGCAAGGCAACTGTGATTTGAAAGCCTTTCTAAATTACATCCACTGAGTGGAGACATGAACCATGGACTGGAGGTAGTAAGTGTATAAAAGGTGAATAAAAATGGTATTGTCCCTTTTACAGTTCATCATGAAATGCTGTAGTCTGGGCTATATTTATGTTTACTAAAGTGAGTGATGACAGTGTTGTGATTGGAAAAGGTAAGTGACCATTAAAGAACATAGTTGCCAGGCTGTTACTCCTGACAACTGGCCAGCTGTCAAGTGAAAGAACAGCAGTGTAAAAGTGGAAAGTCTTCAGATGTATTAGAATGGATAAAGTGCTATTCTATTGCAACTGTAGCCCAGCATGAGATCAATGGCTAATTGGTTAAACTTTTCCCTTGGCTTTCATTCTTTTTTTTAAAGAAAATCTTAGCCATTTTTTCTTTATTCTTTCACCATTCACTTTATTCATGAGATGTGGGTATCACTGGCAAGGCCAGCATTTATTACCCATCCCTAATTGCTCTTGAGCTGAGTGGCTTGCTAAGCTATTTCAAAGGGCAGTTAAGAGTTAACCACATTGCTGTGGGTCTGGAGTCACATACAGGCCAGACCAAGTAAGGATTTCCTTCCCAAAAGGACATTAGTGAACAGAGGTGGGTTTATACAACAATTGATGATAGTTGTCATGGTTACCATTACTGAGACTAGCTTTATAGTAATTGAATTCAAATTACGCCACCTACCATGGTGAGATTTGAACCCATGTCTCTAGGCCATTAGCCTGGGTCTCTGGATTACTGGTCCAGCAACATTATCACTATGCCACCATCTCTGTTTAGCGCTTTCAAAGTTTGACAGATATCTGAAATTTCAATCATTCTTTAAAGAACAGCTCAGCCAACTGTTTGGCTTCCTTCCAAACCATTAACGAATTTTACATTGTTGGGTTTGTTCACACAGATGTGCTGGGGAATATCCGTTTGATGATTTGGCTGTTTTCCAAATCACTAATGGATTCTGTACTGCAGGGTTTGTTTACACAGCTGTCCAGGGGAGTGTGGGTTTGTTTTTGACAGTTTTATTAGCTTCTAAGAGGATATTTTTCAAGCATCTGTTCACGTGATGTTGTTTATTTTGGCAGGTTATGAGCTTTTCAAATACTTCCGTATGTTATTATAGAGCTCCCGAATTCTGTATGTAAAATGGATACTGAGTGAGTGGGAGCGAATAGGGTAAGGGGGTGACGAAGGAGTGAGGGGAGTGAGCAGGTGTGAAGAGAGTTGAGGGTGTGAGAGGGATAAGGGGGATGGAGAGGGGGTGAAGTGGGGGTGAGGTCGAGTGAGGGATAGGAGGAGTGAAGACAAGGGGGTTTACAAATATCTGCAGAGCTGGACCAATGTCTCATTGAATGAAGGCAGACCTTTAACCTGGCCTCCTCAGCATTGGCCCCACCTCCATCTCTGCATTGGGCCTGTATCCAGGCTGTTCTACCTCCACCATGAAAATCTGCTGTTGGGCACTACCAGGATGGAGACGGGATTGTGATGATCATCATTACTACCACAAAATCTGAGTCAATAGTGGAGAGTTTTCCCCCTGATTCCTATTGACTCTAGTTTTAATCATGCTCCTTAATCCACATTCGATCAAATGCACCTTGATGTCAAGGGCAGTCACTCTCACCTCAATTTTGGGTTCAGCTCTTTTGTCCATGTTTGGACCAAGGCTGTAATGAGGTCAGGAGCTGAGTATCCCTGGCAGAACCGAAACTGTGTGTCAGTGAGTAGGTTATTGCTGACTAAGTGCCGCTTGATAGCACTGTCGACGACACTTTCCCTCACCATGTTGATGATCAAGAGTGGACTGATGAGGAGCTAATTGGCTGGGTTGGATTTGTCCTGCTTTTTATGTACAGAACATACTGGGCATTGCCAGGTAGATACCAGTGTTAGAGTTGCCCTGGAACAGCTTGGCTAGGGCACGGCTAGTTCTGGAGCACAAATCTTCAGTATTATTGCCGGGATGTTATCACTGCCCATTGCCTTTACAGTATATAACAAAGGCTTGTTGGTGATGTCACTGGCACCAGCCTGGAAGAATCTACTGGAACAGACATTGAGTGCAACAATGACCTTGCCAACTTTGAGCAACATCATCCTTGCCCTGCTGTACGGCTGCAAGTCCGGTTTGTGGAGGCAGCACAGTTCAGTGATTACCTCCTTGGTGAAGCGTAGTAGCTTCAGGCTCTGCTTCTGGTTGAGGTAGAGGTAGAAGTATTTCCTGAATATCCTACGTCACCTTGTCCCTCTGCACACGGCTTGTCCTCTGTGCAACTTTTGCTCCATTTCTCCCTCATGCCACAGCCTGTGAGGGGCTGCAACTATGTTCCATGGCCAGAATTTTACATGCCCGCTGGCGGCAGGCGTGATAGGTGGCGTGAGCGGACAATATGGCGTAATCGGTTTCACAATGCAGGAAGGCAGGCCGCGATTGTCCGCTCAGCACACCGACGGTGGGCCGCATTTCCCACCATCGGTCATCGGGAACCTCATTGTAATAAGTCAGCATATCACTATCAGGCCATCCCGCCGGGCTCTAGCACCCCCGCTGGATTGTCCGTCCACGTCAGCGGGAAAGCACACCGACATGTTTCACAACAGCACAGAGACGACATGCACTTGGCGGCCTGAACTTTGGGTGTGCTGGAGGTGAGTGCACAGAAACGTTCTGCAGAGCTCGCCAGAGTCGCCTGTTGTTTTGCAGTCTTCAGGGGTGCCTGGGGGTTGGGGTTAAGTGTCACCCTGCCCGACTGGTGGCGTGGTGGGGGATCATAAGCAAGTGCAGCCCTGCCTCTGAGGCAGCTTTTGAGGGTGTGAGTGAGCGCTGTGATGGGACTTCAGGGGTGGTGCCTCTAGATTCTTCTTCAGAGGTTTCTTCAGGGCTTCACTGGAAGCACTAGGTCATGGATTCTGTCGGCTGTTTGGCAGATGTGCCTGCAAAAGCAAGAAGAGATAATTAGTGCATGGCAGTAGCCTGTGAAAGAGGACACGTCATTCATGATATGGTTGTCTGATGGATGTTGCTCTGCTGGATCCTCACTCAGTAGAGCAGCGCCGACCTCACCATCAGCACAGGACTGGTTCAGATCCTCGCCACCCAGCTGGATGGCTCCGTTTTCAAAGTCTGTGAGGACCTTGATTTCAAGCATTCCTCCACCGGTCTGCGACCTCTCTCTCACGTTGTGTGCCAGATTGTCCTGCATGAATAGAGGTGTACCATCTACAAGATGCACTGCATCAAGTCACCAAGGCTCCTTTGACAGCACCTTCCAAACCTGTGACCTCTACCACGTAGAAGGACAAGGGTAGCAGATCCATGGGAATGCCACCACCTGCAAGTTCCCCTCAAGCCACACACCATCCTGACTTGGAAATATATCACCGTTCCTTCACTATCACTGGGTCAAAATCCTGGAGCTCCCTTCCTAACAGCACTGTGGGTGTTCCTACAACACATACTGCAGCGGTTCAAGAAAGCAGCTCACCACCACCTCAAAGGCAATTACGGATTGGCTAGCCAGCAATGCCCATATCCCATGAATGAATACAAATTAAGTTTACCATGGATAGCTGCATCAGAGAGATCATGAGGCCCTGCACATAAGGAAAGAGGTTTTCATTGTTTTCTCTCCACGCATGATGAGTGGGCATGAGGCTTTGCCAGGGTATTGGGATTCCTAACAGTGCAGGGAACCATGTGGGTGTCACATCTCAATGAGGAAATATGCAAAGTTGCACGCAGTCTGTATCACTTCCATCAGGTTTGAGGTAATCCTTCATTGCGATTGTCTGTCCCACTAATGGGTCATATCAATCTTTAGCCCAAAGACTTCAAGATAGAAAGGCAATCACACTTAGAGAGGATAAAACCTCTGGTCTGGATGGATTGTCTCTGTTCAAAAAAGGAATGGTGGAAGAGGACTGAAAAATAACTAATGTGGTTCCTATATTTAGAAAGGGAGATAGAACAAGTCCTGGGAAATATAGACCAATAAGTTTAAAGTGGTAGCAAAGATAATGAAATCCTTAACCAAAGATGAAGTAGAAAAATATCTAGAAGCTGAAAACATAATGTTGCACCGTAATCAATGCTCATCATAAGAAAAACCTCAAAATGTGAATGAGTGAAAAGCAATGGGAGTGGTCAGAATCCATACAACATCTACTTGTGTCATAAGACAAACATCAAAAATACAAAATCGGTACTATAGTTAAATATTTTAAGACAACTTCAGTCCAAATCTTACAAAGCTCATTATTAAAGTAAACAATTCCTTCCAACATAGTTAATTAGAAATAAGGTTCAAAAATTATGTGCAGCCGACATCAATCCTTAAATAACATTGTCCCGCAATAGCCTATTAAACAATATGAAATATCCCCTGATTAAGGCAGGGCTTTGCTTTTTTCCATAAGTACATTTATTCTTCTTACATTAAAACAATAAACATGTAAATTATTACATAATTTATTAAGGTTGCATGAAATTAATGACAAATAAATGTCAGATTTTATAGGGTTTGTGAATGGTTTGCATGACTTCTCACAAGTAACGGCCATGAAGATTAAAATGTTCTATATTATAATAATCTACGTTCAGCAATAGAAAATTTACGACTTATTAATCGTTGATATCCACCACCAGATGATTGATAGTGATTGCTTGGGTGATTAACCGTTGGAAAGGTTAAAGGACTGTGGCATTAAGATTGTATTGCTGACTTTATTGAAAGATGGATAATGCAAATTATACATAGTCATTTAAAATGAGACATTCGACCTGTTCCTGCATTATAAACTGACGGATCTAGTTACAGTCAAATTCATTGATGTAAAGAGCCAAAGAATAAAACATATGTAAAAGGAGTCTGATTTTACATGGCTCTCTGATGCTCAACAGCAAAGGGTGAATTTATTAGTAAAAGATATGCAAGAAAAGATTAATTTGTTTATTTTGCTATCTACATAGTTCTACAGACCAGCAATTTTTACTTTACAGAAAAATCTCCTCTCCTGCCAGCCTTACACCAGCACATAGCACCATGGCATAATAGGATGTTGGTGCCTATCTGTGACCATCTATCCATGTTGAGTTTCCACTCTCAGCTATGTCACACTGTGAGGCTAACAAGTGTAAGCTCGGCTGTTCTCAAATTGTTATCACAAAAAAGACTCAATCAAATACATTTTAGATAATTTTATGAACAGAAAAAGTATAGTCTAGTGTAAAGCAAGTCAACTCCTTCCAGTATATAGTCTGACTGAGATCTAAGTGCAGAATTCAGGAAGCATTTCTTTAATAACTGAGCAACTGTTGTATAATGAACACAGTGCAAACTTGAAATTTTCACGAGTTTTAGATTAATTCAGAACCATCTTGAATTAAGAATTGTGGATAAACCTTGGCTGATGAACATAGTAACTATGCATCAAAAGTCAAAGGTCTGTCACTGCGGGTGCTGGAGTGAGAATTGGAGAGGGGTATTAGAGAGGGTGCAGAAATGATTTATGAGAATGGTTCCAGGGATGAGAGGCTTCAGTTATGTGATAAATTGAAAAGTTGGGATTATTCTCCTTAGAGAAGAAATGGTTGGAGAGGTGCGATTTGATAGGGGTGCTCAAAATTATGAGAGGTCTGGACAGAATTAAAACTGTTCCCATTGGTGGAAAGATCAAGAAACAGAGAACAGCTGAAGTGATTGGCAAAACAGCCAAAGGTGACATGAAGAAGAACTTTTTACACGGTGAGCAGTTAGAATCTGCCTGAGGCTCTGGTGGAGGCAGATTCAATTGTGGTTTTCAAAAGGGAATTAACTAATTAACTGAATTTTAAAAATTGCAGAGCTATGATGAAAAGGCAGGGCAGTGAGACTAACTGAGTTTCTCGCCCAGGGAGTGGCATGGGCATGACACTGAATAGCCTCCATCTGTACTTGAACCATTCTATGATTCTCTATTGCTGATACTATTTCTGGCCATCTTGGTCCTCAAGTGAGTTTCAATCTGAAGCAGTCTAAGTAGCACCCATTCTGTTGTGATAGGGCAAAGGAGACATATTGGGGTGAATTTTAATTGCGAAGGACGCATGGATTTGGGAGTGGGTTGGTGGGTGGTTAAAACTGGCAAAACTGACAGCATGTTGGGAAGCTAGCTCCAACCTACCACCCTCTAGATTTCACTCAGGCACATTAGTCTGCATGTGTGCAATTCCCTTCGGAGAGACAGGGTGTCAATCTCCACATATTAATCCCTCAATTGGAGCAATATTCCAACACAAATTTCAATTAAATTTTGGGTCCACGTTTCCCAGGCTTCCTGAAACTCACCAGTGAAAACAAAGCGAGTAGACCAAAGTAATTGAGTGGGCTGAATTAATCTCAGGGAAATGTGTCAGTAAATACTCAGCACTCACAGCTGCTTTCTTACCTGCTGGTGGGAAAGGGTTTGTTCATAGTATTTTTGTTGAGACTTTACTTGTTGGAGGTTACTTTCTGCACTTTGGAGGTTTGCTTTATCGCAACAGAATGGGTGCTACTTAGGCTGCTTCAGGCTGAAACTCAGTTGAGAACCAAGATGGCCAGAAATAGCATCAGCAACATAGAGTCATAGAATGGTTACAGTACAGAAGGAGGCCATTCAGTGTCATGTCCATGCCACTCCCTAGACAAGAAACTCAGTTAGTCCCACTGCCCTGTATCATAGCTCTGCATATTTTTTATTCAGTTAATTAGCCACTTCCCTTATGAAAGTCACAATTGAATCTGCCTTCACCAGAGTCTCAGGCAGATTCTAAAAACTTACTGCGTAAAAATTTCTTCATGTCACCTTTGGCTGTTTTGACAATCACTTTAGCTGTTCTCTGTTTCTTGATCTTTCTGCCAGTAGGAACAGTTACTACTCTGTCCAGACCCCTCATAATTTTGAGCACCTCTATCAACTCACTGTTCCTCCCCCCCCCCCCCCCCCCCTGCCCACCACCCCCCCACCACCAACAACCTGCCCCCGACACAACCATTTCTTCTCTAAGGAGAACAACCCCAACTTCTTCAATTTATCACATAACTGAAGTCTCTCATCCCTGGAACCATTCTCATAAATCATTTCTGCACCCTCTCTAATACCCCTCTCCAATTCTCACTCCAGCACCAGCAGTGACAGACCTGAAGTGGCACAGGAGAGAGGGTAAAAACAGAGAGGGGGCCACCAGAAAGGTGCAGCTTGCAGGAGGCACTACCCACAAAACAAGGTCCATAAACACAGGTCAGTTTCCATGACATGTTCAGCACCAGCGTCTCAGAAGGCTCAGGGTGTCATGTTAGATGGTGTCAGACGCATGCTGCTTCACAGAAGACCTGCTCCATGGTGGCTACATGTTACCAATGGCTGTCAAAGTCACTGCCGCCCTTAACCATTTTTGCCTCTGAATCCTTCCAGGGCTCTGCCACAAACATGAACAGGATCTCCAGTTGGTTGCCCACAAATGCATAAGACAGGGTACAGATGGCTTGTCTTCCAGAGCCAGCAATCATGTCAACTTTGCCACTGATGATGCCATTCAGAATGAGTGGGCACTAACTTTATGACTGTAGCTAGATTTCAATTGCACTCAAATATGACATTCTGGGCAACCCAGAACAACCAGGAGTAGTTGTCAACTGCAGGATTTTCCAGTTTGGTGTGCAACCACAAAAAAGATCTAACTGCAGTTGGGTGCAAGATTTCTGGCCATGTCCTGTAGTCCTCCAGCAGACCAAACCCCTGATTGCTTCAGACCTGGAAACAGACTTATTAAGTGGCTGGTAGGCGACAAGTGATTCCCCTGCAAACTTGGTTCATAGCAACTGCAGGAACCCAACCACTGAAGACCAGCAGCACTACAATGAATACCAAATCACTACCATCTGTGTGATTGAACAGGCCATCACCATGCTGAAGATGGGCTTCAAGTGTCTGTCCAGATCTGGAGATGCCCTTCAGTACATGTCAGCTAGGTTCTTGCAGAATGGTCGTGGCTTGCTGTGCTCTGTACAACAATGAGGACTAGAAGAGCAGGAGAAACAAGATGAAAAACTTAGATCCTCCTCAGACGACTTGGAGAGGAGGAATAAGAGGAGGAGGATGATGAGTGCAATGCACACGCCAGCTGCATAAATTGCTGACCAGGGTGTTAGGGAGGCCTTTAATAGTGCAGGCTTCACTTATGTTGTACCTTTGGGTCTACGTCACCAGAAAATGCAACAGACAGTTTTCCTGCTTTCATCCCAGCACCCCATATGCCACTAATACAAAGCAGGCCTGAAACCAGACAATCACCCCTTCAACATCCCCACATTTATCATCAAACAAGTTAGAATACCACTTACCACCCAAAACCCAAGAATGGACAAGATGGTCAAGTGATGAAAATGCATAATACTTAAGTGACCTAAATAAAGAACAAACGTTTATCAAAAGAACATTTTCTCAGACATCCATGTACATATCCTTGTGTAACTACAAAGCCTCTGCTTCCTTTTTCTGCTACTCCTACTTGGTGCAATTTGTTTGGCTTCAGCAGGGGTAGAGGCAAGCTGCTCAGAACTGCTCACATCCCATGAGGGCCCCCCCAAAGCTTGCTCCTGTACAGGGGAAGACACAGCGGAGGCAACATGTAAGCTATTGACTGAGGTGGTTTGTAGGAGAGAAGTAAAAGCACTTTGATTGGAGCCCCCACATCAATGACCCTTTCCATCCCTCTCATGGCCCAGCCACACTTCATTGCTACCATTGTGTTGGAGAACACTTAGGTACCTTGTAAGGCCAAAGTTAAAGTTACCTGTCAAGCTATTTAAGGTGGCAGATACTATAGCATCCAGGGCTGTGTGGTCATGGTTAAGGCATGCATGCATCCATGTGATGGGAGTGTATGATGGCCCATGGTGTTGACCACTCTATCCATCTAAGTGACCTGTAACATCATCCCCCTCGTGCTTGTGGTGGGCTTCTCCAATCTCTGCAATCTTGGTGATTTTACTTTGAAGATCTGTCAGTAATTGTTTGCTGCAACTGCTCAATGGTTCTCCTCTTCATCAACGGTCCCTGAGGTAGTCAGCTGAGCAGAGAAGGCTGCACCCCTCTGACGAGGACACTCCATTGCTATCCCTATCTCCATCATCTGTTCTTCCTCACTATGTGGAGTGAGAGTCACCAGGTAAAAATCCAACTCTGACTTACTGGTCTGGAGTTTGAGTATCTGAGCTGGTGCATGGTCTGCACCATGTAAAACTATCCCATCTCCAATGAATTTGTTGCATGTCCATTATTTCATGTAAATGGAAGGTTGCTGACGGCATGCTCTGAATGAGTCTTATGTTCCTCAAAAGGACTAAGGGGTCACATTCACTGACTCCTGCTGCATGCGTAAAGACCCGGCAGATAAAATATGAAATAGTTCTTGGCTTGGTAAGAATGTCACAAGTTATTATGAAGATGATCATATTTCATTCACTGTTGAAGTGTTAAATGATGTGAATTCCTTTTATTTAATCATGTCACCAGGTAGCTGGAAGCTCCCTGTCTCCATAGAACAGGAATGCCATAATTCCACTTATTTTCAGTGACTCCTCCTCTGCCATTGTAAGTTCTGTGATCTGCGGACACCTCCTCCAGTTCATTTACTCTCCTTGGTCTTTCTATGCTCTCTTTTCCAACTAGAAGGGAAAGAACAGACATATGAATGATAGTAGTAACATGTGTTCACCCAATGGATGAAGTGCATTTGGTGAGGAGGAGGCATAACATTGCATGAGCATGAGGGTGAGAGAGAGTGGTGGATGGATGAATGTGGATGTGAAGAACCACATAGAAAGAGAAGGATGGATACACGTGCAAGATACACAAGTGTGAAGAATGATGTTATGGAGTAGACTTGAGAAGGCAGTCAGCGGGTGGAATGATGCAGTACTCACCTTTCCTGACCTGCTTAGGACATAAAGCCACTTCCAATGAATCCACGAGTGTAGCACTACATCATCTTGGTCTCAGCTGTAGACTTCTTCCTCCCCTTGGTAGGGAAGAGTGTCTTTCGCTGGCTTCTCACAGCCATCAGCAACAAATGCAGGGGGAGGTCAGTGAAACTGAGACACAACCTTGACTCACCTTAACTCTATTCTGACACTTGCTTCTTCTTTCTTGCCAACTTTAAACTCCTTGAAATTGCACGTTTGGAGTGTAGCTTTATGTACTGGAGTCAAGGTCCCATCGCATGGCTCCACATCATGCCCATTGTCACAGACTGGATGAGTAACACAAAAGTAAAATGATAATGAGGTGACAGTTAAAAAGCCACTGAAGGACACACTGCACCTACTTTCTCATTTCCTGCATTTTATCGGTTCCCGTAACCCCGCCCTTCACCTCCATTTCCAGCGCGACAGGGCCATGGAAGCACAGGAGGGAGCCATTCAGCATATTGTGCCTGTGTCAGCTCTGTGAAAGAGCTATCCAATTAATACCATTCCACTGCTTTTTACCCATAGCCCTGCAAAATTTTCTCTTCAAGTCTTTATTTAGTTACCTCTCAAAAGCTATTTGAAACTGCTTCCATTATCATATCAGTGCATTTCAGCTATGTAAAAATGTTTTTCTTCATGTCATCTCTCTTTCTTTGGCTATTTACCTTTAATCCATGCTCCCTCTGTCTCTGTGGCATTATTAATTCTCATTATCCTTCAAGATTTTGAATGTCTCTATCAAATTTTACCATAACCCTCTGTTTCTCTAGTCTCTCCATGGAACTGAAGTTGTTCACCCTTGATACCATTCCATTAAATCTCCTCTGTGGTCTCTCTAAGGCCTTGACATCCTTCCTAAAGTGTGAATTGGCCCGCAGTACTCCAGCTGGGGCCTAAACAATGTTCTATAAAAGTTTAGAATTACTTCCATGCTTTTGTACTTGATGTCTCTGTTCATAATACCAAGCTCTTGCAGCAAGAGCTGAGCAAAAAAATAGACAACTTGATCGATGGCATCACTTTATTCCTGCTGCATTTATCCAAGAAACTTCCAGCCTTCTGAATGCTGAAGTGCTTCAAGCTGATTTCTTCTGACTTTCTTCAGTGTGTTCTGCATCAGCCTTTGGGAACATTTAATAACTTGATGTGGAATAATCTTTCATGAAAATCAATAGTGCTCACTGGAGTAGGCTGAATGCCAAATAAAAATTTCAAACAGATTTTCCCTGTTCACCAAAATATTTCATAATTTAAAAAATCTAGATCGAGTCTGGTTATCCTTTTCTGTTCCAGCAAAAATAGTCTCAGTGTCTCAAGTGTTTCTTCATTATTAAACTTCCTATTACTGTTGATGTGTCTACATTGTATACTCTGTGATTTTAATGTTCTTTCTGTAATATGATGCTCAAATCTGCACACTCTGATCTAACCAACATTTTGGATAGATCCATAATTTATTCTTTACTCTTGTATTTTAATGAAATTCAGAACTTGATTGGTCATTTTTATGACTTCATACACTCAGACAAACATTTTCAAAGAACTAAGTTTTTGAGTCCTTAGGTCTCACTGTTCATGTTCCTCTGATGTTGCTCTCCCAGTCCTTGCTTATTCACCCAAAATGTATTACTTCACGCTTACCAACATTAAATGGCAATGGTCACCACTCTGCTAACCCATCTATGTCTCTTACAGTCCTCCTCAGTATCTGTCAAACTTGCTACCTTATGCGTCATCAGCAAATTAGAAATAGTGTTCCCATATCCAAGTCAAAAAATACTGCTGATGCTGGAAAACAGAAATAAAAATAAAAAATTCCAGAAATACTCAGCAGGTGGGACAGCATCTACAGAGGGAGAAATAGATTTAACATTTCAGGTCCATGACCTATCAGTTCTGATGAAGGGTCATCAAAATGAGACGTTAATGCTCTTTCTCTCTCCATAGATGCTGTCTGAACTATTGAGTATTTCCAAATTATCTATCTATACTGGGAACAAAAAGTGGACCACACATTGACCAATGGGAGCACTGCTTCCAGCCCTACTCCAGTACAAGCCAAACCCTTTACTTTAATTCTTTGAGCAGAATTTTGACCTCGGCGGGTGGGCTTGGCAAGCCCACGATCGAGGCCGAAAGGCAATTTCACGTGAGAAAGCCGGATGGAGAACCTCCAAGGTGGGGCGGGGGCCTGTTGTCCGCCGGGTCCGATGGTGACCTGGTGGCCGATTCAAAAGTGGCGCAGTTGCAGCAGTGACATGGCTGTGACCCAGGAAGGTGAACCCATGCGGTAGATGAGGTCGGCGGGGCAGTCTGCCCGTGTTTCTCCGACGAGTGCCTCGCTGCCCTCCTGGAGGTGGTGGCTGCCAGAAGGGACACCCTTGTCCCCAGAGATGGGAGGATGAGGCCACCGCAACTCACAAATAAGGCATGAAAGGAGGTGGCAGCCCGGGTGAGCAGCTGTGATGTGGTGCGGCACACCTGGATCCAGTGCTGGAAGCACTTCCATGACCTGCTGCGCTCAGAAAGGGTGAATAGTGTGTTGGCATGGGTCAGTGTGCTGAAGTGTTTTGGGATGGCCATTCCCTGTGGACCTCAGGGGTGCTAGAGTCTTAGTGCCAACTGTCAATCATACTGGAGTTGGCCAAGGTGGTGAGACCTGGCGGCTTGGACTGAGTGCCTTGCAGCTCAAGGGCCACGACTCGGATGTGCCCTGCGAGCTGTTCCTCAGGTGGGGTTGGCCAGGCTGCAATGGCGCTAAATGTAGAGAGTGGACTAAACAATGCTCCTCTGTCCTTTCAGGAGAAGACATCCCTTAACAGCAATGAGAGGTCGCAGACTGGCGGGGAACCCCCACATCTTCTCATCCCCTCTCATTACTAACAGGATGCCTTGGAGCTTGAGAGGCCCCATGCACCTCAGTCAACTGGCCGCGGTGAAGTTGGGGTGTCAGACAAAGGTAAGAGTGCAGTGCACTGAGGTAAGAATTTCAGCTTGTGCAACCATTCTAGTGTACTCTGTTCATTGATGGGAGCCTCGAACCTGGAGTCCCCATTGATAATCGAAAAGACGAGGGCACCATGATGCAGATCTACGTTGTCTCACCAGGGTGCCTGGCATGCACAGTGACAGTGTGATGACTTTAACTAATGACATGTCCTTCTTCTCCCTTTTAGGTTCACCAGCAGGCGTTCGCTCTGCGTACCCTGAAGGGCCACCCCAGACCCCAGAGGACCACCATGCTCCCCATGCACCTGCGGCACACCTGCTCTCTGAATCAGACACCAGCACAGATACCAGAACCTCAGTGGGCATTAGGTCGCCGTCTAGTATCTTGATGCGCATTGGTGAGGACACTTCGCATTCACTTGAGGTGCAGGCAGAGACAGAGTGTGCCCAGGGTGCCAGCTGTCAGAGGACTGCTGATGACCAGTTCAATGCTTAGTCGAAGGCTGATGATGGGCCTCTGGAGTCGTTCATTAGGTGGCAGATGCTGGCTGTCCAGTGGGGCGTACGGGAGAATCTGGCAGAGATCCATGAGGGTATGGGTGCCATGGTCTCTGTTGTGGAGGAGTCCATGCAGAGCATGAGCAATACGTTGACTCTCATGGCCGAGTGTATTGCCTCCTCCATGGGGAGAATGGCGACTCTTATGGAGAGGCTGCTCCAGGAACAGAATCAGGGGTCCCTGATGTTGCGCTCAGACTTGCAAGCCCACACACAGCTATTGACCTCAGCTGGCCAGTGTCCACGTGTGAGATGGATGGGGCACCCAGTATCCCAGCTAAGTTCCCACTCATCAATGGTGAGCAGGGAGGTCCAGAGGGATCTCATGTTGGCACATGAGCTGCCTGTCATCTCTGCGGGCTCCTCTCACAGCACTTCTCCGCCCCTCTGCCAGTGACCTTGGCATCCGATGAGGCTGCGGCGACTGGGGAGATGCCAGCTGTGGCACTGGCTGCTCCCTGCCAGGCAGGGCCAGCACAGGCTCCACTGGCCAGAGGATGACCACCAAGGTCATCAAGGCCAACAAGACAGCAAAGTCAGCAGGCTGTCTCCAATGCCAGCGAGGGAGAGCACCTAGACATTGCACCTGTAAACATAAGTTTGAAGCACCTTCAGCACAAGAGGGACTGGTCACAGGTGATCGTTTGTTCCCCCATTTAGCTTTTTAATGGTGTGACGACCAACAGCGGATATTGTTCAGTTCAAAAATCTGAGAGTTCCAACATCAAATGACATTTGATTTTGTGTTATTGGTCTGAGCATGCTTCATTTGTTCTATAGGTGCAGGGTAAGCCAGTACTTAATGCTGGATGTGGGTCTCTTGAAACTTTATTGCACAGGCACTGAGTGTATTTCCTTTCTGGGATTTAGGATGGAGGTGGCAGCCCTTAATTGGTAGCCTAGCTGAAGGAACATTGGATCAACGCGTTCCTGGTGTAACCTGCCACAGGTCTGGCTCCACACCCTCAGCGTTCTCCTCACTGTGCTCACCTTCGGACTCACTACTGGATTCATCACCTGTTGCCTGTGGAGCTGTGTCAACATCCTCTTCCTCCACTGGGTTCCCCCTTGCCAGTGCCAGATTGTGGAGAGCGCAGCATGTAACAACTATCAGTGACACCCGCTTTGGGGGCTATTGCAATGCGTCCCCTAAAGAGTCCAGGCATCGGAAGCACATCTAGAGAAAACCAATGGTCCCCTCTACCACCGCCCTTGTGGAGGCATGACTCCTATTGTACCATTGCTTGGCCTCTGTTCTTGGGTGGTAGAGAGGCGTCGTGAGCCATCTTTTCAAGGGATAGCCCTCGTCACCCAGCAGCCATCCACCCAGGCTGGAGCACTGAAGAGCCTGGGCATCTGGGAGTGTCTCAGGATGTATGCAATACGGGAGCTGCCAGGGTACCTTGCACAGACTTGCAGAATCTGCATCTTGTGTTCACACACTATCTGCACGTTCATGGAGTGGAATCCCTTCCTGTTGACAAAGGCACCCGGCTGACCCACTGGCGCCTTGATGGCCACATGTGTGCAGTCGATTGCACCCTGGATGCGAGGGAACCCAGCAATCACTGCAAAGCCTCTGGCTCACTCTGCCTGGCTGGCCTCGTCCGTGCGGAAATGCATGAAAGTTAATGCACGCCAGAGCAGAGCTTCTGTCACCAGCTTGACAGCTGATTGGGAGACTCCTCAAAGATCCCCCACCGAGCCCTGGAAAGGGCCAGAGGCATAGAAGTTGAGGGCCACAGTGACTTTCAGAGACACTGGTACGGGGTGTCCACCCACACAGTCGGAGCTGATCTCAGGCCTGATCATCTGACAAATGGAGTTAACAGTTTCCCTGGAGAGGCGGAGCCTCCTTCGGCATTGCACCTCAGACATGTTGAGGTAGCTGCATCGCCGCCTATAAACCCTGGCAGCAGGATAATGCTGTCTTCTGTGGCCCCTTCTGCCTTGGACTGTCAGCTGGCCCTACGCCCCTTGTGCCTGCGCCTCTCCTCCCATAGGCCCTTCCCCTGGAAGCTGCATTGGGAAACCTGGCCTCTGCTCCCTTCTGGCCCTCTCTTCCTCCTCAGAGGAGGTGCTACCAGCGGAGACCACAATCCCCATTCCCAGGGTAAGGGAAGGCTGTCTGATATCTGGAAGGGCCCACACAGTCTGAATCCTCCGGGGGCCTGGAATACACCGATGAGCCCTGAAATGAAGCCTAGAAATGCTCAGAGCCGAGGTGAAGCTGTCCAGTTCAAATAAGCACCTCATGATCTCCAAAACTTCTCATTACTCACATTGACAATGCTGCTGACCCTTCTTATCCTGCCCATGGGTGAGCTTTTGCAAATTGTGGGCTGTCCGCCTGCCCGTTTTGCCCGTGCGACGGGCGATAAGTCACAGGGGCCACATTAAATCGCCGACAACTGAGGTGTCAAGGGCCTTAACTGGCCTCTTAATTAATGGCAGGAGCGACTCCGTCTCCCACATGCGCCCACTGTCCAAAGTATCGCATGAGTGCGCGTTGACATCGGGACGCTTGCCCGGCGTCAACATGCGTCATTTTACGCTCAAGCGGGTCAGGCACGTGCCCAGCGCCCGAGGTCATAATTCTGCCCTTTGTTTCCTGTCTGTAAACCAACTGTCCATGAATCCTACTATATTCCTGTTTATCATAAAATGATGCAGCACAGGAAACCATTCAACCCATCATGCCTGTACCAGCCCTTTGGTAGAGCAGTCCATTTAGTCTCATTTCCTCGCTCATTTCCGATAACCACACTATTTTTTTTCCATTTTGAAAGTTATTATTTAATCTGCTTCCACTACCCTTACAGGCAGTGCATTCTGGATCACAACAACTTGCTATGTAATAAAATGTCACTTCTGGTTCTTTTGCCAATCATCTTAAAATTGTTTGTCCTGGTTACTGGCACTTCTGCTGAAGTTTCTCTTTACTTGCCCTACCTTCATGATTTTGAGCACTTCTATCAAATCTCTTTACGTTCTCTGCTCCAATGAGAACAACCCCAGCTCCAGCAGTCTCTCCACGTAACTGTGGTCCCTCATGCCTGATGCTATTGTGGCAAATCTCTTCTGCACCTGTTCCAAGGCCTTCATATCCTTCCTAAAATGTCGGGTGCAGAATTTTATACAGTCAACTCTCACTGTTCACAGGGGCTCCGTTTCCACAAAATCTCGTGAAGGGTGAAATCATAGTTTACTATGTGGGAAAGGTGAGAGTTCAACATTCTAAATCACAGATGAGCAAAGTTTTGGGGCAGCGAACCACGATTTGGTGTACGTACACATCCACACTGTTATGATCTTAACTGATGTTACAACTGGGCAAGCCTGATCCCAGGGTGGAACCCAGCTTGATAGATCACAACTTTTATTTGTTTGTTTAGGCACGAGGAGAGTGGCTACTGAACAAAGTCACTGGAGTCAGCTAATGACCTTTTAATGAAAGAACAAACCATTTATTAAACAAGGAAAGATGAACTATGTTACAATATTCCTTCACCCACAACTACACCTTTACAGATATATACAGATTTGTAAGGATAACACAAGTTACAAAGGCTATCTTATGCTCTAATGTTTACAGTAATTACACAGTCCATGTACCAATAGGTGATCTGTGGTCAGACACACCACACTCTGAAACCAAGGGCAGGATTTTGCCCTCGGGTGGGCAGGCCCAGGGCTCAGGAGCGGACGCAAAACTGACCGCCGCCTGCAATCGGGCCCTGACCGCAATTTCATGCTGGTGGGCCAATAAAGGCCAGTCCAGCATGAAACATGGCTCCGCACTGGCCGGGAAGGGCCGAGTGGTGGTGGGAGCCTGTCGACTGCCAGGTCCAATGGCAACCGGCAACCAGTTTAAAAATGGCCCAGGCAGCCCCAGAAAGGCTGTCTGCCATTGTAGCAGTGCAGCAGAGTGCAGCTGCAAATGCCAAGCAGGAGGGCAAGTCGGGTGGGCACTCGGCCCCCTGCTTTTCTGATGAGTGCTTTGCTGTCCACCTGGAGGTGGTGGCTGCCAGGAGGGACTCCCCTCTCCCTAGAAATGGGAGGAGGAGGCCACCGCACCTCACCAAGAGGGCATGGGAGGAGGTGGTGGCCCTGGTGAGCAGCCATGACGTGGTGTGGGGCACATGGGTGCAGTGCAGCAAGAAGTTTAATGACCTGCTGCACTCAGGAAGGGGGAGTACCGTGTTGGCATGGATCATTGTGCAGAAATGTTAGTGTGTGACCAACCCCCATGAGCCTCAGGGGTGTTCGAGTCTGAGTGCCTACTGGAAATGATGCCAGAGCTGGCCAAGGGGGTGAGCTCTGGCTGCTTGGACTGAGCACCTTGTGGCTCGAGGACCATGACTCAGGTGTGCCCTGTGAGGTGTTCCTCAGCTGGGGTTGGCCAGGCTGCAATGACGCTGCAGGCAGAGAGTGAAGTATTCAATGCTCCTTGGTCCTTTCAGGAGAAGACAGGCCATAACCAGGCAGAGAGGGCACATACAGCTGGAGGCCCACCCAACCTCCTGCTGCTGCTCACCAGATTTGAGCAAAACGCTCTGGAGCTCGAGAGCCGGCATGCTCCCCATGCAATCGGGCGTGGAGGGGCGGGGGTGCCAGACGAAGGTAAGAGCGCAGTGCACAGAGGTGAGACTTTCGGATTGTGTTACCATTCTAGCGTAGTCTCCTCATTGATGGCGACTTTGAACCTGGAGTCCCATTGATCGTTGAGAGACGGTGGCACTGCGATGCAGATCTCCATTGTCTCACCAGGGTGCCTGGCATGCACAGTGACAGTGTGATGATTTTAACTAATGACATGTCCCTCTTCTCCCTTTTAGGTTCACCAGCAGGCGTCCGATCTGCAGACCCCAAAGGGCCACCCCTGACGCCGGAGGACCACTGGGTGTCATTTTCATCTGCATCACATCTGCTCTCTGAAGCAAGCACCTGAGCAAGTACCAGCTCCTTGGTGGGCATTAGGGCAGGGGCTAGCATCTTGGTGCACATTGGTGAGGGCACTTCACAGTCACTTGAGGTGCAGGCAGAGGCAGAGAGTGCCCAAGGCGCTGGCAGTTGGAGGACTGCTGGGGACCAGGATGATGCTCAGTCGAAGGCTGATGACGAGCCTCTGGAATTGTCCATTAGGTGGCAGGTGCTGAATGCCCAGTGAGATGTACGGGAGGATCTGGCAGAGATCCATGAGGGTCCGCGTGCCAGGGTCTCCGTGATGGAGGATTCCATGCAGAACGTGAGCACTGCGTTGACTGTCATGACTGAGTGCACTACCTCCTCCATTGAGAGAGTGGTGAATCTCATGGGGAGGCAGCTCCAGGGACAAAATCAGTAGTTCCTGGGGTTTTGCACGGACCTGCAAGCCCTCACAAAGGCACTGGCATCAGATGGTCAGTGTCAGTGTGGGAGATGGATGAGGCACCCAGTATCCCAGCTAGGTGCCCATCCATCAATGGTGTGCAGGGAGGCCTCATGTTGGCGCGTGAGCTGCCTGTCGTCTCTGCAGGCTCCTCTCAGGGCACTCTGGATGACCAGCACTCCAATGCCAGTGCCAGCGATGGGGTGGGGGAGTGGGGCACCAAAACATAGCCCTCACAAACCTAAGTTAAAGGCACCATGGGCACAAGAGGGGCAGGTCATGGGTGGTTTTAAGTTCATTTATGTTTAATTTATGTATACTGATCTGGGAATGAAGACCAGAGAAGTTTATGTAAATAGTTTGGAATTATCAAAATGAGATAAATTTTGTTTTTGTCGTCATGGCCTGAGTATGCTTCACCTTTTTATTTTATTGGTGCGGGGAACGCCAGTATGTAATGTTGGACGTAAGTGGCTCTGAACTTTATTACACAAGCACTGAGTATTTTTTGTGTTCAAATGAAAGGGTCCTTTCAGACATCTGGGATGGAGGAGGCAGCCCTGACATGCAGTTGAAGCTGACCTTTGGTAGCCTAGCTGAAGGAGCATTGGATCAAGGCGTCCCTGGTGTCTCTGCCTCCCTGGAGGTTACCGTGGTCTGGCTCCACACCCTCAGCATTCTCCTCACCGTGCTGTTCTTCGGACTCACTACTGGATTCATCATCTGTGGCCTATGCAGCTGAGTCAAGATCCTCTTCCTCCAGTGGGTCCCCTTTTGCCAGTGCCAGATTGTGGAGAGTGCAGCATGCAACCACAATCAGTGACACCCACTCTGGGGGGGTATTGTAGTGCTCCCCCTAAATGGTCCAGGCAACAGAAGTGCATCTTGAGAAGACCTATAGTCCTCTCTACCACCACCCTAGTGGAGGCATGACATGTGTTGTAATGCTTCTCTGCCTCTGTTCTTGGGTGGTGGAGAGGTGCCATGAGCCACCTCTTCAATGGATAGCCCTTGTCACCCAGCAGCCATCCATCCATTTGGGTTGGAGCACTGAAGAGCCTTGGCACCTGGGAGTGTCTGAGGATATAAGTGTCATGGGAGCTGCCAGGGTACCTTGTATTTACTTGCAGAATCTGCATCTTGTGATCACACACTATCTGCACGTTCATGGAGTGGAAGCCCTTCCTGTTGACAAAGGCACCGGGCTCACCTGCTGGCGCCTTGATGGCCACATGTGTACAGTCTATAGCATCCTGGATGCGGGGGAACCCAGCAATGGCCGCGAAGCCTCTGGCTCGCTCAGCCTGGCTGGCCTCGTCTGTATGGTAAAGAATAAAGGTCATTACCCGCCTGAACAGAGCTTCTGTCACCAGTTTGACACAACTGTGGACAGCTGATTGGGAGACTCCACAAAGATCTCCCACTCAGCCCTGAAAAGTGCTGGAGGCATAGAAGTTGAGGCCCACTGTGACCTTCAGAGCCACAAGCATGGGGTGCCCACCCACACAGTCAGAGCTGATGTCAGGCCCAATCATTTGTTAAATGGAGGTCATGGTATCCCTTGAGAGGCGGAACCTCCTTCGGTATCGCACCTTGGACATATTGAGGTAGCTGCATCGCCGCCTGTAAACCCTGGCAGCAGGATAGTGGCGTTTTCTGCAGCCCCTTCCACCCTACCTGCTGGCCCTGTGCCCCTTGTGCCTGCACATCTCCTTCCACAGGCCCCTCCCCTGGCAGCTGCATTGGGTCAGGTGGCCTCCTCTCCCTTCTGCCCCTCTCTTCCTCCTTAGAGGAGATGCCACCAGCAGAGATCACAATCCCCATTACCAGGGTAACAGAAGGCTGTCTGATACCTGGAAGGGTCCACACAGTCTGAATCCTCCGGGGGTCTGGCAAACAGCAACAAGTCCTGAAATGAGCCCTGGAAATGCTAAGAATGAAGCCCCTAACAGAGATGAAGCTACCAAATGCCAATAAGCAACCAGCTGTAAACGATCTCCAAAACTGCTCACGACTCACACTGGCAATGCTGCTGACCTTTTTTATCCCACCCCTGGATGAGGTTTGTGAAAATGTCGGCTGGCCGCCTGCCTGTTTTCCCCTGCGATGAGCAGAAAATCGCAAGGGCAAGGAAAAATCACAGTCAATTGGACTGTTAAGAGCCTTAAGTGGCCGCTTAATTAATGGCAGGCGCTGCTCCAGCACCTGCGTACGCCCGCCGATCGAAACATCGCACAACTGCACAATGATGTCAGGAAGCTCACCCGACACCGTCGTGCCCCATTTTACTCCCGTATGGGTCGGGTGCCTGCCCGCCCAGGGGACGAAAAATTCTGCCCCAAGTCACAGATGCCATCTCAACCAGATGCTATGTCTCTCTTCAACTCCCCCCAGACACTTGTCACACCGTAAGCCAACCAGTCTCACTGAACTCCGGCTTTCTCATGAGGGTTTCCAATCTCCACTCTCTAAGAACTCGCCTGGGAATCTTCTCCCAAACCGACACTTTCTCTCAGACTCCTTCTGCAAGGGTTCACCTCCAGGGTTTCAAACTCTCCTTCCGATGTTCCTCTCCCCTGGATCACCACATGCATTCAAGCTTTCTTCCGTGGACTGTCTCTCACTGACTCAGCTGTCAACAGTACACTACTGCTTCACATGCCCATAGCAAAGAGTTACAGACTTTCAGTTGCCTCTTTGGACCTTCTGACTTCTCACATGCCTCTATATCACTTTGACTCTGCTTCCTGCAGAAGCTTTAAGCTTTTAGCCTTTCTCTGCCTCTCACTCTTAACTTCACTTAACAAGTTCCTGTCCTTCCTTGGACTAGAAGGTCTGCTTGTGAATTTCTCCTGTTCCACTCCCCTGGATTTGGGGACTTCCTTCTTTAGCTTGGGGCTGGCTATCTGTCTCCTTTTACTCCAGTCTCTCTCTGGCAGCTACTTTCAACCAACTTTAGCTTGGGACTGGCCTTCTGCCCCTTCTAGGTTGCTTCTGCTTGACTTCAAAACTGAACTCAAAAACTGTTTCAAGCTTCTGGTGTGTGTGTCTGTGGGAGGGGCGTGCCTCTCTGGATGCCTGTTGCTAAGCAACAGCCTAGTTTTTTCTACTCTATATTTGTTTAATTTTTCTTACCATCGTAAACTCTCATTAGAAATGCAGGTACCTTTTAAAGAACAAAGAACAAAGAAAAGTACAGCACAGGAATAGGCCCTTCGGCCCTCCAAGCCTGCGCCGATCATTTTGCCCGTCAACTAAAACATTTTGCACTTCCGGGGTCCGTATTCCTCTATTCTCATCCTATTCATGTATTTGTCAAGCTGCCTCTTAAACACCACTATCGTACCTGCTTCCACCACCTCCTCTGGCAGCGAATTCCAGACACTCACTAACCTCTGCGTAAAAAAACTTGCCCCACACATCTCCTCTATAGTTTTCTCCTCTCACCTTAAATCTATGTCCCCTAGTAATTGACTCTTCCACCCTGGGAAAAAGCTTCTGACTATCTACTCTGTCCATGCCACTCATAATTTTGTAAACTTCTATCAAGTCACCCCTCAATCTCCGTCACTCTAGTGAGAACAATCCGAGTTTCTCCAACCTCTCCTCATAGTTAATGACCTCCAGACCAGGCAGCATCCAGGTAAACCTCCTCTGCACCCTCTCCAATGCCCCCATATCCTTCTGGTAATGTGGCAACCAGAATTGCACGCAATATTCCAAGTGTGGCCTAACCAAGTGAAAGTTTAAAGTCAAACTAAAACTCAACTTGACATTTTCTTAACACACAGATGCAGAAATATAAATCAAACTTAAACTTTAAAGCTAAAACTCATTCCTAGGACCCACAAATACCAATATAACTTGCTTAAACTATCTCTGTTTACTAACAGCGCAGGTAAATGAATTTGTGATAGAGGGGGTCGCGAATGATGGGAGTTGACTGTACAATACTCCAGCTGAGGCCTTACTAGTGTTTTATGAAGGTTTAACATAACTTCCTTGATTTTGTATTTCATGTATTAATAAAGCCAAGCTTTACATGTGCTTTTTAACAATCTTCACAAATTGCCATGTCATGTTCAAAGATTTCTACACAGAAATCCCCAAGTTTCCCTGTTCCTGTATTTGCTTTAAAAATTTCTATCGCCTCTCCTCATTCTTCCTACCAAAATGCATTACTTCACATTTCACTGCATTAAGTTTCATCTGCCACGTGTATGCCTATTTCACCAGTGTCTATGTTCTCCAGAAGTCTCTTTCTGTCCTCCTCGTTGTTTGCTACATTGAGTAATGGGTCATCTCCAGCTTTCAAATTGTTCCCTGTATACCCAAGTCCAGGCCATTAATATATATCAAAAAGTGCCATGGTTGTAATACTGATAAATGTGGGAAATTACTGCAAGCTTCAAGTTGTCAAATATGACTTGCATTTAACAATTCCAAGGTGATCCTTGGATAGTTCACAGAATCATAGAACAGTTACAACACATAGGGAGATCACTCAGCCCTTCACATCCACACCAGATGCAAGAGCTCCTCTGTCAGTCCCATTCCTCTGCCCTTTCCCCATAGGTCTGCAATATTTTTCCCTTCAGGTGCTGGTCCAATTTAGCTTTGAAAGCCACGATTGAATTTGCCTCCACCACCCTCAGGCATTGCATTCCAGTTCCTAAAAACTTGCTGTGTAAAATAAATTCTTCCTTATGTCACTGTCGCTTCTCTTGCCAATCACCTTACATCACTGCCCTTTGGTTCTAGACCCTTCCACTAACAGGAACAGTTTCTCCATATCTACTCTATCCAGAACCCTCAAGATTTTTTAACACCTCTATCAAATCTCTTCACAACCTTCTCTTTTGTAAGAAAAACCTCAGCTTCTTTTCTGCAACCTTTCTAATGCCTACACATCCTTCCCAAAGTGTGGTGCCTAGACTTGGAAACAATATTCCAGTTGAGGCTGAACCAGTGTTTTATAAAGGCTCACCATAACCTCCTTGCTGTTGTACTCTGTGCCTCTATTTATAAAGCCCAGGATCCCGTTTACCTTTCTAATCAATTTCTCAACCTGCCCGGCCATATTCATTGATTTGTGCACATTTGCCCCCAGGAATCCTTGTCCCTGCACCACCTTTAGAGTTGTATCCTTTATTTTATATTGTCACTCCTCATTCTTCCTACCAAAATGTATACCTTTTTTAAGTTCGTTCATGGGCTGTGGGCATCGCTGGCTAGGCCAGCATTTTTTGCCCATCCCCAATTGCCCTTGAGGTGGTGGTGGTGACCTGCCTTCTTCACACTCTTTGCATTAAAATTCATCTGTCACGTGTCCACCCATTCCACCAGTCTGTCTATGTCCTCTTGAAGTCTATCATTATCCTCCTCACAGTTCACAATAATTCAGAGATTTATCTTCCAAAAATTTTGAAATTGTGCCCTGTACATCCAAATCTAAGTCACAAATATAGATCAAGGAAAACAGTAGTCCTAATACTGACCCCTGGTAACACCACTATATGCCTTCTTCTAATCCAAGAAACAAAGTTCACCGCTACTCTTTGTTTCCTGTTGCTCAGCCAAACTTGTATCCATGCAGCCACCGACTGTTTTATTTCATAGGCTTCAACTAACTGTCTGTTTTATTTCATAGGCTTCAACTTTGCTGGCAAATCTATTATGTGACACTTTATCAAACGCTTTTTGGAAGCCCATATACACCACATTATCATTACTTTCATCAACCCTCTCTGTTACCTCATCAGAAAACTCAATCAAGTTACTTAAACACCTTTAACTCCTTTAACAGATCCATGTGGGCTTTCCTTACGTGATCTACCCTCATCCAAGTGACTGGTCATTTTGTCCTGGATTATCATTTCTAAAAGCTTTTCCAACTCTGGCCTTGTTGCTGAGTTTATCCTTACACTCTCTTTTGAACAAGCATGTAACATTTGATATTCTCCTTTCCTCTGGCACCACTTATGTACCTAAGGAGGTTTGGAAGATTGTGCTGATACCTCCACAATTTCCTCCCTTACTTCCCTCACCATCCATGGATACATTTCATTTGGTGCTGGTGACTTATCAACTTTTAAGTTCAGCCTTTCTAATACTTTTTCTTTATCAATTGTTAACCCATCTAATATCTTAACTACCTCCTCTTTCACCAAAGTTTCGCCAGCATCTTTTCCCTTGCTAAAGAGAGATGCAAGGTACTCATTTAGTGCCATGCCCTCTGCCTTCAAGCATAGATTCCATTTTTTGTCCGGGATCAGCTCCACTCCTCTTACTACCCTTTCACTACTTACATGTCTCTGCAATACTTTTGGATTCCCTTTTATGTTAGCTGCCAGGCTCTTCTCACATTCTCCTTGCCTCTCCTATTTCCTTTTTCACTTCCCCTCTAAACTTTGTATGTTCAGCCAAGTTCTCACTGGTATTATCAACCTGACATCTGCCATATAAACCCTTTTTCTGCTTCATCTTACTCTCTATCTCTTTTGTCATCCAGGGAACTCAGCAGATCACTTCTAAATGCTTGTTAGCCTTGGATGATGGATTCTATGAGTACGTCCACATCTGATGTTAGACTACCAAAACTATAGTTATCCAGCTTCTCCTTAATGAGCAATCAGCCACTCTACAGTCTCATGCCATACCACCATTTACACATTTCAGGAAGAAATATTATGGTCAGAATCAAAAGAAATACATTCTTAAAAAGTGTATTATAACATCATAATAACACCTGTCGTTCGACAACCATTGCAGTAAAACGGAGATTGACACATCCAGTTATTGAGAACAAAATTAGGCTCGATTGTGACGTACCAACAATGGTTGACTGAACAGCCTTCTGACACTCGATGCCTAAGCTCACACATGAAGAATAAATAGCAAGGTGAACAACCAGAGATCTGCTCGGATCTGAGGAGCTACTATAAAATCAATCAGACACTGGCAAGATAAATTTTGATGAGCCAAATGGCCTTATCTCATTCTTGACTTTTCATATCCTAACTATGTGTATTTTGATACAACAGAAAATATTGCTATACTATCGCCAAATAACTCAGGAAAACCTTTGAGAAAAATCTGAATATTTAAAATGGAGAGAGATGTATGAATGTGAAGTGAAAAGAATTGTTTCATTGTTTGAGCTAGGATTTAATTTTCCTCTCTGACCTTTGCATAATATGCTATGCCGACAAATCATTTTTATACATGGCATTTCCATCTTGGTATTTTACTTATTTATTTTATATTAATATCACAATTTTATGGCTTTTCATTCCAATTAGTACCAGCTCAGTCTCAGCCTCACTCTTTGAACACCAAGCCATTTCTCACCTTTTAGTGCAGTTACCATCATCATTCAATTAAAGAATGACTACAAGCAACATGGGCTAAGATAAATAATGCAACTTGGAAAAATCAAAAACATTGAAAATATAGGAAGCAGTGCACAATGGGGATCGGCCCGGATTGTGAAACCAAACAAAATCTGCTTGACAGTCATATCTGAGTGACAGATAGGTTAATGAGAATGAAGTTACATAGGTTACTTCCTCATGCTGGTTCTCTCAGCCTGGCACTAATCTCATGATGTTCAGGTTAACCTAGTCTGGCATCAAGTTACAATTTCAAAAACTGCAAATCTCCCATGACATTATGAATGCTGAAGTTCCTTTCCTTGCCACATGTGGGTGCTATGAGCAAGCTCATGACTGCAACAACACAAAACCTGTAGCAACTGGAAGAAATTTTCAGACACCTTAGTATTACCAGATTGTAGGGCAACTTGGAATCCTAACTTATACAAAGATGGAGATTAAGGCCCAGAGCTTCTGATCTCTGGATGGTCATACCATGGAGGTACCCCTCAAAATGTGCTGTGGGACCCCTTGGAAGTCCCAACGCACTGACTACGCAGGAATTGGCTGAGAATGTTGTACTTCGAAGAGCAATTCCCATGTGTCTGGAGCCTTCCGACACTCTGAGTTAAAGTCGGAGACTTTGGATGGTTATGATTCACTTACCAGAATAGTTACGCAGGAAAAGGAAAAGTTAGAAGGATTAAAACCAGCTCTAACTCCTGATAACTATACTGCTAGCCTTTCAACTCCCACTGGACTCCCCGACTACCAGATTACCCCTACCCCCACCTGACTACGCCACTGACTACCCGACTCACCCCCCGTTCCGACTAACCCCGGCCCCCCCAACCGACCCTAACCCCTCACCTTCCTGCCACCCTGCCCTCTCACCCACTGCCACCCTAGCTCCTTCACTCACTTTTCTTATACACTCACCTTCTCTCTCTAGCTTTTCAAAGTGGTTTTAGGGCCTTTAAACTCTGCTTACCAAAAAAACGTCAGCTGGTCCCGTGAAAAGGGGACATGGCTTCGCTTCTGCCAACAATCCTGCATTATGAAGGAAGGACTCCCAGAATAGGTACATTCCACAATACTGAAGATACCCGGTTTGGAAATCAGGGCTAGAAATGCAGAGCTCTGGTGCAAGGTAAGAAAATAGGAGCAGAATGACCATCTGATGCCACTCCTCGGAAAATTCAGCCCTGAGACTCCAAGAGCTGAATTTTACCAGCCTTCTAAGAATGGGCTGGGAAGGTAGGGGGTGGCCTGTAAACTAGTGGAGAAAGGTGGGCAGGATGGGGGTGGGGTGGGAGGGATAGAGTGTGCATTGCCTTCCCGATGCCATGGAATTTTATTAGCGGTGGGGAAGGTCGTGGGTGGCCTTCCCGCCCAGAGGCCAATTGAGAACCTTCAGCAGCCAGTTAAGGAATACTTAAGTGCCTCTTCCCGCTGCTGCTGCCACCATTTTATAGTGGCTGGTGGTCCCCACACCACATGGGGAGACCGCCCAGTAAAAATTGGCTGCCTCCCTGCGGGTTGGAAGGTTGAGGGGAGCCCTCATGATCAGGCAAGTCTGTGGCCCATGGACGGGCCTCCAGCTGGTAAGAGCTGCCACCAAGAAACCAACGTCCCTGCCCTCAAGAACAACCATCCCCACCCCCTGTTCCATTTGGATTGCTGAAAGGGAAGGAGAGAAGATGTATGTGATGGTTGTGGTGTCCTGCTGAAAGAGCTGGAAAAGGTGGGGGATGATGCATTGAATACAGAGGGTGGTGAGTGGAAGGTGAGGACAGTGGGAGGTGGGGGGAATCCTATATCATGGTTCTGGGAGGGCGAAGGGTTGAGAGTAAAATTGCAGGAAATGAGACAGACATAGTCAAGGGCACTGTCAACCACTGTTGTGGGGGTTGGGGCTGGGGGCTGGCGGGGTTGTGGGGGGGTGGTGGGGGCGGGGGGGGCGGCTTTGGCAGGAGAGAGGGGACAATCCTTGGTTGAGGAAGAAGGAAGACATACCAGAAGTGCTGTTATGGAGGGTTGCATCATCAGCAAAAATATTATGGAGCTGGTGAAACAAGTGGAAGCGAGTCCTTACAGGAAGCAAGATGTTAAGAAGCATAGCTGTGGGAGTCAGTGGGCTTATACAAATATTTGTTGATAGCCAGCCCTCCAAAATGGAGACAGAGAAGTCAGGAAGGTAACAGTTACATATGGACAATGTGAAGATGAGACAGGTGGAAATTGGAAGCAAACTTAATGAAATTTTCCAGTTTAGTGTGAGTGCAGGAAATGGCACTGATACACTGTATTGGAAAAAGAACACAAGCAATAGGAGGAGTAGACCATATGGCCCGTTGAGCCTGCTCTGCCATTCAATATCATCGCTGATCTTGGGCTTCAACTCCATTTTCCTGCCTGATCGCCATATACCTCTATTCCCCAGCAGGCCAAATATCTGTCTATCCGAGCCTTAAATGTATTCAACGATGGAGCATCCACGACCCTCTGGGAGAGAGAATTCCAGGCCAGGATTTTACATTCAGCATGCGGGGGCAGGCCCGACACGCCGGAATGTAAAATGACACGCGATGACATCAGGCATACATCCCAATGTCATCGTGCAGTCTCGCAATGTTTCGTTCGGTGGACGCGCATCGATAATCAAAAGGCCTATTAAGACCAATAGCAACCTCATTAACCTGAAATTTATGCTGCCTAACGGTTGGCAGGCAGGCAAAAAGGCCAAGCAGCCTTTACATTTTGTTCAGAAACCTCATCCACGAACGGGGTGAGGTTTCCTAAAGCTCCTCTAAATTGAAGAAAAACTTGTCACATCTCATGTGACACAGTTACATGAGGGGACATGTTTCATTAACTTTTTAATGTTTTTAATAATTTCTTGAAAAAGTGCTTCAATCTACCTGAGGCAATTCCGTGTCTCAGGGAGATTGAAGCGCTCTTTCGCGTGCATGTGTGAAAGAGGAGCGCTGGACCTGGCTCTCCCTCCTCCCCCTGCTGCACAGGTGGCGCTCAGCGCTATTGCTCGCGATCCACGCTAGGTGGGCCTTAATTGGCGGTGCTGAGCTGATGGCGGGCGGAGGTCAGCCCAATGTGGGAAAAATTCAGGCCCCAAAGATTCACAATCCTTGGAGTCCTAAATGATCTGCCCCTTATCCCAAGACTGTGCCCCAATGTTTTAGATTCCCTGACCAGCAAAACCAATTTCAGTGTCTACCCTATGAAGCTCCTTCAGAATTTTGCAGGTTTCAGTCAGATCACCTCTCAATTTTCTAAACTCCCGAGAATATAAACCCAGTTTACTCAGCCTCCAATTACAGAACAACCCCCTCATCCCAGGGACAAAATTTGGTGAACCTTTGCTCTATCACCTCCAATGCAAGTATATCCTTTCTTTAATGTGGAGATCAAAATTGCACACAGTACTCCAGATGTGGTCTCACCAAAACCCTGTACAATTGTAGCAAGATGTCTTTATTCCTACACTCCAATCCCCTTGCAATAAAGGCCAACATTCCATTTGCCTTCCTAATTACTTGCTGCACCTGCATTTTAACTTTGTGTTCCTTGTGCAAACACACTCAAGCCTCTTTGAACGTCAACACTTACAGGTTTCACACCTTTAAAAAAAAAGTATTCTGCTTTTCTATTCTTAAGGATCAAAGTGAATAACTTCACATTTCCCTTCATATACTCCATATGCCACCTGCTGTCCACTCACTTAACCTGTCTATATCTCTTTGCAGCCTCTATGTCCTCCCAACAGCTTACCTTTCCACCTAGCTTGGTATCATCAGCAAACTTAGATATATTATTCTCTGTCTCTTCATCCAAGTCATTAATATAAATTGTAAATAGCTGAGGCTCCAGCATTTGTCCTTACAGCACTCCACTACTTACTGCCTACCAACCTGAAAAAGTGCTGTTTATGCCCAGCCTCTGTTTCCTATCCATTAACCAATCCTCTATCCATGCTAATATATTACCCACTACTCCATGAGCCCTTATCTTTCCTTTTGTGTGGCACCTTATTGAATGCCTTTTGGGAATCCAGGTATACAACATCTACTGGTTCCCCTTTATCTACCCATCCTCAAAAAATTCTAATAAATTTGTCAAATGGGATTTCCTTTTAGTAAAACATACGATCATGCTTAATAGAAGTAGGCCATTCAGCCCCTCTAGCCTGCTCCGCCATTCAATAAGATCATGGCTGATCTGTTTATGTTTCAAATTCCACATTCCCATCTAACCCCTTTAATCTTTGATTCCTTTGCCTAACAAGAATCTATTTACCTCCACCTTAAAAATATTCAATGACCCCGCCTCCACCACCTTCTGAAGCAGAGAATTCCAAAGTAGCATGACCCACTGAAAGAAAAAAATTCTCATCTCTGTCCTAAATGGGCGACCCCTAATTTTAAAACAGTGCCCCCTAGTTCTGGATTCACCCACAAGAGGAAACATCCCTTCCACATCCACCTTGTTGAGACCGTTTAGGATCTTATATACTTCAATTAAGTCACTCTTCTAAACGCCAGTGGAAACAAGCCCAGTCTCTCCAACCTTTCCTCATAAGGCAACTTGCTCATTCCAAGTATCAATCTAGTAAACCTCCTCTGAACCGCCTCCAACACATTTACATCTTTCCTTAAATAAGATGATCAAAACTGCGCACAATATTCGAGATGTGGTCTCACCAATGCCCTGTAAAGCTGAAGCATAACATCCTTACTTTTATGTTCAATTCCTCTCGTAATAAAAATTAGCATTCCATTGGCCTTCTTAACTATTTTATGTTCCTGCATACTAACTTTTTGTGACTCCTGCACTAGAACACCTAGATCCCTCTACATCTCAGATTTCTCCGTTCTCCGTTTAAGTAATACCGTGCTTTTTTTAAATTCTTCCAGCCAGTGAACAACTTCACATTTGCCCACCTTATACTCCATCTACCAGATTTTTGCCCACTCACTCAACCTATCTATATCCCTCTACAACCTCCTTATTTGCTCTTCACAACCTACTTTCCTACCTATCTTTGTGTCATCTGCAAATTTAACTACCATGCCTTCTCTCCCCTCATCTAAGTCATTGATATAAATTGTAAAAAGTTGAGGCCCCAGCACAGATCCCTTGTTCTAATCGTACTATGCTTTTCTTAGTGCATTAAGACTGACTTAATAATACATTTCAGCATTTTCCCAACAACTAATGTTAGGCTAACTAGCCTCTAGTTCCCTGTTTGCTCTTTCCCTCCTTTATTGAAAAGCAGTGTAACATTTGCCAATTTCCAAACTAGTGGGGCTGTTCTCAAATCGAAGCAATTTTGGAAAATCATAGCTAGCCCATCCATTAGCTCTGCAGCTATTTCTTTTAGAACCTTAGGGTGTAAGCCATCAGATTCTGTAGATTTGTCACATTTTAGTCCCTTAAGTTTCTCCAATACTTTTTCTCTGATGATATTAAGTTCCTTAATATCCTAACTTTTTTTTAGCCCCTAGGTTACCATCTATTTCTGGTAGTGTCTCCAACTGTGAAGACGGGCACAAAATATTTGTTCGATGCCTCTGCCATTTCCTTGTTTCCCATGATAATTTTTTTCTGTCTCTGCTTCTAAGGGACCTGTCCCTCCACCTATCTTTGTATCATCTGCAAACTTAGCCAGGGTGCCCTCAGTTCCTTCATCTAGATCATTAATGTATAAAGTGAAAAGTTGTAGTCCCAACACTGACCCCTGCGGAACTCCACTAGTCACCGGCCACCATCCTGAGAAGGACCCCCTTATCCCCACTCTCTGCCTCCTGCCAGACAGCCAATCTTCTATCCATAGATAAAAACAAAAAGCTAAAAGCTACTGCGGATGCTGGAAATCCAAAACAAAAACAGAATTACCTGGAAAAACTCAGCAGGTCTGGCAGCATCGGTGGAGAAGAAATCAGTTAACGTTTCAGGTCTCCATGACCCTTCGGCAGAACTGTAGCATAGTTAGGAAAAAGGTGAAATATAAGCTGGTTTATGGTGGGGGTGGCGGGGGGAGAGAGAAGTTGAGGGTGTGGTGATTGTGGAGATAAGCAAGCAGTGATAGGAGCAGATAATCAAAAGATGTCACAGACAAAAGGATCAAAGAGGTGTTGAAGGTGGTGATATTGTCTAAGAAAAGTGCTAATTAAGAATGGAAGACAGGACACTCAAGGTACAGCTCTAGTGGGGGTGGGGTGGAAAGACTAACAAAGTTTTAGTTTTAGATTTAAAAATAATGGAAATAGATGGGAAAAGAAGAATCTATATAAATTATTGAAAAAAAAGGGAGGTGGGAGAAACGGGGTGGGGTTGGGGGGAGGGGGAGTTTAAGATCTAAAGTTGTTGAATTCAATATTCAGCCCGGAAGGCTGTAAAGTGCCTAGTCGGAAGATTAGGTGCTGTTCCTCCAGTTTGCGTTGGGCTTCACTGGAACAATGCAGCAAGCCAAGGACAGACATGTGGGCAAGAGAACAGGGTGGAGTGTTAAAATGGCAAGCGACAGGGAGGTTTGGGTCTTTCTTGCAGACAGACCGCAGGTGTTCTGCAAAGCGGTCGTCCAGTTTGCGTTTGGTCTCTCCAATGTAGAGGAGACCGCATTGGGAGCAACTAATGCAGTAGACTAAGTTAGGGGAAATGCAAGTGAAATGCTGCTTCACTTGAAAGGAGTGTTTGGGCCCTTGGACGGTGAGGAGAGAGGAAGTGAAGGGGGAGGTGTTGCATCTTCTGCGTGGGCATGGGGAGGTGCCATAGGTGGGGGTTGAGGAGTAGGGGGTGATGGAGGAGTGGACCAGGGTGTCCCGGAGGGAACGATCCCTACGGAATGCCGTCAGGGGGGGTGAAGGGAAGATGTGTTTGGTGGTGGCATCATGCTGGAGTTGGCGGAAATGGCGGATGATCCTTTGAATGCGGAGGCTGGTGGGGTGATAAGTGAGGACAAAGGGGACCCTATCATGTTTCTGGGAAGGAGGAGAAGGCGTGAGGGAGGATGCGCGGGATATGGGCCGGACACGGTTGAGGGCCCTGTCAACGACCGTGGGTGGAAAACCTCGGTTAAGGAAGAAGGAGGACATGTCAGAGGAGCTGTTTTTGAAGGTAGCGTCATCAGAACAGATGCAATGGAGGCGAAGGAACTGAGAGAATGGGATGGAGTCCTTACAGGAAGCTGGGTGTGAGGAGCTGTAGTCGAGGTAGCTGTGGGAGTCGGTAGGCTTGTAATGGATATTGGTGGACAGTCTATCATCAGAAATTGAGACAGAGAGGTCAAGGAAGGGAAGAGAAGTGTCAGAGATGGACCATGTGAAAATGATGGAGGGGTGGAGATTGGAAGCAAAATTAATAAATTTTTCCAGGTCCCGACGAGAGCATGAAGCAGCACCGAAGTAATCATCGATGTACCGGAGAAAGAGTTGTGGGAGGGGGCCGGAGTAGGACTGGAACAAGGAATGTTCCACATACCCCATAAAGAGACAGGCATAGCTGGGGCCCATGCGGGTACCCATAGCCACACCTTTTATTTGGAGGAAGTGAGAGGAGTTAAAGGAGAAATTGTTCAGTGTGAGAACAAGTTCAGCCAGACGGAGGAGAGTAGTGGTGGATGGGGATTGTTGGGGCCTCTGTTCAAGGAAGAAGCTAAGGGCCCTCAGACCATCCTGGTGGGGGATGGAGGTGTAGAGGGATTGGACATCCATGGTGAAGAGGAAGCGGTTGGGCCCAGGGAACTGGAAATTGTTGATGTGGCGTAAGGTGTCAGAGGAATCACTGATGTAGGTGGGAAGGGACTGGACAAGGGGAGAGAGAAGGGAGTCAAGATAACGAGAAATGAGTTCCGTGAGGCAGGAACAGGCTGACACGATCTTCTATCCATGCTAGTACCTTGCCTCTAACACCATGGGCTCTTATCTTACTGAGCAGCCTCCTGTGCGGCACCTTGTCAAAGGCCTTCTGGAAGTCCAAGTAGATAACATCCATTGGCTCTCCTTTGTCTAACCTACTCGTTACCTCCTCAAAGAATTCTAACAGATTTGTCAGGCATGTCCTCCCCTTGATGAAACCATGCTGACTTTGCCCAATTTTACCATGCACTTCCAAGTATTCTGAAATCTCATCCTTAATAATGGACTCTAAAATCTTACTAACGACCGAGGTCAGGCTAATCGGCCTGTAATTTCCTGTCTTTTGCCTCACTCCCTTCTTAAACAGGGGGGTTACATTAGCGATTTTCCAGTCCTCTGGGACCCTCCCTGACTCGTGATTCCTGAAAGATCACCACTAACGCCTCCACTATCTCTTCAGCTATCTCCTTCAGAACTCTGGGGTGTAATCCATCTGGTCCAGGTGATTTATCCACCTTCAGACCTTTCAGTTTTCCTAGCATCTTCTCCATGGTAATGGCCACCATACTCACCTCTGCCCCCCCGACTCTCTTGAACTTTGGGGATGTCACTCGTGTCTTCCACTGTGAAGACTGACGCAAAGTACCTATTCAGTTCCTCCGCCATTTCTTTGTTCCCCACTACTTCTCCAGCGTCATGTTCCAGCGGCCCAATGTCCACTTTTGCCTCTCTCTTACCCTTTATATATCCAAAAAAACTCTTGCAATCTTCTTTTATATTACTAGGTAGTTTACCCTCATATTTAATCTTCTCCCTCCTTATTTCTTTTCTAGTTGTCCTCTGTTGGTCTTTGTACAGTGTCACATGAGGGGACATGTTTTAGAAGTGTTCAAAACCTTTATTTAAAACTTTAGCACTGAAACAAATCTCCCTGAGGCACCTCCATGCCTCAGGGAGGTCTCTGTGCTCTTTCACGCGCTTGCGCTAAAGAGCGCAGGGAACCTCTCAGGGAACCCCCTGCCCGCACAGGGACCGCCCAGCGATTCCGGGTGAGCGTCACGCTGGGCGGGCCTTAATTGGCCGGCCCACGTAAAATGGCGGCGCGTCCCCAATTGGGGGCGCCAATCGGGTGTACGCCCGCCCCGCACAACACCCGCACCCCCCAACCGCCCCAATGGGGGGAAATTTCTGGCCCAAGTCTCTCATCATTTAGATCACAAGGAGAAATGAGTGTCTCATAATTCAATGGAAATGATTCCCCCTAGACATAAACACAGCTAATCTTTGTGGATGAACAGTCTTTTAATTCCACTTTTAGAAGCATTTATTATAGTTTAGTTTCACTTCTTTTTCTTTTTAAAAAAAGAAAAAAAAAGGGAGAAAAGCATTTGCAGGGCTGTAGGGCATTTTTTTTAATACACACTTTTGCCCAGTGGAAGAACTTTGTGTTCAGTAAGAGAAGTGATGTAAATTGAGGCTTTTCTTTCCCAGGATCCCCAACTTGGTGGCATCCAGCACTGTCAATTAACTAAAGGTGTAGCACAAAAATTAAAAAAAAATAAAACTTGCTTTACTCTGCCACAACACTCTTAGCCCTAATTTCAGGAGAACACACGCTACTGCAGCAGTGTAATATTCTTTCCATTTTCCAAACCAACTGACCTTTAGCCTTTTGAGTGTGATGGTAAATTTAGAACTAAACTTCAACACCTTAAAAAGCACCAGTTTCCAATTTAGCCTCAGCAGATGGAAATACATTTATACCAGTGCAACTAAACAAAATAGTTCAGGTCAGTTTCAAATTTGTTTTGAAAAGTGAGATCAAATTTGGGTAATTGAACTTGTGCTGTTCCCATCCAAATTGTCAATTGCATTCAATCAACAGCTTGCTAATATAAGCAAATAAGCAACTGTTGATGTATCAATGGTTTAGATTAAATTTTGCCCTGAAACTCCACTTATGAGGTGTATCCATGGTAACTGCCATTTTCCCACCAAAGTTAGAATGGCTGATTAGAAGAATCCCTGAGGAAATTCCAGGCAATAACTATAACCAAGTGAACAGCTGATCTATTCAGCAACAAACGCTGTATAATACATGGGGAATAAGTCAGTTATTGAACTAAAATAGGACATGGGCAGAGTACTAAACTGTGAAATATCATTTACATTAAGAGTATTATATATTTTACATTAGATATTTAATAGTGTTACACAGCATATTGGAATAATGGAATGCAACTTTGATTACCCCAGCTATCACGTATAAAATATAAGGAATACGAGGAATAGTCTATACAGCCCCTCGAGCCTGCTCCGCTATTCAATAAAATCATGGCTTATCTGATCTTGGCCTCAACTCCACTTTCCATAACCCTTGACTCTCCTATACTTAAAAAAATCTATCTTGGCCTTGAATATATTCCATGACTCAGCCTCCACTTTGAAGATTCACAATTCTCAGAAGAAATTCCTCATCATCTCCATAAATGGGCAACCCTTAATTCTGAAACTATGGCCTCTAGTTCTAGGTTCCCTCATGGGGAGAAACTTCACTCAGCAATCCCTTTTAATCTTAAATGTTTCAAACAGATGCCTTATTCTTCTAAACTATTGAACCTTTTCTCATAAGACAACTCCTTCATTCCAAGGTTGAACATAATGAACCATCTCTGAAATGCCTCCGATGCAAGTATGTCCCCCTTTAAATAAGGGGACCAAAACTGTACGTAATAATCTAGATGTGGTCTCACCATCACTCTATACAGTTGTAGCAAGACTTCCCTACTTTTATACTGCATCCTCCTTGCAACAAGGGGAACATTCTAGTTGGTTTCCTAATTACTTGCTCCACCTGCATACTTTATTTTTGTTTTTGTGTATAAGGACTCACATCCCTCTATACCGCATTTAAAAAACATTTTGCTTTACTGTTCTTAATCCCTCACACTTTCCCACGTTATACTCCACCTGACAAATTTTTGCCCATTCACATTATCCCTTTGCAGACCCTTAGTGTTCTTCACAACTTGCTTTCCCATCTATCTTTATATCGCCAGCAAATTAGACTACAATACTTGGTCCCTTCATCCCAAGTCATTACGATAGGTTGCAAATACTTGAGGCCCCAACTGATTATAGTTCGCCAACCTGGAAATGACTCATTTATCCTAGGCTGAATTTTCTTCTCGTCAGGGCGGTTGTGCGGGGGCAGGTGGGAGCGAGTGCAAACCCGATCGGCATCCCCGATTGGGTGCGCGCCGCCATTTTACATGGATGGGCCAATTAAGGCCCGCCCAGCTATGCATTCCCTGTGTGAGCTGGGGGGATTCCCGCAAGAGCGTAGAAATCTCCCTGAGGCACGGAAGTACCTCAGGTAGATTAGTTTAAGTTCTGGAAAATTTAATAAAGGTGAAAAATTTTTTTAAGGAAATGCCCCCTCCTGTGAAACTGTCACATGAGCTGGCACATGTCCATTAATTTTTCAAATTTTTAAATTAATTAATCCTTCATGAAACCTCATCTCGCCCGTTGATGAGGTTTCATGAAAAATGCGAAGGCCGCCTGGGCTCTTCGCCTGCCCGCCAACCTTAAGGATGGATGGGCAGCATTAACAACTTTAATTACTTTGTTAATGGCCTTAATAGGCCTTTGACAGTTCGGCCGTCGGCTGCGTGCCCGCCGAACTGACAAACTAATTGATGTGCAGTGATGTCGGGATACCCGCCCGACGTCACCGTGCATCATTTTACGCGTCGGCGAGTGGGCCCCGTCCCCGCTCGCCGACAGGAAAATTCTTCCCCCGTCTTATTTATTTCTCTCCCTCTATCTACGTTTTCTGTTAGTTAGTCAATCCTTTACACGTGATAATATATAATCCCCAACACTACGAGCTTTACCTTGTGTAGTAATCTTTTCTGTGGCACCTTATCAAATGCCTTCTGGAGATCCAAATACATTACATTTACTGGTTCCCCAATATCCACCCTGCTTGCCACATTCTCAAAGAACTCTAATAAATTTGTCAAACACGATTCCCCTTTCATAAAAAACCATATTGACTCTGCCTGATTGTATGCTGATTTTCTAGTGTCATGCTACTATTGCCTTAATAATAGATTCCAGCGTTGTTCCAATACAGATGTTAAGCTAACTGGCCTATAGTTTCCTGCTTTCTGTCCCCTTCCTTCCTTGAATAGGGGCATTATATTTGTGATTATCTAATCTGCTGGGACCTTTTCAGAATCTAGGGAATTTTAGAAGATTATAAACAATGCATTCACTATTTCTGCCACCACTTCTTTTATGATCCTAGGATGTAGGCCATCAGGCCCAGGGGACTTGTCCCATTAGTTTGTCTAAGTCCGCTTAGCCCGTTTGCCTGCCCACCAACCGTAAGGTTGGACAGACAGCAAAAAATTTAAGTTAATTGATGCTTTAATGGCCTTAATAGGCCTTTTAATTGTCAGCGGGTGCGCTGCCAATTCCTGAGTGTGCCCGCCAACCGAACTATTGCATGACTGCGCGTTGACATCGGGATGCTCGCCTGGCGTCAACACGCATCATTTCACGCTCGAACAGGTTGGGCGGGCGCCTGCCCGCTGAGGTGAAAATTCTGCCCATAGTCTTTCTTTCGCAATGGATTATATCTTTGTTGAGAATTATGAAATATCTGTTTAAATGCCTGCCAATGCTTATCCACCATCATACTTTTTAAATTTATTTTCCCAGTCCACTTTAGGCAATTCTACTTTCATACCTTTGCAACTGCCGTTAAGTTTAAGACAATAGTGTCAGGCCCAAGTTTCTAAACCCTCAAACTAAATGTGAAATTCTATCATGCTGTGATCACTCTTCCCTAGAGGATACTTTACCATGAGATCATTAATTAATCCTGCCTCCTTATACATTACCAGATCTAAAATTGACTATTCCCCTGTTGATTCTACAACTTGTTGTTCTAGGAAACTGTGCCAAATACATTCTATGAACTCATCCTCAAGGTTACTTCGCTGAAGTTCCCTACATTCCGAATCTCAGCTGCTCTCCTCGTGGAAGTCTTCAGGTTCTTCCTCTCAGGGAAGATGGCAAATTTCCTTGAGCCACTGTGTGTATTTTCTAGTAATTAGTTGAGATCTACATTAGCAGAGGCCGAGAAGCAAATGACTCAACAAACCCTCTTGACTACAGCTAATGTGCGGTCTTAGGGAAAGTACAAGTAAATTAATATAGTGTACTGATCCATGTAAAATATACAGAATGTATCAGAATAATTATGCTTTAATCATGAAACCATTTCATTGATCTCTGTACACTGAATTTCTTAATCCTGTTCTGAAGAGCAGTAATTCCAGCAGAACAATGGGAAATAGTTTGTGTTTATCAATATCAACTTCAGTTCAGAAGAAAATTTATCTGATGGGACTTTAAAAAAATATATTTGGAGAAAAGGTTAAATGAGTACCTATGGCAAGCACTTGAGAGCTAGTAATCATAATAGATAAATTTATAGCCATACAGGCTTGGATAGATGGCTAGCTGTTCCTAGGATGCTTTTCTTCCCAAAAGCAAAATTGATAAAATAAATCTTGGAGCTTGATGTAGCACAAATAAGTGTTAGAGTTATCATTATACATTATAAAGCATTTCCTAAAATTGATCAGGTGTGATGCTGAGACTTTCAAGTTTCACAGACAGTACTACACCAATAATTTTTTAGTCATATTGTAAGTCACTTTCTGTGCTGACACTTCATCTTCCACTGAGGTTGGGGTGGGTAGGGTGCAGGGGATGTCTGCAGCCCACTGCCTGAAAGAGTAGCAAAGACAGAAACCCTCAGCGCATTAAAAAAGCTCACATATGCGCTTAAAAGTGCCACATCCTGCATGGCTTCAGATCAAGAGCTGGTGTGGCATTAGGCTGGATAGCTCTTTTCCAGCTGGCACAGACATGATGAGTCAAATGGTCTCCTCTGTGCCGTGAATTTTCTGTTGCAAACAGCAATAATAATTATTTTATATTTACGGCAAAGAGAAAAATTAAGAGGGATAATTGTTCCTGTGCTTGTTCTTTAGTACCTCCATTGCCTTGGTCCTTTGAGTAGCAATACCATTGGAACTTATTATTTCTCCAATTGCCTAACAATGGAATGTGGATTATGTGATAAGACTTTAAAAATAGGGAATGAGAAAAACACTTTAAAAAAGGATGGGCAATGTGTTAGAACAATGAACTTCCAGCATTGCAGTTGGGGAGTCCAATATGGATTTGAGAAATTTTAACCCAATCCCAAATGAGCACAGGCCCACAACACAAAACTGCCCTAACTTTGCAATGTCATTTCAGAATGAACTTGAATTTATAGAGCCATTCCTGACCGCAGGATGTCCCAAAGCACTTCACAGCCAATTAAGTACTTTTGAAATGCAGTTGCCGCTGTAATGTAGGGAAAGATTTAGAGAGGCCATGGAGATGGGAAATGGATGTGGTAGAGTAGAAAGAGCTTTCCTGTCAGCTGTCACTTGGGAGTGCTTGTTGCTTACAATGAGCACTTGAAATTGGAAATTCGCTTATAACATTAATCCTGGCCCTTATATATGTATATGGTTTTGACTGAGGCTGCTTATTTTTTAAATTTATGTTCTTTCACTCAATGCACTCTTGGGGTGAAATATGAAATATTAAGCAAAACCCAGGTTCCAACATCCAACTATTATTAAAAAAAACATCAACATGCTATTAAAAAAAGGACTATGGTCATACATCACTGTTATTTATTGGTTTACAACTTAATTTCAATGGAATCTGAAGGAATAAGCAATACATTTTATAACATTTGTTCAACAAAAATATAACAAATATGTACACTGATAAAAGTACGAAAAAAGCATACAGACACCACTGTCTTTCTAAAAGACATAAGTTACAAGTAGTATCAAAAGTATGAGAAAAACATTAGTTGATTACGTTATACTTTACAATGACTTTTTTTTGTGAATCGACATGTGCAGAATATTTCTCTAATACCGGTATGCTTACAATGATTGTGCAGCTTATTCAATATGCCTAACGCCCAATTTGATAATACATAGTCCATGAAGTGCACTCCAGTTTTTTTTATATTTATATATATATATATAAAAATAAAGCCCAAATTACCATTAACAAATGACTTTGTGAAAAAATGCAAACAATCACCTAAGCTTGATGAGTTTTAAATTAGATTTAAATAAAGCACTGAAAAGATTTGCTACTATGAATACTACACAATCTTGTTGAACAAACTGATCAATATGATCAGCTAAATTTTCAAACAGTCACAGATTAGGACAAGCAGATGCAAGCCACACTGTAATCTGAATATAAAGAAAACTAATCCGGATATAGTTTATCTTTTTTGTATCTCCATTTATTTACACTTCAGAGGCAGGAACCCCTTTAGTCCTTTAATAAGGAAGTTTCTGGTGATCATAATACTGTACTTGTTTAATTTACTACTTGGTTTCAAAAGCCTTGTTGCCCCTACTATTAACTAAAGGCACAGGGAACCATTCCCAAGATTCCTGACCAAAACTGATGGCCAATCACAATCCGGGAAACAAATTAATTCTGGCAAAAATAATTAAATATAATAACTTGAACTTGCTCACCTTGTAAACTTTTCTCACTAAATAAGGTGAAGACAATGCCACAGTGAAATTATTTTTAAAAAGTCAAGTATGTCATTAAACAACTGCTAGCCAATGCAAGAAATAAAGACTTCTGAGGTTTCTCTTCACAAAAATAAAGTTTTTTCCAGTCATTTTTATGATAATATGCACATTCAAATAACTAGACCACCAAATAAGTAGAATCTACTAGATTTTTGAGTGCCTTAAAGTAGTAATTCTGGGGGCGAATGGTTCTGTATCCACCATTCAATAGGAAAGATGGGATTAGTTACCTAATGCAAAAAATGAATTTGCAGTGATTAAAAATTAACAGAGTTAAATTGTACACTCAGCAACTGAGAAAAAATTCCTGCACAGTTCAAGAGCCCAAGCAAATACTGGTATATTTAAATAGATTTTTAAGCAATCGCACATCACAAGCACTTTGAATGATCAGCATATCTGAAGTGTTGCTCTGACAGTGAACTGATGAACCATTGATTTGATTCAATTCCTCAAAAGCCACTTCTGTAGAAGTAAAAGCCATCTTCACCCGTCCTTGGCTTAATGGAAAACAGCTGCCTAATCCAGACAGACACCCGTCATACGTGTGTGCACAGTGTTTGAGAAGCATATTCATGAATTTATACCACCTTATGATATATTCTGCTCCATGACTGCACAAGGCACAGTGAGCAATAAGAATAATTAACAAATGGAGCTGGACAATACGCTGAGGGTGGGCTCCCTGAATACCAACGTAAATGTCAGGGGTGAGCCCACCTCCGGTTGAACAGCTTGCCCGGCTTTAATTTTTCGCTGATGGGCCAATTGGAGGCCAGCAGCTCTGCATTACTAGCAATGCCACCAGGTGCAGTGGCCACTGCAGGTCCTGCAGCTTAGTCAAGGAAAGGGTGTTCAGTGACAGACCCGGACCTCCAGGCAAATTCAGGATCTCAGGTTGGCAGGCCCCAGCTAGGGAGATGAGGGGGTGGGGAGCATGTTGGACAGGGCAGGGCAGGGGTAATGATGGATGCGAAACGGAAAAACTGGAAGGGAGCCTCCAACTGCCATTAGGGATCTGGAAAGGAGAAAACCCACCTCTTTCACTGGCCAGCAGCCCACAGGGACAAACCTGTCATGCAGGCCTCTCTTGCTGTCCATTAAACCTAAGCGGTGGCTGGTTGAGGCCCTTAACTTTGCATTAATTGCCGACTTAAGGGCTTCAATTCAGCCACAGTCAGGCAGCTCGCCCGATGCTTTTCCCGCTATTCATAAAATTGCGGCAGGGCAGCTGACTGGCAGCAGGCAACGGCCAATGGCACGGCAGCCTATTTTACGGGTCCATCCACCTGCCTTCTCGCTCTCGGGTACCCCTTAAAATCCAGCCAATTATGTCACTAAAATCAGTCATTAATAGATGTGTCAACATGACTTCGATTAAAATTGAACTAATGCTAATTTAATGGGAATTACTAACTGTAGTATAAACATATTGAGGAGAAATGGAATATGTTATATCCCATTTGTGGAGCAATTCATAATTTATAACACAATATATAATTTACAGCTCTTATTACGCCACTACCTGTGTAGCATTACCTGATTTAAGGACTGCTAACCCAAACCAGTCCAGTTATTTGTACACTATGCTCATATTCCAATTATTCACAAGAGATTAAATTATAATGCAAATAATTAATTAAAATTACCATAGAGCCTAACGTCTAATACTTCCAAAATTAAAAAAAAAGAATTTGGCAAGAATAAATTTACCAAGTACTGCACTTCAGATAGCTGGGTTGAGTGCTGCTTTACAAGCCTGGAAAACTGAAGTGTATTTGATTTAATAACTGTTCACTCAAAGACAACATGGACAGGTCCTCCTGGTCTTGCCACATGCAGCACATGACACACTGAAGATGTACTTTAAGGCAGAAAGAATGAAAAAAGCAGCTGCCTGCATTCTGAAAAAGGAAACATGTGGTCCTTAGCAGTTCTGTGTTCCAAAGTCACAGTGGTAACCTGAAATGTTCCAAGGGTCAAACTGCAGAAACTTGTTCTTCTTCTGTAAAATGGAGGAGATGTGATTATTTCACATTCATAATAGAATTACAATACCCAATTTAAACCTCTTGCATCAAGACTAAATCAAAAGCATGAGACATTTCTATTTAAAGAAGCGGTTAAGATAATGAGCACAAAGTCATTTCTATGTGGCTATTTTATGCATATAAATAAATGTTACCACATTCAGAAATAAATCAGAAGTAAAGCAGTTGTCTGAATTGTTTTGAATGTTGAAAACCAAAGTCAGTGAAGGCTCCAAGGTTAGATTATTGTTTCAAATCTGAAACATGTAAATTATCTCTATCATTGATTGTAGAGTGTGGTTTTATTCGATGTTGTATTCTTTTAGTGTTGACGATGTTGGTATTAACTGTCAATGATATGTCATGTTCTTCATACCGAGGGATTAAAAGCTGATTGACAATTGCAATATAATTCTTGCAGAAGAATTAAAGAGAAATTATTTGCAGTTGATTAGCAGGAAATTGTTGATCTAGGAAATATTATAAAAGTGAACAAGAGAATCCTGTTCCCTGCAATAGACAAACACAGACAAAGCATACTTGTAACCATACTTCCAGGTAATAAAGCACCTCAACTACTGCTAAAGGAATTGGCAATGAGAAAAATCTGGTTAAAAACTAGATAATTGCTTGGTAGTACAGAACTTGAGCATTGTTGTAAAAAGAAACGGTGTCGCAACTTTTCATCTTGCACTCATCAGTCCAGATGCAAGCAGGCCAATTTCAAAGGGAATAACAATATATACTGCACGAGAAAAGGATACTAATTGGTTGGCAAGTGGACTCTGATTAGCCATGGTGTTGCCATAGAGAATCCACCAGGGAAGTTATTCTCCCAAGCTTTCAGTCAGAGTCAATTTACCTTTATCGAATTTAAGCAAAAGCTTGGGGGAATAACTGTTCTCTGATGCATTCTCCATGGCAACGCCTGACCAGAGTCCACATGCCAACCAATCAGCGCTATTTTCTCATGCAGTATAAATTGTTGTTCCCTAGAAATTTGGTATTCTTGCGTCTGTCCAGATGAGTGCAAAATGTTAAGCTTCAATAGCATGTCTCTTTTTTTAGCAATATACAAAAATTAGATAGATGTATTTAACTAACTATATTAGTTCTAGGGTTGTAAAAGGAGGATGCGGAGCTTAGTACATCATTACACTCAATTACAATACATTACTATATTAAAGAGAAAAATAAATCACCTCAGAGTATGAACAGTGTAACAATGAAAGAGTAATTGGGTTTTAAATGTGAAAGAAATATTTAAAAAGGAAGCTAAAATGTAATATGTGCGTTAAATGGATAACTGAAAAATATTTTAAAATGTAACAGAAAACAGTAACTGTTAGACTGAAAACTACTTTCATACTGGGATCTTCATTGACAACTGAGCTAGTGCTCAGCTGCCAATGAGTTACATAATCTATAAAATAAGATGAGTCCTCTGCACTAATTGTGCTTGTTGTCATCAGATCCAAAAGTGTATCAGAAGTTCCGTTGTTTTCAAATTAGTGAGGGCAGAAAGGCCTTGAATTGAGCTAGCAGCAAGATTAATAAAAGCCTCTGCATTAAAACTGATGTATACTCTACATATTCATTATTTTAAAAGCCTAATTAGTTCAGTGAAAGAATTCTTTTTTGATAAACCTATAGAAATAAATAAAATGCTGGATAGCGCAGTACATTGGGGATCAATGTCTCAGAGCGGCGAGGCATAGGCATGGCCTGGCATTGTGCTAAATTCCTAACCTTAGTTGCTCTGTCACGGGAATTAGTCAAGCCTTGGCCAGACATTTCTAGAAAGAGCAGAAGGGAAAGAAAATCAGGAGCGCTGTCCCTTGCAATTTGCTGAGAGCCTTCTGGCAGCCTGATTAGATTAGTTTTGATGGGATACTTTAAATAGACCACTCAAAAAAAAGTCACTATATTCATACTCATAGCTGGAACTGATGTGACATTGATTAGATAAAGGAAAAAGAGAAAAGTTGAGGTTTATCCCAAAAATACAGGCAAAAACTTCTAGTGCAAAGATGGTTTAAAGGATTTTGCTCAAAGGTGACTAAATTTTCAAATATTTAATTCTACTTTGTAACACAAGATGTTCTATGTCATTTACTGCTAAAGTGATTTCAGCTACCACACAAAATTACTGAATTAATGTTAGACCAATGAATACTGACTAATTACAAGAGCCCACTTATTTTACTTTTAAGGGTTCTTACAGATGGGCAACCTACCATCATCTTCGTTATCTTGAAGATCCTGATGGTTAAGCTGTACTAGTCTAGGGTTGGACTCAGAGATTTTGTGCCACTGAGGTAGGCCCAGAGCTTTAGGCTGGTTGCTTGATGTAGGTTGGTTAGCAATGGGAACCGGCGACAGTCTAGTTGGGTCACACGTCTGTGTTACCATCCGTGACCTTTGCAATGCCACGTTATAGTCTGGAGGTTTTAAGCGTGGATGGTGGTGTCCTCCTTCCTTAACATCTGCTATTGGAATTCCCACGTATCCCGGAGGAGTGGGTGGTGGCTCTCTATATCTACCATCCCTTTGCGCTGCAGTAACACAATACACTAGCATAAGAGATAATCATTGTTACATTAATGAGGTTCATGAAAGAAAAAGTCAATGAGATTAAAAAATTTAAAGATATGAAATGTTAGGAGATTAAAATATATAAAAATAATTTCTAAACTGAAATAAATTAACAGCAGCAACAAAATCTAATCTAAAATTAGCAGAGTTACAGCATACAAAGAAAACTAGCATATTCTTATACAAAAGTAAAATACTGCAGATACTGGACATCTGAAATAAAATCAGAAAAGGCTGGAAACACTATGCAGGTGTGGCAGCATCCATGGAGAGAGAAAGAGAGTTAACATTTCAGGTTGATGACTTTTGATCAGAAATGAAACGTTAACTCTTTCTCTCTCCACGGATGCTGTCAGACCTGCTGAGTATTTCCAGCTTTCTCTACTTTTATATAGCATATCCCTACATTAAATTCTGATTAAGATAAAGAAATAGAATCATAAAATCTTACAGAAGGATGACGTTTGGTCCACCATACCTATATGACACTTTGAAGGAGCTATACAATTAGTCCCACCTCTTCATCCCCTGCTCTTTCACCAAATCTTTCATTTTAAAATACATATCCAATTCTTTTTCAAAGTTACTATTGAATCTTCCTCCATAGCCCTTTCAGGCAATGCACGGCAGATCATAACTCGCTGCATAAAACATTTCACCTTATTTACCCTCTTTTTTTGCCAATTAACTTAAATCTGTATCCTCTGGTTACTGATCCAACCCCAGTGAAAACATTTGTCCTTATTTTATCAAAACCCCTCATTAATTTTCAGCACTTCTATTAATTCCCCCTTTAGCATTCTCTGCTCTGAGAAGAATAATACTAGCTTCTCTAATCTCAATACATAATTGAGGAACTTCAATTCTGGTACGTCTCCTCTGCCCCTCACTGAGGCCTTGATGCTCTTCTAAAGTGCTTAGAATAAGATACATTACTCTAACTGAGGCCTAACCAGTGATTTATATAGCATAATTCCCTTTTTGCATTCTATGCCTTTGTGTATAAAAAAAGGATTCAATATATTTTTTCAACTATTTTATCAACTAGTCTTCCCACCTTGAAAGATTTGTGCATGTGAACCCCCAGGGAAATGCCTTATGTTTCCTTTCATATCCTAGGTATACTGAAGCACTTGCCATGAGAAAAACTAAGAGAACAAACTTAAGCCCTGTTATGCCTGTCCATGATGATAATGTAACTATAATACCTCATTACTGTTCTAACTTGAGATAAGTTAAATTGAATCCAAAACTATTGCATTATTGTGATGTATTAAGTGGCATGACACAATGCCATATATATTCAATGTCGCAATCATCTTTATGCCTTTACCTATATCACTATTACTCTGACGTATTCCAGGCATGCTTTAAGTTCCTTTACACTATAGGCTTTACACAAAATTTCAAAGTTCGGGGTGACAAGAACAGTCTTTCCAGAATACCTTGAATGAATTATAACCCTGCACTTTACTACCAGTAAACTACTGCTAAAATAAATTATCTACCCCATGCACCCCAAATGTTCACTATTTCATCAAATATTCTTTTCAATAACTTAAATCCAAGTCTGACAAAGTGTTTAGTATACCAATCATTTAATAACTGAGAGTGTAGTACAAAACATCTGACAATTATGCTCACTAGGATAGCATTCTAAATTCTGTATCTGTTGCTGTCATTTCTTAACTAATTTAAATTAAAATTCGTTCTAAATGTGATAAATGCAGTTCATCTTACCAATCAGACCCTTTTCTGTGCTTGAAGTAACAGCTTTGTAAAAGGGGTCAATGTTCGGCTTAGAGTTTGAAACACTTGCATTGCGTCCAGATGCTTCAACTGTAGTCTCATGCAAGCCTATTCGTTTTGCAGTCCCACAATCCATTTCAAACTTGTCCAAATGAGAATTTGTTGAAGGCGTCCAGCTTTCCCTGGAATGAACACATTCAATGGTGTCTTTAGACTGAATCGGACTAGTACTTTTAGTCAGGTCTCCAGAGTTTAAGTGACAGCCTGTGGTCCAAGAGTGTGTCAGTTCAATTTCTGCAATTGGTCCATCTAAAGTATGAGTATATTTAGATGTATTTAGTGGGTCCCAACTTTTTTGATTTTGGATTGTCTGGAAGTTGTCATGGGAGCTGCTGGAGCAGGAAGTCCAGCTTCCACGGCCACTGTCCGCTGCATCAATTGAGATGTGATCATTGTGTTCGCGGGCCAACTCTTCATTACTTGAAGATGTAACTGCTGTATCCATAACCAGGCACCCTCGCTTTTCAGTACTTAAAATTACAGAAGAACTGAAGGGGAAAACAAATGTGTCACTATTATTTAGCCTATGTTTGACCAACCTTTAGCTGTCTTGGTGATTAACCTTCCAGAGCTAAAACCCATATTTCCCAAGTGCTTTTTGAAATCTTTCAGAATAATAACTTTCCCCTCATTCAAACAATAACTTGTAAGGGAAATGAGGAAAAAGATAGAAATCTAGCTTTGATGTCAGTGAAGTGGTTTAAGATAAACATTCTGCTACTGATCTTTGCTGAGTGCATGTTAAAGTTACATTCTGATGCATTTCATTGAGATTATTTTAATCCGCACAGCAGATCAACTGCTGGTCCATTACTGCAGACAATGCTAGACACACGTATTTAGTTACGTGCACTAATGAATGACAATGCTAGACTATCAAGTAAACTGCTCTTTCATTTGACTTTATTCAGGGGGGAGAATAAACCAAAGCCATTATTTGGTCTCCTTCCATTGTGTCAGAAACTCATTCTTAATCTAACCTCCAAATGTCACTTCCACTACTATATCATTGTAACATTTTGTTATTAGGAAACCTGGTGTACGCTCAATGGTTGATATCTATTTTGAACCCTGATAAGTACCGAAGAGTGATTTGCAATCATCAGTCTGATTTATATAACATGTCAAAGAATAGGGATGAAATGATCACAATTCTGTCCTCCAATAAGCCCACTTGGATGTCAAATGTGCTGGTGCTCATGTAGCACAATTAAGTCCACTGCGATAGATTGAACATGTGCAACTTTACAAACATGACCATGAATATCACTGACATAAGATCAATTTCTTCTTAACCAAATTCAAATATGGGTAAATGAGACCAATGACTACACACCCAAACCATTCATTGCATCTATTTTTTTAACATTGACAAATTAATAGTAATGTAGACAAGGCAAATGATAAGGAAAATAAACCACTGTGATACCAACCCCAAATACAAGCTGCTCAAAATGTGCATGGCTAAATTGGTTTATATTGCATAAAGTACAATTCTGCAACTGCTTTCTATGTAAGATGCATTTCTTTACTTCTTTTTTATATGGAAGGCTGGAGAGTGATACAATGGTAACTTCACGTGACCCGAAATAGGCAGCTGTCAAAAAAAAAAACCATCTCTTTAAAAAAAATTTATTTTGATCATAGCAAAACAGGATGCAGGCAAAGAAAGAGTGGGTTACAAAAAAATCTTGTGCCAACTTTGCTGCTCGACTGAGGCATAAACCAAGCTAAAAACATGTATAAATAAAGCCTACAGGACAGAGGGAGTGCATTACGAAGTAGAAAACTAAGTAGAGAATTCTGATGACATTGTAAAGTATGAGAATGAAACGAGAAGTGATCATTTTCTCCAGCCATGAGAGAGGATTACAGGCAGTGACCCTTAGTCACGCACTCAATATTTTGTACAATGGCTTTTTTTACATGATCAGTCACTGCATCATGTGATGGCACACAATAATGGAGAATCTCAAAAAATATTGGCCTATCCTATCTGGATAATATCAAGTAGGTGAAGTTAATAAGTTTGTATGGCTTACAAAAATGTAAATGGTCATAAAGATACAAATGAGATAGCCAAAGAAAGTGGAAATTACAAAACAAATCAGGTTAACACACATTATTAAATATTTTGGAAGAATCTATGCTATTACAAATAAGTCAGTGAAAATGTCAATTTATTAAAACAGTGGCAAAAATGGCCATCAGTAACAACAGAGCACCAAGATGAAAGATTTAATTACTAGTTTTACTATTACTGTTGCATGCTGAGTGTTGTTACTATTTTTGGTCTACACTAACAGTAGTAATTACTTTCTCAAGTTCTTGTTAATAAATGATATGACTCCATGGAGGTACCTAAGAGTTACTGAGGCCTTTTCCTCTTTGAACATTTGAGCAAATGGTGCAGTCCTAAATCATGAAAACTTGTTTACAGTCCACATCTGCTTTCAGCTAGTCTACTGAAAGCTTTTAATTGCTATTTAATGCAATTTCTCTTAATAGGTTGAACACTGCATATTCAATTTCAAGTAAATCTTGCTTTTTGCTTATAGTAAAATGTCCCTTGCACACCATCTTACCTTGTATAAGGTTGTATGGATCTGGCTACTGGTTGCACATGTCTCCCTCCAGCTGCTTCCACTGTATCTGGGACGCTGTGGGATTGTGTCAAACATCTCTCATCCGGCATAGCAGCATACATGGAGTCACCAGAGCAATTGCTGACAATGCTGGAGCGCGACGAGATCTCACTGTGACTTGAGTCAGAGAAATTGTCGATTCTTGTAATCGGAGCCAGGGCCAAAGCTGAACATAAAATAGAAGTTTAGACTCATGCAGTTGTACTACAGGTGATGGTTTCACACACTAATATTTTTGTGTAGTGCAAGCAGATAATGTTGGAGTTACACTTTCCATCGCACTACTTCTTAAAATCAGGCAAGCCAAGGCCTATCTACATGTACATAAAAGCTCTAGCCACCTGCCTGCAATAATTGGTGAATTTAAAAATCAGAAGAGATGGACCCCGATTTTGACAGGGGAAGGTTTTCCAAGACAATAGGAAGGTATGCCAGGAATACTTGAAGTCCAGGGCTCCCTGTATATGGAATTTTGACTCCAAAGTCTGCATCTTATTTTTCAATGGATCTCTGCCCAAAAATTGCGTTGCTGACAGGCTTGGCTCCCAGTCAGGTGGGGAATGCTGTGAGGAGGCTGCAGGAGCAGGTAGTGGTGCTGCAAGTGGGAATGTGGAGGGAATACATAGGGGGTGGGTTGGTCTGATCGTTGATCATAGGGTTGTGTGGGGTGCGGGTCAGCCTCTTGACTCGGGAGGGGAGGTGAAGGGGGTATATTTTCAGAATTTGTTCTGATGAAAGGTTACCAACCGGAAATATTAACTCTGTTTTTCTCTCTTCACAGATGCTGCCAGGCCTGTGGAGCATTTCCAGCATTTTCTGTTTTTATTTCAGATATCCATCATCTGTAGTTTTCTGCTTTTCTATACAGAAGCTGGACTAAATATCAGTCAGCAACAAGCTATGGTAGTCCTACTAACTCTCTTTTCACATTTCCTCCTTCCACCTTACTTACCGTTTCCCTGGACCTATCAGAAATTACTTCCTTTCAGCGTGCAAATCTTTATTTACATCCATTTTCCTACTCTTCTTCCTTCCATCTATTCTATGGTCTGAGTGTTTGGATCCACTAACCAAAGTGCAGGGTGCATTAGGGTTTGGCATCCCTTACCACTGAAGTATAAATAGATGTTGTTTAATGTCAATTAATCACATGTAAATCACAGATCATTTAGAACTGGCAAAAATAAAACTATTGTCATTAAAACTGAACAAAAATCAGCGTCTTATTTTGCATTACTTACACTGGAAAAACATTTAAAATCCATTCTTAAATGATCTGAAGCCACTACACAAACCTCATTTGTAGGTCTAGTCAGGTTTAAATACAATATACTGTACAAACGATAGTCATTTTACAAGGGAAATGTGCATTTAGTCACTTGTTCCTAGCAAATATATGTTTTACAAGTGTGAGCATTATTATAGAAGTACTATAAACTGTCATGGGTTTAATATTCAAGGACGGAACTTCAGTAATTAATCTACTTATTATACTTTCTGAACCAGGAATATAGAACTAAATTTGTTTAACATGTGTGCAAAAAACAAAATGTTCTCCTAAATTAAGTATTTTTGCTGAATGTTACATCAAAAATCAGTAATTAAAAAGAAGTCTTTACAAAAAGTCTGGCAATTGCAAAAGGTCTCAGCAGTTCACCTGCTCTTCAGCTTAGGTTCACAGGGGAACTATTGGGGAAAAAAATTACACCAACCATTGTAACCATCGCAAATGTGTGAAACAGTAATTTCTTATGAATGATCGTGTTTCATGCATCTGTGATGCTTGTAATGGAGGGTATTATCAAGACAAGGATTACAGTTCTAAATTGTGGGCCCACAACATCATCATAGAAAACTACAATGGGCAACAATGTGGTCTTTGTAGCAGTAACTTTTTTTTAAAAACATTCTTAATTTTGAACAGTATCTTGACAGGGCCAGTGAAAAACATCAAGAAATAACCAGCATAATGCCCTTGCATTCCCATCTGGAAGTGCTCCTCGCAGTATTGCATATTATCATGCTTCCAAAAGTCTCACATGCACTCATTGCTTGGTGCATACACCTGCCACCACAAACCCCAATAGGCTGATATCTGAACTTTGCAACCTCACACAGTCATTGACTGGCATCTTCTGTGAGCCTTCACTCTACAAGAACTTGCACAAGGCTCTTCAAAATTTATTAGGGGCTGCACGGTTGGGGGTGGGAGCGGCAGTGGCAGGAATGATCTTACAATTAGCAGTGACAACATTCATTCCATCTGTCTTAGCTGTCTTGGTTACATCCAAAGTTAGTCACAAACTTAGAAAAAATACTCTAATTCATCACATCAGCCAGTCCCATTATTTGAACTGAAAAGTGATGGCAATTTAGAGACTCCAGCAAGTGCATTATTGCAGTGTGGATTTATTTTGTTCTGATTTTTAAATGACAGGTCCAGGAAGGAATTTGATGAAGTATGCTCTGGTTCATACATTCCTCTCATACCATTGTATAATATTCAGTATTCAAAATTTACAAATAAACAATTTTAATAGGTATTGTAATAAAGAAAAACCTATAGGCAGATGTCTACAAAGGGCATTCAGCAACTAAAGGTTTAGATATCGTTTTAGATTCAAGTTATGCCCTTGATTGCACTACAACAGAGTGATCGTAACCATGCAAGGAACACAGCAATGAGATCTCTCCCGTATGTGGACAATGCATTGCTGAGAGTCCAGAATTCTCTTGAGGTTTGTCTGTTAGACAATAGAATTGGATGCATTGCATGAATAATTGTCAATAAAGCATTAGTTTTAAAAAAAACAAGCTCAATTACCAAGGAGATAAATAAATTAAGTGATAATTCTGTAAACATTAAACTAAGCTCTGCTACAGTGGTGAAATCTTAACTGGTAAATCTGGATGGCAGAAAGTATTGATGGGTCAGTGGGAAATAAGGATAAAAGAAAAATAAAAGTTTCTATTCCTGGTTGCTAATCAATGACCTTTGCCGAAAAGTATACATATATTAACATCAGGTGTCGATAAGGTTGCGATATGCTGAAACCTATAATAAATTATTCTACCAACCCTTGCTGTTTATGTTTAGACATAAAAACGACCATTTGAGCAAAGGGCTACTGGCAAATCTACCACAGTATCTTTAAAAGTGTGTGAGGAAAGGAAAGTAAGCTAAGTGGGAGGGAAAATTGCTTTCTTCCCCTCTACAGTCCTGTAATCCCTTGAAATGCCTTCTATTGAATTTTCAGCACTTTCCAAGCAGTTGTCTGCTTTTATTAGAATCATGTTGTTTCACAGAGAAGGATTCTCCTGTTTTATCAAAGTAGACATATAAAGTGTTGATAGGTAGGTAACTCAGAAAACACTCATCACAGTTCCTCAAACAAAGCTCATACAGAGTAAATGCACATGTGAAAATCTATTTCCTGTACTATCCAGCATTCTAAAAATGGTATACCAAAATCCCACTTGTTTGTAAGCTTACTAAAGAGAAAACTAATTTATATTTGAAACGGTTTAAAACTCTTACACCAGAGTGGCACGGTTACATTGCAACAGAATGGTAAGATGCAGGTTTGCACCCATGATTCCTTAAAACAGCGTGGTCTCAAGTTTCAACCACTGCTGTCTTAGGAAGGTGACAAATCGAGCCAAGGAACTTCTCCACAGCGATAGAAAATGGGGAGATAATAACCCCAGGTCCATCCTGGTGTGCTTCCAAGCAGCCAGTTTCAGATCAGTGGTGATCCGGAAATAGGTCACCTGCTCTTCTTGTAGACTGGAATATGATACATGGAAACAGAAGGACAGTAGTGACTTCTGAGTTCAGACAGAACAAAACAGTGAGTTGTGTTTCGCTTTCCTTGTGTTCTAGATCGTGCTCCACCTTTGAATCAGTTTTAAGGAAGGCAATTTCATCTGATTTTATATGTAGAATATCTTGCTTCGGTTTCTTTTATTTTTATTCTGTTAAGCCACTGTAACATACAAGTTTGAGAAACACTCATATGGTTTTCCTTCGTTTGTTCCTTATCAGCTTAGGGTACAACCATTCAAAAGGTCGGTTGCTAGAGGTGACACTAGTGCTGGTGCTGCCATGTTGGTCTCTCTCTACAGATGGCACACCATTTCCACCTGAAAAACCTGCCATATTTCCTGCAGTTCCTTCTGCCTCCTTTTTGTCTGCTGAAACCTGTCTGTCTCTGGAAGAACTTCTTTCTCGGAACCTCCTGAAGGGCGACCTCATTCTCTTTCTACTCTTTGGTTCCTTTTCTCTTTCGTCTCTATTGCCTATGACCTTCTCCATGCCTGTGCCACCTGTCAAGCCTGTGATCTGCCGAATTTTCTTTTGCAAATAGACACCACCTATGCCATATGTTTGTGCTGCAGTGCTCTTGTGCCTGATCTCACTAGCAAGGGAAGAGGAGCAGCTGGATACATTTGAAGGGCTTGAATCCTGTGACCACAATGGACTATTGCCTGATAGAAATAGGAGGAAAGATTTTATATTAAAGAATAGAATTAATTCAGCAACATAATTATCTAACATTTTGGGGTCATTTTCCTTTCTTTTGGCACACAGTTAAAATCTGACATAAAGCCAGGCGTGTCCTTGATCAAGAGTAAATTTATTGTCCAGTGCTTAGAAATTCAAATGCAAGTATGTAAAACATGCTAATGTTGCTGGAGCATTCTTTGTCAACTCCTTTGAATCAGGGTTCAAATGGGGTAGATTCAAGCACCAAATAAAAGTTCTTTATTTTTGGTCTCAACGATTTTCTATCCTTTTCTCTTCTAGAAGTGTTGCCTTGTTGCCAGTTTATAGTTTCACAGCCATCTGTCACAATTTGGCATGTGGCCATTATTAATAAATGAGCCTTGGTATTGAGTAGTAAAAGGTTAATTGACCGCAAGGAATATCACAGATAAACAAAAAGGCCATATGCACGTATTTCCAACAAGAATAATGGGCCCATTTTTATCTTCCTAACCCAGAGATACTCAGGTCAACTGCAATGTCCTTATCATTCTGGCTGATACGGGCTAATTCTGTACAGATCATGGTCTGAGCCTAAAAATTTGCTGATCTGTACGCCTCATCTACTCTCTCTATTGACTGGTCTAGGAAAGACCACTTGTCTTTTTAAACAACTTTGCGCTTAGGGTCCAAACTTTGATGAGCATATTTTTTTCACTCACTAATGGCACAGAAAGGAAAATGGGATCCCGATCTTCATAGGATACAGAGTAATTCTAGAATGAAAACCAGGCAGTCAAAAATAAGCTTTAGCCACCCAGAGAATCCTTTGGTCAAACGTGATTCTGTAAATCCTCTGTTTGAAATAAAACCACAGATCTGTCAAGGTAATTTTTATTGCCCATTATACTAAACAGAGGAAATCATCAGGTTTTGTTTTTGCAATCTAAATTTGCTTTAAAAAATTAACCTAAATACTAGGGTTAGGCTAAATCCTTACTGTTTTACTTTAAATAAATAGACTCTGAAGAAGAGTCATACAGACTTGAAACGTTAACTCTGTTTCTCTCTCCACAGATGCTGCCAGACCTGCTGAGATTTTCCAGGATTTTCTGTTTTTATATCAGCAATTTTATTACTGCCACTTAGTGTAAGAACTGCCATTAGTTTCTATGATATCATCTCATACAAAATAAATATATATATATTGCTGAAAAAGAGATATTTTTTTTTTTCAAAGCTTTTCATCTTGCACTCATCAGGACAATTCGCAAGAATTCCAAAGGTCAAGGGAAAAGCAATATACTTGCTGATTGGTTGGCAAGTGGACTCTGATTATTAGAGGCCATGGAGAATGCACCAGTTGATGGTGACTTACAGTTAACTGCTAAGCATTGTTTGAAATTTAAATCAGGCAGCTTAACTTTGATTGATCAAGGCATTACCCTGAAAAATGAACCAGAGAATGGCTGTCACTTATTTTGTTTAGCTGAAACAGGTGCAATGTGTGAACATGTCTTTTCTATCTGCAAAGAACTGGGCCCTGTGTATTAATATATGTAGCTTCCAGTACACACAAATGTGCCATACTAAACAGAGGTACGAGCCTGATTGACAATCTTCAATTGGTTGTCAATATAATTCTTAGCATAATGAGGATTATTTATCAAACGTTGTCCAATTGCGGAACCTCATCTAATGTTGGAAACTGTGTTTTCAGCTTTGCAAGCATGGGCTGCTGGGTACGCTCTGTACCTTGCCCGTTGTGAACAGTGGAAGGGGCATGCTAGTTGATATGATCCGCCAGTCTTTGGGACGTATGACCTACATACCCAGCATCACACTGGCACTGAAATTCATATGCCACATTACTCATTTGTGTGTGTCTTTTTGGCCTGACAGCAGGGTTTGTCCTCATGGCTCACTGCGTCCGCCTGTGTACGGGCTGCCCAAGAAACACAAAAGCGATTTTTCTTTACACCCTACCTTATTTATGACCAGTTCTACACATCATGAATTGGCCAAATAGTTGGGAGAATTGTTACAACCAGTTCTGAGCAATTTTTCCACATCCACAGTGAAGTATTCCTTCACAACGGGCAAACTGGCATAGGGCAAATAAAGTCAAGGAGTGAAATGTGTGGCTCAAAGATTGGTGTGAGAGGAATGGGTTTCAGTTCATGGGGCACTAGCATCAGTACTGAGGTAGAAGGGAGCTGTTCCAGTGGGATGGGCTTCACTTGAATCATGCTGGGACCAGTGTCATGGCGAATCGAATAACTAGGGCTGTAGAGAGGGCTTTGAATTAAAAAGATGGGGTGGGTGGGGAGAGGGTTCTGGAGGGGGGATAAGTAGGCTCACAAAGCAAAAGGATATGACAGCAGTGCAGGGCAGCTACTTAAGTAATGATGCCCAGAGTGTGACATGAAGGGACAGAGTGCACAAACATAAAAAATAAACAGCAAATAGGGTCAAAGCGAAAAAAACTGGTAAAAAGGCAAATTTAATGGCTCTTTACTTAAATGGACATAGCATACAGAACAAAATAAACAAATTAACGGCACTAATAGAGGTTAATGGGTATGATCTTATAGCCATTACAGAGACATGGTTACAAGGAGATCAAAGCTGGGAACTAAATATTCAGAGGTATGTGACCTTTCGAAAGGACAGGCAGGAAGGAAAGGGTGGCGGGGTAGCTTTGTTAGTGTGAGATGGAATAAGTATGAGATGATCTTGGATCAGAAGATGTGGAATCCATAGGGATAGAGGTAAGAAATAACAAGGGGAAGACGACACAGATGGGAGTAGTCTATAGGCACCCTAACAGTAGCAATGCTATAGGACAAAGAATGAATTAGCAGATAATGGGGGCATGTAAAAAAGACAGTACATTAATCATGGGTGACTTTAATCTTCATGTAGATTGGGAAAATCAAATTGGCAGGGGTAGCCATGAGCAAGAACTCAGAGACAGTTTCCTAGGACAATATGTTGTGGATCCAACCAGGGATCAGGCTATTTTGGATCTGGTAATGTGTATTGAGGCAGGTTTAATAAATAATCTCAGAGTAAAAGATCCCCTGGGAAACAGTGACCATAACAAGGTGGAATTTAGCATTCAGTTTGAGAGTGAGAAACTTAGTTCAGAAACAACTGTGCTAAACTTAAATAAGGGCAATTACACAGGAATGAGGGCAGTGTTGACTGGAGTGGACTGGGAAAGGAGTTTAACAGAAAAGACGGTTGATGAACAGCAGATGTTTAAGAAAATAGTTCATGACTCGCAACAAAGATATATCCCAGTGAGGAAGAAGGATTGTAGGAAGGGGATAAACCAAACATGGTTAACCAAGGAAGTTAAGGATAGTATCAAAGTGAAAGAAAAAACATACAATGTGGCAAAGATTAGTGGTAAGCCAGAGGATTGGGAAAGTTTTAAAAACCAACAGAAGATGACTAAAAAATCAATGAAGATTAGAGAAAATAAACTTCAAGGATAAACTAGCAAGTAATATAAAAATGGACAGTAAGGCCTTCTTTAGATATTTAAAAAGGAAGAGAGAGGCCGAAGTCAATATAGGCCCCTTAGAGAATGAGGCTGGAGAAATAATAATGGGGAACCAGGAAATGGCAGAGGAGTTGAATAAATACTTTGCATCAGTTTTCACAGTAGAAGACACTAATAGCATACCAAAAATACTAAATAATCATGGGGCAAAAGAAGGGGAGGAAATAACTACAATAACTATCACTAGAGAAGAAGTACTAGGGAAACTAATGGGGCTAAAGGCCAATAAGTCACCTGGACCTGATGGGTTGCATCCTAGGGTATTAAAGGAAAAAGCTGCAGAGATGGTGGATTCACTAGGCATAAGCTTCCAAGAATCCTTAGATTCTGGAAAAGTCCCAGAGGATTGGGAAACTGCCATTCTAACCTCCTTATTCAAAAAGGGAGGGAAATAAAAACAGGTAACTTTGGGCCAGTTAGCTTAACATCTGTCACTGGGAAAATGTTGGAGTCTATTATAAAGGATGTAATAGCAGAGCATTTAGAAATGCATAATCTAATCAAGCAGAGTCAGCATGGCTTCATGAAGGGGAAATCATGCCTGACAAATTTATTAAAATTCTTTGAGGAGGTAACAAGCAGGATAAAGGGGAACCAGTAGATGTAATATATTTGGATTTTCAAAAGGCGTTCAATAAAGTATCACACAAAGGGCTACTTAATAAGATATGAGGCCATGGTGTTGGGGGTAGTATATTAGCATGGATAGAGGACCTGCTAACTAATAGAAGACAGAGAGTTGGGATAAGGGATGCATTTTCAGGATGGCAACCTGTAACTAGGGGAGTGCCACAGAGATCAGTGCTGGGGCCACAATTATTTACAATATATATTAATGACTTGGATGAGGGAAATGAATGTACCATCGCCAAGTTTGCGGATGACGCAAAAATAGGTGGGAAGGCAAGTGGTGAGGATGACAAAGAGTCTACAGAGGGATAGACAGGTTAAGGTGAGTGGGCAAAAACGTGGCAGATGGAATATAATGTGGGAAAATGTGAGGTTATGCACTTTGGCAAAAAGAGTAAAGGAGCTGAATATTGCTTAATGGAGAAGGACAGAATAAAGCTGCAGCACAGAGGGATTTGGGGGTCCTCATGCATGAATCCCAAAAAGCTAGCATACAAGTTCAGCAGGTAATAGGTAAGGCAAATGGAATGTTGGCCTTTATTTCAGAGGGAATGGAGTATTAAAAAATAGGGAAGTCTTGCTAAAACTATACAAGGCACTAGTTACACCACACCTAGAATACCGTGAACAGTTTTTGTGCCCTTATCTAAGAAAAGATATACTGGCATTGGAGGCAGTTCAGAGAAGGTTCACTAGGTTGATCCCGGGTATGGAGAGATTTTCTTATGAGGAGAGGTTGAGTAAGTTGGGCCTGTACTCATTGGAGTTTAGAAGAATGAGAGGTGACCTTATTGAAACATATAAGATTCGTAGGGGGCTTGACAGGGTAGATGCTGAGAGATTGTTCCTCCTTGTGGGTGAGTCTAGGACCAGAGGGCGTAATCTCAGAGTGAGGCGTCTCCCATTTAAGACAGAGATGAGGGGGAATTTCTTCTCCCAGAGGGTTGTTAATCTGTTGAATTCTTTACCACAGAGGGCTGTAGAGACTAGGAAATTAAGTATATTCAAGTCTGAGGTAGACAGATTTTTAATCAGTAAGGGAATCAAGGATTATGGGGAAAAGGCAGGACATGATCTCATTGAATGGCGGAGCAGGCTCGATGGTCTGAATGGGCTACTTCTGCTCCCATGTCTTTTGATCTTATTTGCAGGACTTGAATATTGATAGCAATGCTGTGTCCATGTGCTCATTTGATATTGCTAGCCTATTCACCAGTGTTCCACTTAAGGAAGCCATAGATATTTGCACTGCAGCATTATATCATGGTGATCTAGACCCCCCACCATTGCGTGCATCAGTATTCATCGAACTTATGAACTCGGCAACCCGCACAGTTGAGTTCAGTCTTAACGACTTCATGCACGCCCAAATAGATTGTGTTGCCAAGGGATCCCCTCTCAGTCCAGCTCTTGCAAACATCTTTGCTGGGTTCCATAAGAAACGCGTCTTTGATAGAATAACACTCAACCTCCTACCCCTCGCATATTTCTGATATGTGGATGATATGTTTGCTATATTTAAATCTGCAGCTGCATGTAATAATTTCCTTACATGTTTTAATGGGCTCCATCCTGTGCTCAAATTCACCTTCGAAATGGAGCAGCCAAATGAACTCCCTTTCCTTGACTAGTTGAGAAATCTGCCAGGGGGTTCTCTACCACAGTCTACCTCTAGCCTATCTTCACTGGTCAATATACACACTGGGATTCTTGCAGTTCCACACACTATAAGATTGGCCTTATCAGCAACCTTGTAAATAGGCCCCAAGCCGTTTGCTCGCCATGCAAGCTTGACGTCGAAATAGGGCACTTCAAAGGCATCCTGCGGGACAATGGCTACCCTGATCAGATCATTTTGCGCTGTATATCACGCAAACTCAAAACCAGGCCAAAGGCCGCCGCTTTCAGCCCTGAAAAGTGCCCTGCCTATCTCTGATTACCCTGGAAGGGAAAGGTACCTCAAAAATTTGAGCAACAGGTGAAGCTAGCTGTTTCACTCTGCTACCATGCAGTAGCAACATGAGTGGTATTTGCCACTAACAAGATGCTGCCATCAAACCAAAAAGACGTTCTGTTATCACACAAATGAGTAATGCGGTATATGTATTTCAGTGTCAGTATGACGCTACATAGAAACATAGAAAATAGGTGGAGTAGGCCATTCAGCCCTTCGAGCCATTCATTATGATCATGGCTGATCATCCAACTCATAGCCTGCTCCTGCTTTCTCTCCATATCCTTTGATCCCTTTCGCCCCAAGAGGTATATCTAACTTCTTCTTGAAAACATACAATGTTTTGGCCTCAACTACTTTCTGTGGTAGCAAATTCAACAGGCTCACCATTCTCTGGGTGAAGAAATTTCTCCTCATCTCAGTCCTAAATGGTCTACCCCATATCCTCAGACTGTGACTCCTGGTTCTGGACTCCCCCACCATCGGGAACATCCTTCCTGCATCTACCCTGTCTAGTCCTGTTAGAATTTTATAGGTTTCTATGAGTTCCCCCCTCATTCTTCTAAACTCCAGCGAATATAATCCTAACCGACTCAATCTCTCCTCATATGTCAGTCCCGCCATCCCAGGAATCAGTCGGGTAAACCTTCGCTGCACCCCCTCTATAGCAAGAACATCCTTCCCCAGATAAGGAGACCAAAACCACACACAATATTCCAAGTGTGGTCTCACCAAGGCCCTGTATAATTGCAGCAAGAAATCCCTGCTTCTGTACATGAATCCTCTCGCTATGAAGGCCAACATACCATTTGCCTTCTTTACTGCCTGCTGCACCTGCATGCTTACCTTCAGCAACTGGTGTACGAGGACACCCAGGTCTCATTGCACATTCCCCTCTCTCAATTTATAGCCATTTAGATAATAATCTGCACCTTCCTGTTTTTGCTACCAAAGTGGATAACCTCACATTTATCCACATTATACTGCATCTGACATGCATTTGCCCACTCACTCAGCTTGTCCAAATCACACTGAAGCAACTCTGCATCCTCCTCACAGCTCACCCACCCACCCAGCTTTGTGTCATCTGCAAATTTGGAGATATTACATTTAGTTCCCTCGCCTAAATCATTAATATATATTGTGAATAGCTTGGGTCCCAGCACCGATCTCTGTGGTAGCCCACAAGTCACTGCCTGCCATTCGGAAAAAGACCCGTTTATTCCTACTCTTTGTTTCCTGTCTGCCAACCAGTTTTCTATCCATCTCAATACACTACCCCTAGTCCCACGCGCTTTAATTTTACACGCTAATCTCTTATGTGCGATTTTGTCGAAAGCCTTCTTAAAGTCCAAATAAACCACATCCACTAGCTCCCCCTCATCAACTCTACTAGTTACATCCTCCCAAAATTCCAGTAGATTTGCTAAGCATGATTTCCCTTTCGTAAATCCAAGCTGACTCTGTCCGATTCTGCCACTGTTTTCCAAGTGCTCAGCGTTTAAATCTTTTATAATGGATGCAAGAATTTTCCCCACTACCGATGTCAAGCTGACTGGTCTATAATTCCCTGTTTTCTCTCTACCTCCCTTTTTAAATAGTGGGGTTACATTAGCTACCCTCCAATCTGTAGGAACTGTTCCAGAGTCTATAGAATCTCTGAAGATGACCACCAATGCTAGGTATGTAGGCTGTACGTCCCAAAGACTGGCGGACCATATCAAACAGCATGTCCCTTCCACTGTTCGCAATGGGCAAGGTACAGACTGTACCAGCCAGCCCGTGCTTGCAAAACTCAAAACAGTGTCCAACATTAGATGTGATTCCACAATTGGAAAACATGTGCTCAATAATCCTCAGTGTGCTAAGAATCACACTAACAACCAATTTAAGATGGTCAATCAGGCTTGTAGTGTGGTGCATTTGCGTGTACCGGAAGCTACATATATTAATACATAGGGCCCTGTCCTTTGTAGATAGAATGAACATGAACACGCATTGAGTCTGTCTCAGCTAAACAAAATAAGTGACAGCCATTCATTGGTACATTCCTCAGAGCAGAGCCTTGACCAGAGTTAAGCTGCCTGACTTAAATTTCAAACAATGCTTGGCAGTTAACTGTCAGTCACCATTAACTGGTGCATTCTCCAAGGCAATGCCTCTACCAATCACAATCCACTTGCCAACCAATCAGACTCGTAGTATAAATTGTTGTTCTCTTTACATTTGGGTTTCTTGTGAATTGTGCTGATGAGTGCAAGACTAAAAGCTTTGACAAAAAATGCCTCATTTTTTCAGCAATACTCAAATTCTGTACTACCAAATGATTAACTCTATGAAAGAGCATTACCAACCATGCTTTCACTGGGTCAAATCTCACTGGAAAAATAACATTAAAGAAATCACACTGTTATTAATGTGCAAATTGTAAATTGCCAGAACTTGCTGGTCAACTTAAGCTGCTCCACCATTTGCTTTGCACAAATAGTATCTCAGTGTCAGCCTCACAGGATGACAGCCACCGCCTCCCCACCAAGTGACTACTTTTTAAGAACTTGTTGGAGTTGTACATTAAATTCACCACAAAAGTTTAAGTCTGAGTAAATAACAATCCATTACCTTTTTAATGACACAATAATTGCTAATGCAATGCCAATCAGCCTCTGCAGCTCAGAAGCTGAACAATTTAAATTTTGGAGTATTCTTCCTTCCGATAATAAGCTGTTCTTAGTGATTTTAAAAATGTATCTTTTTTTCTTTTCTGTCACTTTTTCGCTCTCTTAATCTGATCTTACTTGCCTTATTTTTATCCCTGATTTGATTCTAATTCACCCTCCTTCTTAGCTATTTCTGCGTATTTCTCAACCGTTCAATCTCATTGGTTAAGGAGACATGCTGGTAACCAGTGCTGGTTTTGGAGGTCCCAGATGCCCAGTTGCCCTTATCAGCTCCCACTTCCAGTGAGTTACGCAACAAAACACTATCGCGCTGAAGGGTGCAGAAAAAATTATAATAGGGCATGCCATGAAATGCACTGCTCCAGCAAGATTCTGAAAAAATATTTGCTAACTAACACCCAAGCAGATATGTCCAGTACTGCCATGTGCTAAAACACTTATGGCCTTAGTGATGGAGCATCATGATGTTTTATCCTAGAGCCAGTTGGGACTTCGCTCCAGAGTTATACTGTAATTTCTGCATCACTGAGAAAGAAACTACTTCTCATCAATGAAAATTAGCTATATAATTCTACTTTAAGATGTGTTTCTGTAAACTTCCAATTACTTTGTACAGAGTTAAAACACAGCTATTTCCACATATCTGATAACTGCAAGTAACTTAATGAACATTGCAAAATTTAACTGCAGTTGATTGGAGGTCTTGGGAGATGTTGTAAGTTTTTAATGCTTTTCAAACAAGTCAAAATTGCTATGGGAAATAATTCCTGCACAAAGTACATCCCTGCCTGTATTTGGGAAAAATTACGCTGCCAATAGAAGATATTTTAATTTTAATGGCAAAGTGCAACTGCTATGAAGATCTGCCAGTATGAGTCTCAGTTCCCATCCTGTAAGCCCAATGTTTCATCACAATAATGTAAGATTTTACCACGAGGACTAAGTGCTTATTTGAAGTTTGGTGCTGTTCAAATGATGCTCCATGGCTAAAGGCTTACCTTTGCGGGGAGAGCTCTGAGGAGATACAGGAGGCGAAGAAAGTTGAGAAGATGTGGTTGACACTGCATCTTCAGCATTTTTCTTGCTTCTATCTGCTTGCATTTCATTAGACACGACTAGAGCCTTCTTCAAGGACTGTGGAGAATTAGTACCTGGAGAAACAAAATTAACAGGGCTATTACAATGCTGTTTTTCCAATTTCTGACATCATAATCTCTCCTCAACCGTTGACAGTGATTCATCCTGGGATAGAATCCTAATGGCACTGGAACCCGCTGATAACTCACCAATACTATTCTTCACTGTGTGAATTTGTAGTTTGACTAAAAACAGCTGAGGGAGAACCATCACAAACAAGACCTGAACTTGCTCAGAAGTCTACACCTTTTAACCTGAAATACAAACAAACTAGTAGCAGTAGTGTTATGATATGGCAGGTGGTATTTGCCAGGCTGACCAAAACCCAAAGGGAAACCTGGCCTCACTATCACAACGATTTTGCAATTTGTATCTATTACGAGAAGGTTTGCGCACTGAAGTCAAGGTAATGAGTCCACTCCCGCCTTTAGAGAATTTAAAGATTAAATTAACACATTTATTAACAAAAGAAAACTTAAGCACACAAGGCTACAGTTACACTGTTATGTTTAGTTTTACAACAGTTCTCACAAGACTTCTACTTAACTAGACTCCCAACTACACACCCCTCTCAGTCAACAGTCCAAATAGATTCTTAATATATAAAACATCTAGCAATACTACCACAAGCACCCACTGCTGGGAGGTATTTCGTAGCTTCTTTCTCCCTCTCATTCGACAATGGAACTCCAAAGGCTTTTAACACAACCTTGGTCACTGAAACAGCACAGGGTTGCCAGAGGCTTTTCCATAGGTCTGTCTCACACAGTGCACCTTTCAAGATTTCACACGGCGTCACCACAAACAGCTTTCCATCTTTCTTTACATATATGTTCTCCCTTTTGATCTGTAAATCTCACTGTTTCACCACTACTGTGGAAGTTACTTTTCCCAGAATATAAAACTCTTTCATGTTGTCACTTGCTGGACCCGCATGCTAACATTTTGTGATTCATATACCAGGACTCCCAGGTCATTCAGTACCACTGTACTCTCTCTCTATTTAAATAGTATACTGCATTTCTATGCTCCCTGCCAAAGTGGGCAAGTTCAAATTTTCCCACATCTGTCAAATTTTTGCCCACACACTTAGTCTATCTATATCCCTTTGCAAACTCATGTCCTCTTCATTACTTACTCTCCTAGCTATTTTCATGACATCAGCTAATTTAGTAACCATACATTTAGTCCATTCATCCAAGTCATTGATATAGTTTGTAAATATTTGAGGCCCCAGCACCGATCCCTGCAGCCATCCACTAGTTACACCTTGCCTACCTGAACACGACCCATTTATCCCTACTCTTTGCTTCCTGTCCATGCTTTTCAGTTACCCCCTACACAATGAACTCTTATTTTGCGTGGTAACATTTGATGTGAAGCCTTATCGAATGCCTTTTCAAAATCCAAGTATACCACATCTACATGTTCCCCTTTACCACCCTGCTTGTTACAACCTCAAAGAACTCTAACAAATTAGTCATACACGATTTCCCTTTCACAAAACCATATTGACTCTTCCTGATTGCATTAAGGTTTTCTAAGTGCCCTGCTTTCACCTCCTTAACAATAGATTCTAGCATTTTCCCTATGACAGCTGGTAGGCTTACTGGCCTGTAGTTTTCTGCTTTCTGTTTCCCTCCTTTCTTGAATAGAGGGGTTGCGTTCGCTATTTTTCAATCTGATGGACCCTTTCCAGAATCTAGGGATTAAGGCTAAATTAACAAGGCCTGGAACCCTGAATGATTTTCTCCGTCCTCAACCCTGAAGAGCTAAATAGATGCCACTTTCAACCTGACTGAAAGCAGCTAACACATAGACAGGGCATTAAACTTGGGACTCCAAGGCACAAGTCAAGAGCATGATGGAATACTCTCCACTAGCCTGGATGAGTGCAGCTCCAGTACCACTCAAGAAGCTTAACACCATTCAGGACAAAGCAGCCCACTTGATTGGCACCACATCCACAAACATTCAGTCGCTCCACCACCAATGCACAGTGGCAGCAGTGTGTACCATCTACAAGATGCAGGAACTCATCAAGGTTCCTTAGACAGCGCCTTCCAAACCCACGACCACTACCATCTAGAAGGACAAGGTAGCAGGCACACGGGAATGCCACCACCTGGAAGTACTCCTCCAAGTCACTCACCAAGTTGACTTGGGAATATATTGTTATTCCTTCACTGTTGCTGGGCCAAAATTCTGGAGCTCCCTCCCTAACAGCACTGCATTTGTACCTACACCACATGGACTGCAGCAGTTCAAGAAGGCAGCTCACCTTCTCAGGGGCAATTAGGGATGGGCCATAAATGCTGGCCTAGTCTGCAACACCCACATCCCACGAATGAATAAAAAAAACTTAGTTGTTCCAAATATCTCAATACCATATCACTGTTTAGTTGTTAAAGCACCTGTTTCATGAAACTACAACCCACATTTATTTTCACATGCTCTGTTGTTCGTCTCTGAACCTAAAACCTCTGACACCTGCTCGTGATGTTCTCAATACAAACTTCAGTAACTGCAATCTGGCCTTTGAGTTACAGAATAAAGCTGCAAGGACAGGGAGTGTATGGCTACTTACACAGTGGGCAGAAGGATGCTGTCATCAAGCACAAGGAATAAATTCTCAATAATAAAGAGGTTCTCCCCATTTTGGCTGAGATTCGTAACAGTGCTAAGGTTAGAGTCAATGTATTCAGTTTTAGCCCACAAAAATTGGCGTGTTGGGTTTGGGGCAGACATTAAAATTTTAAAGCTCTGAACCTTGACCCCAAGCTACCCACTTCTGAGTTTTATAGAGCAAGGTCAGGGGACGAGCAGCCAATATACTCTCAGGAGGCAGATTGAAAATTTAAGTATTTTAATGAGGTTGGTAGCCTCTTATTTAACCTACTTTATAGGTTTGACAGTGAGCAGCGAGGATTCCCAGGCCTTATGAAACCTGGCACCTGAAGAAGGGTGAGGATGGCTTCATGGAGAAGGTAAGCACTTTCACAGCACTGCTTGTGGGCTAGGAGCAGGACAGTCACTCCTCACCACCCCCCCAGTCCCCATCCCAAGCTCCCCTGCTCTTCAGAAGCTCTATCCCTCCATACAAAATCCCCCACATCCCAGGGTCCTGGATCATGATGTAGGTCTAGGTTATCAGGTGTGACTCCTGGACTGTACAAAGCTAACATTATGCTGGCTGAAACAAGTTAAGAGTAAAGAGCACTAGAATTGGCTTTAGGTGTTGCTGAACTAAAGAGGGAAAATAGCAGCCAAAGATCTCACCACTGATCATAATTCAGTATACCTCACTGAAATGAACGTGAACATTTTGCGAAAATAAGATTGCAATTAGTTTTATGGTTCTCCCACCAAAGAGACTTCTGATGTTTTTTGTCTTGCCTGGTAGAAGAATAGCAACTATTTGGGAAAAGACAAAGCAAGGAAAGGATTCCAGGAGACCACTGTTAGCAATGAGTTGGCAGCATTTGTTAAATGGATCCAAGCCAGATTGTGAAGTACAAAACAAGATACAGATCATTTTCTTGATAGTAGGTTTATTCACAAGATGCAGCATTGTCAGATCTCTGCCTCTGAACTACTAACTCAGTGTCCCAGCAGATTGTCTTTATAACTCTTTCGAGTTATCAACAGATCGTATGTAACTCTTTCGAGCACATTCACAGTTCTTGGTTTCCGGGAGTGGGACATGAACCCACAACCTTCTGACTCAAAGGCGAGGGTGCTATGAACTGAGCCACGGCTGACACCTGTGCTCTCAATCCTTAATCGAACAATGTCCATCACCTGTGTATCTTTAACAACATAATCAACTATTAAGAGCATTAAGAGGGGCAATGATGTCGAGGGGTAATATTGAAAAAAATAAATTTAATACCCTTCTATAAACTGTGTGCTCTCAGTTGAGAAGTCACTTCAGATACCTTAAAACAAGTGCTAGGCAATCACCACCTCCAACAAAAGAGAATCAAACTATCTGCCCTTGACATTCAAGGGTACTACCATCACTGAATCACCCAATATCAACATGCTGGGGGTTACCATTGACCAGAAACTGAACTGGGCTAACCATATAAATACTGTGACTACAAGAGCAGGTCAGAGGCTGGGAATTATGCAGCAAGTAACTCACCTCCTGACTCCCCAAAGCCAGTCCATTATCTACAAGAAATAAGTTAGGAGTGTGATGGAATAATCTTTACTAAGTTTGACATCATCCAGGACAAAGCAGCCCACTTGATTGGCACCACCACCTTAAATGTTCAATCCCTGCACCACCTACACACTGTGGTAGCAGTATGTACCATCTGCAAGATGCAACTCACAGCAACTCACCAAGGCTCCTTTGACAGCACCTTCCAAATCCGTGACCTCTACCACCTAGAAGGACAAGGGCAGCAGCTGCCTGGGAACACCACCACCTGCAGGATCCCCTCCGAGCCACTCACTATCCTGACTTGCAAATATATCCCTGTTCCTTCACTGTCACTGGGTCGAAGTCCTGGAACTCCCTTCCTAAAAGCACTGTGGGTGTACCTACAACACATGGATCGCAGCAGTTTAAGAAGGTGGCTCAACACCACCTTCTCAAGGGCAATTAGGAAGGGCAATAAATGCTGGCCTAGCCAGCGATGCCCACATTCCATGAACAAATTAAAAAAAAAACCTGAACGTATTATGCCAAACTGTGAAGAAATACAAATAAAATTACAAGAAAAAAACTGAATCACAGTGCAGAATCAGAATCACAATCACAGAATCACAGTGCAGAAAAGGCCCTTTGGCACATCAAGTCTGCACCGACACATGAGAAACACCTGACCTACCTACCTAATCCCATTTTCCAGCACTTGGCCCATAGCCTTGAATGTTATGTCGTGCCAAGTGCTCATCCAGGTACTTTTTAAAGGATGTGAGGCAACCCGCCTCCACCACCCTCCCAGGCAGCGCATTCCAGACCGTCACCACCCTCTGGGTAAAGAAGTTTTTCCTCACATCCCCCCTAAACCTCCTGCCCCTCACCTTGAATTTATGCCCCCTTATGACTGACCCTTCAACTAAGGAGAACAGCTGCTCCCTATCCACCCTGTCCATGCCCCTCATAATCTTGTACACCTCGATCAGGTCACCCCTCAGTCTTCTCTGCTCCAACGAAAACAACCCAAGTCTATCCAACCTCTCTTCATAACTTAAATGTTTCATCCCATTCTGGTGATTCTCCCCTCCAGTGCAATCACATCCTTCCTGTAATGTGGCGGCCAGAACTGCACACAGTACGCCAGCTGTGGCCTCACCAAGGTTCTATACAACTCCAACATGACCTCCCTACTTTTGTAATCTATGCCTCGATTGATAAAGGCAAGTGTCCCATATGTCTTTTTCACCACCCCACTAACATGCCCCTCCGCCTTCAGAGATCTGAAGTCAATTCATAAGTTATTTTTAAAATTGATAGCAGGATAAATTTAGAAGGTTATTAAAATGACAATGTCATTGGAGCCTCCTAATTGTGATTTGAAATTCGCTCAATTTATTTCACTGTCTCTCACCACATTTCTGAAACTCAAACTCCATCCTCCAATTCTTCACAATGGGGGATATTACGAACATTTGCACACAGTAACTTGCAGTTTAAAACTGAAAATGTGCAGAAGTAATTTTCTGTTAGATCACTGCCATTCTACTAACATTGTTAGAAGTTATGCTAATGTGCAAGTTTTTCCCTGTACACTTAAGCAATATATAAAAACATGCGTCAGGCTGCAACTCTGTAACTACATTTCACTGTAATAAGTGATATTTATTAGCAAAGGAATGGGTAGTAAAGCAGTTACCAAATGGCGCAGTTGGCACTTTCTTGCGTGAAGAGTGCAGAGATGGCACCTGGAGGGCTTGGTTCATTCTTTGCTGTGGCTGGTGTTTTCCTGGTTGACCGCATGACCTCATAGTTCCTGGAGACATATCTGAGCTTTTATATGATCGCCTCTCTCCAAAAGTCTTGCTTACTGTCATGGAAAAAATCAAATATTAGCCAACTTGAGTGTGAAGGATGACTGGCATTTTTAGCTGAAGGTAATTATATACATAAGACTGAACTATGTTACATGAGAAACTGAGATAATAAGATAACAAAGCATCATCTGAACTCTCAAGATACATTACTGCACTGGAACACAATATAGTGTGTTATAATGTGAAATATACAGAACCAATTATTCCTCTTTGTATAACATCTGGCATGTCGTCGGAGCCAAGAGGCTATATGATTGAAACATGTCATCTGATAACCAGAAATACTGCAGTTTGTGGTTTGATAAGAATACAAAAATGTAGGAACAGGAATGGATTATTCAACCAACACAGCTTGCTCTACCACTCAGCTGTCTCAAAATCCAATCTGGCCAATATTCTTCTTGCTCATAACTTGAAATGTAATTGTCGCCTGCTGATTCAAGGATTGCTCCAATTTTCTTATGAATGTTTGGAATGAGCCAACATTAACTAGGTGGATTTCTACACCAAGGCCAGAATTTTTCAGTTGGCGGGCGGGCGCGCACCACGATTTTACGCGGGCAGGCCAATTAAGGCCCACCCAGTATAATTCGCGGTTCCCGAGATCTGCGGGAAGGGGCGGGCGGCGGCGGGAGGCCAATGTCTGTCGGGTCCAATGGTGACCCAGCAGCCTATTCAAAAATGGCGCAGGCAGCCGTCCTAAGGCTGCCGCTGATTTCAGTTAGCTGCCATTGAGTTTAGTCATCTGCCACTGAGTTCGGTCATCTGCCACTGAGCTCGATTAGCGGCAATGGACAACGTCATCGGAAAGCAGGACAGGTGGAAGGGCAGGTCAGCAGGGCAGTCGGTCCCGAGGTTTTCCGATGAGTGCCTCACTGCCCTTCTCGAGGAGGTGGGAGCACGCCAGGATATCTTTATCCCAAGGGACGGGAGGAGGCAGCCCCCCGCCCAACCTAACCAAACATGCCTGGGAGGTGGCGGCATCACGGGTCAGCTCCCACGATGTGGTGAGATTCACATGGGTGCAATACCGCAAGTGGTTCCCTGCGATCGGGAAGGGTGAGTACCATGTTGGCATGGGTCACTTGGCACAGCAGCTAGATTGGCAACGTCCCATTCCCACACCTCAGCATTTATTGCCCATCCCTAGTTGCCCATGAGAAGGTGGTGGTGAGCTGCCTTCTTGAACTGCTGCAGTCCATGTGGTGCAAGTACATCCGCAGTGCTGTTAGGGGGTGAGTTCCAGGGTTTGGACCCAGCAACAGTGAAGAAACAGCTAAACATTTTCAAGTCAGGTTGCTGAGTGACTTGGAGGGGAACTTCCAGTTGGCAGTGTTCCCATCTATCTGCTGCCCTTGTCCTTCTAGGTGGTAATGGTCGTGGGTTTGGAATTCCTTAAGAGTGTGAGTGGCAAATGTCATGGAGGCAGCATCTGGGCAAGGGGGTGAGCCCTGGCTGCTTGGAATGAGTGTATTGCAGCTCCAGGGTCACGAATCAGATGAGGCCGGAAAGGTTTTCCTCAGGCAAGGCTGCAATGGCAATGCAGGTACAGGGTGGACTAATAAATGCTCCTCTCTCCTTTCAGGAGAAGACAGCACACAATAATGCTGAGAGGCTACAGACTGGCGAAGGGCAGCCCCACCTCCTGCTCCTAACTGGGTACGAGCAGGAGGCACTGGAACTGGATAGGTGCCATGTGCCTAGATCAATCGGCCACAGTGAAGTTGGGGTACCACTGGGAGGTAAGAGGTCACAATGTCTGTCATTGCAACCATTCCACTGTTGACTGTATATTGATTTCAGCCTCCAACATGGGATCCCAACTGAGAATGGAAAGACGAGCACATCCTGATCCGGGTGCCAGGCATGCACATTAACAGTGTAACGACTTCAACTAATCAAATGTCCTTGTTCTCCCTTTCAGCCTCACCAGAGCACGCTCGGGCTCAGGAGCCTGAGGAGCCGCCACTGACCCCTGAGGGCACAGAAGATATGAACACACCAGCGTCACACCCTCTCAGCTAGCCAGGCACCAGCGCAGATACCAGCACCTCGGTGGGAATAAGATCGTCAGCTAGTATCTCGGTGCACAGTGGTGAGGACACTTCACACTTGCTTGAGGTGTGGGCGGAGACAGAGTGTGCCTAGGGCGCCGGCAGTCGGAGGAATGCTGGGGACCAGGGACATGCTCAGTTGGTGGCTGATGATGTGTCTCTGAAGTCATCCCTGAGGCAGCAGATGCTGGAAGTCCAGCAGAGTCTGTGGGAGGATCTGGCAGAGATACATGACAGAATGCGTGCCATGGTCTCTGTGATGGAGGAGTGCATGCGAAGCATGAGCAATGCAATGACCCCCATGGCCGAGCGCACTGCCTCCTCCATGGAGAGAGTGGCGATTCTCATGGGGAGGCTCCTTCAGGGCATCAATCAGGGCTTCCTAGGGATGCGCTCGGACCTGCAAGCCCTCACGCCGGCAATGACCTCAGGTAGTCGCTGTCAGTGTGGGAGATGGATTGGACACCCAGTATCCAAGCTAGATGATAACACAGGCTTATCATTAGTGGTTGTCTTTTGCCCCACTTTTAAGTTACTGTTAAGTTGGTGTGATGTTGATCACCTTTTCATTTATTTTGATTTCTACATACCAAGCAGCAAACCATTAAATGTGTTGGATCTCAACAAGCCTCTGGGTGCTTCATTAGTTCTGCAGGTGAAGGGGAACTCATGATGTTATGAGTGACTTGTTTGTCATTGAGCTTTATTGAAATGATACACAGTTCATGTTGCTGACCAAGCAAATGTTGCTCTCAGGTATCGAGTATGGAGCCTGCAGCCCTGGCATGTGGTGGTGGTGGTTCATCTTTGGCAGGCTAGCTGAAGGAGCATTGGATCAAAGCCTCCCGGGTGTCCCTGCCTCCCTGGAGGTTGCCCAGGTCAGCGTCTATCCCCTCAGAGTTCCCCTGAGCGTGCTCGTCCTCATACTCACTACTGGACTCATCGTCTGCTGCCAGAGCAGCTGTGTCAACATCTTCTTCCTCCACTGCATCCCCCTTTCCAGCACCAGATTGTGGAGAGCACAGCATGCAACCACTATCAGTGTCACACAATCTGGGGGGTATTGCAGTGCACCCCCTGAACAGTCCAGGCATCAGAAGCGCATCTTGAGGAGACCAATGGTTCTCTCAACCACCGCCCTTGTGGAGGCGTGGCTCCTATTGTATCGCTGCTCAGCCTCTGTTCTTGGATGGCGGAGGGGCGGCATAAGCCACCTTTTGAGGGGATAGCACTTGTCATCCAGCAGCCATCCATCCAGCCAGGCTAGAACACTGAAAAACCTCGACACCTGGGAGTGTCTGAGGATGTACACGTCACGGGAGATGCCTGGGTACCTTGCACAGACTTGTAGAATCTGCATCCTGTGGTCATACGCTATCTGCACGCTCATGGAGTGGAAGCCCTTCCTGTTGGTGAAGGCACCGGGCTCACCTGCTGGCACCTTGATGGCCACATGTGTGCAGTCTATTGCACCCTGGATGCGGGGGAATCCAGCAATCGCAGCAAAGCCTCTGGTTTGCTCTGCCTGGCTGACCTCGTCCGTGTGGTAGTGAATGAAAATCAATGCATGCCTGAACAAAGCATCTATCACCAGCTTGATACAACTGTGGACAGCTGACTGGGAGACTCCACAAAGATCACCTACCAACCCCTGGAAAGAGCCAGAGGCATAGAAGTTGAGGGCCACTGTGACCTTCAGCACCACGGGCATGGGGTGTCCACCAACACAGTTAGAGCTGGTCTCAAGGCCGATCATCTGACAGATGGAGGTCACTGTCTCCCTTGAGAGACAGAGCCTTCTTTGGCATTGCACCTAAGACATATTGAGGTAGCTGCATCACCACCTGTAAACCCTGGCAGCAGGATAGTGGCATTTTCTGCAGCCCCTTCCGCCTTGCACTTCCTGCGCCCTTTGTGCCTATGCCTGTCCTCCCACAGGTGGCTCCCCTGGAGCCTGATTATGGACTCCTGGCCTCCTCCCACTTCTGGCCCTCTCTTCCTCCTCAGAGGAGGTGCCTCCAGCGGAGACCACAATCCCCATTCCCAGGGTAAGAGAAGGCTGTCTGATACCTGGAAGGCCCCAAGTGTTATGATTCCTCCAGGGTCCTGAACTGAAGCCTGTTATTTCTGTCAAAGCAGCTCTGAAGCGAAAAGAAGTTGTCCTGTTCACACAAGCAAATAGCAGTAAGTAATAATCTAAAGTTCTAATAACTTGCATTAGTGAGCCCACTCACCCATCACACCATGCGTGGATGAGGTTTTTAAAAATATGGCCTACCAGCCAGCCCGTAGAGCACATGTGACGACCTGAAAATCGCATGGGCTGTGCAAAATTGATGTCAATTTCTGCCTCAAGGGCCTTAGCTGGCTCGTTAATTAATGGCGGGTGCGCCTCCGAACTCATAGCACCCGCCTTCCGAAATATTGCGATGGCGCGCGGTGAAGACATCATCACGCATCATTTTACACAAATGCATGTCAGGCCCGCCCCCGCTCGCCAACTGTGAAATTCTGCCCCAAATTAATGACTGTGCGAAGAAAATAGTTGCTAAATGCACCTTAGGGCCTATTTAGTTCTCAGTCAAGTCCCCTAGCCCTCCTATCCTGGTTTAACACAAAGTACAGATCATCAATAAACATTAAATACAAAACTGTCAATTCCCTTTGTTACAGGATTATGCTCCCTTTAACTATTTTACTAATGAAAATCCATTTAACTTCCTTAGTGTCTCTTCATTGCTCAATGTCCCAAGGCTTAGATTTCTCCCTCCTGCTTTTCTTTGGATTCATTCTTAAATTTCTTTTTCTTTCCTAATGTGTCAGGATTTATTTTGTTGATTTGACGCAAGGGAATGTTATACCTTCTCTTGATTGTAACATGAAAACCAGGCAATAAAATAGGTTCTAAGAGTTTTGGCTTTCAGTGCGCTATGCCTTAACAACCACCTGGTGGCAATACGATGTTGCTGCCACCTAATAGCAATTTTAACTGCAGTGCTTGACACAGTACTGAATTTTTGTTTTTGTTTTTCCTCTACCACCTATGGAAGATCAGACCTTTAAAAGTGGTAGTTCAGCTATTCTTACAGCCCTATCCTGATCTGTGATCCTGGATGTAAAACTTACAGCATTCAAAAGCACTTGGGATCAATACTGATTAAATCTGATTTTAATAACTATTTTGGTATATTTTCCCCTTCCCTAACTTTGTTTTTCAAAACCATGCACCTGCCACAGCTGAGAGGCTGGATAGACAACTGCGCCTATTCCTCCGAGAGTTCCAATCTGTAACAGGCTACTGGATAGTGCATTAAAAAATAGCAACACTGCCAATGATTTTTATTTCCTTTTGTTGGGTCTAAACTGACTGATTTCAATGATCGGTAGTGTACCTTATTTGGTGGGAAGATGGAATATTTGTGGATGCGAACCTGTAATCTATTGCTCTGTGACATAATAATGTAAAAAAAAATAAAAACGACATTCTTAGTTATGTTCCCCTGATCCTTCTGCTCATTACAAAGAATTACATAATGCCTTTCACCACCTCAGAATGTCCCTTACAGCCTTAGTGTCTTACAGCCAATTAACTACTTTTGAGCGGTCACTAATGTAACGTAGGAACGATGGAAGCAGAACTACATGCAGCAAAGTCCCACAAACAGTAAGGATGGGAAACGAATACTGCCCTTGCCAGTGACACATATGCCATAAAAGAATTCTAAAAACTAGGTAATCTGTTTAATGTTGGTTGAGGAGTAAATATTGCGAAGGACATCAAAGCAGGAGATGCTCTCTTAATAGCTCAATGAATTCAGCCAGTAGATAGCTGAGCCACACAGAGCAGCAGAGTCCTACATATGATTCCCAGCCTGTGCTGAGTGGACTCAGCTGGGATAGCAGTAGCAATGCTACAATTGGCCTAGGTGCAACTTAAACAGGAAAATCAGCCAGAGTTTCCATCTCCTATCACCATCCAGTGACCCATGCTGGAATTGCAAGCAGTGAAGAGGCTTGGCTGGGATGTTCCCAAGACAGTAAAATCTACCATCCTTCAATGTTTATAGTCACAAATAAACTATGGTCACTTGATTAGATACCCAAGGGCAGCCTGTGTTTATGAAATTGTTCCAACAATGTGTAAATGGCTTTAGAATAGAAAAGGAGAGGGTTGAGGGGAACAGATATTAACCATTGGATAATTTGCTGTCATTGATTCTAACCAATAATCATTCCACATTTACTTTGGGACAAAACTGGGAATAATTGAAGCAAAATAAATGACCCTTCTGTACTTTCCCCCAAGAAATTAATTAGTTCCACCAGCTCAGCATTGGGCCAAAAGTAAAGCAAGCCATTGTGTCTACTTCATGATAAAATACCACTCACTATGACTGCCCAACGTCACTTGAAAGTCTTGCAAATTTCCACTTTTGGAAAACATATAAAATATGACAGTGATTCATCTCAAGCTCCTATTGTGCAGTCCTGGGGTTGGTAGAGTTATAGAATAGTAAAGGAAGGGGAAAAACTAGAAAACGTTAATCACAATCTATTTAGCCAAAGAAAAATAATGGTCTCCAACAGAATGACTGGGCCACAATTTGTTGTAGCAGGGCAGCTAACAATGTCTGCCATTAGTAAGACCTCCCCTTCGGCACTTTGGTTAAGTTTTTGCACATCAAGGCAAACAGTGAATGAAATATGCATTTCCTTAGCCAGTCAGATTGAAGGATTGTGAAACCAACAGTGCGAATACTGAGAAGGGATTATAAATTTGAGTGGGTGAATTCAATGTCAAATCAGGTACATAAGGAGCAATATAAAAGAGAGAAAGAAATATTAGATTAAGGGAGAGAAAAAGAGAGGAAAAGTTAAAAAAAAATTAAAATCTCCAACTATTAAAACATGAAGGAATGAGATTCCACACTTGTAATCATTAATTTTCAGTGCCAGAAAAGTTGATTGGTGGTATTTAACACCTTCACTTTGTTAAAAGGCACTTAGACTTGAAATGACAAAATAAGCAAGTTTAGTTTATAGCTACCATGCAAATACAGCGATTTCAGTGCTCAATGCATTTCAATGGCGAGGCAAACAGCAAGATGTCATTTTTCTGAAACTAAAGGCAGAGTGGAGGAACTTGGACAACAAACCTTGATTTCCTCATTTAACCTCCCATCTACTCGTCATTTATGCATAAATAATAGCAAGCATCATTAGCGTGGCCATTATTTTGACAGTAAAATCTGGCCCTTTCATTCTTTGAATAAAATTATGCACAGTAAATAAACTCCTAGAAGGTTCTTTATTTAAAATTTACTAGAACAAAATCTCTATAGTTCACTTACATGTGCTATAGGCAGGCTCACACTGCAGTGACATTATTTGGATGTTCTCTTCGTCAGTCTCAACATTTAAGTTTGAGAGATACTGCTTCACCTTTCGAGCCATCTGTGCATCTTCATAGAGCTTCTTGGCATTGAGCAGGGAGCTGCGGCGCACTCGCTTCTTGTGTCCCCCACCTTGCACTGAGTCTAGCACATTGGAATTTGTGCTGCCTTGACTTAATGACCTGCCCCCAGGGAAGAAAGAGAAATCAAAATGTGGCCAGATTTTGGCATGAATTTACAGAAATACTACATGCAGCGAATGAGTGGAGGAAGGGTGTTAGTTAATAGCAGCTGCTGTCACTTTAATCAATATCACATGCCACAATAATAATCAAGAGAAAAAAAACAATAGGAATGACAAGAATGAGATAATAAAAACCTTGACTGTCCTAAAAAGTTCAGGTAACAAAACTCCGCCTAATCACCTTAAAGAAGATTCACAAAGCTGAAATATTGTGTGTTAATTAAAAAGAGGTATGCTTTCATTTAGTTGCTAAACCACTTTGCACACTACCAGGTAGCCAGTTCAAAAATAATTACTGGAATTAATCCGGAAGCAAACTGACTGTCTGTTCAGACGTATTGGTTTAAGCTCCACTACAGATTTGAGCACATAATCTAAGATGTCACTTCAATGCAGTTTTGAGGGAATGTCACATTGTGGAGGTGCCAGATTTTGGATGAGACAAAGGCCATGACTCAGGTGATATTAAGGATGAACTCAATATTCCTCCCTCGACCAACACCAACAAAAGCGGTTTACCTGTCATTTATTCATTTATTTGCTATATTAGCCAAATTACAAGTTCATTTGCTAAAGATTGAATCCTAGAAATTTACAACATGGAAGATGACTATTCAGTCCATCATTCCCACACCAGCCAAGAAATAGCCTTCCAGCCTAATCCTACTTTCCAGTTCTTGGTCCATAGCCTTGAAGGTTACAACACTTCCAGTGTATATCCAAGTACTTTGCTATTTAGACATCCAAAGCTCTGCTGCCCATATCTTAACTCCTCCAAATCCCATTCACCCACCTACCCTGTCCTTGTTGACCTTGACTGGTTACTGGTCTGAAAGGCTTGATTTTAAAACTCTCATCCATGTTTTTAAATTCTTCAGAGGCATCGGCCCTTCCTATCTCTTGTAGCCTCTTCTAGCCCTAAAGGTCATCATGGCCTCTGTGTTCCTCCAATCTGACATCTTATCTGATTTAAATTGTTTCACCATTGGTGGCAGTGCCTTCAGCTACTTTAAGCTCTGGAATTCCCTCCTTAAACCTCTCTGCCTCTCTCTTTTAAAATGTTCCTTAAAACCTACCTTTGATGAAGCTTTTGGTCATCTGTCCTGATGTCCCTACTATAGTTTAGCTTTTAAATGTGGTGTGTTTGGGGGTGATAGGGTGGCAAAGAGTTAATGTAAGTCAGAGAACACTTATTGTTGATATCGCTTTTAAACATCTTAGGATGTTATATTCTGCTAAATGTGTTATATAAAGGTAAGCTGTGTTTATGGGACCTTGTTACATGTACATTATCTGTCATGTTTATCCGCACATCAACTAAGACTGAACTTCAAGAGTAATCCATTGCTTGTAAAACATTTTAGAACATTGTGGAACCATGATAAATACAAGTCCTTTCTTTCTAGTATTCGGATTTATTCGGAGTCAAACTGACTATTCTCTCAAAGAGAAAAAGGCATATAGTGTGGCCAAGGTGGGGGGGGATTATTGTTTTCCACCTCCTCCCCCATTTTAGTTATGGAAAGTAATACTTTTAATGTATATTTTGCTGCATTGCACAAATGATTAGTTTAAACCATGTTGCATTACTAAAACATCATGAAATTGTCAGTACAGCTATTGGAAAAAAAATTCTTTCCTATTTAATATTTAAAAGTTTAAGTGTACAGAGGTGAAAAATCAATTCAAGTTTCACAAAAAGGATATACTTGGACCAACTATCATGTTTATAAAAAAATAGAACTGTCAATTTGGACCATAATGAGCTAATCGCAAGGAATGGATTTTGTGGGGGGGCGGGGGTGGATTACCCATCCCTGCACCCACCTCCCACAGCTGAAAAGTTCGTCAGCACCACGCCGATCAGAAATCCAGCTGTCCTGTAGTGATAATACACTGGGGGCAGTCTTAATAAGTGCAGAGTGGGACTTCTGCCCTTCAGCGACAGGGAGCCCTGCCCTAGAGAGATGCTGGCCAAGCAGCACCAAAGAGAGCAGTGGCCACTCCTGGAACTACAGGCAGCCCCAAGGAAGAAGGAAGATAGATACTCTTCTTCTGTTAAATCCAGGGATTTTAGGCAGGTGTGGCTGGGAGACCAAAGTGAGGAGGGCGTAGGGTTAGAGAGGCAGGGGAGGTGGGAGGAGAGACAAAGGGGGTACCATTTTGAGGGGGGGGGTGCGCAATGAGCACAGGGGACCCCCCCCAAAGGAAGTACACTCCCTTCCAGGCCACCAGCAGTCCATACAGTGAAAGTTGGCAGGCTGTTCGCCATGCACCCGCAAACTGAAAAGTTGTGGAAAGCAGAATGAACACTTGAGTGGCAGTTAATTATCCACTTAAGGGCCTCAATAGGCCTAAGGGAAGGCAGGTTGCTGATACCTTACCTATGCCCTGTAATATGGGGGACAGCTCGGGGGTGTGCGTGAAGGTGGCAGACTGGCAATCTGTTCTATTGTATGTGCCCCCGCCTTTACATTTGCTGGTGGGTGGGCCATAAAATTTACCGTCAAGTTTATTTGCTAAAGATTCAATTATAGAATCATAGAAATTTACAGCACAGTAGAAGGCCATTCAGCCCAACATGTCAGCTGGTGCAGCCAAGTAGCCATCCAGCCAAATACCACTTTCCTGCTCTTGGTCCACAGCCTTATGGGTGGGGCTTTAAGTGTATATTCAGGTACTTTGTAAATGTGATGAGGGTTTTTGCCTCTACCACCTTTTCAGGCAGGGAGTTCCAGATCCCCACCACACCCGAGTGAAAACATTTCTCCTTGAGTCTCCTCTAAACCTCCTATCTCTTACCCTATATCTATGACCCCTAGTTACAGGCCACAAGGGGAATAGGGCCTTCCTATCCACTCTATGTAGACACCTCATAATATTATATATTCCAACTAAGTCTCCCTTCAGCCTTCTCTGTTCCAAATAAAACAACCAACCCTCGTCTATCAAATCTTTCCTCATAACTAAAATTCTCCAGTCCAGGCAACATTCTCATTAATCTCTGTATTCTCTCTGGAGTACAATCACATCTTTCCTATAGTGAGGTGACCAGAACTGCATGTAGTGTTCCAGCTATAGACTAACTAGTGTTTTATACAGTTCTAACACAAACTTTCAGCTCTTATGTTCTATGCCTCAACTAATAAAGGCAAGTATCCCATATGCCTTCCTGTCCACTTTATCTATCTATCCAGCTACCTTCAGGGATCTGCGGACATGCACTCCAAGAAAACTTCATTAAAGCCTTTGTCACCTTCAGACTTAATTATTCGAGTGCCCTCTTTGATCGCCTTCCATCCCCCACCCTCCTTAAACTTCAGCCAATCCAAAAATCTGTTTGCATTCTAGCCTGCACCAAGTTTTTTCACCCCTGTCCTTTTTGACCTTCATTCACTCCTCACCCACCACCCCCCCATGCCTCATTTAAATGTTGTTTCTGTGTTTAAATGCCTCTATGGCCTTGGCCCATCCCACCTACCTAATCTCTTCCAACCAATCAATCCAAATCTAACTGAAAATCAGCCCCTCCACTCCTACCATTCTTTCAGCTTCCATCTGTAAACGCAAAGCTCTATATATGCAAGTGGTCATTTATGCTGTTGAAGTGAGTATAGACAATTTGAACCTTGTATCTAGTTAACATGCTCCCTATTTTAATGTTAACTGGCTTTAAACAGAAATTTCAGATTGAAGACAAAGATAGCTAAGATGGGAAATAGTAATATTGTAATAAAGATAATATGCTTGTGGAATGCAGTGAAAGGTTTACTTTTAGTTAATTGTGCTAGACCTAACCTGGAAGTGTTGAATGCAAAGAATGCTGAAATGTGTAGGTGCTCGATTATGTATCAGTAATATTATTGAGAAGCACAAAATTCACCAAATAAATGCTCATTTACATGATAAATGGTATCTAAATTCAGGTGCAGCTTTAACAGTTTGCATATTTACTACAAACAGTTTGCAGTTTGTAAAGAAATACATGCAATTTTCCAATGTTTAAACGACTTAGTTGATGTAAGGTTGAGAAATATATTCTGCAAACATAACAGCAATATTGGGCTAAGGGGGCAGGTGGGGTGGATATTAGGTTAATGTGAGACATGCTGTGTTTTAAGAGGGCAGGCAGTTGTGAGGAGATGCAGAGTTATGTGCCAAGACCTCAGCACCTGTGTACAGATTACTTACCCCAAACTCCTCCATCTCTTCTTCCTGTAAGTGAGAGCCATGAACATTGAAGCATGTGTTCAGAGAGAAAGGTGGAAAAGACAATCCAATTCAGCAGATCAGGAAGATGAGGGGAAGAGTGTAATACAAAGTAACAGGGAGGGATATAAAAGTAGCATCACGAGTCACAACATTATCACACCAAAACAATCTGAAATTTGCATTAGTTGTGTACTCTTGTTTTTAAATGAACACCAAAAACCTACTGCAGATATGATGTCACACATATTGGCGAAGTTTCATAGTCCTGTTATATTTAAGATTGAAATATTTTATGATAGCCATTTGGAAGAAAAAGAGGATTCTTTAGATGAGTACTGAATGTTATGTACGTATACACCATGGCACTACAAACTACTTGTGAACGACCTATTTTCACAGCCCCTTAAGAAATACAGGAAGAGGCAATGCAGAATTAGGGTGGGATCACAGGCTACTTCAGATTCTGCTAAAGCATTTTTTGCCACCATAGATGACTTTATTTAGGATTATAGCTTAAAACTATTTCTTTAAAGTGGAAGTATATTTCACTCAAATAACCCCAGAATCTAAATATGATTAAGAAAGGAAGAAATCATCCCATTTATAGCGCCTCTCTAGCTGCCCTGTTTATGTTTTATAACTACTGGTCACAAGCTTTCAGGCATCTATTGCAGGATTCCCTATTTGCCACCACCCCCTCCCATTCTTACAACATCATAATTTGGAACAATGGATTTTAGGTAGAATGGCCACTTAAGGCATCACATGGGGAGGGGTTGGAAGACATTAGCTCCCAAAATCTAGGGTTCTGCCAGATTCCTGCTGTAACTCTGCAGGCAAACCAGCAGAACTCAGCAAACAGAGGGACCCTGGCTGCTGCAAACACCCAGATGCATCCTAAGGATTTTGAGGACAAAATATCTGTTCTCAGGCTGCTTCTAACCAGCACTTCTGAAAGATAAACTTCAAGAAACTAAAATAGAGGTATATCTTCCTTTATATAAAATATTTCAGTTAAGAATTTTAATATATTAAATTTCCTCTTTGAAGCTGATACTCAAGTATTTCTTTAGTGACCGATTGGGAAATTTGATTTAGTTCTTTGTTGGATGGGATTATAGGGGAAGAGAGAATCAGCTTTGAGTTGTGACCAGAAAGTAAGATTCAGACACTGCTTCTTCTTCAATTATCTGGTTATTAGCAGGAGTTGTGTTAATTAAGACTGGGTCAGGTTGAAATAGGCAATAAAGGCAGTTTTGAAGGCATATGCAAAGTTTGCTTTATCTTTGTGACAGTCCATAACTTCACTCTATTTTTTGGTGTATGCTTTAGGAAATCTGTACTTTGTGAGAACTGGGAAAAAAACACCTAAATATAAAATTAAGAAAATCTGATTCTCTGAGTCTGATGAACGTTCCATACCCAAACTTTTCTGTTCACTATATGGATGATGCCTGACCAGCTCAGTATTTCTAACATTTTCTGTTTTTGTCTCATGGCTGGCATTCTGAATTGTTAATTGAATTGGGATTAAGTTTACTACCCTTTAGGATTATTCCCAGTTTTATAACCATTTTGGGAGATAGCAGGTTTCTTTTCTTTTAATGGCAAGTGCTGATGATATTGTAGTGGGACATTATCATATTTGGTTGGCTTAACTGCACTCTATGATGATTAAATCTCTACTACCATCAAACCAATTCCCCTATTATGTCAGACTCAGTAACTCCTCACCAGCACCCTGCATTAATGAAGGTCTCTGCTGATGCTAACCCAACTCACCATTCACTCAACATATCAGAGAGGAAAGAGTCAATGCCTTTAGGGAAGCAAGGAAGAAAATTGACAAGAAAGCAAACAGCAGGGACATAAAATGAATGAAAACAGCAATGTTGACCTCATTCCATACTTCAGTCATGCTTGGACATTGTAGAAGTCGGTTTACAGGTGGATTTGGAAACAGCACCTCTAGTTATCGAAATACCCTGCTTCCACTGGCATGGTAATTTCACCAGCAGGAAAAGGGAAAATAGCCTCATCAAAAGGGGACTACCAGCAACCTGTTCTCCTTTAAAGATCTCACACTCCTGCTATACAGTACATTATTTTTAACAACAGCAGTCTCAACCACTCCCTCCTAATCAAAGGTCAAGGTTATTGGAGGATGCAGGCAGGCAGAAATGCTCTAGTTCCACTAAAAATTTATTAGTTGGAACCAACAGACAAGTATGCTGCATTTGGTCTATTTAGACTAAATAAACCTAGATGCATAATGGAGATTTAATTTATTCTGAATTGAGTGAAGTTGTTATGTATATTGCTGTAAGAGCGCTTGAACATCAGAGATATTTTTCTCATGATTTATTTCTTAATACACATTACTAAGAGTCTGGCCTTCCTTCAATTCATCTGATAGGTTTCTGCTATTGTTTAAATGAAGCTAAAGTCACTTACTCCAGTTTACTTGAACAGCAAGACTAAAATAAAGCAAAGAAGTTTAGACTGAAAAATGCCACTGTTCATTACTTTTTTTCTACTCTTTAAGCTTTGAAATTGGAGATGCTGTCGCTCAGGCTGCGTTTACTAGCAAAATCTTTGCAGCACCACTCACTGCAGCGATTATTTTTAGACCTAATTTCTGTTGCTTTTTATCTGATCTTATCTGCTGCCTCTTCCTTAACTATTTTTAATTAATGGTAAATTTAAAGTTTTTTTATCCTTATCTTTGCTATTCAGTTTGGTAAGGAAATTTGACATTTAAAATCTGAATGCATCAGCCCAACTACATGAGTTATCAGATTCAAAGAAGTAACAGTAGCTTATGTAGTATCAACCAACATAACTTCAACTTCTGTGAATTTACTGTGCAACCAAGTCACCAATTCACAAACATTTCCATTTTGGAAATTTGGTGAGTCTCACCAACTTTACATACTGGAAAGTTCCAGTAGTTTCTCTTTCAACCTCCTTAAATGAATACTCTTGCTGGGTTATGGCTCAGAAAATTGGCTGGCTTCTGATATCTGGGTTGAGTCCAGATATTGAGTGCTGGCCATACGGGCCATCATAGTCGAGCCCAATCTTGTTCTCAACTGTTAGCCACAAGCTTGCATAAGGAGTGGGCTGTTCACTGTAACCTGAGCTGGCCATTGCACATTTAGTGCCAAATGCTCTTCTCATCCAAATCAGCACTTTGATTTTAAATAGAAGCATGCTTAAACATCGAATTAATAGTTTTTCTGGCATCATTGGATGGAAAAGAGAAAAAATTGTGCATCTAACTAGCATTGTACCTGACAAAAAAGGTCCTTTTGACAAATCATACTGTGATCAGCACAAAACCACACAGCTCTCAAAAAATACATAAACTAACTTTTATAAGTCCTATAGCATGTTCTAACATTTCCACGCATATCACTTTAATGCTTTTAAAAGTATTTTCATCAACTATTGGGATATGTAAACCAGCAAGTGATCGTGAACGTTACAAATGCACCAGTAGCATCTTCAGAATACAGATTTCAATAGAATCAATTCCCACAACAAAAACAGTCATGCATTAGCAGTGCCATGTTTCTCGATGGTTACTAACCTATTTCTGAACATTACAGCAGGATCCATGTTAACTGAGGTCATACGGACAACATGTCGAATCTCCTTTGCAATCATCCGCAGTTTCTCAAAGTTTGCCAAACCTTCCACTTTGGAATCATTTCCTTAGAAAGCAACAGAGTGAAAAATTATGCTGCATTTAATTGCAGGGTCCCGAACTTTACTCATAATACATAAACTACAAAAGCTGTCAAGAGCTCATGCTGTCAGTGTCAAAGGCAATAATAATTCAAAGCCACTACATTTCAGCACTGAATTCAGGGGACCTACACCATGTCAGCACCAGTCTCTCCTGCTATAATTCCATGGTGTCATTTTCTATCAAACGTCAAGCAAAAGCGTAGCCGTAAAGTCAGAGAGCAGCTTCTAAAATCCATAAAAAAAACTTACTATCACCAGAATTAGGCAATCAGCAAATTTTATTACTAACTCCAGCCAACAGCAAGGAAAAACATACATTTGCCATTGACTCTAGTTTTAAAGCACGAGTGCATTTTTAGGGTCGAGGGTCAACACTTTGAATATTACAGGAGACGGTAGCTCCTATGATTGCCACTGTGAATGTCTAGGAGATGATAGCTCTGGAAGTCAGTATTATGAATATTAAGGAAATAGCAGCGCTTAGGGTCAGTGCTATGAATGTTAAAGAAGGCAGCAATTATCACAGCCAGCAATGTGAATGTGCAATTGCTCGGGTTTGCAGATTAATCGCACTGGCAACAATGGAAAGGGATTCACTCTGAGGGGATTCTTTTGACTGGAATTATAGCCCACATGTTCCTCAGACTATTAAAATGGAGGGTACACAGAAGTCCATGCAAAATTTTTACTCAATTGTTTTAAAATTGGAAGGGTTGGATAAAATTGATGGTTGCTGAAAGGATGTTTCCCCTTGTTGGAGAAACTAGAACTAGGGGACACAGTTTAAAAATAAAGGGTCTTCCATTTAAGACAGAGATGAGAAGAAATTTTTTCTCTTAAAGGGTCATGAATCTTTGGAACTCTCTTCCCCAAAGAGCAGTGGAGGCAGGGTCAATTACTATTTTTAAGGCAGAGGTAGATAGATCCTTCACTAACAAGGAAGTCAAAGGTTATTGGGGATAGGCGGAATGTGGAGTTGAGGCCACAATCAGGTCAGCCATGATCTTATTGAATGGTGAAGCAGGCTCGAGAGCCCTAATGCTCCTAATTCGTACGTATGGAAAATTATTAGCTGTCATATGGGCCATCAGCAAAGCCCAATCCAGTTCTCTACAGCAGGATTTTGTTAATGTTTCAGGGTGATGACCTTTCCAACCTGAAATGTTAACTCTGTTTCTCGCTCCACAAATGCTGCCTGACTTGCTGAGTATTTCCAGCATTTTCTGTTTGTATTTCAGATTTCCAGCATCTATGGTATTTTTTTTTTGTAGGAGTATTTTGTTGTTATCTTCTCCTTTAAGGATTCAAAGGAATTGTTAAAATGGATACAATGTGAGAACCTGATGCAACTTGTGGAGGAGAGATCTTCAAATAAGTTCTTGTGCATAATACAGACCACTTCACATTATGCTAGGTACATGTAACATGTGATGGTATGTTATATGTGGAAAATATATTAGACATGAACATTTTGAGAATAAGCTATACCAATTAAAATACTGAACAAATAAATAACTAGCTTCTCTATTATGCTGACCCAACAGCTTACAAGATTCACAGACAAGAATTGATACAGATCATCTGATATCAAATGCTAATTGCTATAAATCTACACACACCTGCATCATCCATTAGAATTCCTAATTATTCTAAAATCCCAATTCATGCAAATGTTATGATCCTAATAAAAAATTCAAAATATTTATTACAGAATCCAGAACAGTTCAGTACATTCAGGATATTAGAACATAGGCAAGCATTCTTGGACACATCACACAGTCATTAAATCAAATGCAGTTACTACAAACATTGTACTGATGGTTTGTGTAATGTGTGCATCATACCACACAAAAATAAAATTCTGAATAGGTTTTCCAGACCTGATTAATTTCCTGTCATCATTTGTAACACTATTTCAACCCTTACCCTGTTAAATAAACAACACTATACCAGTTAGTACAACAAATATTGTGACTATTAGTTTAACCTTCACCCTGTTTAATAAAAAAATCTATACAGCTGTCACAAAAAATACAGGCCTGCCAAGCTTCACTTACTGAGATTGACAACTGCTCAGTTTGCTTAAAAATGCGACCTATTTTGATGCATGTCATTTATCAAAGAAGACTGCCCAGCATATTTAAATGCAAAAAATGTGTCTGCCATCTCTTGCGAATTGTTAAGGTCGTTTATAATTTCCTGAACTTGACAGCACTTTGCCTCACTGAATAAACAAGATTCCCACACAGTTACAAAATGAATATGTGGCCAGAGGTCTTATTGTTACCCTGAAAATAATGGGAGCTTGGAACAGTTAACACAAAGGCTGGGGATACCACTGCAAGAGTTAAACACTTATCAAGCAGTTGACAGCGTGCTGTGAATTATCTGCATGAGCAGCTTGTACTTTAATAATGGAATACCTTCGTGCAGGAAAGTGAGATCTTTTTTGACTACAGGGAACAGTGGAATGATGGGTGGCTGCAGACTCTGGCTGCTGAGAACATTTCTATATTTTGCCATGTTTCTCGAAGGATCAAAGAGATCTTGAAGGTCCCGAAGCAGCTTTTCGTATTTGCTTGGCAGTTTTTCCCAAGTGCCTCTCAGACGTGCAACTGGCGCAAGGTTTAGTCCACTGAAACAGAGAAAACTTTCAATTACATCTTTCTAATGCTTATATCTGACAATAATTGCACTTTGAGAATATAGTAAATTCCAATAAGGGTATGTTTAAGATCGATTATATTGCTAAAAGTCTCATTTTTATTACACAGTATTTACAACACAGAAACAGACTTTTTGGCTCAGTAGGTCCATAACGCTGTTTTCCTTCCACATGAGCCTCCTACCACCCTTCATCATCTAACCCCATCAACGTGTGTTCATCTAGTTTCCCCTTAAATGCATCTATGCTAGTCACCTCAACTACTCCTACAGGTAGAGGGTCTGCATTCTAATCGTTCACTGGGTAAAGAAGTTTCTCCTGAATTCCCAAGCGGATTTTTTTTTAGTGACTACCTTATATTTATGGCCCCTAGTTCTGACCTCCCCCGCAAGTAGAAACATCTTCTCCATGTCTACCCTAACAAACCTTTCTATTCGATCATTCCTCAGGATTCTCTTCTTTAGAGAAAAGCAGTCTGTTTAATTTTCCCTGATTAATATATCCCCTCAATTCTGGTATTATTCCAACAAATCATTTTTGCACATTTTCCATTGCCTCTATATTCTTTTTATATTATGGAGACCAGAGCAACTCACAGCACTCTTAAGTATGGTCTAACCAAGGTTCAATACAAGCTTAACTTAGCTTCTCTGCTTTTCAATTTTTTGTTCTATTTTTATGGTGTTATTAACCCGTGTCCCTCCTTGTAGTGATTTGTGAATTTGTATCCCCAAATCCCTCTGCTCCTCCACCCTTTTTAGACATTTATTTTCTAAAGAGTATGTGGCCTCCTTACTCTTCCTACCAAAATGTCCACCTCATACTTATCTATATTGAATTTCATTTACGCATTCTGCAAGTTTAATATATTAATTTATTTTGTCACTATCCTCCTCCGTATTAATTACACCCCCCAACCCCCCCAACCAGTTTGATGTTGTCCACAAATATTGAACTCGTACTTCGGATTCCAGAATCCAAATTGAAATTGATATGTAAATTGTAAAGGACAGTGGCCCCAGCACTGAACCTTGTGAAACACCACTCCGTACTTCTTGCCAATCTGAGTAACAATGGATATGATAGTACTCTTCATAACTACTGCCAGCCTGGATACTTTTTCATTCATTCATTGTTGGAATTTGAACTTTGCCATGAGAGCATTTATTACGAATCCTTAGCTGTCTTGATTTGATATGAGTAGCTTGCTACGCCACTTCAAAGGGTAGTTAAGAGTTAACAGTAGTTACCAGAATGAGACTGGACATATACATCAGACCTGGTAAGGAGGTAGGTTTCCTTCCCTAAAGGGGAAGTGGCCACAACAGGATGTTGGTGAAGCAGTTGAATTTTAACCTCTGCCTTTAGACCTTTGCTATCTCTAGACTCAACTAATCCAATTCTCCCTTGGCTGGCCTCCCATCTTGCACCTTCTGTAAACTTGAGCTTATAGAAAACTCTGCTGCCCATTTCCTCACTTGTATGAAGGCCTGTTCACCCATTACACTGGCCTACACTGACTCTCTGTCCAGCACTTTATCAATTTTAAAATTATCATTTTTTAAAAAAAAAATCCCTCCATGGATCATTCCTTCCAAGCTCTGCAAACTCCTCTAACCCACAACCCTACAAGATCCTTTGCACTTCTCCAATTCTGGCATCCTGCACATCTTCAATTTTAATTACTCCACCATTGCCAGCAGTGCCTTCAGCAGCCTGGACTCTAAACTCTGAAATTTCCTCCCTAAACCTCTCCACCTCAGTCTCTCTCCTTCCCTTTCCTCTATTAAGATGCTCCTTAAAACCTACGGCTTTGACCAAACTACTTGTCCCACTATCTCCTCTTCTGATTCAGTGTCAAATTCTGTTTGATAATGCTCCTGCTTACTTAGCACCTCACTATGTTGAAGGCATGATTCAAGTTCAAGTTATTGTGATGACAAGAAAATACCATCATGGTCACTTTTTTAAAAAAAGATATCTACTTGCTATTTCCAGATTTTTTTTGAATTCTCAATCTTTCATAGTGGGATTTGAACTTGCATTCTTTAGATTATTAGTCCAGTAGCACAACTATTACAGTATAGTATCCATTATTTAGTCTATGGATTTGTTTCAATACAATGACATTAAAAAGGGAGATTAGAAAACAAGCACTTCTTTCAAAATAATTGCATCCTTGCTACTAATTTAGGGATCGTCAATTTTTTTTAATGCCAGAAATAGTTTATTGCAAGTGTGATTTTAGCATATTGCAGAAAAGGCACAATCACTTCTCATTAGTCTCATATCAAAAACATTACCTTAGGACTCAATCCTAAAGAAAGTAACATAAATAATTACTGTTAGAGATCATTTTTTATTAATTGCACCAAGACTAGCAGAGAACAATGATGTGTAAAAAATGTCTGCTTCCCACATTTTACTTCTCCATTAACAAAGAAATACCTGGCACCTGATAAGTCAGTTATAAGTATCCTAGCATTCATCAAGGTCAAAAATATTTACTGTTTGTTATAAAATTCTTATAATGCCAGCTCAGAAATGGAAATTTGTAAAACAAAGCATACTCAACTGTATGATGTGATATTACGGCACACTAGAGTTGAAAAACCTTCTCTACTCTCAACAAGGTTTAATTTCCTTGACACTGACATTCCTTTAATATCTCATCCCAGATAGGACTGCAGGAAATGTGCAATCAGTAAGAGATTATTTGTCTATAAAGACATCTAGGTTGAGTTCAATCCTGCCCTTCACTGTTGCTTATACAATGGCCAAAATAATGCATTTGGTGAACAAATGGCACCAGCAGTTCTTTATATTCACAATTATCCACAGAGTTTGTGGGCTATTCCACTGCTACTTGCACGACAGAGAGCAAAACAGCACAGCACTCGCTACCTGTGGGGCTGTTGTGAACAGGGAAAGCAACCGCCTATCTCCTTAACCCAAACAGATCGAAGAACTGTCCCAAGACACACAGGGCTGAAACTTCCGTCCGTGTTGAGACAAGATTGGAGCTGCGTGGGGACAACTCCTCGATGCATTCCCACCTCAGAAAAACCTTTCCAGTGGTGGGCTGGGAAGAGTGTCAGCTGCATGCTCCATGGAGATGGGCAGTCAATTAGGGTAATTGAGGCCCCACTTAGGGGCTATTTTGTGATAGTGCTCGTGTTTTCCCGCTGCTGGAATAGCTTCCCACCAAGTGCAGAGGCCACCAACTCAATCGAGGCAACCTCCCAGTGGCAGGCCAGGTGGTCATCAGAGCAGAGACTCCATGCCCCGACAATGGGACTGATCAAAGGCCACAAACTCGTCCATCAATACTCGTGCAGAGGAGTTTCCCTTTCACCCAAATGGCCCTACCAGCTTCAAGCCTCTATTTGTTGACTTCTCTGCAGGCAACAGTGTGCCTCCAGAATGAGGCACCCTCCTGCTCTCCTGCCTACCTCAGCAGCATCCACCTCTCCCAGGGAGGCAGCTGGCCTAACTTTGCTGTGGGTCCTCTGATTGGATCTCCCGCTTCCCTGGTCTGCCTGCTGTCCTTGAGATGGTTTCTTAATTGGTTGCCTACAGGAAGAACACCACTGACTTCCTGACTTCTGGGTTCCCAGCCCAGGCCAAGGCCAACTTTGGGACTGTAACCCTAGAGAGAAAATACAGCCCAGAGTCTGAACTAGGAGTGCAAGTTAGAATATTTAATTCAATGCCAATCACATAATGAAAGCAAAATAAAGAGAGAGGGGAAAAATGATGGGATTGAGAGAGAAAAAGATGAAAGAGTCAGAAAAAGAAAAATACTACATTTTTTAAAAACTGAAGGAATTAGACTACACACTTTTAGAAGTTTTTTTTAATGCTAGAACAGTAATTAAGACTTTTCACACTGTTCAAAGTTAACTTACATGTCAATAGACAATTCATAGCTTTTTCTGCTATATTTAATGGGCATCCAACAGGCAAGTACCACAGACTGGAAGTTAGAAAATGTAACCCCACTCTTCGCGAAAGAAAGGAAACGAGAAAACAGGTCAGCTATCCTGACATCAGTGGTCGAATGCTCGAATCTATAATTAAGCAAGTGGTAACAGGGCACTTAGAAAATCACAATATGATCAGGGAAATCAACACAGATTCATAAAAGGAAATGAGTGCTTGAAAAATCTGTTGGGGGAGATTTTTCTGAGGTTGTAATTAGCAGGCTGGATAAAGGGGAACCAGTGAATGCAGTACAGTTGGATTTTTACAAAAATTCAGTAAGGTGTTGCACAAGGGGTTATTACAAAAAATTGGGGCTTATGGGATTAAAGGTAGAAGCATCAAGGATTGGTTAATGGACACAAAACAGAATAAGATTAAATGGGTTAATTTTGGGTTAGCTGGTAGGATACCATTAGGATCAGTGCTTGGGCCTCAGCTATTTATAATTTGTATCGATGGTTTAGATGAAGGGACCGAATCTAATGTATTCAAGTTTGGTGATGATACAACATTAGGCGGGAAAGTAAGCCGTGAGCTAGCAGAGAGGCTACAAAAGGATATAGGCAGGTTAAGTGAGTGGGCAAGAATGTAGCAAATGGAATAAGATGTGGAGAAAGTTATCTACATTGATAGTTAAAATAGAGGAGAATTTTTTTTTAAAAATGCACAAGAGAGTGGGTTCCACAAGAGCATTACAAAACAAAATATGACACCAAGCCACATCAGGAAATAATCAGTCAGACAGCCAAAAGCTTGGTCAAAGATAAATTTTAAGGAATGCCTTAAAGGAGGAAAGCAAGGCAGAGAGGTAAAGGTGTAGGAGGAAATTCCAGAGCTTGGTGGCCTAGGCAGCTGAAAGCACAGCAACCAATGGTAAAGCGATTAAAGTTGGGGGTGTTCATATCGAAGGGATGTGGGGCTGGAGGAGATTACAGAGATAGGGAGGACTGAGGTCAAGGAGGGATTGAAAATATGGGTGAGAATTTTAAAAATCAAGACATCACTTGACCGGGAACCAATGTAGGATAGGAGCTGGGGCATGCATTGAGTAGGGGGAGGCAGTGGCATAGTGGTATTGCCATTGGACTAGTAATCCAGTGACCCAGGGTAATGCACTGGGATGTTGGATCTGGTAATGTATAATGAGGCAGGTTTAATAAATGATCTCAGATTAAAGGATCCCCTAGGAAATAGTGACCATAATATGGTAGAATCTAGCATTCAGTTTGAGAATGAGAAACTTGGGTCGGAAATAACTGTGCTAAACTTAAATAAGGGTAATTACAATCGAATGAGTGGACTGGGAAAGCAGCTTAGCAGAAAAGACGGTTGATGAACAATGGCAGGCGTTTAAGAAAATAGACTCTCAACAAAGGTATATCCCAGTGAGAAAGGAGGATTCAAGGAAGGGGATAAGCCAATCCATGGTTAACCAAGGAAGTTAAGGACAGTATCAAATTGAAAGAATTTTTGTGGCAAAGATTAGTTGTAAGCCAGAAGATTGAGAAAGTTTTAAAAACCAACAAAAGACGGCCAAAAAAATACTAAAGAGGGAGAAAATAAACTTTGAGGGTAAACTAGCAAGTAATATAAAAACAGACAATAAGAGCTTCTTTAAATATATAAAAAGGAAGAGAGGGAGGCCAAAGTGAACATAGGCCCCTTAGAGAAAGAAGCCAGGGAAATAATAATGGGGAACTAGGAAACGGCAGACAAGTTGAATAAATACTTTGCATCAGTCTTTGCAGTAGAAGGTACAAATAGCATTCCAAAAATACGAAATAATCAAGGGGCAAAAGGTGGGGGGGAGGAAATACAATAATTATCATTAGAGAAAAAGAACTAGGGAAACTAATGGGGCTAAAGGCCGATAAGTCCCCTAGACCTGATGGGTTGCAACCCAGGATACTAAAGGAAGTAGCTACAGAGGTAGTGGATGCACTGCTAGTAATCTTCATGAATCTAAGGATTTTTGGAAAAGTCCCAGAGGATTGGAAAACAGCCAATGTAACATCCTTATTCAAAAAGGAAGGGAGACAAAAAACAGGTGATTATAGGTCACTTAGCTTAACATCTGTCATTGGGAAAATGTTGGAGTCTAGTATAAAGGACGGAATAGCAGAGCATTTAGAAGTGCATAATATAATCAAACAGTCAGCAGGGCTTCATGAAGAGGAAATCATGCCTAACAAATCTATTAGAATTCTCTGAGGAGGTAACAAGCAGGATAGATAAAGGGAACCAGTAGGAGTAATTTATTTGGATTTCCAAAAGGCATTCGATAAAGTACAGCACATAAGGCTACTTAATAAGGTAAGAGCCCATGGTATTGGGGATAGCATATTAACATGAATAGAGGATTGGCTAATTAATAGAAGACAGAGAGTTGGGATACGATGGGGGGCATTTTCGGGATGGCAACCTGTAACAAGTGGAGTGCCACAGGGATCAGTGCCGGGGCCTCAATTATTTATAATATATATTAATGGCTTAGATGAGGGAAGCGAATGTATGATCACCAAGTTTGCGGATGACACAGAACTAGATGGGAAGGCAAGTGGTGAGGATGACACAAGGAGTCTACAGAGGGACATAGACAGGTTAAGTGGTGGGCATAAACTTGGCAAATGGAATATAATGTGGGAAAATGTGAGGTTATGCACTTTGGCAGGAAGAATAGAGGAGCCGAATATTATTTAAATTAAGGAGGACTGCAGAAGGCTGCAGCGCAGAGGAATTTGGGAGTCCTTGTGCATGAATCCCAAAAAGCTAACGTACAAGTTCAACAGATAATAGGGAAGGCAAATGGAATGTTGGCCTTTATTTCAAAGGGAATGGAGTGTAAAAATAGAGAAGTCTTGCTAAAACTATATAAGGCACTAGTTAGGCCACACACAGAATACTGTGAACAGTTTTGGTTCCCTTATCTAAGGAAATTTATACTGGCATTGGAGGCAGTCCAGAGAAGGTTCAATAGGTTGATCCCGGGGATGGAGGGATTTTCTTATGAGGAGAGGTTGAGTAGGTTGGGTCTGTACTTATTGGAGTTTAGAAGAATGAGAGGTGACCTTATTGAAACATATAAGATTCTTATGGGGCTTGACAAGGTAGATGCTGGGAGAAAATTTCCCCTGGCTGGGGAGTCTAGAACTCAGGGTTACAGCCTCAAAATAAGAGATCAGCCATTTACGACAGATGAGGAGAAATTTCTTCACTCAAAGTGTTGTGAGAATCTTAAGAATTCCCTGTTCCAAAGAATTATATTCAGGACAGAGATTGGTAGATTTTGGGGGTGCTAATGGAATGAAGGGATATGGGAATAATACGGAAAGGTATTGAGGCGGAAGTTCAGACATGAGCTTACTAAATGGAGGAGCAGACTTGAAGGGCCAAATGGCCTACTCCTGTTCCTATTTTTACGTTCCTGCTCCTCATGTGTTTTACTGTTGAATCTCTATGGATGTTTTGGTGTCGTGAAGCTTGTGGAAGAACTTCCTGGTTTCTGTGTTTAACTGTATACATGCAAAAGTTAGAAGTTGCTTTCTGATTTACTCCCTAATAACAGTGAGCACTGATAGCCTCAATGTTACTCCTACCACTAAATTCAGGCCACTATGTGATTCATTTGATCAAGGAGGGTGATGTCAAATGTAACACTGTAATAATGCGATTGCTTTCCCATCTCAGATTAACTCAGCCTGGACCAAGAATAGTAGCACAAATGTGCAGCTTTGTCTGAGTGCAGCAAGGCTGAAAGCTTAACTCTGGAAATTTGTAAGTGAGGGAATTTTAAGGGTTCATCTCTTTGTGAAATCTAGTCAAGTTTGCATTAAGCGTTTAGCTTAACTGTAACATTAACTTGTAGTTTACTTCATTCTTAGCCAGTGAAAAACAAGCTCCCCGGCTGAGGCAGCTGCAAGGTTAGTTAATTGGAATTAAATTTCGGTCATGCTCTTCTTTGGCTTTGCACGTCACTGCAATATCATCGGCAATCCAATGCATCCAGGAATATTTTCTGTAATTCTGTCCATATGCTGCTGGAACTGATCCTGACTAATGGATAAACCAAAATGTAATTGCTGGAAGCGATAGCTTCCAAATGGTCTCCTGAAAGTAGTCATTTCTTGAGATCCCTCTGCCAAATGAACCGACCAATATCAGTGTTTCGCATCCAACCTTGAGAAAAACTTGTGAATTTGGGATTCAATTCTTTTAATGTTGGGATCTTGTGTGGGCATCTCTTTAGAATGAGATTTAGATGTCTTGGATCCAAGCCATCTTTTTTCAGTACACATATGATGGAGCTGCACCAGTCAGTGTAACGATGCACACGATGGATGATGCTGTTATGTTCCATATTCAACCCACACTTAGGCTTCTCCTGTAAGTGCACACTGCACAATCGATCGATTTGCATCTTTTCTGAGATGTAGTACACCATCACCTCTGAAATTTCCTATTGTGTCAAATCTGTCTGGGTATATATGTTGTAGGTCATGGACTGACTCAATGCAGTTATTTTGCGATTGATGCATTGGTGATCATGTGTATGGTCACAATGTTGAGTTTCATACACGTTGGTAATCCTGCTACTGCTGGTTCACTTGTGTCCGCCAGGTGGAATACTTGTAGTTTCCAAGCAGATTTGCAGTAACTGCATTTCAATGTCAATGTACAAATGCAATGGGTGACTCATTATACACAGTTAGCTTGGCTGTCACAGGATTGTTGATTCCCAACAATCCAGATACATATCCTTCAGAATTCTGAGTGATAATGTCCACAGTCGTCCCCGTGTCGACTTTGCCTGTGAGCACGTTTGCTGCTTTTCTTCAGGCATATGATGCTGACAGTAGCAAAAGCCTCTAACTGTTTAACTTCATCCACACATCGTGTCACATTCACAAAGTGGAAAGCCTGTTCACTTTCTGGTTAAGATTTCTCCACTCTGAATATTCACCCTAGTCTGTCTTATTGCTCACCTCGTCTATGTGCTTGCGTTTATGAGAGTCCCTGGCATACTCCTTATTGTTGTTGCCAGTATACTGCTCATATTTTCGTTTGGTTGTATCTTATTGTGACCTCTGGTTGCACCTCTGAAACCAGATTTCCTGCATTGGCGAGCCCAATGTCCCCTTACACCCATACCAACGGTCTTGGAATGCAGGGCAGCTTTGCGATGGGTACATGTGACTACACTTCCCACACAGCTTGCTTGCTTTCTGCATCCTGGCTACTGCGCTAACACTGGTAGCTGCACCCAATGCTTGCAGGTGTCATTGTCTAGCCACAGTGGTTTCAATATTTTCTGCTGTCTTTTAGCAGTGTGCAATATTTCTTTTTCTCCAAAAGCTCTTTTTTGGAAGATTTTAATCGGCATTGAAGCTATAACTAGCTTCATTATCTGTTTAGACAGCTCAGCTTCCCAAAAATCGCAGTCCCTGCCAACAAACTGATCAGTTGATTCTATGGCTGTTGTTTGTAATCCATCAGTTCCAATTGGTGTATTCTAAAGTTCACCATCACACAAAGTTGATCTTCCAGCAGGTCCCACAGCTTAACAAGGTCCTTCTGATCCTCCTCAGACAGGCCCAAAGTGTTGACTCTGTACAGCCCCTCGTTTCCAATGGCTAACTTTATTTTCACTGCTTGCTCTTTCGGTGTTAGTACTGTGATGAATAAATCTAAAAAGCATAATTCCATCCTTTGTTTAAAAAACCTAAATTTGGATGGGACATCTGTGGCCTACCAATTCATGTGGGGAATTTGGTGGTCATCTTCCTGAGGCTCCCTGTCTTTTACAGACACTCTTGACTAATTGGGGATATGTAATCTCTCTACACCGTTGAGAGATTCAGCAATGCACTTGCCTTTTTTTGTAATTCTCTGCAGTTCAGGTTTCTGCTACACTCATACCAGTGGCACTGTTGTTCTGGTTTGCATGCTTTTCATCTTTTACGCTGGAACAGCATCCCAAGGATTTCTCAATGGCCCTGCAGCTTTTCTGCCGGATTCAAAACTGACTGCACAGCGCAAACCTGATCCGACCCGTTGCTTCCATTCACCACCAATCTTGCTATCCACAAATCAGGTAGTACTGTTTGTATAGGGACTCTGCCTCCCAGGTTTACAATGCACATAAACCTCTGTGTTGCACCAAATCTTGTCTGTAGTTCCTCTTGTGATCTTCAAACTCACAACACTGCCACCATGTTGCGGTTCTGGCTTCACCAATCACACACAGAGGATCGGTAAACTGTATGTAGGTTTGATTTATTTGAAGATTACAACTAATATATGTACATTGCTGGATAGCTCAACAGACAGGTCTACTCTAGGAATACAGCAATCACCGTCACTCACAGCAACAGCTGAAACTCTGCTCTAACGTTACTAACTGCTGGGCACATGCTGCTTTACATCCCGGTTCCTCAACAATAAGTGTACATCATTTGCATACTCTCAAAATGAGAACAATAGTTACACTTTAGCACAGAGTATAAATCAAGGAATAGTGGAGGCTCGTAGGAAAGGTACGGTAATAATCATGGATGATTTTAATCTTTGTATAGACAAATCAAATTAGCAAAATTAGTATATTCAGGACTGTTTCTTAGGGAACAGGCTATTTTAGCCCTGGTAAGTGCAATAAGACAGGATTAGTTGTAGACTTCATAGTAAAGGATGCTCTTGGCGAGAGTGATCATAACATTTATTTAACATTCAGTTTGACAGTGAGAAATGTGAGCCTGAAACTAGAGTTTTAAACTTAAATAAAGGCAATTACAAGGGTGCGAAGACAGATGTTGGCTAAAGTGGAATGGGAAAATAGGTTAAAAGATAAGACGGTAGAGAAGCAGTGGCAGACAGTTAAAGGGATATTTCATAACTCTTGTAAAGTCTTTCTCTCTCATTGGGCTATACGAGAAGTATGCAACATCCATGTCCAGCTAAGGAAGTTAAGGATAGTATCAAATTGAAAGAAAAAACATACAATGCTGAAGATTAGTGGCAGGCCAGAAGATTGGGAAAATTTCAGAAACCAGCAAAGGATGACAAAAAAAAAGGGAGAAATTAGAGTATGAGAGAAAACTACCAAGAAATATAAAAACAGACTGGAAAAGCTTCTACAAGTATGTAGATAGGAGAAGAATAACTAAAGTGAGCACTGGTCTCTCAGAGGATGAGTTTGGAGAATAATGGGAAACAGGAAATGGCAGAAATTTTAAGCAAGAAGTTTGTATCTGTCTTCACAGTAGAAGACACAAAAAACATCCCAAGAATAGCAGAGAAGCAGGGGCCAAAAGGGACAGAGAAACTTAAAACAATCGTGACTGCTAGAGAAAAAGTACTGGGAAAACTGGTGGGGCTAAAGTTTACAAGTACCCTGGACCAGACAGCCTGCATCCTAGGGTTTTAAAAGACATGGCTGCAACAATAGGGAACGCATTGACTAAAATCTTCCAAAACTCCTTAAGACTCTGGAAAGGTCCCAACGGATTGGGAAACCCCATATGTAAAAGCTCTATTCAAGTAAGGAAAGAGACAAAAATCAGAAAACTACAGGCCTAACATCTGTCATTGAGAAAATGCTAGAAATCGTTATTAAGGAGTTATTAGCACGACATTTAGACAATCATAATACAATCAGGAAGAGTCAGCATGGTTTTGGGAAAGGGAAATTATGTTTGACAAACTTAAGGATGTAACCAGCAGGGTGGATAAAGGGGTACCAGCAGATGTAGTATATTTGGATTTCTAAAAGGCATTGGATGAGGTGGCTAAAAGATAACCACACAAAATAAGGGTGTGTAAGTTCGGAGCTCACCAGTGTCAGATTTGGGGGGTACCCCAAAGATGTGCTGGGGAATCTCTCTGGGAAGTTCCCAGGTAAGAGTTTGCATGGCAATTGCCCAAAAGTGCACAGTGCCTGTGGGCAATTGCGTTGTGCTGGGAACCATCCGAAAATGCGGTTTAAATCGCAAACTTCGGATGGTTCTGCCAGGGTTATACCAATAGTTATAAAAAGTCAGAAGCATTAAAACCTCTTCTAACTTCTGAGTAGCTATTGTAAAGACCCAGACCAACTTCACAGGGCTCCCCCAACACCCCCGAGCCCCCTCAACAGGACTCCCCCCGACCTCTGACACCCTCCACATACCGACCCCCCACTTACCCCACCCCGACACACCCTCACTCCCCCAGCTCCGACAAACCCCCACCTCCAGCACACCCCCGACACACCCATAGCCCCCCGACCTCCGACGCACCCCACTCCCCCGGACTTCCGACGGGGCCCCCAACCCCCGACACCATCCACCCCGATGCCACCCCTCCCCAACGCCCCCTATTCCCCAACATCCAACGCCCCCAAACCCCCGACCTCCGTTGCCCCCAAACCCCTCCCCGACCTCTGACACTACAGCAAGTTCTGTAAAAAAGGGGGCACGGCCTCTCCTTGAATGCGCTGGAGCTAGGCTTCGCTGGGGCCTGCGAGGAGTCTTTCAATGCAGCCTCCAAGTAACTCCGGCCAATAGAAGTGTCAACATAATTTTCAAATTCAGGTAAGTAGGTATTTATTTCTTATAATTCCTGCGGGCCAGCACTTTCCGACGCAAGTCAGATGTTATGGCCCAAGATCTCATGTGTTGGGGGTGTTATATTTGCATTCATTGAGGATTGGCTAACTAACAGGAGACAAAGAGTTGGGAGAAATGGATCATTTTCAGTCTGGCAAACTGTAATTAGTGAAGTGCAGCATGGGATTCGTGCTGGAGCCTGAATAATTTACCACCTATCTCAATCACTTGGATGAAGGGACCGACTGCATTGCAGTTAAATTTGCTGATGGTACAAAAAGATAGGTAGGAAAGCAAGTTGAGGAGGATACATCAAGTCTACAGAATATATAGGTTAAGTGAATGGGCAAAAATGTGGCAAACGGAGTATAATGTGGGAAAATGTGAGGCTGTCCACTTTGGCAGGAAGAATAGAAAAGCAGAATATTATTTAAATGGAGAGAGACTGCAGAATGCTGAGGTACAGGGGGATCTGGGTGTCCTTGTATATGAATCACAAAAACTTAGCATGCAGGTACAGCAAGTAACTAGGAAGGCAAATGGAATGTTGGCCTTTATTACAAGGAGGGTGCAATATAAAGGTAGGGAAGCCTTGCTACAATAGTACAGGACATTAGTGAGACCACACAGAGTACTGTGTACAGTTTTGGTCCCCTTATTTAAAGAGGGATATATCTTCATTGAAAGCAGTTTTAGAAAAGATACGACGAGGCCGATTCCTGGAATGAAGGGATTGTCTTATGAGGAAAGCTTGAGCAGGTTAGACCTATGGTTTACAACAAATATACATTCCTTTGAGGCACAAAAACCCAACAGGAAAAGTGATCCAACCGTGACTAACAGGGGAAGTTAAAAATTGTATTAGATTAAAGGAAGAGGCTTATAAAGTTGCCAAAAGAAGTAGTAAGCCAGAGGACGAGAATTCAGCAAAGAAGGACCAAGAAACTGGCAAGGAAAGGGAAAATAGAATATGAAAGTAAACTTGCGAGAAACATAAAAACAGCCTGTAGAAACCTCTATAGGTAAGTAAAAAGGAAAAGATTAGCAAAGACAAATGTGGGCCCATTACAGGCAGAGACAGGAGAATTTATAAATCGGGAATAAGGAAATGGCAGAGAAGCTAACCAAATACTCTGTGTCTGTCTTCAAGGAGGAAGATACAAAAAACCTTGCAGAAATACTAGAGAACCAAGGGACTAGCGAAAATGGGGAACCGAAAGAAATTAGTAATATCAAAAAATTAAAGTACTGAAGAAATTAATGGGACTGAAAGTTGGTAATTCCCCTGGACCTGATGATCTACATCAGTGTTGAAGGAGGTGGCTGTGGAGATAGTGGATGTGTTGGTGGTCATCTTCCAAAATTCTATAGATTCTGGAATTATTCCTGCAGATTGGAAGGTAGCAAATTTAAAAAGGGAGAGAAAACAGGAAACTACAGGCCTGTTAGCCTGACATCAGTAGTAGGGAAATTATTAGAATCTATTATAAAGGATGTAATAACTAATAGTCGTTTGGTAGTACAGAACTTGAGTACTGCTGAAAAAAAGACATGTTATCAAAGCTTTTCCTATTGCACTCATCAGGGTAACATGCAAGAATTTTCGACAGTAACAGGGGAACAATTTATACTGCATAAGAAGAGTACAAGATGAAAAGCTTTAATAGCAAGTTCTTTTTTCAGCAATACTGGAGATGGAATAACCGGACACTTAGGGCTGAATTTTGCCGTCGGCGAGCAGGGGGCAGGGCCTGCTCGCCGACGCACAAAATGATGCGGGATGACGTCGGGGGGAACCCCTGACGTCATCCCGCTCCATTTAAATTTTCAGGAAAGCGGGGGCACAGCCAAATCAGCTGTGCACCTGCCCACCTTTCAATGGCCAATTGAGGCCATTGACAGGATAATTAAAACAATTAAAGAACCTGCTCATCCAACCTTGAGGTTGGTTGGCAGGCCAGAGGCCCCGTCGGGCTTCTGAAAAAACATGAAACCTCATCCACCGGCGGGATGAGGTTTCATGTAGGGTTTTAAAAAACTTTAATAAAGTTTGAGTGAAATTTATTAACATGCCCCATCTCGTGTGACATTGTCACATGAGGGGGACATGTTAAGGAGTTTTTTATTTTTAATGTTTGTACAAGTGTAAGCGATCTCCTTGAGGCAGCACTTAGCCTCTCGCATTTGGAGAATCCCCCCCCCGCCCGCACAGGAAGCGCATAGCACTTCCCACCGGGCATCACGCTGGGCAGGCCTTAATTGGCCCGCCCACTTAAAATGGCGGCGGAGATCGGCTCCCTGCCCACTGGAGATTGGGTCGGGCCCGCCCGCCTGGTGGGCAGAAAATTCTGCCCTTAGAAAATAATGGCAGGATTGGGCAGAGTCAACATGGATTTATAAAAGGGAAATTATGTTTAACAAACCTGTTGGAGTTTTTTTAAGGACCTGACTATCAGAATAAATAAGGGGGAATCAGTGGATATGGTGTATTTGGATTTTCAGAAGGCTTTCAATAAGATCCCACAGAAGAGGTTAGTAAATAAAATTAGAGCACATAGGATTTGGGGTAATATAATGGCTTGGATTGAGAATTGGTTAACAGACAGAAAACAGGGAGTGGGAATAAATGGGTCATTCCCAGGTTGGCAGACCGTGACTAATGGGATACCGCAAAGATTAGTGGTTGGACCCCAGCAATTCACAACCTATATCAATGATTTGGATGTGGGGACTAAATGTAACATTTCCAAGTTTGCGGCTGACACAAAACTAGGTGGGAATGAGAGTAGTGAGAAGGGTGCAAAGAGACTTCAAGGGGATTGAGGCAGGTTAAGTGAGTGGGCACGAATATGGCACTTGGAATATAGTGTGAAAAATGTTAAATTATCCACTTCAATAGGAAAAGCAGAAATGCAGAATATTTCTTAAATGGTGAGGGATTGGGAAGTGTTGATATCCAAAGGGATCTGGGTGTCCTTGTTCATTTATCACTGAAAGCTAACATGCAGGTGCAACAAGCAATTAGAAAGGCAAATGGTATGTTTGCCTTTATGGCAAGAGGATTTGAGTACAAGAGTAAATAAGTCTTGCTGCAGTTGTAAAGAGCCTTGGTGAGATCGCACCTAGAGTATTGTGCATGATTTTGGTCTCCTTACCTAAGGAAAGAAGAGACATAACTTGCCATGGAGGGAGTGCAATGAAGGCTCACCAAGCTGATCCCTGGGGTGGCACGATTGTCCTATGAGGAGAGATTGAGGAGAATGGGCCTGTATGCTCTAGAGTTTAAGAACGAGAGGTGATTTCATTGAAACATACAACACTTTTACAGGGCCTGACAGGGGAGATGCAGGAAGGATGTTTCCCCTGGATCTAGAACCAGGGGTCTCACAATAAGGGGTAGGACAGTTAGGACTGAGATGAGATGGACGTTCTTTACTCAGAGAGTGATGAATCTTTAGAATTCTCTACCCCAGAGGACTGTGGAGGCTTACTTATTGAGCATGTTTAAGACAGAGATTGATCGATTTCTAAATATCAAGGATATCAAGGGATTTGGGGATTGTGTGTGAAAATGGCATTGAGGAAGATCAACCACGATCTAGGTAAAAGGCAGAACAGGCTTGAGTGGCCAAATGGCCTACCCCTGCTCCTATTTCCTACGTTCCTATACTCTTTAGAGTTTAGGAGAATGAGAGGTGATCATATTGAAACATTTCAGATTATGAGGGGGCTTGACAGGGTAGATGTTAAAGGGATGTTTCCCCTCATGGGAAAATCTAGAATTAGGGGATATAGTTTAAAAATAAGGGGTCACCCACTTAAGACAGAGATGACGAGGAATTTCTTCTCTCAGAGGGTCATTAGTCTTTGTAATTCTCTTCCACAGAGAGAAGTAGAGGCTGGGTCATTGAATATATTCAAGGCTAAGTTAGACAAATTTTTAATTACAAGGGAAGGCAAGAAAGTGGAGTTAAGGCCATAATCAGATCAGCCATGATCTTAATGAATTGCAGAGCAGGCTCAAGGAGCCAATTGGCTTACTCCTGCTCCTATTTCTTCTGATCTTCTGATCTCATGAACAGAACTTTGGATCTTGCAGTCTGTACAGTTGAGTATCACAATATGCAGTTCATTTTCCCAAACTAAAACTCGAAGTTGGATCACATTGTCAATTCACTGTTCTCTTCTTAGTCCCACAATTTAACATATTCTTTGTACAGAAACTGACAATTTAAATACTTTTTCTCAGTGTTTTGACAGAGATGATATTCCCAAGGAAGGTAAACATTCATTCTGTTTTGCTAATTCAGATATGCCGAACAAATTAATAACTGTAAAACAGCAAAAACATTTATGGAGTGAGCACTTTTAAAAGCAGATTTTAAATTTACGTTAACATTGATTTTTCTGGCCCCTCTTGTCACAACTAGAGTGATGCAGCGGTTTAAGTAACTTTCCATCTTTGGGCTCTAATTTAACCCAACTAAATGTACGTATCGTGGCCCTGTTGCCAGTAAGGGTCCAACACAAATTAAATTAGAAGTATCGTCCCACTGCTAGTGGGTATGAATGTACAGCATTAAACTACTCACAATTCAGCACAAAATGGTACTAAATTGATCATTGATTGGAAGAGGTTGCAAGGATGGCTATGCAGGGATCCAATGTCACACTAATCGAGTGGGACGTGCTTTAAGAAGATTAACGTTAAGATATGTTGCTGTTCTGGATTTGGGGTGCTTGGCATTGACTAATAACACCATCATGATGTGCAGAGAAATTCAGCAGAAAGTATAAAATAGGCAATAAATTCATTGCTTTATCAACTAAGCAATTTAAAATGGAAATATTCTTTAAAGATTAATCTCATTAATTCCAACTGAAACTAAATAGGAAAGGAAGTAGCAAAAAAGCTTGTTGCTTTACTGACTGCGCTGACAGACTTCATTGTGAGAGAAAATGACTCCTCCTGTGCAACACTACATTCTGGCTAATCCAATTAACATCTCGCATAATGCCTATTTAAGACTGAAACATCACAGTGCCAAATAACATCAAATTAGCCATAAAACTGACAGGCACAATTAATTCATACCTGATGATTGCAAACATGGAATTGAAGTTCTTGCATTCTCGGCAGTGCAGGGCAATTTTGATGAAATGTTTAATTATCTTCATCCGTTTCCACTGAACAGTTTCCTTCAAAATCTCAGTGGCAACCCAGAATGTCTCCTGATTGATAACATCCTCAAACTGCTTGAGATGTACATTTCCAGTTTTTGACTGTCTTTTGAACAAGTCATCTATATATTCAGTGGGTTCAATATTACGGAACAATTCAAAGTCTCGCATTGAGAGCTGAGTGGCTACCTCAATAGTGCTAAGTTGTAGCAGAGATATTTGACTTTCCCTCAATAATTCCTGGGCATCTTCATCTGAACAAAGAGTCTCTGTTTCCATATTATTCTTCAGATAGTACCTGAACAATGAAATAAACAGAAATTATATTGCTGTGAAACTTGGTATTGGCATTTTATGGCTGTAGTTCAAAATTATTCATAATTGATTTCAATTAGTTTTTCAGATCAGAACCTGTTTCCAAATTTGCACATCACCTTTCTCCAACTGCCCTACCTCTAAATTGTTTGTGCTCTTTTGCTGACTCAATTTAGAAAGGCAACAATCATCAACTACTTTGAAGTGGTTCCTCATTCTTCATGATACTTTTGATTGTGAATTTTTTCTAGATTAAGCCATGAGACTGTCATAAATACAAAACAATGCTTGGATTCCAAAAGAATTGACCATAACATCCAATGATGGTGATCAAAATATCTGGAAAATTATCAATCTAATTTCACTACATTACACAGTGAGATGGATTCATAAATAAACAATAATGTTTGGATTATAGTAAAACCAACCATAATATCCCACATCTGTGATCAAAATACCTGGAAAATTATCAATCTTGTAGAAGTTACATTAATTTCAATATCTTGTACAAAATATCAGAAGATTAATAAATAATTGTTTTGCATGCAACAGGTGATGCCATTCTCACCTGCCATTCAGCTGGATCCGGTCAGCTAGCTTAGATAACTGGTCAGGAAGTCTCCTTTGCTTGATGACACCTTCAGGGCTTATAGAAACCTCACAGAGTGAGTAGGTCTCGGGTGGTGCAGTCAGACCAAATTCATGGACAGAATGGGCAACAACTTCTTTTGCAGTGGTATCTTTGCTTATGATGATGTAACAACTTTGCTGATCTGCCTTAAAGACTCGGATGACTTGATCTGGTACGTCTATTTAAAAAAAAATGAAGTGCAAATATATTCTGTTGCCCATATCCGAAGTCAAATGTTTGCCTTATACAGAATGCTCCGTCCAACCATATAAATATAGCTGAAATCTCACTGATCGAACGACACAAGGAAAAAGGTTGAGGGATTCTTGCCTTTCCGACAAAACATTTACCGCTAGTCTGCATGACTGTTTTACAAAACAGTTGAACATTTGCTTAAATTGGCACTAAACTTAATCATTCAAGAGGAATGCGAAATCGTTTTAACATTACAAATACTGAAGATGGAATAAAGACGACAAAATGATTAGTATTATGGATTCATTCTTTGGTGGGCCAGCATTTGAAACTCACCCAGGGAACAAGCATGTCTGTTTCAAAATATCTCCAGAGTGAATAAGGGATACCAAATATCAGAAAGTTACCACAAGATGTGTAACAATTTTACACATCTCAAAGTTTAAAATATAAATTCAAGATTTATTTTTCAATACAAAGAATAGCCAATGCTAATTCTCTGAACGGTCCAGTGATTCAAATTTAGTCTGTACTGTATGGCAAGATATCAGAGTTCACGTCAGTTGGCAGTGGAGGCGGAGGTGTGTTGGGGGGGGTGGTGGGGGGGAGACAGCATCTCTAGGTGAGGGAGGGAGAAAAGCATTGTCCAATGTTCTTATCCCTAACTAATAACCAGCAAACCCCACTAGAAATGTGCATGGACAATAGGTGAGGAAAGGGTCAGGCTTCATTATGATAAGCCACACAGTGAAATAGCCTGTTGTTGCCTATCAGTCATGAAAATACATGAAGCATGTCTACTTGAGTGAGATAGTGGAGGGCTATCACCTTTCATGAAACCATGCACGAGCTTCAATTGTTGATCTCACTGAATGGCAAAGCAGGCTCGAAAGGCTAAGTGACCTACTCCTGCTCCTTATTTGTATGTTTGTATATTTATTTTCTAATTGCCTGCATGCTGTAATACATAAACAGATTTATGATGGTGCTGGTACTTTTATATGCCCAACTATAACTTTTGAAAAGTAAGGTATTTGTATAAAAAAAAGTTTAAAAACAAGAAGCTTATCTGATTAATGCATAAATGGTGCCATTCTATGCTACACATCAGGTGGTCTCTGGTTTGATTCCCCATTTAGCTGGTCTCAGGCAGGCAACAGTTCAAGGCACTATGACTATTTTCTGCATCCCTTAACCAGAGAGGGATAAAAACGGGAAAAAAATCAGACAGCTAGAAAGTGGGTGTTCGTTGAGGACAGAATTGGATTGAGCTGTGATGCTCTGCGTGGTTGAACAGTTTTCTGATGCTCAAGTTTAACCTTAGGGGAGGTAGCAGAGGATTGCCAGAGCTTGAAAGAGTCTACAAGAGAAAAGGGAGAAAGCATTTAGCTAATGTGCATAGGACAATGAATCAACTATTTTTTTTTCCCAAAAGCATTTATTATAATGACAAGCTGTATTAAACTGAGCCCTAGGAAAATGACAATAACTGAAATTTCTGTTAGTGGCCTATAGTCAAAACTAAACTGACCACCATAGACATATATGGGGCAGAATTTAACGCTGATCAGGCGGACGCGCGCCCAACCCAATCGGACATGAGATGAAGTCGGGCGAGCATCCCAACGTCATCCCACGCTCGTGCAATATTTCAGTCAGCAGGCGCGTGCGGGTGTCAGAGCCGCAACCGCCAGCAATTAAGAGGCCGGTTAAGGCCATTAAAAAGGCAACTGACCAAAATTTCATAATGCCCATGTGATTTCGCACTCGTCGCATGGGCAAAATGGGCAGCAGACATTTTGCAAAACCCTCATCCAAGGACAGGATAAAAAGGGTCAGCAGCATTGCCAGTGTAAGTGGTGAGGAGTTTTGGAGACAGATCGCTGTCGTTTGCTATTGGTACTTGGCAGCTTCATCTCTGTTCAGGGCTTCATTGTTAGCATTTCCAGACTTCGTTTCAGGACCTATTGGTGTATACAAGGAGGATTCAGACCATGTGGACCCTTCCAGGTATCAGACAGCCTTCCATTACCCTGGTAATGGGGATTGTGGTCTCTGCTGGTGGCACCTCCTCTGAGGAGGAAGGGAGGGGCAGAAGGAGAGGAGGCCAGGAGGCCTACGCAACTTCCAGGGGAGCGACCTGTGAGAGGAGAGGCGCAGGCACAAGGGGCATAGGGCCAGTGGGTAGTCCAAGGCAGAAGGGGCCGCAGAAGACGCCACTATCCTGCTGCCAGGATTTACAGGCAGCGATGCAGCTATCTCAATATGCCCAAGGTGCAATGCCAAAGGAGGTTTCGTCTCTCTAGGGACTGTGACCTCCATTTGTCAGGTGATTAGGCCTGAGATCATCTCCGACTGTGTGGGTGGACACCCATGCCAGTGGCCTCCGAAGGTCACAGTGGCCCTTAATTTCTATGCATTCGGCTCTTTCCAGGGATCCGTGGGGGATGTGTGTGGAGCATCCCAATCAGCTGTCCACAGTTGTGTCAAGTTGGTGACAGAAGCTCCGTTCAGCCGGGTAATGACATTCATTCATTTCCGTACGGACAAGGCCAGCCAAGCTGAGTGACCCAGAGAGTTTGCAGCAAATGCTGGGTTCCCCACATCCAGGGTGCAATTAACTGCACACATGTGGCCATCAAGGCGTCAGCGGGTCAGCCGGGTGCCTCTGTCAACAGGAAGGGATTCCACTCCATGAATGTGCAGATTCTGCAAGTCTGTGCAAGGTACCCTGGCAGCTCCCATAACACTTATATCCTGAAATGCTCCCAGGTGCCAAGGGCTTTTCAGTGCACCAGTCCAACTGGATGGATGGCTGCTGGGTGACAAGTGCTATCTGTAAAAAAGGTGGCTTATGATGCCTCTCTGCCGTCCAAGAACAGAGGCAGAGCAGTGTTATAATAGAAGTCATGCCTCCACAAGGGCGTTGATAGAGAGAACCATAGGTCTTCTGAAGATGTGCTTCCGATGCCTGGGCCGTTCAAGGGGTGCTCTGCAATACCCTCCAGAGCGGGTGTCACTGATTGTGGTTGCATGCTGCGCTCTCCACAATCTGGCACTGGCAAACGGGGACCCATTGGAGGAAGAGGATCTTGATGCAGCTCCACAGGCCAGAGGATGAATCCAGTAGTGAGTTAGAAGAGGAGCACGGTGAGGAGAACGCAGAGGGCATGGAGGCAGACCTCTGTAACCTCCAAGGAGGCAGGGTCACCAGGGACATCTTGATCCAACGTTCCTCCAGCAAGGCTGCCAAAGAACTGCTCCCACCTTATGTCAGTTCTGCTGCCTCCATCCAGGATGTTCAAAATGCCCCCAACATGTGAACCACAATCCACTGAGTGCATGTGCAATAAAAGTTGAGTGACTCATGTCCAGCATTACATACTTGCATATCCTACACCAAAAATAAAAACTGAAGGATACTCAGGCCATCACAACAAAAGCAAATTTAATGTTATTGTCACATTGAAATTACATTGAAGCAGTCCATATCCAAATGCAGCAAGACCTGGACAATATGTAGGCGTGGGCTGACAAGTGGCAAGTAACATTCGTGCCACACAAGCGTCAGGCAATGAGCATCTCCAACAAGAGAGAATCCAAGCATCACCCCTTGATGTTCAATGGCATTACTATCACTGAATCCCCCACTATCAGCATCCTGGGGGGTTACCATGGACCAGAAACTGAATTGAACTAGCCATATAAATACTGTGGCTACAAGGGCAGGTCAGAGGCTAGGAATCGTGTGATAAGTAACTCACTTCCTGACTCCCAAAAGCCTATCCACCATCTACAATGCACAAGTTAAGAGTGTGATGGAATACTCCCCACTTGCCTGGATGAGTGCAGCTCCCACAACATTTAAGAAGCTTGACACCATCCAGGACAAAGCAGCCCACTTGATTGACCACATCCACAAACATTCACTCCCTCCACCACCGATGCACAGCAGCAGCAGTGTGTACCATCTACAAGATGTACTGCAGGAATTTACCAAGGCTCCTTAGACAGCACCTTCCAAACCCACGGCCACTACCATCTAGAAGGACACGGGCAGCAGATAGATGGAACACCACCCACCACCTGGTAGTTCACCTCCAAGTCACTCACCATCTTGAGTTGGAAATATGTCAGCGTTCCTTCACTGTTGCTGGGTCAAAATCCTGGAACTCCCTTCCTAACAGCACTGTGGGTGTACCTACACCACATGGACTGCAGTGGTTCAAGAAGGCAGCTCACCACCACCTTCTCAAGGGCAACTAGGGATGGACAATAAATGCTGGCCCAGCCAGCGAAGCCCACATCCCATGAATGAATAATAAAAAAAAACCTTGACATGACCATTACTGGTGTTGATGTCCACACCAGTAGACATATAAACCAAACATAACTGAACAGAAGGTCGCCCGTGAACAATCCCTTTTGCGCTCATGGTGCCTTGAACTTACGTTTGCGAGTGTTGCGTCTTGGTGCCTCCCCCACCCCCACTTCGCTGGCAGCGGCATTGGAGACAGCCTGCTGACTCTGCTGTCTTGTTAGATTTGATGACCTTGGTGATCGTCCTCTGGTCATCGGACCCAGTGCTGGGAGAGCGCGGCCAGTGCCACAGCTGGCATCTCCCTAGTCATCACAGCCTCATCAGATGCCACAGTCACCGGAGGAGGGGCAAAGGAGCTGCTGCCGTCATCCGGAGCGTCGAGAGGAGCCTGAAGTGACAACAATCAAGTTGTGCACCAACGTGAGGTCGCTCTGAACCTCCCTGCTCGCCACTGATGGATGGGCACCTAGCTGGGATACTGGGTGCCTCATCCATCACACTGGCACTGACCATCTGAGGTCATCGCTTGTGTGAGGGCTTGCAGATCCAAGCACAACCCCAGGAACCCCTGATTCTGTTCTTGGAGCTGCCTCTCCATGAGAGTCGCCACTCTCTTAACGGGGGAGGCACAGTGCACTCGGCCATGAGAATCAACACAGTCCTTATGCTCTGCATGGACTCCTCTACAACAGAGACTATGGCGAGCAGACCCTCTATGGATCCCCGCCAGGTCCTCCCGCACATCCTGCTGGCCATCCAGCATCTGCTGCCTAATGGATGACTGGAGGCTCATCACCTGTCTTTGACCCAGCATCGTCCTGGTCTCCAGCAGTCCTCCGACTGCCGGCGCCCTGGGCATTCTCTGCCTTCGCCTGCACCTCAAGCAAATGTGAAGTGCCCTCACCAATGTGCACCGACAATGTAGCCGACGACCTAACGCCCACCAAGATGCTGATATCTGCACTGGTGCCTGGTTCAAAGTGTGGATGTGACGCAGGTGCAGATGATGCCCGGCGGCCCTCTGGCATCAGGAGTGGCTCTTCGGGGTCCTGCAATTGAGTGCATGCTGGCGAATCTAAGGGAGAAGAAGGACACATCATTAGTTAAAGTCATCACACAGTCACTGTGCATGCCAGGCACTCTGGTGAGACAATGGAGATCTGCATCACAGTGCCATCGTCTTTCAATGATCAATGGGGTCTCTAGGTTTGAGGCTCCCATCAATGAAGAGACTACACAAGAATAACTGCACAATCCGGAACTCTCATTTCTGTACTGTGCTCTTACCTTCGTCTGACACCCCAGCCTCTCCACAACCAGTTGCACGGGGAGCATGCCGGCTCTCCAGCTCAAGGGAGTCCTGTTTGAATCTGGTCAGCAGCAGAAGGTTGGGCGGGCCTCTGCCTGTCCATGACCTCTCCAATTGGTTATGACTCATCTTCTCCTGAAAGGGCACAGCAGCGTTAATTAGTCCACTCTCTACCTGCAGCGCCATTGCAGCCGGGCCAACCCCACCTGAGAAACACCTTGCAGGGCACATCCGAGTCGTGGCCCTCTAGCCACAAGGCACTCAGTCCAAGCAGCCAGGGCTCACCCCCTTGGCCAGCTCTGGCGTCATCGACATTTGGCACTCAGACTCAGTTACATGAAAGCCCATGACAGAAACCCATGACCCTTAGCAGACATCATCCTTGAATCGAGGGACAGCCTACAACATAGTAGACCAAAAGCTTGGTCAGAGATATGTCTTAAATGAGGGAGAGATGGAGGCATAGAGTTTAGGAAGAAAATTCCAGAGTTTAAGATCTGGGTAGCTGAAGACATGGCCACAAATGGTGGAGCAAAGAAAAATTTGGGATGTGCAAGAGGCCAGAACAGGAGAAATGCTGATATTCCAGCAGGTTATAGGACTGGAGATTACATAGATAGAAAGCAGTGAAGCCATGAGGGAATTGAAAACAAGGATAAGAATTTTTAAATTACCAGACTGGGGGACAGTGTAAGATAGCAAGCACATGGGTGAAGGGTGTACAGAGCTTTAGCAAGTTAGGATATAGCCGCAGAGTTTTGCACCTGGATATGTGGTAATTCCATCCTTAAATATAGAGACTATAATGTTTCTTATCACAGATGCTAAGCTACTAGGTCAGTAATTACCCAGATTAGCTCTGTCGCCCATTTTAAAAATGGATACTTCATTGGCCATTCTACAGTACTCAGGCACATAGCCACACAACAGAGTCTTTGGAAAAGAATATCAGCTATGGTGTATATATAACAGTCAGCTAATTCACTAAGAGCCCATTTTGTGTGACTAGCGCAGACCAATTTCACCCCCTAGGTCTTTTTGGCTGCTAGCTTCAGTGAAGCTGAGGAGCAGTTTTTAGTGTTGCCATCAGCTGTACAAGAGCTCGGCCAGCTGCAGTGGAACAATATAAAACTGTCTTTAATGTATGCCTAACCTATACTCAAATCAGGAAGTGCTTGATCTGAGTGTTTTAACACAGCGTGACACTGGAAAAAGTTTTCTATTCCCAGAACTAACATGTTGATGCGAACAAAATACTGATTTTTAAAATGTGCAATTTCAAACTATAACAGGTGTCTCCAACATCTCAACTTTTCATATAGGTTAAAAAGTATTTTGTAAAGTTAGGTTAGAAAAAAAGGGTGATATGGGAAAGCAATAAGCCAACTTACAATGGACATATTTCAATTAGTACAGTGTAGATATAGTGTGTTTTGGATGACAGCCACAATGAGGGTATAGATTATTGAAAAAAATTGTACATGCACAAAAAATTCAAGGGAAATACAAAGGGATATTTTTGAAATTAATTTATAAAATGCCTCTTTTTTTTTCCCAGAGCACCTTGGCATTGCCATACCACATAATTCCAATGGAAGGGATGTTGGGTTGATGACTTGCTTCTGTCTTCTGTCAATGCTGTACTTCAGCTAGTTCCTAAGGAATGCATGAAACAGATTGACAACAATCCTCCAATTGACTTTCACTCCTTCTTTCGAGAAATTACCAGGCTTCTACTTAGTGCCTCTATACAACCACTTGACTGAGATCAGCAACTCAACAAGTTGCGAGGGAGGTGAAATATGGTGGGCAGGAAACAACAATTCCTCTCCAGAGTGGTGTGTGTAGATTGTGCAAAATACCACACCTTCAAAAAGATACAGGGTTTTTTAATCTATCCCTGCGAAACTAAATAAAAGCAACATCACAATGTAAACATTTGTAATCTGTAATTGTGTACATCAAGGTGTGACATAAAGTGAACACACCATACAAAGAAACAAGCATGCAATACAAGAACACAGACATAGAGGACTGATGGATACTCACTATAAAAACCTGCAGCTGTGAGGCGGATAGTTTAGGAGCAGAACAGACAAAAAGGAAATTACATGATATTCAAATCAGTGTTTGAAGAAAAGTCACAAAATAATTACAGCAGCCAGCTCAACTGTAAGAATTTCAATAATGCAAAGCGATCAGCACACATTTTGAGTTTAATAAAATCAATGTCTTAAATGCCCCGGTTGTATTCAACATAATCAACAAGGGTATTAACTCAGCTTTTGTTGAGAAATAGCCTCGAGAAAGGAAAGCAATTTTATTAGAAACTAAAGTTTAGATTCCTTTGATTTATTGAGAAATTTTGTTTTTAGAAAAAGGCATCCAGAAGAAAACCACAGGGCAAAATTGAGTGCTACATGGAGTGAATGCTACATGGAATGGCTGAATTTTTTTTGGGTGGCTAAGATGGAGATTTTATTTTAGCATTGGTAAACATGTCAATTTATGAGATTTGTTAAAGCAGTATTCGAGTTCCACAAAAGGTAAAACTTGTATTTATTTAATGCTTTTCACAAGCACTGGCATTTCAAAGCAATTTACAGCCAAAGAAGTACTTAGAAGTATAGTCAATATAGGAATGTAGGAAACATGACAGCCAATTTGCGCACAACAAGCTGCCACAAACTGCAATGTGATAATGACCAGAGAATCTGCTTTTGTCAAGCCAACATTTGGTTCAATGCACCTCTTGGAACTCATTTTTTTCAAAACAGTTTAAGCATTTAATACATTTTTTCTACATTTATTTGAAATAAATATGAGTTGTGGACTTTCCCTTTCCAAAATGCACCACGCTATCCGAAGATCAACTCTGCATAGAACCATGAGAAGTGCACAGAACTAAATTTCCAGTAGTCATCTGTGCTACTTTGCAAATAACCTGTTCAAAAGAATATCAACCAACTGATCAGCTCATATCTAAAGAAAGTAATGCCATAAGTGTAAGACATTTGGTAAGCTAAAAAAGTGAAGAAACAGTTTCAGGAGTTCCAACTCTTCGAATGCATGGATTTCATCAAAGACACCCATCAAGTTCCAGGATTTGAAATATTCTTTTAGTTTTATATGCTTTCGCGTCATGGTGCAGACATAAGAGAAAGCAGACAGATACAGAAAGTGGAACACGGGATTCTTGTGAGGAGAAGATACAAATCACTCTCAAGAGGTGGTCAGCTTTTCTGTTTGGCAGAAGGGACAGGAGCTCTTGGAGCCATTGCGAGCGCTAGCTAAAAATGTCCAAATGTAGAAGGCTTTGTGAATAGCTTGGATACACTAAAGAGCTGGGTATTGTACCAGAAATGGCTAAACAATGAACTGAGTGTTATTGGTTGGTTGGTTGAAAAGGAATTCTGGAGAACTGCACCATCAGGACTGTTGTGACCCAGGAAGAGAGGGTTCATAGAAGTGTGGGTTTCCTGATGATAAAAGCTATTGTCAAATAAGACTTCTATCCTACATGAATAAAGGACAGCATTGTGTGGAAATGTGTAGCCACGTGGTGCTGCATGTCTGCGGGGAGTGATGTGAGTGCGTGAGGTTGCATCTTTGGGGTATATCCACTATTTAAAGTGAAATTTACCCTTTTATTTCAAGTTTCATTTTCCTGTTGATTGACATTTAATTAACATTGATTCTGATTAGTGCTAAAGTGAAAGTTACAAAAAGTGAAATCTTGTTGGTAATTTCCTCTTTTGGGGTCATTCAGTAAATTTGTTTATTTTGGTTTACAGTTTCCCCACGGGAATCGTGACAAATTAGTGTGGCGTATTTTTTTTTAAATGTTAGTGTTCTACATATAGTGCATTAACATTGTATGCAGAGTAAGCCCTACAAAAACCCTTGAAAGCTCAATGGTTTTTTTTCCCCTAGCCTACATAACAATACTAAATACATTCTTATTGAAGTACCGTGGGATATTCTGAAGGTATGCGATTTTTTTCTTCTTCCTTAGATCTGAAAATTGTTAAAACAAGTTTAAAACCAACTGCTATTTTTTTTACCACACTGAGTTTTGAAGGACGTCCAAATTTTTTTTTAAAATTATGTTTCATTTTAAATGTAGATAAAGAAATATTTCTAGGTTTTAATTTTTTACCTGTAGGATTTGTGAAATCAAGCATGCTAGTAGCAGGTTGCAACAAGTCAGGGCTACTAGAGGAAAGTGTTCCAGGGAAGGGCATTATAGCAACACTGTGCCTGAACTGCCTTGTTCCAACAATGCTGTCATCCTGCGACTGGCTCACTCCAGCATCACTGTGGATCATTAAAATAAAAAAAAAATAACAGTTCAGTGATTAAAGTAAATAAATTGAGGTTGTACCGAAGCAGTAACAATGTTAGCATATTCACGGTTCTGAATTGGGATAAGGCACCACTCTTCATTGTCCTGATTTAAAACTATAAGAAAATATCTACGAAATTTGTATCAGGGTTTGACAATTCATTATGTTTCACATTTTAATGCACTCATAGCTTGCAATAAAGAATACTTGATGGTCAAACTTAGCTATACTTGGGAGGAGTGGAGAAAAATCACCAAACGAGTCACCCTGGGCTGTTCTTGGGCAACTTCTGGTGACAGGTTGCAGGCTGACACCATCAGAGGATGAAGGACCAGATCACTTGCCTGCCCCTCTTTCGGCTCCTGGGGAATGAAGCATGTTATAGGGAGTCTGGTAAGACAGCAAAATGATCCTCAATGTTTGAAGAATGAAGGGAGAATGTGTTAAAAACAGGCATTTTGTTTAAATGTTAAGGACTGTAACTAAGCTGCATGATATGCTAGTAGAGCATAATGCCAAAGATGTACATATTTGTCATATGTATGCCCAATGTAGAATGATGTTTCAAAGCAGGGGTCAAAATTTATATTAAGTCAGTAGAACTGGGCTACCAAATTCTACACATAGGAAGCGCATTCAGCTATCTGCTTTTAATACAGAGATTGTATGCATGAATGTCACATGGTAGCGATCAAATCAGTGCTAAATTGAACCATGGCACAAGCTCCTACAGTTCTGCTGTTGGGCTACTAAAAATAGCTAACCCAACAAATATCAATTTAGAAAAAAATATTAAATTTCTATCTCTGCATAGGAATGTAAAAAATGCAATTAGAGGCAATTGGGTCCATTAAGTGATTTGTATATAAAGCTTTTAATAAATTAAGTATCTTACCAAAATAGTCCCCTGTATGGGTTATGCAGTCACAGAAAGAAGACAACATTTAACATGAGATGGATTATATTAGAATATACAACAGACAAGGATAAACAGCTGAATCTATTTTCACAACTGATTATATAAACCAACAAACTTGAGAGTACTTAAGTTCTTGATTTTGGAATCAACAGTTGGAGGGGCAACACAGATGGGTTGAGGAGATCATGGGAATAGGAATAGAAATTAACTGAAAAAATTCACGTTCATGAACTCTCAAAAAGAAAGGTCAGAAAATAGCTAAAACACTGCCATTATTTGGAAAGATGTTTATAAAATGTCAGTAAACTGTGACATGCTTATTTAGGTTATCTGACCCCTGACATACACACACATTTAAATAATTATAGTCTTTTAACATGATAACCATGCACACAGTTACCAGTTGCTGACATGTGAATGATCAATGACTAAAAGGTTACTGTGATGTTGGCAGTGGAGGACAATATGGCCTGGGGGCAGATGATGGCATTGTGGTATTGTCGCTGGACCAGTAATCCAGGTAATGCTCTAGGGACCTGGGTTCGAATCCTGCCATGACAGGTGGTGGAATTTGAACTCAATGAATTAGAAGTCTAATGATGACCATGAAATCATTGTTGGTTGTTCTGGGCTACATGTGACTCCAGACCCACAGCAATATGGTTGACTCTTAAATGCCCTCTGAAATGGCCCAGCAAGCCACTCAGTAGTATCAAACTGCTACAAAATCAAATGGAAGGACGACCCGGCATTGGCTTTCTCAGCTCTGTCGACCCTGCAAAGTCCTGCTTACTAACATCTGGGGGCTAGTGCCAAAATTGGAGAACTAATTCACAGACTAGTCAAGCAACATTGCCATCCTCACGGAATCATATCTTATAGATAACGTCCCAGACACCACCACCATCCCTGGTTATGTCCTGCCCCACCGAAAGGACAGACCCAGCAGAGCTGGCGGCACAGTGGTGTACAGTCGGGAGAGAGTTGTCCTGAGAGTCCTCAACATCGACTCTGCTTCCCATGAAGTCTCATGGCATCAGGTCAAACATGGGCAAGGAAACCTCCTGCTGATTACCACATACCGCCCTCCCTCAGCTGATGAATCAGTGCTCCTCCATGTTGAACACCACTTGCAGGAAGCATTGAGGGTGGCAAGGGTGCAGAATATTCTCTGGGTGGGGGACTTCAATGTCCATCACCAAGAGTGGCTCGGTAGCACCACTACAGACCGAGCTGGCCGAGTCCAAAAGGACATAGCTGCTAGACCGGGTCTGCTGCAGGTAGTGAAGGAACCAACGAGAGGGAAAAACATACTGGACCTCATCCTGACCAACCTGCCTACCGACAGTTGCATCTGTCCATGACAGTATCGTTGGAGTGACCACCACACAGACATTGTGGAGACACTCCATCGTGTTGTGTGGCACTATCACCGTGCTAAATGGGATAGGTTTCAAACAGATCTAGCAACTCAAGCATCCATGACGCACTGTGGACCATCAGCAGCAGCAGAATTGTACTCGAACACAATTTGTAACTTCATGGCCTAGCATATCCCCCACTCTACCATTACCATCAAACCAGGGGACCAACCCTGGCTCAATGAAGGGTGCAGAGGGACATGCCAGGAGCAGCACCAGGAGTACCTAAAAATGAGGTGTCAACCTGGTAAACCTATAACACAGGACTATTTGCATGCCAAACAGCATAAGCAGCAAGTGATAGACAGAGCTAAGCGATCCTGCAACCAACGGACCAGATCTAAGCTCTGCAGTCCAGCCACATCCAGTCCTGAATGGTGGTGGACAATTAAACAACTCACTGGAGGAGGAGGCTCCACAAATATCCCCATCCTCAATGATGGAGGATCCCAGCACATCGACAAAAGATAAGGCTGGAGAATTTGGTGCAATCTTCACCAGAAGTGCCGAGTGGTTGATCCATCTCAGCCTCCTCCAGAGGTCCTCAGCATCACAGATGCTAGCCTTCAGCCAATTCGATTCACTCCACGAGATATCAAGAAGTGGCTGAAGGCACTGGATACTGCAAAGACTATGGGGCCTGACAATATTCCGGCAATAGTCCTGAAGACTTGTGCTCCAGAACTATCCCCGCCCTGAGCCAAGCTGTTCCAAGACAGCTACAACACTGGCATTTACCCGGCTATGTGGAAAATTGCCCAGGCATGTTCTGTACACAAAAAACAGGACAGATCCAACCCGACCAATTACTGCTCCATCAGTCTACTCTCTAACATCAGTAAAGTAATGAAAGGGGTCATAAACAGTGCTATCAAGCGGCACTTGCTTAGCAATAACTTCCTCACTGATGCTCAGTTTAAGTTCTGTCAGGGTCACTCAGCTCCTGACCTCATTACAGCCTTATTTCAAACATGGACAAAAAAGCTGAACTCCCGAAGTGAGGTGAGGGTGACTGCCCTTGACATCAAGGTAGCTTTTGACAGGGTGTGGCGTCAAGGAGCCCTAGCAAAACTGGAGTCAATGGGAATCAGTGGGAAAGCTCTCCACTGGTTGGAGTCATACCTATCACAAAGGAAGGTGGTTGTGGTTGCTGAAGGTCAGTCATCTCAGCTCCAGGATATTGCTGCAGGAGTTCCTCAGGGTAGTGTCCTCGGCCCAAGCATCTTCAGCTGCTTCATCAATGACCTTCCTTCCATCATAAGGTCAAAATTGGGGATGTTCACTGATGATTGTACAATATTCAGCACCATTTGCTACTCCTCAGATACTGAAGCAGTCCATGTCCAAATGCAGCAGGGCCTGGACAATATCCAGGCATGCGCAGGCAAGTGGCAAGTAACATTCACACCATACAAATGTCAGGCAATTACCATCTCCCACAAGAAAGAATCCAACCATCGCCCCTTGATGTTCAATGGCATTACCATCACTGAGTTCCTCACTATCAACATCCCGGGGGGGTTACCATTGACCAGAAACTGAACTGGGCTAGCCATATAAATGCTGTGGCCACAAGAGCAGGTCAGAGGCTAGGAATTGTGCGACGAGTAGCTCACCTCCTGACTCCCCAAAGCCTGTCCACCATCTACAAGCACAGGTCAGGAATGTGATGGAATACTCTCCACTTGCCTGGATGAGTGCAGCTCCCAAAACAGTCAAGAAGCTTGACACCATCCAGGACAAAGCAGGCCACTTGACTGGCACCACATCCACAAACATTCACTCCCTCCACGCACAATAGCAGCAGTGTGTACCATCTACAAGATGCACTGCAGGAATTCGCCAAGTCTCCTTAGACAGCACCATCCAAACCCATGACCACTACCATTTAGAAGGACAAGGGCAGCAGACACATGGGAACACCACCATCTGGAAGTTCCCCTCCAAGTCACTCACCAAACTGACTTGGAAATATATTGCTGTTCCTTCACTGTCGCTGGGTCAAAATCCTGGAACTCCCTTCCTAACAGCACTGTGGGTGTACCTACACCACATAGACTGTAGCGGTTCAAGAAGGCAGCTCACCACCACCTTCTCCAGGGCAGCTAGGGATGGGCAATATATGCTGGCCCAGCCTGCAAAGCCCACATTTCATGAATGAATTAAAAAAACCATTGAGAGCAAGTTACAAGGTAATGTGATTAGTCCACAAAGGCATCTCTCTCCATTGGAGAGAGATGATAGATTATATATAGCTTGAGGGGCACCATTCCTTAAGCGTGGGGCAAGGTGAGGAGGCAGGCCTCCATGAACTACCACAGCTGGTACAGGGTTTGAACCCCTGATCTTGGCATCATTCTGCATCACACTCCAGCCTTCTAGACAACTGAGCTAACCACAAGTTATTAATAGCAAGTAATGGATGGCAATTCCGATAATGGGATCAGGCTCTAAAGATGGAAACTTGCAGCCTCTGTGCTATTTAGTTGGTCAAAGAAATAATTATTTCCAGGTCCATTCTGGTTGAGAGCAGTACTGACAGCAGATTGTCTATTCACCTGCCTTCTTAAGCACAAATGGCTTGGGCAGCTTGAGAAGAAAATAGAAGAATTTGAGGCATTTTCTTTTAAAATACAGCAGTATCTTTCCAATGACAAGTGAGAAGAAAAATAAAGCTATGAGAATAAATAAGCTGACTCAAGGAAAGCTATGAGAAACCCCAGGAAGCTCTTGCAAGATGATACAATGAAATAAATGGTTTAATGGCTTATATGAATGAACACCTGTGTAAGCCTTCAACTCCCACACATGCAGATTTAAAGCATTTTAATGATCATTTTGGCCATCTCATGCACTTGAACGATGTGCTTTGCATTCATACAATGTTCTCATTCAAACTACTTGAAAAGCAGTGATCACATTTCAGAAACTTAGCTCTGTCACATCAACAATACTGTAATTGAAATGTGGAAAATTGATGGCATGACCTTTTTGCTTCCCTACAGCATTAAAAATTCAAAACCCACCGTTAATTTTCTATATAATTTGCCAGCTCATTTCCATAAAGCCATTACCCTCCCTCCAGTCAACTATTCTATCCCGAGGGTAGACACACACCAGCACGTCGTTAAGCTGCTTCAAACAGGTGCAAGAGTGCAGGACCTCTAAATCTGCCTTCCCATTTTTCCTTCGCCAGATGTTCTAAGATTAGGAATTTATGCTGTGAGGAGGTATCATGTGCAGGACTCTATTGTAGCACATTGTATCTTCCCAAAGTATTAGTAAACCAATGCCACAAGGCCATCTTACTTTGTGTTAATTTAAAAGCAAAAGTGGCAATGCCACAATGATCAGCTGATGTGTTAAGTTTGTTTAATTGATCAAAAATTCAATTCAGCATCTCTGCCCAAAAGAACCTTGCGGAATTCTGTTATTAAACAGCAGACCAGAAATCAAAATGAGCGCAACCGATGAAAACAAGAGAAAATGTTATTCCTACCAACAAAATTAAATAAATCAACCTAGTCTTATTAACATGATATTGCCCTTTTATATAAAACTAAAAGCACCAGAAACGCTGTGGACCAATAGCATAGACCCAGTGCTGCACCTGAGGCAGCATGTGCACGCGATATAATTTAACTCATCCACTAATCGGAGGACAGTTCAAATAAATATTGCAGCTGAGAACACATTAATTAACCCTGGTCTGAAGCTATGCTTGCTGCCTATAAAGTTGTCAAAGATTGAAGATGGCCTGGCAGCCAGGCAAGCAAGATAGGTGCAGCAATGAAGGAGGGCCCAGTTGGCAAGGGTGGGCCACCCTTCAGGAAATGGTTCTTTTTTTTTTAAAAAGGGATCTCAACTGCAGCACCTGGTGAGCTGCACTTCACTCGAGACTCCAAGGTTTGTTTGCCTACCTTGCTTTGGTCAGCACTTGCAGTTATCAGCGCCAGGTTTCACAGATAGCACCGCATAATTTTTAGGGGGGCTCATGAGTAGGTCTCTACCGGCCAGATCAGCCACATGTGGGCAGCTTTTCAATGGCTGTAGGGCTAGGTCTTGCTTGGGGAACGGGGAGAAGTGGCTTCAGGCAAGGGAAGAGGCTGCAGGGCAAGACCTCTACTGGGGAAGGATGGTATGCCAGGGTGTCCCCCTTTTAGGACAGAGATGAGGAGAAATTTTTTCTCTGAGGGTTGTGCGACTTCAGAATTCTCTGCCTCAGAAGGTGGTGGAGGCGGGGTCATTAAATATTTTTAAGGCAGAGGTAGATTGATTCTCTTGCCTAACAAGAATCTAAGGTTATCAGGGTTAGATGGGAATGTGGAAATCGAAACACAAGACGATCAGCCATGATCTTATTGAATGGCAGAGCAGGCTCGAGGGGCCAAATGGTCTACTCCTCTTCCTATTTCTTATGTTCTTATGTGTGTGTGGGGCACATGTTGATCTGTGCTAGTGGCCTCAAGATGGTGAGGGCTGAGGCGGCAATCTCCAGAGGAGATGAAGCCAAATGGACATGTGAGGGAGTGTGAGAGAGAATGTGTGGCGATGTCCGTTCAGCTGGCAATGAGCAAGATGCCAGTGAATGTGTGCTGAGCTTGAGTGTGAGAGTTTACAGTGATGAGATGGTTCCCATACCCTGACTGCACGGATGAGATCATTCATCCTCTATCTTCGTTGGATAGCCAACCTCTTCTGTACAGCATTGGCACTGACCACTGCTGCCACCGCCTGCCATGCTGCACTGGTGATGCTGCGGCCTGCCCTGCGGCCAGAGTGGAGGTAGAGGACAGCACGGTGGGCTTCCGTGGCATCCAAATGGCATTCCAGTGACGCGTCATTAAACTTGGGGGCTGCAGTCTTTTTGCCTTTCATGGGCATCATCCCTGCAGTAGTCATGGGCTGGAAGTACTGAGGTGTTTGTGCACATGGCTGGACTTTGAATATGGCGCCCGGCATGATGAAGCAGCCAGGTGATAGCCTGGTGGGCAATGGAGTGGCGAATGAGAGCCCACCCACCATGGAAACAGTGTGTTTCCTGGGAATGCATAAGTAATGCGACAGGTTTTGTGACAATACGTCGTGAAACCCGCCATCACAGCCAGTGGATCGTTTTACTAGCCTGCTACTGCACTTAGTGCAAATCTGATTCCGCCCATTATTTCAACAACAGCTACTATTTCACTGAACTAGTTCCTTCTTACCTTGACTGTTTTCTCCTTTTGTTCATTTAATAACTACAATTTTTCTGATGCCACATTGGGGATTTCAGATTCTTTGGTCTCAATTATCTCCTTTTCACCAGAAATGAAGTGCGGTGAAAATGCCATGATACTTTTAAAGGAGAAGTTTAGCAAATTATCCCTAAAAGTTTAACAGTGCAACTTAATGTGAAGTCTTCTGAGACGTTAAGTGTGATACAAAGTTTGTTGATGTTTTAAATATGAAATGCGAAGCTCCCATACCCAAAATGTTGCTGCTTCATACTGTTCTTAGAAAATAAAGTTAGTGAACATGAAATTTTGTCAGTGATCATACCTCTCTAAGGCCAAGAGGCTACTGCTTCCACAGTTTCCCCACCCACAACAGCCACACACAATTGTTCTTTCACTTTCCCTTCCCTCTACATACATCTTAAACCATTTTCTGACTTCAGAAGCAAAATTATCAGGATGACATTCGAAGTTATTGAAGGTATGTGTATGTATATGGGAATATATATGGGAAACCAGCAAACTGATTGGTCAAACTTCCCCTATTACATTATGTTTGCTGAAGAGAAAAATTAAAGGAATATTCTAGTGAAAGTTCATGAACATAATAAATTGGCAGAAAGCAAAATCAAAAATTTACTCACTGCCTGTTTTCTACTATTTTTCACACTTTGGTATTTTAACTGCCAATTCACACATCAGGATCACTATACCTGTATCATAACCAGAACTTACATTTTTTTGAGAGAGACAATAGAATAGTTTTGCCTAAAACCAGTTTCAGTTCCCTGCACATCAGCATGTCCATATCCTCCCAGAGGACAGTATCTCTAAAGTTTGAGAAGCGCTGAGATTTTTTTCAAATCATCCAGCGGTCTTCCTACATTTTGGTCATAGCTATTCCTCCTTTGCTGGATTGCTTGCCGAGATAAAAATGTGTAATTATTGACCTCTCTGTCCATCATCTCGCATGTTATTTTCACACACTAAGGCATTCTACAATTAATTATGAGAACTGGATTGCAAGTTATAAACTTTTAAATGTGTGCAGCACCATTGGAAAATATATGTAAAAATCTATGCATTTAAAACTTTCTCAAATAATGATACATGTATAACAATTCTCACGGAAATAAGCTTTAAATTTAATTTGATAAAAATTACAAGGCTGCTGGGGTAATGCTCAGGAGCTTGGCAAAGTTTCTCTGGAACATTTGTTCGAATTTATATTTGATAGACTATGAAATTAATTATAAATTGTTCCATACAGTAATCCCATGGGTATCCCAATGTGTCAATGCATCAAACAACAGAGGTCTCATCCCTAAGCTTAGCTGAGAAAGTCAAACTCAACCATGGTGCTGGAACTGGCCCTGAGGGAGTGAAGGGGGTTGAGGGCATTGGAATGCAATGAAAGAATATTATATCATGCCATTAGAACTTAATGCTAACAGGTATTTATGTAAAAAGGCACTGTTTGTTTGTCATTCTTGGTCTCTTCACATCATATGCCATCCATTATCAAGAGAATTGGGAAAACAACCTGATCCCACCATACTTAGATTATTATGAAGTTATTACATGAGCAAGTATTATTATTCAGCTTTTTGACCTTGGCTCCCTCTGTTGTGGGGAAATCCCCTCCTGTCTATTTAGTATTTCCTTTCACTCACTAGGGATCAGGAAAGCAAGGAAAAACCATTTCAATCATTAAGAACTGCTAACTTTTATCATATTCCTTCAACAAAAAGGCCAAGTTTCAGCATCCAAAATATCCAAATCATCAAACACTTCATTTGTGAGTGAGGCAGAATCCTTCACACCCGGGATTAGCTGGGTATTCTCCTGTTTCCATCATCTCTCCTATATGTGTTTCAAATAATAGAGGCTAATAACTAGAACTGGCTTGTAACTTGATATTTCTAGGAAGACGGTCAGGCATTAGTAGAGATGTATTCACAAATTCATCTGACTCAAATATTTCACCTACCTGAATGGCTTTGGTGGCAAGATGCTGAAACGTGTCTTGTCAAGTATTTTCCGGATTTTGTTTCGGCCACCTGACACTGTGTTGGCTTTTATCTTCTTGTTGCCCTTCTCAGAAGGAAACATTTGTTCCACGTCTCTGTGCAAGTCTGGATGTGAATAACGATTTCCTTTTTTTTCTGCAATTTTAGGAATATGAGGAACTCCATTTTTTTTCTCCTGCATTAGCCTGTTTAGTAACTCCTTAAAAACTGGAGAGAGGAGGGGAATCAAGAATTAGAAACAGTAGAGGTCAACTTCCTTAGTCCAAATAGCACCATTTAAAGCTGCCCAGTTCAGTATCCTTCTCCCCAAATATCATAGAGCACTTCAGGATTTTTCGCAGTTCATATCTCCAATTACCACCCATTTGTAGTTCCCCTACCACCCAAAACTGTTTTTCATCTCCATCTAACTCGTGTTTTGGTTGAAAGAGCAAACAGGCCACAATATTCATTACTCCTGAGCAAGTTACTGGTGTTTTTTTCAAATTTGCAAGGCTCAATGAAGTGTTCCCTTTGTATGAGTTGAATTGCCACTCCTCAATGATTCTCTGTTGCAAATTAGAGATTAGGAAATCAGCAGAGTGAACATGTAACAAACTGATGCGTGACACTGCACATTTGTACTCAAAGTTATTGCCTCATAAAGTTAAGATAAATGTTTGATATGGTACATCTGGGTCAGGCAACTTTTCCCTTAAAAACACGTTGCTTAAAATATGAGGCAAATCCCCATATTTCTGTTGAATGTAATAATTTGGCTGTAGCTGATTTCTACATAATCAGGCCAATTTAGAATACTTTTGTCTGTTATGTTTCATTCCTCTATTTACTGGTGACTTTTTTCGTGGACAGCACTATGCCCCTATTACTGAATGCTCCCACTGCATTGTATACTTACACTGCGTGTTACCTGTGTCCACCAGTATTAAAGGAAACAAAACCAAACACAAATCAGCACCAACTGCATAAGGCAAGTATACAGCCGAAAAACAGAATCAACATAAAAGTTACTTCAAGATCTTTATGGGTAGACATCAAGGTATTTGAAGCTATTCTAAGTAGAATGGATTCTAACAAATTACACCGGCTTCAGATTCTTTCCTAACGCTGTTCTGGAGTGCAACGTATGGACGTGTGCGTGAGCAGATCTTCATCAACAATGCTTTTACCTTCATAAACTACCTGCAATTGGGAAATGAAAGAACGAGTCGCTAGGGAGTGATTAAATGAAAACAGGAAAGAGAAAGAGATTATTTCGGTGAGAGTTTAAGCAGGTTCCAGTCCTTAATTTCCCTTTATCCTCAACGACGTGGTGGTGGTAAAAACCATCCTTAAATGTTGGTCTCATCGACTGCCATTGCAGATTCTGGATTAAACATAATTCCCTAGACTAATGGAGGAGGAACTTTCATTCATATAACATATTTCAGATCCTCAGGTCATTCCAAAGCCCTTAACAGCCATTGAGGATACCCTCCATCGTGTGTGTGGCACTACCACCATGCTAAATGGGGTAGGTTTCGAACAGATCTAGCAACTCAAGGCTGAGCATCCATGAGGCGTTGTGGGCCATCAGCAGAATTGTACTCGAACACAATTTGTAACCTCATGGCTTGACATATCCCCCACTCTACCATTACCATCAAACCAGGGGATCAACTCTGGTTCAATGAAGAGTGCAGGAGGGCATGCCAGGTGCAGCACCAGGCATACCTAAAAATGAGGTGTCAACCTGGTGAAGCTACAACACAGGACTACTTGCATACCAAACAGCATAAGCAGCAAGTGATAGACAGAGCTTAGCGATCCCACAACTAACGGATCAGGTCTAAGCTCTGCAGTCCAGCCACATCCAGTCCTGAATGGTGGTGGACAATTAAACAACTCACTGGAGGAGGAGGCTCCACAAATATCCCCATCCTCAATGATGGAGGATCCCAGCACATCGACAAAAGATAAGGCTGGAGAATTTGGTGCAATCTTCACCAGAAGTGCCGAGTGGTTGATCCATCTCAGCCTCCTCCAGAGGTCCTCAGCATCACAGATGCTAGTCTTTAGCCAATTCGATTCACTCCACATGATATCAAGAAACGGCTGAAGACACTGGATGCTGCAAAGGCTATGGGCCCTGACAATATCCCGGCAATAGTACTGAAGACTTGCGCTTCAGAACTTGCCCCGCCCTGAGCCAAGCTGTTCCAGTGCAGCTACAACACTGGCATCTACCCGGCTATGTGGAAAATTGCCCAGGTATGTCCTATACACAAAAAGCAGGACAAATCCAACCCGGCCAATTACCGCCCCATCAGGCTAATCTCCATCATCAGTAAAATAACGGAAGGAGTCATCAACAGTACTATCAAGCAGCACTTGCTTAGCAATAACCTGCTCACTGATGCCCAGTTTAGTTTCCGCCAGGGCCACTCAGCTCCTGACCTCATTACAGCCTTGGTTAAAACATGGCCAAAAGAGCTGAACTACCGAGGTGAGTGGAGAGTGACTGCCCTTGACATCAAGACCACATTTGTCAGAGTGTGACATCAAGGAGCAGTAGGAAAACTCGTCAATGGGAATCAGGGGGAAAACTCCCCGGTGTGGCTACTAGAGCAGGTTAAAGGCTAGGAATAGTGCAATGAGTAACCCACCTCCTGATTCCCAAAGCCTATCCACCATCTACAAGGCACAAGTTAGCAGCATGATGGTATACTACCCAGTTGCCTGGATGAGTGCAGCTCCCACAACACTCAAGAACCTTGACACCATCCAGGACAAAGCAGCCCGCTTGATTGACACCACATCCACAAACATTCACTCCCTCCACCACCGTCGCACAGCAGCAGCAGTGTGCACCATCTACAAAATGCAATGCAGGAATTCACCAAAGCTCCTTCAACAGCACCTTCCAAACCCACGACCACAACCATCTAGAAGGACAACGGCAGCAGATAGATGGGAACACCACCACCAGAGTGTCCTCCAAGACATTCACCATCCTGACTTGGAAACCATTCCTTCACTGTCGCTGGGTCAAAATCCTGGAACTCCCTTCCTAACAGTACTGTGAGTGTACCCACACTACATGGACTGTAGCAGTTCAAAGAGGCAGCTCACCACTACCTTCTCAAGATTAACTAGGGATGGGCAATAAATGCTGGCCCAGCCAGCAAGCCCACATCCCATGAATGAATAAAACAAAAATAAGGTACTTCTGAAGAGTTGTTACTGTTGCATAGGCCAATGTGGTGTCCAATTTGCACAAAGCAATGTTCCACAAACAGGAATGAAGTAAACAGCTTGCATAGTTGTGGGTTAAAAGCTAAATGTTGACTAGGGCATCAAGAGAAGTTTGAATAGTGTCCATATGTCCACGCTGAATGGGCAGACAGTTTTACAAAAGATAGCATCCTTTGATGGAGTATCACTCCTTTATTACTGCGTTGGAGTGTCTGTTGTGATTTTGCACTCAAGCCTCTGAAGTTTGAGCACTCAATTTTCTGACAGAGTGCGAATACTGAGCTAAGATTGCAACTTTGAAACAGTGAATATACTACCAAAGTAGTACATTCGAAATGTAACCCTTTGGGACATCCTGAGGACATGCTTCTGCTGCTTATAGCTACTCTTGCCAGGAGATCTGCCGTTATGTAATGACATGCCCATCTGTCTTGCGCCATCCTGAGTCATCCATTGTAGCTCGTCTGCAACCACTCTATGACTTCCATCTTCCAACTATGTCTAGGTTGACTCCTCTTTCTGCTGCCCTCCGCTTTGCCCTCTAGAAAAGATCTCTGTAGCTTTACAGCCCTGATCAAATGGCCAAAATACCGACATTTCCTTTTCTGGGTGTCACTTTTTAAAGAGTTTTTTTCGCTCTTGCTATTTCAGGTACCTCTTCATTTGTCTTGTCGTCGTTATATGGAATTTTTAGCATACATATTAGCATCCACATGAAAGGCACAATATTAAATGTTATTCAGGCTAATGAATAAATTTTTTAGTACTTTTATGACGATACCAACTCTCTAACTATCACGTCACATGTGACTTACAACCAAGCGTTAATTAGTGGAGTATTTTAAGTCTGAATGTACTCACCAAATATGTTGGTTTTCACTGTGATAGATAGATGTGTGTTATGCCTCAGAATTTCTTGTGCTTTTGTGTATTGGATATTCTCAAAGTTCTGTCCATTTACTTCCATAATCTGAAATAATTTAGTCACGTTTTAAAAATAATATCAATAGGAAAGGCAGAATCAGAGCACACTTTCTGTTAGTTTGAATTTTGTTAGCTGTACAGTCATCATGGCAATCAAGCCAATGACAACCATCCAGTGTAATATTTCTTGTTTTACTATTAAGCATGTGTCTGAATATTAAATGTTGGTTTAATGTGGCTGAACGTCAACCTCCCTCACCACGCCAAAGCATGCCCCCACACTCCGCCCCATCCCTCCCCTGACAACGTACACACACATGGACATTTCCAGCAGGGCTTTCTGGATAGAAATCTGGAGAACCATTGCCTTTCTAGCCCAAGGTGTTGAGGTTAATTATGGAATTGATACAACTACCCTGACCAAGATCAACAGGCTCTGCATAGCTGATCAATCCTTGTGATTTTCTGGTTCATATGGTTCAGCTAAAAACTAGATACATTTGCTGTGATGGCGGGGGTGGGGGGAACAAAACAGGTGAAGTGTCTCATCTATGGTTGGACTGAGGCACTGTCATAGCAAGGTATAGTAAGGTGCCATGTATAAACTGTGAGTATTAAAACTGAATGCAAAAATTTGTATGTGTGGGGTGAAGGTTGAAGTGGCAGTTGAATTTTCTGAACTGCCTTTCCTTATTTCCCATCGAGGCTCGCATATTTCATCAGAACATTTGCAGAAGAACTTTGAACAAAAGGTAATCTAAGATAAGCAAATGTCCCAGCAGTCATTTGGGACACAATCAATGCGCAGTGCATTTTTAGAACTGAACAAATGTATAAACATATATTAGCATGCCCTGCTTAAATCAGGTCCAACATACACGGTTAGTTAGTCAGGTTAAACAAAGAGACTTGTATTTACATAGCGCTTTTCATGACCACTGGACATCTCAAAGCATTTTACAGCCAATTAAGTACTTTTGGAATGTAGTCATTGTTGGAATATGAGAAACACAGCAGCAAATTTGCACACAGCAAGCTCCCAGAACAGCAATGTAATAATGACCAGATAATCCTTTCTTGTGTGATGTTGATTGATAAATGTTGGCCAGGATACCAGGGATAACTTGCCTGCTCTTCTTCAAAATAGTACCATGGGACCTTTTACATCCACCTGAGGGGGCACACAGGGCCTCAGGTTAGTGTCTCATCTTAAAGACACCATCTCCGACAGTGCAGCACTCCCTGAGCCTTTATTTTGTGCTCAAGTCCTGGATTAGGACTTAAACCTGGAACTTTAAGACCCAAAGGCAAGAGTAATACCAATTCAGCCACTGCTGACACAGTGTTTTAAATAATTTCATACAATACTTGTTGATTCTTTATACAATGGACAAAATATAGACTTAATCTTCAATAAATCTCTGAAAAAAATAAAGCATGTAAATTTCAAAAAGGCCAAGCTATAAAAGAGTTCAACTGTTACAAATAATTGCATTTTAAAATGCAATAGTTTTTACCTGGTCACCTCGCTTAAGTCCAGCTTCAGCAGCTTTGCTGCCTGCCTCCACACTTTCCACAAAGATACCAAATCCTCTCTCGCTGCCACCAAGCAGGCTAAAGTACAATGGGGACTCTCGAGAAGGTTTTAGCAAAGTTATCTGCCTCCATTTGGCTTTTGCAGCACAAGCAATATTCAACAACCTGAGATGTCCTTTCATTTTCTGAAAATTAAAAGGAACATTAATTGTCCAGTAGCTCTCCACATATTTTACAATAAAGGCAGAAAGCAATGAACAATTGGAAGTGATTATTGATCAGTACTCTAAACAAAGTATAATGTAGTAGTGGTAGGGGACAGTATAAATTAGGGGATAGATATTGCTCTCTGCAGCAGCGAACGCAAGTCCCGAAGACTGTGTTGCTTGCTGGGTGCCAGGGTTAAGGACATCTCCCCAAGGCTGCAGAGGAACTTGGAGTGGGAGGGGAGGGGAGGGATCCAGTTGTCGTGATCCACATTGATATCAATGACATTGATAGGACTAGAAAGGAGGTTCTGCTGAAAGAATTTGAACAGCTAGGAGCTAAATTAAAAAGCAGAACCTCCAAGGTAATAATCTCGGGATTAATACCTGAGCTATGGGCAAACTGGCATAGGGTAAATAAAGTCAAGGAGTTAAATGCATGTCTTAAAGATTGGTGCAGGAGGAATGGGTTTCAGTTCATGGAGCACTGACACTAGTACTGAGGTAGAAGGGAGCTGTTCCGATGGGATGGTCTTCATTTGAACCGTGCTGGGGCCAGTGTCCTGGTGAATCAAATAACTAGGGCTGTACAGAGGGCTTTAAATAAATAGTTGTGGGGGAGGGATCTGGAGAAAGTATACATAGGCTTACAAAGCAAAAGGATATGGCAACTTTGCAAGGCAGCTAGTTAGGTAATGATACCCAGAGTGTGACAGGACGGGACAGAGTGTACGAACATTAACAAAAAAGCAGCAAATAGGGTCAAAGGGGGAAAAAAATGATAAAAAGGCAAAATTAACGACTCTTTACTTAAACGCACGCAGTATGCGGAACAAAATAGATGAATTAATGGCACAAATAGGGGTTAATGGGTATGATCTTATAGCCATTATGGAGACATAGTTAAAAGGAGATCAAAGCTGGGAACTAAATATACAGGGGTATGTGACCTTTCGAAACGACAGGCAAGAAGGAAAGGGTGGCGGGGTAGCTTTGTTAGTACGGGATGGATTAAGTACGATAACAAGAAAGGATCTTGGATCGGAAGATGTAGAATCCTTATGGGCGGAGGTAAGAAATAACAAGGAGAAGATGATACTGGTGGGAGTAGTCTACAGGCCCCCTAACAGTAGCTATAATGTAGGACACAGAATCAATCAGGAGATAATGGGGGCATGTGAAAAAAGCAGTAGATTAATCATGGGTGACTTCAATCTTCATGTAGATTGGGAAAATCAAAGTGGCAGAGGAAGCCACTAGCAAGAATTCATGAAGTATATTTGGGACTGTTTCCTAGGACAGTATGTTGTGGATACAACCAGGGATCAAGCTATTTTGCATCTGGTAATGTGTAATAAGGCAGGTTTAATAAATGCTCTCGGGGTAAAAGACCCCCTAGGAAACAGTGACCATAACATGATAGGGTTTAGCGTTCAGTTTGAGGGTGAGAAACTTAGTTCAGAAACAAATGTGCTAAACTTAAAGAAGGGTAATTACAAAGAAATGAGGGCAGAATTGGCTGGAGTGGACTGGGAAAGCAGTTTAGCAGAAAAGATTGTTGTTAAACAATGGTCGACTTTAAAGAAAATAATTCATGACTCGCAACAAAGATATATCCCAGTGAGGAAGAAGGATTCTAGGAAGGGAATAAACCAACCATGGTTAACCAAGGACGCAAAGGATAGTATCAAATTGAAAGAAAAACATACAATGTGTCAAAGGTTAGTGGTAAGCCAGAGGATTGGGAAAGTTTTAAAAGCCAACAAAAGATGACCAAAAAAAAAGAGGGAGAAAATAAACTTTGAGGGTAAACTAGCAAGTAATATATATATATGGACAGCAAGAGCTTCTTTACATATATAAAAAGGAAGAGATAGGCCAAAGTGAACACAGGCACCTTAGAGAATGAAGCTGGGGAAATAATAATGGGGAACCAGGAAATGGCAGAGAAGTTGAATAAATACTTTGCATCAGTCTTCACGGTAGAAGACACTAATAGCATTCAAAAAATACTAAATGATCAAGGGGCAAAAGGCAGGGAGGAAATAAACATTATAACTATCACTAGAGAAAAAGTATTAGGAAAACTGATGGGGCTAAAGGCCGATAAGTCCCCTGGACCTGATGGGTTGCATCCTAGGATATTAAAGGAAATAGCTACAGAGACAGTGGGTGCACTGGTGATAATCTTCCAAGAATCCTTAGATTCTGGAAAAGTCCCAGAGGATTGGAAAACGGCCAATGTAACACCCTTACTCAAAAAGGGAGGGAGACAAAAAACAGGTAACTATAGGCCAGTTAGCTTAACATCTGTCAATGGGAAAATGTTAGAGTCTATTATAAAGGATGTAATAGCAAAGCATTTAGAAATGCAAAATATAATCAAGCAGAGTCAGCATGGCTTCATGAAGGGAAGATCATGCCTGACAAATTTATTAGAATTCTCTGAGGAGGTAACAAGCCAGATAGATAAAGGGGAACCAGTAGATGTAATATATTTGGGTTTCCGAAAGGCGTTCAATAAGGTACTTCACATAAGGTTACTTAAAAAGATTACAGCCCATGGTGTTGGGGGTTGTATATTAACATGGATAGAGGACTGGCTAACTAATAGTAGACAGAGAGTTGGGATAAGGGGGGGCATTTTCAGGATGGCAACCTTTAACTAGTGGAGATCAGTGCTGGGGCCACAATTATTTACAATATATATTGACTTAGATGAGGGAAGTGAATATACTATTGCCAAGTTTGCGGATGACACAAAAATAAGTGGGAAGGCAAGTGGTGAGGATGACACAAAGAGTCTACAAAGGGATATAGACAGGTTAAGTGAGTGGGCAAAAAACTTGGCAAATGGAATATAATGTGGGAAAATGTGAGGTTATGCACTTTGGCAAAAAGGATAGAGGAGCTGAATATTATTTAAATGGACTGCAGAGGAGTTTGGGGTTCTCGTGTATGAACCCCAAAAAGCTAGCATACAAGTTCAGTAGGCATTAGGGAAGGCAAATAGAATGTGGCCTTCATTTCAAAGGGAATGGAGTATAAAAATAGGGAAGTCTTGCTAAAACCATACAAGGCACTAGTTAGACCAAACCTAGAATACTGTGAACAGTTTTGGTCCCCTTACCTAAGGATAGATATACTGGCATTGGAGGCAATCCAGAGAAGGTTCACGAGGTTGATCCCGGGTATGGAGGAATTTTCTTATGAGGAGAGGTTGAGTAGGTTGGGCCTGTACTCATTGAGGTTTAGAAGAATGAGAGGTGGCCTTATTGAAACATATAAGATTCTTAGGGGCTTTACAGGGTAGATGCTGATAGGTTGCTTCCCCTTCTGAAAGAGTCTAGGACCAGAAGGCATAATCTCAGAATAAAGAGTCACCCACTTAAGACAGAGATTTTGAGGAGAATTTCTTCTCTCAGAGGGTGGTAAATCTTTAGAATTCTTAACGCGAGGGCAGTAGAGGCTGGGTCATTAAGTATATTCAAGGTTGAGATAGACAGATTTTTAATCAGTAAGGGAATCAAGGGCTACGAGGAAAAGGCAGGAAAGTGGAGTTGAGGATTATCAGATCAGCCATGATCTCATTGAACGGTGGAGCAGACTTGATGGGCTGAATAGCCTACCTCTGCTCCTACGTCTTTTGGCCTTATACATCAAACACCTGATTCAGAATGAATGGTTTATAACTATTATCTGAAACTCAAAAGTAAACCATGATTTCAAAATCAACCAATTACATGTAACGTAACTAACTTTGATTTAGTTTATTTTAATTCTTTTTTCACAGTTTTTTAATCTCAAAAGCGACAATTAAGTAGACACTACTTGATCAAAAGAAGCTATACAGCACATTCAAACAAGAGAGATTTTTATTTCGGTAATAATGAATGATAAGGCAGGAGTATATGAGACACTTTACATATTAGTAAATGTTTTGGCATGAGGCAAAGCTATGTACAAAAGCAATGACTAATATGATAAAAACTTTGCAGTGTATTGTTGCCATTAGATCACTTCCATTTAAAAAAAATCAACAAATGTAACAATGCTAAACATGACAAGTTAACTGCACCAACAACAGGAACAAGAGAATGGTTTACGTTGAAAATGAACACAGCATAAATATAATGGTGGTGGTGGTGGGTGGGGCAGGTAGTGCGGGAAGGGACAGTTTTGGTGAGGGTGGTGATGTCATACATTATCTCATCAATCTGATCCGAACTAATATACAACTGATTAATGACATTCTACAGTAAGTATATAGAAAAAGAATGGACAGCCTGGAATCTTTAAAAGGCAGTAATATTGCCCAAGTTCAGTGACATGATAAATTGCAAAAGTGAAGTTTGAGAAGTTTATTGCTCAACAGTGCCCCATGAATTGCAAAATTAAAGTGCCAGAAATACAGGGAAAGATAACAGTGGGTAAATGTAAATTGCTTGCAGGCAATGGACAAGGTTGCTTGGAGCCATGCGTCAGTTCTATAACCAACTATTTTTCTAAAAGTTTATATTCTTTATAAATCATATATTACTTCCCACACTACATTCACTCCATGTTCATTTTCAAACTTAATTTATTCTCTATTTGTCGCTTGTTCATGTTGTTGATGAAGTTAACTTGCGATGTTTAATTTGAAATTATATTTGCTGTTTTTATCATACTGGTGATCGCTCTTGTACTTGGCTTTGCAGTATGCTAAAACATTTACTGATGTGTCAAGATTTTCATATACTACTGCGGCTTATATACTTACTGCAGTTTCTAACTTATTTTCAAATTCCTCTAGAAAATTGGTCATGGCAGGATCTCCTTCAAAATCATTGAAGTGATTGTTCACCCACAAGAGCACAACTCGCGTGACCTAAAACAAGATTGTTTGGAATTCAGAAGTATAACACATAAAAAGTTGCAAAACATGTTAAAGAGTTTGGTATAAACTTAATTGCATATTTTAATTAACAGTTGGTTGCTGTATATCCTTGTCAATTCCAAGACATGTAGCCATACCAAATGGCAATTTACACAAGCACACTTAAGAAAACATTTGGTCTTCAAATATCCATTATCTTGCTTTCATTTATTGGAAATTAATAACATTCTTCACACTGACCTTGTCCCTAAGGCTATCAACGTTAAACCACTCCAGCAATTTCTCTCCAACTTCCATAGGGCCTGACAGAAATGTTCTGCACGTTAACAAGAAATCCTCTATGTACGTGGGATCCACAATGGAATGCTCTTCAACGAGGTGCCTAATGAGTCTGTCTGGTGTTCCCTGAAATGTTATTAAAATCAGTTCAGTTACTCTTTTTCTTTCCTTTTTTTTTAGTTAAAACACTTTTTCCATCTTGGCAAATTTTCAAACATTACTCACTGGTTCAGCTAATAGAAATCTGTGTTCACTGTAGGTGAGGCAGTGATACATTTTGCTTGTGTTCTTCAGGTGGAATTTTATGACCCTGTCACGGCGGGGGTGGGGCCACAAAATGCGGCCTGCTGTTCAGAAGTCCACTGACTTTGGCGGGACCAGAAAAACCCTCCAGGGGAAGGGGCTGTAAAATGCCGTGCCTCATGTTTATTAAATCACAGGGCCTTCAATTGTCACACTGCAAAATCATCTGTGAACATCTATATTACCAGGCAACCATGCTTTCAGACTTTTTACCCAGTAACAAATACTTTTTGTTTTGGCAGGACGTTATGGGAATGGTTCTTCACTCAACAGAGAAGCTATATGCATCAACACCTTCTATTTCCCCACTGTTTCAATAAAAATTATCCGAGTTTGCTTTTGGCTTCCTCTCAGCATAGATGTAAGCATATGTGAAGGCAGAAATGCCATTCTATTTTGTTTATAGTAGATAACATGGACAAAGTTATTCAAAGGTCTTAAAAAATGCAGTCAACCATACTCCTAGGATTTCAACCTGCAATCAACAGTAAAGTAAACAAGTGGTTCAACAATATGTTAGGAAGTTGAGAGATTTTAATATAAATTAGCATAACTAAAGGTCAGCTTTCAACTAATGAAGCATTGTACATCGTGCAAATCAAATGTTTTGTTTTTACATAAATACTGAATACAAATTCATTGTGTATCATCTTTGGCTCAGCGGCAGCACTCAGCTATAAGTTGGAAGGTTATGGGTTCAAGCCCCAGTCCAGAGGCCGCAGCACATAATCCAAGGTGAGACTTCAGTCCAATACTGAGGGACTGTTGAAGCTTCAGAGGTGCCATATTTTAGCTGAGATCTTAAAATGACTACTCAAGGGGTCGTAAAAGATCCCATGGTACTATGTGAATTTGAAGAGCTGATAAGTTTTCTTGGTGTCCTAGTCAATGTTTACCTGTCATTATCTCCGCTAATTGTAGCGTCTTGCTATATGGACTCTTCTTTATAGTACAACAGTGGCTACATTTCAAAAGCACTTAATTGACCATGAAACACTTTGAAATGTCTTGATAAGGTGAAAGGCACTACATAACTGCAAGATCTTCTTTCTTTTATAATAGCACAAATAGCTGAGCTGAGGTAAGGTGGAAGGCAATGCAATGTTGGGTGCATGCATTTTTTTGCTACTGAATATGCATTAGGAGCAATGTAAGATTAGTGTATCATAGTAATGTGCTGATGGATCCATTACATGATCCTCAATGAAAACAAGCTGGTGTGAGATCGGAAAACCGAGGGAAGGGGCAGAAAAAAAAGAAATGGAAGGGTTCTCATACCAGGCTTTGAACTCATATCCTAAAAGCAGTGTTGGTAGAGGCCTGGGAATCTGTTTTCTAATTTTGGTTAAAAATGGCAAATAGCCACTGTTGAAATGATTACTGAACATGCCCATTAAGGAAGTCTTCGTAGTCTTCTGTATGTTAACAGCAAGCCTTTATTAACTACATGTAAGTATACATATATACAGTAAAAGGCACATGCATGGAGCTATCTCCATCTTTAGATCTTAACATGTCTCTGCCCAATGCCACACTGACCCTAGGTCCGGGTCATGTGCCTTCTTACATCACTGTGTGAGCAGTACTGTGCTCGTCCCACATTAACCCTGTATATACCAGACCCTTATGCTACACCTCATACCAAGTGTTTATCCCATGGATATAGAGTTTTATTAGTTTATTTCAAGTCTTACTTTGTGATAAGTCTTCTGCATTTACCTTATTGTTACAACCTTAATGCTATTCCAACACTATTGCTATTAGCATTAACAACATTCTCACCACCCCATCTCCCCCGCTTCAAGTCCTTGAAGTTAGAGGTTCAAGAGGTCTGGAGACCTTATAACCCTTCCACATCTCGTTTGCCATTCTGTCAGAGGAGTGGTGGGCTCTGTTGGTTCTGCTTCTTGTTGTTGGCTTGGAGGTTGGATTGGCATTTGTGTATGCTTTCATTCTTTTCTTCCAGTGTTTTATGTTGACCCACGCCTGGTCAGTTTCGCCGTTGCATTGATCCACAGTTGCTGTTACTCTTGATCATTTCTTGCGGAGTGGACGAACACGGTATTCATCTCCTTGGCGCTGCTTTTTCTCCTTCTTTCTCTGTGTGGGCCATCTCAAAGTCTTGTGGCTGAGGAACAGCAATCCTGTGGCGAGAATAAGTTTTAGTGGTACACTCACCTCTGCATTTTGTTATCAATGGTGAGAGACTGATACCAGGTTCCAGCATCGATTGTGGTTGTGGCATGCTGGCTAGACGTTTCAGTGTGCCGAGTGGTTGCTGTGTCAACCAGCTGTACCATCATCATAGTTGGAAGTAGAAGCTTCTCAGACTGATCATTCTCTGGTACCACTTCCACTGGAGGTGTCATGGTAATCCTGTGGGCGGTAGGTTGGTCTGACCATTGGGGACTTTGCGGGACCTGGAATGATAATGGGCAAATCTGCTTTGCAAAGGGGGAAGAGAGATCAAAGGTGAAATCTGAGTCTGAATACTCTTTAGCGTTTTGGCTGGCTAACGACGGTGGTAGTCTTGACCTCCTTCACTGTCTGGAGGAGATCCAGGGCGATGCAAGAATCCCTGCTCAGGAGAGAAGGCGGCTGATTACAGATGACGTACATCAGCTCAAGGATTTGTTTCATGCCATATGTCGCATTCTTTCCACTGATCGATTTTTCCTTGGCAGAGTATAATTCCTCCGTACTACCTTTCAAGCTCACATTCTGTAGTTGCATTTCTACTAATTGTTTTTGAAAGATCTCACGCTCTTCAGTGAGAACTTCTCCCTTCACTTGCCATTCTATGTTCCTGATTTTCATCTCTTCATACACCTCTGGGAATGTAATGTTTTTCCAAGGTTCCTTCCAAATGTGCAACTGTTTCCTTCAGTGCTGCGGCCTCGTTCTTGGACCTCTCAGCTTCCTCCTGAAATATTGAACATCCAAGTCTTCTCTGAAAACTGGTTCATCAGTTCTTTTAGGGTGGCATTAAATTTATTTTGTTTCACTTCGTAATGTTCCAGAGGAACAAACTTAGACCTGAGGAATCCTTGTAGTGTGTGAAGGTCCTTCAATAGGTTTTCTTTTTCGTTGCAAAGCTTAAGTACTTCATCTTGAGTTTTTTTGTCTCAATGAGTTTGTTCTACTGTTCTGCCATTCTGCTGCTCATGTTGCTGGAGGGTAGTTTACTGTTTTTGAATCTGATCCTAAAGGACAATTAGCTGCTCTTTCAACTGTTTATTTTCTTGTTCAATTCATCTTCTCACTCCGCATTTCAGTGTATTGCTTTGTCATTACTGATAGCTCCAATGCAGCTTTCTCTGAAATAGCATTCAAAGTCTTTCCCAACTCCTCGTGTTTTTCCAGGGATACGTATCGGTTAATCAAAGAGTCTTTCAAGGCAATGGCTTCCTTTCTCGTGCCTTTCTTGTCTGCTATCGTGCCTGGCTATACTTCAGGTCGAGTTCTTCCAACGTAGCTTCGAGACGAGCATTCTCTGACTGTACGTCTGCTTTTTCTTGATCCGCCCCTCGTCATTCACTACCAGCTACTAGTACTGGTCTAGAAACGTGTCCAAGTCTTCGAAACGGAAATCATTTGTGACTTCTGCCTCAGACTTCCCATAAATATATATTACTGGGGCTTCCGGAAAGCCCTGCACCTCTCTGGTGCCCTTTTGTGGTTTGTTTGAGTGTTTTCTTTTGCTTTTTCATCATTTTGCTGGGGCTTTTCAATGCCTCTTTTTAAGCTCTGTACGCTTCTCCACTTTAAGATTTTAAAAATTCCTCAAAGGTTAATAATGTTTAATTGACACTAGTTGAGGACTCATCAATGTACTGCGCCAGGGTTACATTGTCAGCAAGTTCACCAAACAAGGATAAACGGTATTAATCTAGACTATTTATGATTTCTTACTGAGACAAGATGTTGCCTAGAAATTTAAAAATTCCATTCTCCAGGACATCTAATTTTTCATTTGCCTTGGCCCTGGGATGAGTCTAAACTGATCTGTAAGTTGCATTTTTGATCTATGGCAATTTAATATTTAATCCGCAATCGCAGCTTTAAATGTTGTTAGCCTTTTAGGAATGGCTATACAGTAATCATTTTTTTTCCTCTCTGCTCTTCTGTAGTTCCAGCTTTAAATGTCATTGCCCTTTTAAGAATGGCTGTACAGTAACCATTTTTTCTTCCCCAAAATGATTCCCCAGCAGCAATTTTTTATTCTCTCTCTCTATTCTTCTCACACTTGTCAGCTTTGGCAGGCCCCTGGTGTGACTGCGGGATTTTCATTTTAATTCATCAACTGCTCTCCCTGCAGAAAACGTTGGAAACAAGTTGTTTATAATGAATTTTTAAAACAGACAAAAGATATTTGACGGCAAGTTTTGAACTCTGCCTTCCATTTTTTATAACTTCTTTCTCTTCGGCGGAGTTTGCTGCAGTTCTCTAAATTTCAAGATGGCGTCACCAGACTCTTCGGAGACCAAGGAGAGTTCCTGCACCGGTTTTGGCAGGGAGCGCAAAATGGTGGTGATGCACTCCTGTCTGAAACCTTTTTTAACAATGGCTGCGTGGGTCAGCTCTCTGCTGACTTGATTTATTCAGTAATGTAGCATTGCAAGTAGTGGGGCTTTTAAATTAACCGCAGGTTTGCTGTTTAAGGATTCTGACAGTCATGAGGTCCCAAAAATTAAGTTAATCATTAATTTTTTTTTCTTTTCAACTCAGAGGCCATATGTTGAGGCTCGCAGTCAGGGATCAGGATTATGGACGGGTTTCATTCAAACAGCACTTCTGACTGAATTAGCAAAAGGGGCTGCAGCCTGGAAGTTAAAAAGATTTATCTCACCTTTGCAGGTTCTGTCGACTCTGCACTCTGAAGCTGGACTTCCAAAGAACATTCAATGAAGTCTAATGCTGCAGGAAAACGTCTCCCTTTAGCTTCCAGGTTCTTCCATCTGGAGCTTTTCTGACAATTTTTCTCAGTATCTGTAGATTCAATTGGGTGTTTTCTTCACTTCAGAATCCGTTTAAGATTGTCTTCTTTGTATTTCAGCATTCTTGTGAGGTTGAGGGTTTTTTTGATCCCCAGCTGCCACCATGTTGTAATGGTGTAGGTTACAAACACATCTGTTAAGGAAGTCTTCGTAGTCTTCTGTATGTTAACAGCAAGTCTTTATTAACTACTTGTAAATATACATTGATGCAGTAAAGGGTACAGGCATGGAGCTATCTCCATCTCTAGGTCTTAACATGTCTTTGCCCAACACCATACTGATCCTGAGTCTGGGTCTTCTTACATCACTGCTTCAGCGGCACTGTACTCAGTCCCACATTAACCATGTAAATACCAGACCCTTATACCACAGCCACAGAGACACTACTGAAATAAAGAAGTATGAGGAAAGAAAAAGTTGAAGTGTCTCAGCCTGACATAGGTGAATCATATTGAGAGCAGCAACAAATTGGATCACATCATCAACTGATGACAATATTTATTAAATAAGCTTTTAAACATTCAAACTGCTGTTCATTGCAAATTCTTCTGCCTGCTCACTCAACAAGAACTTGCACCTTATATTAATAATAACATAATAAAACATTCCAAAGTATTTCAGAAGTGAAAATAACCAGGCACCTAGCAATGATGGAAAGAGAATTAGGGAGGTGACTCAAGGTATGATCAAAGAGACAAGTTTTCAACTGATTTTTAAACAAAGGAAAGGGTTATCACATAAAAAGTGGAAACTTTACTATATCAATGAGAGTCTATTCATCAAGCTACGATTTCCCTACAACATCTGTTATCACCAGGTATGGGACTTCTGACATAGCCAACCAGAATGATATGAATAACATGCTTTATAAGGTTTACAAGGCTTTAAATATCTTTTTTTTAAGAGAAAGCGCAAATCTGTTTCAGGGAGTGAACTGTCACAGGTTTGCAAAAATCTTCAAGATAATTGTTACCTAGAAATAAAAATCTGAATTTATTTTAAACAGCCTAATGCAGCTGATAATTAATTGGCTGATTTTGTAAGTAATTTTTGTTATGAATGCAAGGATTTATAAGATGATTATGTTTTGAGACTCTCCTTAATTCAAGGTAAAATGGAGGAATGAAGAGGGTCATGTGATCTTTGAATTCTGCCCAACAACCGTAGGTGGCTTGGTTACCATAGAATTGGGGAGGGGACCCAGTTTGAGACTTAATGGGAGCAAAGTGTAAAATGTATGAAAACAAAGGCAGGAGCAGCTGGGTTAACTGTTGTTAGAACCATATCTTTAAGAACTGTATTTTCTTTTACAATTTGGAAGGATATTGCATTATTTGGACAACTGAGAGCTGACCTGGATTTTTTAAAAATCCAAAGTTCACCTTGGACTAGAGCAAGTTTGCCTTTTCCAAGAAATCACATGATGTCAGCTAAATGACCAGCTTGCCAATTGCAGAGGAGAGCTATTTGTCTATCTGAACTGCAAACACTTTAATTAATGGGGGGAAAAAACTTTTTAAGGCAAGGCCTGGTGATTTACTGGAAATCACCTGACAGAGAGCTTTATGTTTTGGACTTGTTGCTTTGAATACAGTTGGGAATGAACTGAAAAGCGAACAGCTGCCCAGCACACGCTCTCCTTGCCTTGTGTGAAATACAGTATGGTTATCAGTATCCAGCTAGGAATCCTCATCTCAGGGGAGCTCATCTGTATTTGGAAACCCGAGAGGCTGAGACAAGAAGGACTGGTCCGGCTCTATTTCCCTCCACGCTGAAGCAGTGTTGGTGAGAACCTCCAGACATCTACTGGCGCTAGCAAATTGTCCTCACACAAGGGAACGCCAGATTTGACAAAAATGTCAAAAACCTGGTGAGTGTGTGTGTGTGTGTGTGTGTGTGTGTGTGTGTGAGAGAGAGAGAGAGAGAGAGAGAGAGAGAGAGAGAGATTGTATGTGTATACACATGTGCGCACATGTTGGGGAGTTTTAAAAGGGATAGATAGTTACACTTCCTGATTACAAATTGTGTTTTAATCAGTTCTTGCAACTTGTTTTAAAAACTAAGTTTCCTTTTACAATAAATCAATCATTCTGAGTTTATTGAAAAAAAGCCAGGTTAAAGCCTCTTTCATTCTGGGTCAGACAGTAATGAATATTTGACCATTTTGATGAGTGAATTAAACATTTAATCTAATGGTGCAACCTGTGGAGTAGTGGGGCTAGATAAACTGCACACTCCTCCCATCGCGGTCGTAACACTGTAGACAGGTTTTCAGTCTCCAAGTTTCTTAACAGGAAATAAGAGGGGGCACGGTGGTCGGGGGTGTCTCACAGAGACAAAAAGCTGCAAATGGTGTGGTCAGCAGAAGGAAAGGCTCTGAGTCCTCTACGAACTGAGGCAGAATTCAGGATGGTCTATGGTTGAAGAGACGCATCCTGTAGCGGTCTAAAGACTCTAGAAGATTTACTCTGGCGAGGCTGGAAGAACTAATCGCCAGGATGAATCTTACTGCTGAGAGTCAGTTTGGGAATTCTCTGAAAATTAAGGGAAGCACCTTTTGATGGTCACTTGACATTACAACTTGGTAAAAAGGGGGTCTGTGAACCCACTGCAGTGGCTGCGAACTGCTTTTTTAAAGACTGTAATCCTGTGGAAAACGTATTGTAATGTATATGTCTTGTACTGTTGGGTTACCAGTCATGTTAAAGCATTAATAAGGCTTATCTTTTCAGCAGTTAGAATATTAAATGCCTACAAAGTAATGTTTAGTCGAAGTTACTTCTAGTTTGTTACAGTAAAAGTGTGCGATTGCTTTAAGTTGGTTAAGTTGAAGTTCAAGTATCCTTCTGAAAGTTATTGGTCTCTATAGGGATCATGACATTTTGTTTCCATAGTATATCAAGATTAAGTGCTTCAATAATCGCTGGCAAAATTGATTTAACTTTGCCTTTGGGAGAGTCAATTATAGTAATGACATTGAAAAACAAAGAAGGAATAGTTCCCTTCTTCTAACTATGCTTCAGTTCTGCCGAAGGGCCATGAAGGCTCGAAACGTTAACTGATTTCTTCTCCGCCGATGCTGCCAGACCTGCTGAGTTTTTCCAGGTAATTCTGTTTTTGTTAAGGAATAGTTCTATCTGAAAACATGAAAATGCATTAATTGCAATGATCCAATGTTTCACTCATTGTACCTTTATAACTATGTGTCCTTTCCTTGTTCCACTACGATCCAGTTCTCTATGCTCTTTCACCATTACTATCTCCCCTTCCTCCTCAACCTTGTGAGTGTTCTTCTCCACTTGATTCAGAATCCGGCAGTAATCCTGCTGAGCTATACTTACAAACTGTCACAAGATAGAAAAAGAAACCAAAAAATGGTTAGATTAAGCACATTTTATAAATTAAAGCCAATTTGTCAAGAGATAGAGCCCCAAGTATACTTAAACTTTTACACACATTTAATGAGTGACAGTGAGATTAGATTAGTTTAAGATGTTTCTGCACAAGACAATCATATTTCTTGGAAGTTCCTACTTAAAGGCTGCAAAAATTGTAATTGTAAAATTGCATGTCTTTTTCTTATTGGGTGTCACAATAGAGTGCAAGTGGAAGCAACTATAATATGGGCATACTTCCCACACGTTTCATTCTGATGATTATTGGGGCACATAAAACATACCAAAAATGGACTAGGATACCAACAGATTAATTGTAGGTTTCCTGTAACTTGTGTGCTCGAGCAACCTTTTCAGATATCACAACATAAAATAAATAAAGCACATCACACTATGTCAGATCATTATGCATAAACAGCATCACAAAAATTCCACTTAACAGATGATCAATAGGCATGAAGATTTAAAAATTGAAAAGTTACCCATGTACACAAGTGACACTGCACTACTATGTAAAAGTAAAAGAAAAATCAATTTTCTTCCTTCCTTTCCTCAAGATGTTAACTCATGCTACTTAACCAGAGCCTCTAAGAAATGATCACTGTTCACAAACAAGCTCAGATAATAAATGTTGGCAGACTACTGATTTAGATGGGACGGGAAGGTTACAAACTCATCTGATTCTGTCCTGACATACTCATTTCTGCAGATGTTGCTGAATTGGAATAAGGGAGCCAATATTGACCACACTATAGCCCATAGACGCTGAGGCTAACTGCAGACACCCATGAATACATGGCTAATTCAGCATAGACCAGGCATCAAATTAAGAAGTTTCCATCTCTATCATTCAGTGTCACGTTGCCTGGTGCATGTACCCCACTGAGGTATCAGTATATCCAGTACCACGTGAGGCTTAGAGAACCCTCAATTGGCGAGTACAATAATCTTAACCTCATGAACAGAATCCGTGGAGTGACAATCACCATCGGATTGCCGCTCTACTTCTATTTTCCTACCTTAGTCTGAAGCTCCACATTTCTCGTCTGTACTTCTGACCTGGGCATGCTGAGAAATGAGGAACATAGCTGCACCTGGAGTCTTTCAGTGCAGTGTAAGAGCGCCGGGGAATTGAAGCCACGTCCTTTTTTTACAGCATTAGCTGCTGTTTTCCAGTAAGTTTAAATGTCCCAACCACATTGACAAGCTAGAGGAACAGGTAAGTGTGTAAGGTAAGTGGATGAGGGGGGAGTCAGGGAGGGGTAGTCAGGGGGGTGGGTGTTTGTCATTTATGGCAGGAGGGGTGGGGGGGATGAGGTTACTCAGTAGCATAGTCACTTAGGAGTTAGAACTGGTTTTAATCATTCTAACTTCTCCTGAGTAACTATTCTGCTAAGTTAAGTTGGAACCATCTGAAATGTCTGACCTTAAATCGGAAATCCAGAGGGTTCCAGGTGCAGGATAATTGCCTGACAGAAGTTGAAACTTCCTGGGCAATTCCTATGCAGTCCTTGTGCGGGGATTTCTGAGGGGTCCCCCAGCACTGGGTATTCTGGAGAACAGAAGATCTGGGCCCATATTTTATAACACTAGAAACTAGTAAGTCTAAAAATGTCAGTGCAGATTTACTGGTTACTTAATGACAACAGTTGCAGTAATAAACATGCAAACAAATCTTAGAGACAGCGGGGATGAGGAGGCCTCTTCAGATTTATGTACTGTTAGTGTTATCTATCCTACATTTTTCTACAGTACACTGTGATCATAACAATTGAATGTACCTTGCACTTCCACCTAATCCTCCCAACCACCTCCAATGGACTGCAATGGTTCAAGAAAGATGAACAACAAATGCTGGCCTTGCCAGCGATGCCCACATCCATAAAAGAATAAAATAATAATAAAATGTTACCCTCCTCACTTTGTAGGTCATTCTGATTATCTCTCAAGAGAATTCCATCAAAACTGTTGAAATCTGCTTTCTTTGGGTAGGAGATGGGTGAAGAAGACCAGACAGAAACTATCAGTCTTGACTAGTATGCAAATTCTCATCTTAGTCAGGTACCTGGCACTAACTGTAACTATTCACTGCCAACATGCACACATTATCAGTGTCAAGAGCCCAGCTGCTTTCAAGGAGATGGTCTAATTATTTCATTTTGTTTCACAGTTGCCCAGGAACTAGTCATCACAGCAAACCCTCCAACTGTGGCTAAATTAGAAATTCTCTTGCTAAATTTTCAATAATCAAAGTGCTCTTGAACCATGTTCTTACCTGACAATCATCTGCTTTGGTCCTAACAATTCCTTTCATGTATTGTTTCTCTAAGGAGGGGGAAATACCAAAACTGTTTCCCATGCAAAGTATTTCAGACCTTCCATGGGAGTCGATGATTTCCACTGAACCGTTTAGAATAACATACCAGGACTCCAGCTGGAAGTAAAGCAAAATTGAATTGGAGGAAAACTGTGATTTAATGTATGCACAAGTCACTCAGTGTTCATATAAAATCATAAATTTAAAAGCCTCAAATATTCTAGGAATCTATCCTCTGCTACAATACCCATGACAAACAAGAAAGAGATTTCTGCTCACTGCTATTAATAGCATTGCCATAAACATCTTATTTTTCTACATATTTACAATTTTGCTAATGAACAGAATCCTTCCTCAAAGTAATTTGAGAAAGAGACACACTGAAAATGACCTGTGTCATAAATTGGTGGCTTTTAACCATATTAGCTGCCCTAACAAATAAAGTATAAGAGCTTGGATCAATTACTATTACTAGTCTGAAACCTGGTACAGTCAAGCATGGATAAAACTTGGCAATGTAAACACCATTCTCATTTTCCAAAAGAGGGAGTCTCAGCATCAACATCTTTGCAAAAAACAAAATAGTCAAGAGATTTATAACACAGAGTATTTATGAGGTATTTATGAATTGCTGCCATATGCTTCCCAGCGGCCAAATTTAAAGTAACCCTGGTGCACTACTTGGAGTTGGCTGATTGCCTCATACTCAGTGGACCAGGAAAATTGATAAAGGTAGATAAGAGGAGTTTTTCCTTCCTGGGTTTAAGGAATAACAGAAAAATGAAAATGGGGGCTTTCAGTGGCATTTTGTAATTTAACTGTGAGAAGGCTGAAATTAACTTGCATTGAAATAAGATCAAACAAACAACTGGCAGTATCCTCAGCTGCATCATAATGTGATCCTGTCATTATGCAGTAATTTTTCCTCAGTCAGTTCAATATATTATTTTGAAACAAAGCTTTCACACTTACACTTACAAAAAAAATCAAAATGTAATTAAAAGTTATGCTCAAATTATTTAGATGGGGCCCTAACAGAAAATCCTCTGCTTTTGGAGTAGCTACCACAATGAAAACATGTACTTATTTTGCAATATAAGCCTCAGGTTTTGTCTGATATCAGCCTTTAATGGATTTTACCTGCCCCTAGTTTTGATTTTACTGGGCTGTCAACATGGTTATAAAAACAGGAGACTGGATTTGAAACGGTCAGAAGGTGTGCAGTAGAATAGTACTGGAATGCCCAGGAGAAGCCCTGAGAACAACTGGAACGAAAGAATAAGGAACACTGCAATATAGCTCTTAAATTTGCTATTAAAAATATAAAAGCATAAGAAACAGGAGCAGGCATTTTGGCCCCTCAAGCCTGCTCCGCCATTCAATAAGATCATGGCTGACCAGGCCATGGCTTCAACTCCACTTTCCTGCCTGCGCACAGTGGGGGCTGTGCCATTGACCCCCACATAACCCTGGACTCCCTTGTGGATCAAAAATCTAACTCAGCCTTGAATATATTCAAGGACTCAGCTTCCACTGTGCACTGGGTGCAGATAATTCCAAATACTAACAACCCTCAGAGAAGAAATGCTTCCTCATCTCTGTCTTAATTGGGTGACCCCTTATTTTGAAACTTTACCCCCTAGTTTGCTATTTCCCCCATGAGGTGAAACCCCTCTCAGCAACTACCCTGTCAAGCCCCCTTAGAATCTTGTATGTTTCATTAAGATTGCCTCTCATTCTTCTAAGCTCCAAAGAGTATAGGCCCAAACAAATCAACCTTTCCTCGTAAGACAACCCCTTCATCCCAGGAGCAAAATACTTCCATTAGTTATTCAAGAATTGAAAGTGAAGTACTCTTGCACACATGTTCATTTGTTTACAGGCAGCAAAACTCAGAATAAGCCTCATTCAAATATTTCAACAGTTTTTATTATTTGCAACAATTCTTGCAACACCATGGATCACAGGGTCCAAATTTGATATCTCCACTTCACAAAACTCCTAATCTAACCTTCACTGCTGAGAAGCATTGGAGCCCAAGCCAATTCCAGAGGGGTCAAGAGAAAACAGAAGGAAGAATCATGTCGACTACTCCCAGGCAGCTTCCATTTGGCTCAGCTGTGTTAACAGAAGCTTGGGAAAAGATTGTCTTGGCCACAGTCAGCCTGAAGCCAGAGAAGCAAACAAGCATTAAGGAGAAAATAGAAAGGCTGCAAACTTCCCTTCAGATAAAATGAAAATAATTTTAGTGAAGTTTCACGAAATATAAATATTTTAAAAAAACAGATGATTGTAGTGGTTACCTCTTTTCCATCATCAGTTATTATTGCTCCTGCATGTTCCACTACCTCGAAGATCATGACCGAGCACAGTTCGCGCCTGACAAACATAGTCATGTTGGCAAAAGCAGGGAGCTGATGCATGAACTCCAGCAGTTGTTCTGCAAAATAATACACATTTAACTTATATTACAGAGACATACATTTCCAAAGAACCACCTCCAGGTATACTATATTAAGTTATGTCAAGATCTTTCTCAATCGCGTCTATTGCATTTACAGCCAACATGCTGAGAAACCTCAGTAACGTTTACACTGGGCTGACTTTCCCCCCCATCGGGGGGGGGGGGGGGGGGGGGGGCGGGCGTGCACAGGCGCGCTTCCGACCGGCACTCCCGATCGGAGGCGCCGTGCCGTTTTACGTGGGTGGGCCAATTAAGGCCCGCGTAGCATGATGTCCACACACAATCGCTATGCACCCCCTGTGCGGGCGAGGGGGGGAGAATCCCAAAATCGAGTGTGCGCTCTTTCGTGCATGCGCACGAAAGAGCGCACTCATCTCCCTGAGGCTAAGTGCTGCCTCAGGGAGATCAGCTCAAAATGTACAAAACCTAAAAATAGAAAAGTAAAACTTCCCAACATGTCCCCTCATGTAACACTGTCACATGAGGTGGGACACGTCCATAATTTTCACAAAAACGTTATTAAAATTTTTTAACACCTACATGAAACCTCATCCCACCCATGGATGAGGTTTCATGCTTTTTCTAGTTTGCGCTGGGGCTCCTGGCCTGCCCGCCAACCTTAAGGTTGGACGGGCAGGTCCGATAATTACATAACTGACTCTGTCAATGGCCTCTAATTGGCCATTGACAGGTCGGCAGGCGCGCAGCTAATTTTGCTGCGCCCCCGCCTTACTGAAAATTTAAATGGGGCGCGGTGATGTCAGGAGTTCCCCCTGATGTCACCGTGCACCATTTTACACGTCGGCGAATGGGCCCCGCCCCCACTCACCGACGCATAAAATCCTGCCCACTGGCATTTTCCCCACTGGGAGATTGAACATCATGTGCCACTGCCCACTATTTACTTTTCAGTCCTGTATTATTTATATTGTGTAACCCTGGATATGAAATTAGCATATAGAGTCCTTCTTTCCCTACATTTATTTTGCTGTAACCAGCTCATTAATCTGACAACATCTTTGCAGAGTCAAAATTTCTTGAGGTTATCATTGGTTTTCTGAACCTCTAAGCCATTGTGCTGTGGAATGTAGCCTATAGATAGAGGTTTGCATGTAGTCGGTTGCAATCCTGTGATACAAAGGTATTTTCAAATTCTAACTTGAAATAAATCCACTAATGATTTGAAAATTTTCAGACAACTTCCCATTTAAACTGTGCTAAACCATTTCATTTTATTATAAAACTGTTAACTCTTTTTAAAAAACTGGCTGAAAATTTGATTTAAAACCAGAGTGGAGAATCTTTTAGCAACATTCAGAAATAAATGGCTGCTGCGCAGAACACAAGGATTCCTGTGCTACTTGCACCATAAAAACATGTTAATGAAGGCAACTGATTCTGAATGTGTAATGTAGGATGCAAGGTTATACACTTGGCTTGTAATTTCATTCAATTTACTGGGGAGGGAGGAAGAAATTTGGCAGTTGGCTAAAGGGTTTTATACATTCTATGACTGAAGCGGTTGTGAAATAAGTGACCTTGGTGGATCAAATATCCTGTGTTATTTGTTGCTGTTGCAGAAAATAAAAGCTCATGGTGTAGGGGGTAACATATTGGCATGGATAGAAGATTGGCTAGCTAATAGGAAGCAGAAAGTTGGCATAAATGGGTTTTTTTCTGGTTGGCAGGATATGTCAAGTGGTGTGCCACAGGGATTAGTGCTGAGCCTCAACTTTTTACAATTTATATAAATGACTTAGATGAAGGAATTGAAGGAATGGTGGCTAAATTTGCTGATGACACAAAAGATAGGTAGGGAAGTAAAGTGTGAAGAGGACGTAAGGAGGCTACAAAGTGACATTGATAGGTTAAGTGAGTTGGCAAAGATCTGGCAAATGGAGTATAAATGTGGGCACATGTGAAATCATTCATTTTGGCAAGAAGAATAAAAAAGAGGTTTATTATGTAAATGGTGAGCTCTGAGATTCAGCGGGATCTGGATGTCTTAGTGCATGAATCACAAAAGGTAAGTATGCAGGTACAGAAGGTAATTAGGCAAGTTAATAGAATGTTATCATTTATTGTGAGGGGAATTAATTACAAAAGTAGGGAGGTTATGCTTCAGTTGTACAGGGCACTGGTGAGACCACATCTGGAGTATTGTGTACAGTACTGGTCTCATTATTTAAAGAAAGGTGTAAATGTGTTAGCAGTTCAGAGAAGGTTTACTAAACTAATACCAGGAATGGGCGGGTTGTCTTATGAGGAAAGGCTGGACAGGTTAGGCTTGTATCCATTGGAATTTAGAAGAGTAAGAGGCGACTTAATTGAAACCTTTAAGATTCTGAGGGGTCTTCACAGGGTGGATGTGGAGAGGATGTTTCCTCTTGTGGGAGGATCTAGAACTAGGGGTCACTGTTTAAAAATAAGGGGATGCTCATTTAAGACTGAGATAAAGAGCAATTTTTTTCTCTCAGAGGGTTGAGAGTCTTTGGAACTCTCTTCTTTCAAAGGGCGGTGGAAGCAGAGTCTTTGAATTTTTTTTAAGGGAGAGCTAGATAGACTCTTGATTAACAAGAGGGTGAAAGATTATCGGGGGTAGGCAGGAATGTGGGGTTGAGATTACATTCAGATCAGCCATGATCTTATTGAATGGTGGAGCAGGCTGGAGGGGTTGATTGGTTTACTCCTGCTCCTAATTCATATGTACGTATGTTCGTATTTCTTGCTTTCTTATAAAAACTATGAAAGATCATTTTTTTTTAATTGTAAGGCTGGGAAAAAAAGGTGTGTTCACACATCTCAGCAGCTATGGAGTCAAAAATAGTGTTAGGCAAGAAGCAGTGCAGTCTGAACTCTTTCTACTGCAACGCTAAACATTATGCCCTTCAAAACTGCTGCTTCACAGAAAATGGATGTGTGTTGCGGCTGCCTATTTTTGAAATTTTGTTCTTGGGTTTAGGCAACGTTGGCAAGGCAGCATTGAGTTGCCCTGAGGTGGTGGTGATGGGTCTTTCCCATGAGCTTGTGGTGATGGTACTCCCACAACAGTGCTTGTTGAGCCCAATGGCAGGTTGGTGTTAAGCTTCTTGAGTGTTCTTGCTATGTTGGTCAATATTCTACCTTACTTTTGACTTGAGTTCTGTAGATGGCTGAGAGATTTTGAGAAATCAAGAGGTGAGCTAGTCTTTGCATTTAATCATAACAAAGGCTTGATTTTCCAATTTTTGGCAGGGTTTTACGCAGTCTCAACTGCAGTGATTTCATCAGCTGAGCACCCTAATATGAAAGCAATATGTGCAATTGGGATTATTTGTCTCAGGTAATATGCACTTTGTGGGCTCGTGATTTATTCAAAAGGAAACTGAAACTCTGACTTTGAAAAAGATGAAATATAGCTGGTACTTGTCCCCTGTATTCACAGCTGCTGAAACATTTATACCTTAATGTACACCCCTTTTTCCTGAGCTCCATAATGACTCCCATTTCCTGTACAAAAAAAAATCAGACTGGCTGGCATAGGAAGTCATTGTCACATACAAATCCCATTTTTTTGCGTTCAGACTGCCAGGATGAATTTTTCCTCTGCATTAGCTGTAAGGGATCAAAAGGGAAATTGATCTTTGAATTGAAAATGATAGATACTGACACTTTTTGAGTGGGGCAGGAAAGTCTCACTGTAACCAAAAGAAGAAATAACATTACCTTAAAATTTCAAATTTAAAAGGCAACTACAATGAAAGAATTATAATTTGGATTGGAAGGCCATTAGCATTTAACAGTAAGGTTTAAATTTGTTTATTTCTGTGTAGCCCAGCTGCACTAAACAGGTGCTGGAAATGGAAACTGTCTGTAGTTCTGTGAAAATTTAAGCCAGTCTTCCAATGATTGTACAAGTGTACCACCTTGTCCAGAAAAAAACACATCACTGAAGACTATGTTTCCCCCTTAATAAAGGTTATTCAGAATATATAGTTCAAGACACTAATTCCACACTGCAACAAATTACGGATGCTATTAATAAACTTGCAGGATTAGCAAAGGATTGGCAAATCAAGTTCAACAAAGAAAAATGTGAAGCAGTATCTTTTGGTAGGAAGAATAGGCAGGTCACTTAGTACTTGGAACCTGCAAGTCTAAGTGGGTAAAGAAACAGAGGGATCTTGGAGTACAAACACACCAATCACTAAAAGTTGTCCACAGATTAACAAGGCCACCAAAAAAGCAGGTCAAGTACTATGCTTTATTGCTAGAGAAGTAGAATTGAAAAATATGGAAGTTAAGCTAAATCCGTATTGAACCTTGGTTATACCACACTTAGTTAAAGCGTGCAGTTCTAGTCGCCATATTAGAAAGAGGATAGAGGCATTGGCAGAGATTTGCAAGGGTGAATCCGAAAATGTGAGGATATACCCCTCTCTGAATGGCCTCTGAAATGGCCTAGCAAGCCACACAGTTGTATCAAACTGCTATGGAAAAGTTGATAAGAAATGAAACCAGACAGACCACCCAGCATCGAACTTGGCTCCAAAAATAACAATGGCGCACCCAGCTCTGTCAACTCTGCAAAGTCCTCCTTACGAACATCTGGGGACTTATGCCAAAGTTGGGGCAGCTGCCCCACAGACTAGTCAAGCATGGGCCTGACACAGTCATATTCATTGAATCTACCTTACAGAAAGTGTTGCAGACACCATCACCACCATTCCTGGGTATGTCCTGTCTCAGTGGCAGGACAGGCCCACCAGAGGTGGCAGCACAGTGGTACGCAGTCAGGAGGGAGTTGCCCTGGGAGTCCTCAACAAGGAGTCTGGACCCCATGAAATCTCATGGCACCAGGTCAAACATGGGCAAGGAAACCTCCTGCTGATTACCACCAACCGCACCACCCCCAACTCACCCCCTCAGCTGGTGAATCGGTACTTCTCCATTTTGAACACCACATGGAAGAAGCACTGTAGGTGGCAAGGGCACAGCATGTACTCTGCATGGGAAACTTCAATGTTCATTTCCAAGAGTGGCTTAGAAGCATCGCCACTGACTGAGCTGGCCTAGTCCTAAAGGACATAGCTGCTAGTAGGCTGAATCTGTAGCAGCTGATGAGGGAGCCAACAAGGGGGAAAAACTTACTTGACCTCGTCCTCACCAATCCACCTGTCACAGATGCATCTGTCCATGACAGTATCAGTAGGAGTGACCATCGCACAGTCCTTGTGCAGACGAAGTCCCATCTTCATATTGAGGATATCCTTCATCATTTTGTGTGGTGCTACCACTGTGCTAAATGGGATAAACTTTGAACATTTCTAGCAACTCAAAACTGGGCACCCATAAGGCGCTATGGGCCATCAGCAGCAGAATTGTACTCAACCACAATCTGTAACCTCATAGCCCTACATATTCCCCACTCTGCCATTAACCTCAATCTGGGGGATCAACCCTGGTTCAATGAAAAGTGCAGAAGGGCATGCCAGAAGCAGCATCAAGCATACCTGTGTCAACCTGGTGAACTACAACATAGGAGTACTGGCATGCCAAACAGTGGAAGCAGCATGCGACAGATAGAGCTGAGCATCACCAGAACCAATGGATCAGATCAAAGCTCTGCTGTCCTGACACACCCAGTCATGAATGGTGAAACTAACAAGAGGAGACTTCACGGATATCCCCATCCTCGATGGTGGGGGAACCCAGCACATCAGTGCAAAAGACAAGGCTGAAGCATTTGCAACCATCTTCATCCAGAAGTGCCGAGCAGATGATCTATCTAGGCCTCCTCCTGAAGTCCCCACAGATGCCAGTCTTTCAGCCAATTCAATTCACTCCACGTGATAATGAAATGGCGGAAGACACAGTCTACTGCAAAGACTATTGGCCCTGACAACAATCCAGCAATGTAACCGAAAGACTTGTGCTCCAGAACTAGCTACGCCAAGCTGTTCTAGTTCAGGTACAACACTGGAATCTACCCGGAAAAGTGGAAAATTGCCCAGGTACATCCTATCTATGAAAAGCAGAACAAATCCAACCTGGCCAATTACTGTCCTATCAATCTACTCTCGATCATCAGCAAAGTGATGAAAGGCGGCGTTGACAGTGGTAATCAAGCGGCGCTTACTCAGCAATAACCTGCTCACTGATGCCCAATTTGGATTCCGTCAGGGCCATCCATCTCCTGACCTCATTACAGCCAAAAGAACTGAACACAAAGGGAGGTGAGAGTGACTGCCCTTGACATCAAGGCAGTAATTGACCGAGTGGGCATCAAGGAGCCCGAGCAAAACTGGAGTCAATGGGAATCAGGGGGAAAATTCTCCACTGGCTGGAGTCATACTTAGGGCAAAGGAAGATGACTGCCGCTGTTGGAGATCAATCATCTCAGTCCCAGGGCATCACTGCAGGAGTTCCTCAGGGTAGTGTCCTGTGCCTAACCATCTTCAGTTGCTTCATCAATGACCTTCGCTCCATCAAAAGGTCAGAAGTGAAGGTGTTTGTTGATGATTGCACAATGTTCAGCACCATTAGCGACTCCTGAAGCAGTCAATGTCCATTTGCAACAAGACCTGGCCAACATTCAGGCTTGGGCTGCTAAGTAGAAAGTAACATTCTGCGACACAAGTGACAGGTAATGGCCATCTCCAACAAGAGAAAATCTAACCATCTCCCCTTGATATTCAATTACATTACCATCACTGAATCAACATCCTGGGGGTTTCTGTTGACGAGAAACTGAGCTGGGCCAGGCATATAAATAATATGGCTACAACAGCAGGTCAGAGGCTGGGAATTCTGCAATGAGTAACTCACTTCCTGACTCCCCAAAGCCTGTTCACCATCTACAAAGCACAAGTCAGGAATGTGATAGAATACTTTCCATTTGCCTGGATGAGTGCAGCTCCAACAACACTCAAGAAGCTTGAGACACCATCCAGGAAAAAGTAGCCCGCTTGACTGGCATCCCATCCACCACCTTAAACATTCACTTCCCTCCACCACCAATGCACAGTGGCAGCAGTGTGTACCATCTATAAGATGCACAGCAGCTCTCACCAAGGCTCCTTCGACAGCACCTTCCAAACCCATGGCCTCTACCACCTAGAAGGGACAAGGGCAGCAGATGCATGGGAGCACCACCACCTGCAAGTTCCCCTCCAAGTCACCCACCATCCTGACTTGGGAATTTATCGCTGTTACTTCATTGTCGCTGGGACAAAATCTTGGAACTCCCTCCCAAACAGCACTGTGGGTGTACCTACACCACATAGGCCGCAGCAGTTCAAGGAGCTGACTCACCACCACTTTCTCAAGTACAATTAAGTTTGGGCATTAAATGTTGGCCTAGCCAGTGACACCCACATCCCATGAAAGAATAATTTTTAAAAAAATACAGACTGGGAAAGGATGAACTGGTTGGGTCTCTTTTCTCTTGAAAAAAGGCCGAGTTTTAACCTCAAAGATCTTTAAAATGATGAGGGGCTTTGATAGAGTGGATACAAACAGAATGTTTTCACATGGGCAAAACTAGAGGCCATCAATGTAAGATAGTCACCAAGAAATCCAATCGGGAATTCAGAAGAAACTTCTTTACCCAAAGAATGGTGAGAATGTGGAACTCACCACTACAGGCAGTGGATGAAGTGAATAGTATAGATGTAAATAAAGGGAAGCTAAACAAGCATGAGGGAGAAGGGAATAAAGAGGTACGATGATATATTTAGATAAGGAAAGAAGGTAGGAGGCTCGAGTGAAGCATAAAGGCCAGCACAGACTGACTGGGCCAAATGATCTGTCTCTGTCTCTATATCCTAAGTAGTAGGGCCTTCAGCAGGACCTTCTTGCTTATTTTTCAGTTTTTCTGGATTATGGTCCAATTCTTGTGATGTTACTTCTTTGTAAGAGTGAAAGGTAATTTTATTTCTTTACAGTTAAATAGATACTAAAATAAGGGAACTGAACCCAAAGCTTGCAACAGAAAATCTATCACCTTTTCCTTGTAATTTTTACCTTCACACTTCTAGAAGCACTAACCCCTGCTGGGGTATGGCACCACATGTGCTTGTGGCAGTCAGCACTTCAGACTAACAGTCATTCATTGTGTGAGAATCTAGATGGCAAGCAATGACTAATTGACCTATCCATTGGCACAGCCAGCACAATCATTCTCTTAGTCAATGTACATTTTACCACAGCAATTCTGAATTGCAATGAGGTGCAGGATTTTTCCACTCCCTAGACTGGTGATGTCATTTGTCACCCCCCACATGACTAACTCCACTGAGATCAACTAACTCAGCACAAAGCAGAGATGACACCTGTGACGTTCCAGATTTGCAGTGTACCTACCAAATGAACCATGAGGCACTTCTAGATTGCTTTCTAAAATTGTGGCCATTGCTCAATGAGAATTTGAGAACTAATTTTCCTGTTTTATATGTGTGCATTATTCATTAAAGTTAATGAACATAACATATCCTGCTTCTGACATAGCATTTACTACTGGTAATAGAGAAATTGTGGCACTTCAAAATCATTAATTTGCCTTCAAGAACTGTGAATTTCCACAGTTAAAACTAATCATTCAGTGGTTTTAGATAAAATGCTTTTTATTGAATTTATTAAGCTAAATTTCAAATCAGAGGGTTTGAGAGTTGTTAAAGATCTCAAAGTGAACCCTCTCTGGTCAGTTTTGTGTTTGAGCAGGTACCAATACTCCAGCCAGCTTATAAATCACATTGGCAATTATAATCAAATCACATGCTCCAAGCATTGCAGGAGAATTCTGCCATCCAGATGCAGCTGCACACGGGGAGTGGGGGAGGACAGGAAGAGGGGGAGGGTGGGGATAGAGGAATAGAGTAGGGAAAAGAGTGGGGGAACACGACGATGGGGGGAGGGGGGCAATGGAGTGCAATGAGGGGTTGTGGCCAGGTCAGAAGGCGGCAGGGCCACAGGGAGGCGGGGACAAGGGGCTGGGTTTTGTGTGGAGTGGCAGGGGGCAGGCACATAAAAAGGGCGGGTGCCCAGCCAACCTCCTCCCTACCCACCCTGAGTTCACCCCCATAACACGGTTGGTGGGCAGGTGCCGAAATCAGTAGTCCACTTGCCATATGTAAATAAATGATTAAGGGTTATTAACAAGCCAATAAAGCCCAATCATATGCTGCCGACACATAGTTGACGTGGGCAGGCAGGTGGTAGTGGACAGCCTATTTTCTTTAAAACTTTTTAAAAGGGTGGAAAGGAAGAGGGTGGCTACCAACTTTGGGGGGTGCCTTCATACATCAGGGGCAGCCCCCCTAAGATAGTAATCCCCCTTCCTTCCTACCAGCTCTCCAAAACCAACCCACCACCCCCTCCCTAACCTGGCCAAACCCTCCCCATCTAATACCCAGCCTTGCCTCACTCCAGGATCCATTGGGCTTTCCTCTTGGGACTGGTTACAGTTCTGGAAGCACCCACTACTCAGCTCTTGGGCTGACGGAGCTGCTAGCCACTCAGATTGGCCGGCAGCTTCCAAGGGTGGGGCTTCCTCCCCAGTGAGGGGTGGAAGTCCCACTGTGAGCCAATTTAGCCCGCCCACAACATATCATGGCTGCAGGGCAGCCTTGCACAGAGTGAGTTGGTTTCCAGCTAACTTTCCTTCCCGGGGGTGGGGGGAAACGCCCCCTCCCCCCCTTAAAATGTAGCTCAATGGCTGAGAAAGTATGGAAGGGAAGTGAAGGTAACATAGTACAAGTTCACTACATAGCTGGTCATTCTGAGTGACAGCACAGCTGGATTCTAAAGATGTGAAGTGGACAGCCAAACAAGAATTCTGGGACCCCAGCAGGATCTGAAACTGAGTTTATAAAAAGTCACCTATGGGTACAAGGACAAATGCAGTACAGGACTTTTGTGAAACCTTGAGATTAGGATTCCAGGATGTGACATCTAGGGGAGAAAAAGTCCTTATTTTAGCTTTATCGGTTGAGTCTTAAAATGTTTTGGGAAGCCACAGATGAACGAGCAATAGGCACAGTTTTTCTCCTTCTACAGGTAGAAGCAAACTTGTATTTAATATAGTGCCCTTCATAACCTCAGGAAGTCCCAAAGCACTTCACAACCACTTAAGTACTTTGGAGCGTAATTGTTGTTATAAGGTAAGTAAACACCACAGCCAATTTGCTCATAGCACCACAATGCCCACAAAGACCAATCAGATAAATTACCAAATATTCTGTTTTAGTGATGTTGGTTGCAGGATAAAGCTCGGTCAGGACACCAATGAAACTCTCCTGTTCTTCAAGTCGTACCATGGGACTTCTTACATCCACCTGAGCAACAACCATAGCACCTTTAACAATAAAATTCCCAAGGTGCTTCACAGGAGCATTATAAAATAAAGTATGACGCTGTGCCACATAAAGAAATATTAGGTCAGATTACCAAAGATTGGGTTTAAAAGGAAGGTTTTAGAAAGTGTCTTAAGGGAGGAAAGTAAGGTAGGGAGGTGTAGGGAGGGAATTCAAGAGTTTCGAGCCCAAGCAACTGAATGCATGGCCATCAATGGTGGAGCAATTATAAGAGAGCAGAATTAGAGGAGCACAGATATCTCTAGAGGGTTGTGGGGCTGGAGAGGATTACAGAGATAGGGAGGGGCAAGGCAATGGAAGAACTTGAAAACATGGATAAGAATTTTAAAGTCAAGACATTGCTTGACCGGGAGCCAATGTAGTTCAACTAGCACAGGAGTGATAGCAGAACAAGATTTGCTGCGATTCAAGGCACAGGAAGCAGAATTTTGGATGACCTCACGTTTACAGTGGGTAAGATGAGGGCAACCAGCAGGAGTGCACTGGAATAGTCGAGTCTAGAGATAACAAAGGCATGAAAGATGAATACAAATGAAGGGCACACAATGCCTCAGCTGTTACACTCAAGTGGATGCAAACTGTTACGCAGCACTATTCAAAGAAGAGGAGAATCGCATTGAAAGAGGTATTCTAATAGTGCAACACTCCTCAGTATCACTGATGTATCAGTCTAGATTGTGCTTAAATCTCTGGTGTGGGGTTTCAACCCAAGACAGTTAACTTAAAGGCAAGAATGCTACAACTGAGTCAAATCTGAGGTTTATAAATGCTTGGAATTAAGAGGTATCATGAAACTAAAAGAATGAATACTACAGGTAAAATAAATAAATACTAAGTATATCAATCAATTTTAAAAGGAGCAAGTTATTTTAAAAATCTGATAATGCTGGAAATCCATAATAAAGATAGATGAAAGTTGGAAATACATAGGTCAGGCAAAATTCATTAAATTTTGGAGACAGGTTAACGTTTTTGGTGCATATCTTGAATCAGAATTGATAACCCAAAGTAAGAGTATAGTAGGATTGAAATAAATGGAGGGGAAAACATCAAATATTGCAAAATAAAGAGGGAGTTAATGTTTTGAGTGACCTGCCAACTGTTTAACAGAAGAGTTAGATGATAGAAATCAGTAAAGCATTGGAAAGACATTAAAAGAACATACAAAATACCCAAGATGGAAGAGAACACAAAAATACAAGAAAATGGCAAAAGTGAAGAAAAGAAAAAAATTGGGAAAAAACTGAGAAGGCAGGAGGTAAGAAATGAATGTGAACAAAACACTGGTGGGCTGATTTTCAGTTGGAAAAATTAGTATTATGGGCAGCAAGAGCCTAAGTCAGGACTTGTAGGTAGCCTTCCTGCTCTCATAACCCTAACGATCAGCTTGCTATAATTTTGTAGAGATCAACTGCTGGTCGGCTTACGTATCTGCTTACACAAAGCATCAGGCCTCTTTCTGATATAAGTCAAGGTTGTAGTGATGTTAATAGGATCCCACTGCAACTATTAGGAACACAGGGGGTGGAGCTTGCAATGCAGACACGCCAACCAATAGGTACAGGTCTTCCGATCAGGAAACAGCCAGAAAATGTTAAAAATTGTGGGGAATTTTTTCCCCAAAGATATATTGGGCTTGTTGCTTCCCTGGACTTCCCCTGCCTCTCAAAGCAATTACTGGTATCTGCAAACCACTGCTGGCATCCCAATGGGCCAACATTCCTCAAGCCCAAGTGCCGTGAGTTGCATCAGGCACTTGGGCTTGTATGTTTGGCAACCTGCAGCAACAAGCAAACAACCAGCATGCTACACTAACCCAAAAGTCAAATATCAACTCCAGGCAGAAAAAAAATGTCAACGTTAAGGGCACAGGTGCCTACAACCCCTTACTAGCACTGTGGTCTGACAATGGATCAAGGTTTAAAATATTTCCCTGCCCCTCATGTCTTTGGACATATGACCAACACCCTTTACCATAAAGAAAATGAAGCATATAGCTGAAGTGTCAAGTTACTGAAATCAACAATGAGATCTGGCAGAAGAGTGTCCCCAAAAAACTAAAATGCTTGTTCCTATTGTTTGTATAAGTTGGATAAGTGCAGGGTGTCAACAATAGAAAGGTCAGCATGGCATGTTTTGACTCCAGGGAAACCCAGGGTCATTAAAGTTTATCTGTCTATAATAAAAAGTCCCTATATTTGTTAACACACTAGCATGGTATTTCAGTTGCAATATAAGAATAAACTGCAGCCAAAAAGTGATGCAACGTTGCTAGAAGGCAAACTACTTGGGTGGGCTCACTAAAAATAACACAAGCAGATTCAGCCACTCTATTTTTGGATTTTTGTGGACATTTTAACTGTTATGAACTAAAATTCAGCACAATTGTAATGTAAATAGAGCATCAGACAGGCAAAGTGTATAAAAACGGGTATGAAAATAAGGGCGGGTAAAAATGGAAGATAGGAGAGAAAGATAATTTCTTAAATCGTACCAATGTCATCATCAGTTCGGTCTGCTGGGTCCTTCTCCAGACACTCCCTAACGACATCCCTGCCCATCAATGGATCAGATGCTCGGTCAATGTCTTCTTCATCTTCTTCCTCTTCTTCAGAGTCTACAGCTGTCTCCGGAAGACCAGTAAGATCCACATCCCCCATTTCACTCTCTGTAGCCTGCGGTAGGAATACTTTTACATTAATCATTTGCATCCGTATCAAAGTACCATAAAAATACAATATTTCTCTAAAAAATTTTTTGAGCAATTCACTGCTGGTTTTGTCTTATCTTGTTAAATAAATCAAATACTAATTTTATCAATTACAGATGATAGCATGAGAAGGTTACAAAATGATGTTTTCTACTCAGTAGGCAAGCATCTGTCAGAGACACTCAACCTCTGAACACAAAATCAAAAGCTTATTAATCTACAGTGAAATTAAAACAGGGTTGCAAAGAGGTGTCACAAATTTTAAACAGTATGGCTGGACTTGTGGATTCTAGTTTTCAACTTAGTTGAGTTTTTCAAGTTTTCAACTTGGCAGGGGTGGGGGCGGGGGTGGGAGGTAGTAGTCTTCCCCAGCTTAATAAACACATACACACACACCCTTCTACAGAGAAGAACACAATATTCACAGAATCACAGAATTGTTATGGAGCAGAAGGAAGCCTTTCGGATCATCGTGTCTGCACTGGCTCTCCAAATGAGCATCATGACTTAGTGCCATTCTCCTGTTTTTTCCCCGTATCCTTGCACACTGTTTCTATTTAAATAATCATCTATTGCCTTTTTGAATGCCACGATTGAACCTGTCTCCACACACTTCCAGGTAGTGCATTCCAGACTCAAACCACTTGCTGTGTGAAAAAGCCTTTTCTCACTTCACATTTGCTTCTTTTGCAAATCACTTTAAATCTGTGCCCTCTCGTTGTCGACCCCTTGATGAGTGAAAACAGTTCCTCTCTATCTACTCTATCCAGACCCTCATGATCTTGAATACCTCTATCAAATCTCCTCTTAGCCTTCTCCTCTCCAAGGAAAACAGTCCCAACCTCTCCAATTTATTTTCATTACTGAAGTTTCTCACCCCTGGAACCATTCTTGTAAACCTCTTCTGCACTCTCTCCAATGCAATCACATCCTTCCTATAGCATGACACCTAGAACAGTGCACAATACTCCAGCTGAGGTCTAACTAGTGTCTTATATAAGCTCAGCATAACCTCCCTGCTCCTTGTACTCTTATGCCCTGATTAATAATGCCAAGAATGCTGTATGCTTAATTAACTGCTCTCTCCGCCTGTCATGCCACCTTCAAATGATCTATGCACATATACGTCCAGGTCTCTCTGATCCTGCACACCCTTAAGAATTTTACCCCTTATTTTATATTGTCTCTCCATGTTCTTCCTACCAAAATGAATCACCTCACACTTCTCTGCATTGAACTTCATCTGCCATCTATCTGCCCACTCCACCAACTTGTCTATGTCCTTCTGAAGTTCTATACTGTCCTCCTCACAGTTTACAATGCTTCCAAGTTTTGTATCATCCACAAACTTAGAAATTGCCCCCTGCACACCAAGACTGAGGTCATTAATATAAATCAGGAAAAGCAAGGGTCCCAATACCGATGTCTAGGGAATTCCACTATCAACCTTTCTCCAGCCTGAAAAATATCCATTGACCATTACCCTCTGTTTCCTTTTTTGCATCCAAGTTGCTACTGTTCGTTTTATTCCATGAGCTATAACTTTTCTCACAAGTCTGTTGCATGGCACTGTATCAAATGCCTTTTGAAAGTCCATGTACACCACATCCAACAGCATTAACCTCATCGACTTTTTCTGTTACCCCTCTTGAAAAAAACCAGCAAGTTAGTTAAACACGATTTCCCCTTTAGAAATCCATGCTGGTTCTTCCTATTTAACCCACATTTTTCCATGTGACTACTAATTCTATCCTGAATAATTTCCTATCAAAGCTTTCCCACCACTGAAGTTAAACTGGCAGGTCTGCAATTGCTGGGCTTATTCCTTACAACCTTTTTAAACAAGGGCGTAATGTTTGCAATTCTCCAGTCCACTGGCACCACCCCTGAGTCTAGGGAAAACTGAAAGATTATGGCCAATGCTCCTACTATTTCCCCCAAAATTTTTAATGACATCTATTCTCACACTAGTACAAAGGAAGATGTTTGTGGAGGTCAATCATCTCAGTTCCAGGACATCACTGCAGGAATTCCTCAGGGTAGGATCCTATGCCGAACCATCTTCAGCTGCTTCATCAATGACCTTCCCTCCATCATAAGGTCAGAAGTGGGGATGTTCGTGGATGATTGCACAATGTTCAACACCATTTGGAAATCCTCAGATACTGAAGAGATCAGTGCCCATTTGCATCAAGGACTGGACAATATCCAGGTTTAGGCTTATAAGTGGCAAGTAACATTTGCGCCACACGAGTGTCAAGCAATGGCCATCTCCAAAAAGAGAGAATCCAGCCATCGCCCCATGACATTCGATGGCATTATCTTCCTTATATCCCCCACTATCAACATCCTGCCGATTACCATTGACCAGGAACTGAACTGGACTAGCCATATAAATACTGTGGCTACAAAAGGGGGTCAGAGGTTGGGAATCCTGCAGAGAGTAACTCACTTCCTGACTCCCCAAAGCCTGTTCACCATCTACAAGGCACAAGCCAGGACTATGATGGAATGCTCTCCACTTGCCTGGATAAGTGCAGTTCTAATAACACTCAAGGAGCTCGACACCATCCAGGACAAAGCAGCCCACTTGATTGGCAACCCATCCACCACTTTCAAGATTCACTCCCTCCACCACAGGTGCACAGTAGCAGCAATGTGTGCCATCTACAAGGTGCACTGCAGCAACTCACCAGGGCTCCTTGGACAACACCTTCCAAACCTGCAACCTCTACCATTTAGAAGGACAAGGGCAGCAGATACATGAGAACATCACCAGCTGCAAGATTCCCTCCAAGTCACACACTATCCTGACTTGGAACTATATTGCTGTTTCTTCAACTTCACTGGATCAAAAGCCTTCCTAACAACACTGTGGGGTTACCTACACCAAATGGACTGCAGTAATTCATAAAGGTAATCACCACTACCTTCTCTAGGGCAATTAGGGATGGGCAATAAAAATGCTGGCCTAGCCAGTGGCGTCCACGTCCCGAGAAAGAATGGAAAAAAGCTTAGTGAACATCATCATTATATTTATCCAAAAATGAAACTCTCTCAATTTTAATAGTTATATTCGAATTTGGAGTGTAAAAGTATTTATTCACATTTCCAAAACAGGTTTCTTCCCTGATCTAATGCAATAAGCAGCGGCTTTTTTCCCAACCTCTCAGTTCTGGTGTGATCCAATTTTCTATAAATAACCTCACAGCAAACTCTATTTAGGATGAACTCAAAGGATTAGTTTACTTTTGCACACACAAACGCAGGAGGAGGGTAGTAACTTTGCCTCCTTTGCACTTATACATTAAAACAGGGATAGAGAAAAGAAAGATTTACAGGGCAAAGACCATAGAAAAAATAATTATTGTTTCACATGAGTCCAGAATCAAAGTCCAATGAGGTATTCCTTCATGGAGGTCAACAAGTTGAAAGCCAATGCTGTATAATTCACTTTTCCAGTAGAGATGACTTCACATGAGGAGATAGGCACGCAGAGATTAATCAGTCTTGTAGGCGATGGTGCAGGAGTTCCAGTAGCAGTGTAGATGGGGCCAGGTGTTTAATCTGGGCAGAGCCCTTTGCTGTGTTGCTGCTTGTAGATGTTAAAATGGCAGACTGAGTTTTCAGTACAGCAAGGCAATATAACTAGTTTCACCAGCTAGAGGTTCATGCAACATGTCTCCCACCTCTCCACTATGGCTTTGACAAAAAGTGTACGCCCCTTTGGCTCGGTCCCTGAGATTGTTACATGTTACAACCATTAAGACTTGAAAGGAAGGTTGTGGGGTTAGGAAATGTAGGTACCTTTGTATAGTTCTCTTTGAATTTGGTCTCTGCAGCCCACAGGGAGACGTTAGGGTCTGCAGAGATGACGAGGTGCAAGTTTCTGCGATACTGCCACTGTTCCTTTTATTCAAGGGCCACAGACAGACATAGCTTCAGCCATTTTATAAATTCTTAGTTTAGTTTTTAAAATTTTGTAAATTAGCTATGAGGGTATCTAAATGTATTTTATAAAAGATATCCAGTGTGAGCGCTTAGTCCCCTGACACTTATGGCATAGTTTAAGCATTAAAATTTTATTTTATTCATTCACGGGAGGTGGGTGTCACTGGCAAGGCCACCATTTATTGCCCATCCCTAACTGTCCTTGAGAAGGTGGTGGTGAGCTGCCTTCCTGAACCGCTGTAGTCCATGTGGTGTCAGTACTGCCACAGTGCTGTTAGAGAGGGATGGAGTTCCAGGATTTTGACCCAGGGACAGTGTAAGAATGGTGAGATAGTTCCAAGTCAGGATGGTGCGTGGCTTGGGGGGGAACTTGCAGGGGTTAGTGTTCCAATGCAACTGCTGCCCTTGTCCTTCTAGGTGGTAGAGGTTGCAGGTTTGGAAGATGCTGTCCAAGGAGCCCTGTTAGAGCCTTGATAGGGGAACCAAGGAGTTGCTGCAGTGCATCTCATAGATGGTGCACACTGCTGCCACTGTGCATCCGTGGTGGAGGGAGTGAATCTTTAAGGTGGTGGATGGGGTGTTTATCAAGCAGGTTGCTTTATCCTCGATGGTGTCAAGCTCCTTGAGTGCTGTTGGAGCTGCACTCATCCAGGCAAGTGGAGAGTATTCCATCACACTCCTGCCTTGTGCCTTGTAGATAGTGGACATGCTTTGGGGAGTCGGGAGGTGAGTTACTCTCCCAGAATTCTCAGCCTCTGACCTGCTCTTGTAGCCACAGTATTTATATGGCTCATCCAGTTCAGTTCCTGGCCAATGGTAATGCCCAAGAGATTGAGCGCGGGATTCAGCAAAGTTCATGCCATTGAATGTTATGGGGAGATGGTTAGATTTCCTCTTGCTGGAGATGGTCATTGCCTGGCACTTGTGTGGCATGAATGTTGCTTGCCAATTATCAGCCCAAGACCAACTATCATCCAGGTCTTGCTGCATATGAACACGGACTGCTTCAGTATTTGAGGAGTCGTGAATGGCACTGAACATTGTGCAATCTTCTACTTCTGACCTTATGATGGAGGGTCACTGATGAATTGCTGAAGATGGTTGGGCCTCGGACACTACCCTGAGGAACTCCTGCAGCCATGTCCCAGGGCTGAGATGATTAACCTCCAACAACCACAACTAGATGCGACTCCAACTAGTGGACAGTTCCCCACGCCACCCCTCATTCCCATTGACTTCAGTTTTGCTAGAGCTGCTTGATATGACACTCAGTCAAATGCTGCCTTGATGTCAAGGTTACTTCACTCTTGCCTCACCTCTCGAGTTCAGTTCAGCTCTTCCGTCCATATTTGGATCAAGGCTGTAATGAGGTCAAGGCTTGAGTGGAATCCAAACTGAGCATCACTGAACAGGTTATTGCTGAGTAAGTGCCACTTGATAGCACTGTCAACGCCACCTTTCATTACTTTTCAATTTGTTTTCTACTACAGTATTAGATAGCTAAAATTAACTAATGGAAAATATATGTTTGTTTGTTTCCCACTACTATTCACTTGTTCTTTCACTTTTCACTACATTTTTTGGCAGTTAAAGCCCAAGTCAAGATTCACTGTATTCTGCTCTTCTGCTTTCCAAACAAGGGAAAGTCAATGACGCCACATGGAAAAACCAACAGCTGTTCGATCCCTGCGCATGTTACGAATGCTTTTAGATAATTCAGCATTGACATGTTTTAGGGCATAAAGCAGCCAGTCCTCACCTCGAAAATTACATTATAAAAAAACCTAAAAATGCTAACACTAATATTTGATGCCAGCTAATGTCAGTATATTTAAATGCTCTCATACCATCTCTACTATAATTAATGATAGCTTTTATTGTGTGTATGATGATAGAGTGACTCTTTGATTTGTCACTTTCTTTGTAGATATTATTCCCTTAGATGCTGATTCTGCCCTCTGCTCTTTTAGTAATCATTACCTTGGTCTTGTTAAATTTTAATGATCATATAAAGGAATTTAAAAGCATTAAATCAAGCTGATGGATCATCAGATTTATTTTCATCTTAACCTGTAGCTGGTAAAACTAATTTGTTTCGGGTTGCTTGGAAGGTTGTGGTGGGCAAAGTCAAATACTAAATTATTAAACAAATCATTGAAAAAAATTATGGCATAATACATCAGCATCCTGCACCAGGTCATGGTCAGTGAGAGACCTGATTTTAAATGGCAGCTCAATTTACCTTGTTTTTTTCCTTCGATTTCATTTCTTTCCTGTGCTACTTAAACATCTTCCACCATGTCAACTCTCTTACCCAAAATCACAACCTATCCCTACCATCTTGCCGTTTCACATGGTCACCATTGTCATGATAAGAAACAAAACCATCTCCAGCCACCTCACAGCATCCCTTATCCCCCACAGCCTTCTATCCCCTTTAATCTCTACATCGTTCTGTCTACCCGTGCAAAAATCTTCCATTCAAAGTCACTCTCAACACTTTAAAGCTCCAACTACCAAGCCTTAGGCCTTCCATTCCCAACATTTTCCCAGTTATTACTTTGGTTGAACACCTGTTCATCTCTACCTTTGATGCTCTTGTTGACAGAATTTACCACACTATGTCTTAGTCCTGTTTGGCCCCCATTATCACTTCCTCAAGTCCAAGGGGCATAGGCTTGAGCATCTCTTGCACACAACTGATTTAACCATAAATTGCCAGGTCTATGGAACCACATAAAAAGCAATTGGGCTTGTTCTCCTTCAGCTAGACCACTATTCTAGGATAACTCTAGAAAGCAAAGTTAACACCCAGCTCCTTTTTTCAATTAACACGCCCCTCCTTAAACTCCTGCCCCTCCACCTGCAGTACCAATAGGTACAAGAAGCTTATGGACTCTTTGTCATGAAGACTAAGACTGTTCAGCTATCTCTACCACAACAACCACACATGCCACCAGCCTCCAGTCCGCCCCTTGCCCATTAACCCAAACCTAGCTCAATATTCCCCCTGTCCTAGTCCTGAACTTCTGCTGTTATCTAATTTCTCTCCTTGACCCCACGATTCTATTTACAAGCTCGTGTTGTTCATGAGATTTGCCACCTGCTATCTTGACCCTGATTCACACTAAACTGCTGACCAATGTCCCTTTCTGGCCCTCATGCGAACTGATATGGTAAATGGTTACTTCTCCTCAGTTACTGTTCCTCACCCTTTAAAAGCCATTGTTATCCACCTCCTCAAAAACCCACCCTCGATCATTGTCCTTGCAACCTAAAGCTTAGGGGAGATGGTGGCATAGTGGTAATGACTCTGGACCAGTGATCCAGAGGGCCTAGGCTAATGCTCTGGGGGCCTGGGTTCAAATCCCACCATGGCAGCTAGTGGAATTTAAATTCAATTAATAAATCTGGAATATAAATCTAGTCTCAGTAATGGTGACCATGACGACTTCCATCAATTGTTGTAAAAACCCATCTGGTTCACTAATGTCCTTTAGGGAAGGAAATGTCCTTTAGGTACCGTTCTTTGGAGTACTATTCCATCTGACCTCCATGCAGCTTTAGGCATGGTCAACCACATCATCTTCTTTCAATGCCCCATTTCCATTGTCCAGTTCAGTGAGGCTTTCTTACTGTTCCACACTTATCTATCAAACTATAGCAAGGGCATTTCTGGGAATGGTTTCTCTTCCCACTCTTTTATTGTTACCTCTAGTTAGCCCATGTAACTATTCCAACAGTTTCCTGACCAATCTCTTTTGTGTCACCCTCCGTAAACTCCAGCTTATCCAAAACTCTGCTACCATATTCTTTCCCATGCCAAATCCCACACATTTGTCACTTTGGGCTCACTGATCTTCACTGAAATGTTCATTTAAAGCTCAAATCTCAAAGCAAAAATATACATTTCAATGAGAAAGAAAGACTCTAAGGGAAGGACACATCATCTGTGGCTAACTAAAGGAATTAAAGATAGTATCAAATTGAAAGAAAAAGCATTTAATTCTGCAAACATGAGTGGCAGGTCAGAAGATTGGACAGAATATAAAGAACAGCAAAGAATTACTTAAAGATTAATAAGGAGGGCGACATTAAAGTACAAGAGAAAGCGAGCTAGAAACAATAACAGATGGTAAGAATTTCGACAGGTATTTAAAAAGGAAAAGAGTAGTGAGTAATGGTCCTCTAGAGAGAGGATGGGAATTAATAATGGAAAATAAGGAAATGGCTTATGAACTGAACAAATATTTTGCACCTGTCTTCACTGTTGAGGGTACAAATATCTGTAAATCAGGAGGTGAAAGGGAGGGAGAATCTTAAAACAATTACAAGCACCAGGAATGGCTACTGAGAAAATTATTGGAACTAAAAGCTGACAAGTCCCCAGGTTCTGATGGACTTCATCTTCAGTTCTTAAAAGAAGTGGCTGCTGATATAGTAGATGCATTGGTTTTAATTTTCCAAAATTCTATAGATTCTGGAAGGGTCCTACCAGATTGAAAAATAGCAAATGTAATACCTCTACTCAAGTAAGGGAAGAGGCAGAAAGCAGGAAACTAAAGGTCAGTTACATTAACATCTGTCATAGGGGAATTGCTGGAATCGATCATTAAGGTGGTTATAGCGGGCACTTGGATAAATCTCAATGCAAACAAGCAGAGTCAACATACTTTTGTGAAAGGGAAATCATGTTTGACCAATTTTTTTTTGAGTTCTTCAAAGAAGTAACAAGCAATATGGATAAAGGAGAACCTGTGGATGCGCTGTACTTAGATTTCCAGAAGGAATTTGACAAGGTGCCACATCAAAGGTTACTATGCAAAATAAGGGCTCATGGTGTAGGGAGTAACACATTAGCATGAATAGATAATTTGTTAGCTAACAGGAAGCAGAGAGTAGGAATAAATGGGTCATTTTCTGGTTGGCAAGATGTGACCAGTGAAGTGCCACAGGGATCAGTGTTGGGGCCTCCACTATTTACAATTTATATCAACAATTTGGATGAAGGGACAAAATACACGGTTGCTAAATTTGCTGATGAGACAGATAGATAGAAAAGTAAGCTGTAAAGAGGACATAAGAAGTCTGCAAAGGGACATAGATAGGTTAAGTGAGCAGAAATTTAGCAGATGGAGTATAGTACAGGAAAATGTGAACTTGTCCACTTTGGCAGGAAGAATAGAAAAGCAGCATATTCTTTAGCTGGAGAGAGATTGCAGAACTCGAGGTACAGAGGTCTCTGGGTGTCCTGGTACATGATTCAGGAAAAGTTAGTATGCAGGTACAGCAAGTGATGGAATGCTGTTGTTTATAGCAAGGGGAATGGAACATTAAAATAGGCATGTTTTGCTACAATTGTACAGGGCATTGGTGAAACTACATCTGGAGTACTGTGAACAGTTTTGGTCTCCTTATTTAGGAATGGATATAAATACATTAGAAGCAGTTCAGAGAAGGTTCATTCCATTGATACCTGGATGGCGGAGGGTTATCTTACGAGGAAACGTTGGACAGGACGGGCCTGTATGCAATAGAGTTTAGAAGATTGAGAAATGATCTTATTGAAACATATAAGATCCTGAGAGGACATGACAGGGTGGATACTGAAAGGATGTTTCCCCTTGTGGGGGAGACTAGAATTAGGGGGCAGAGTTTAAAAATAAGGGATCTCCCATTTAGGGAGATGAGAAAAAAACCTTTGGAACTCTCTTACGAACATACGAAATAAGAGCAGAAATAGGCCATTCAGCCCCTTGAGCCTGCTCTGCCATTCAATCAGATCATGGCTGATCTGTTTGTGTTTTGAATTCCAGAGTCCTATCTACCCCCAATAACCTTTGATTCCCTTGTCTGACAAGAATCTACCTACCTCCACCTTAAAAATATTCAATGACTACCTTCTGAGGCAGAGTGTCCAAAGTTGCACAACCCTCTGAAAGAAAACAATTCTCATCTCTGCCCTAAAAAGGTGATCCCCTAATTTTAAAACAGCGCCCCCTAGTTCTGGCCTCACCCACAAGAGGAAACATCCTTCCCACATACACCTTGTCAAGACCGTCCAAGGTCTTATATACTTCAATCAAGTCACCCTTCATCTTCTAAACTCCAGCGGAAAGAAGCCCATTCTGTCCAACCTTTCCTCATAAGACAACTCGCTCATTCCAGATATCAATCTAGTAAACCTCCTTTAAACCGCCTCCAATCAATAACATCCTTCGTTAAATAAGGAGGCCAAAACTGTACAGTATTCGAGATGTGGCCTCATCAACACCCTGTATAACTGAAGCATAACATCCTTACTTTTATGCTCAGTTCCTCTCGTAATAAAGGATAGCATTCCATTAGCCTTCTTAATTAATTGCTGTATCTTAACTTTTTATGACTCATGCACTGGAACACCTAGATCCCTCTGCACCTCGGAAATTCACTTTTTCCCACATTATATGCCATCTGCCAGATTTTTGCCCATTCACTCAGAAACTGAAGAGCTGAAGAAGCAGCTGAATGGAAAAGTGACATTGAAAGAAAAGCCGTAGAACTTTCTAAGCTGTGAGTGGATAGTGAAGCCATGACTAGCACAATTACAGAATAAACAAGTTAGTGAAACCAAAATGAAGGACAAGGACAAAGTTCTGCTGCAGACAGAGAAAGAAAACACAGAAATAAGATCAGTAAACGTAAATCTGACACTGAAGTGCAAGGAACCAAAAGAAGAAAAAGCTGAGCCGAATGAAAAGATTCATAAGCCTGCAAAACGATTTGAAAATGAAACAACAAACAAACGTTTGGCTGAAATAGTGAAACAAATGGAAATTAAGCTTCCATTTGTGAAACGTATATGTAAGAAAATGGCGGACACCACAGAAAAAAAAAAATTTGAGTCCACTCTAGGAATGAACGGAGTGCACATTCCCTTTGGAAGGAACAGGACAAACTCACATTGTCCGAAAAAATCAGGCGTGTTGTTAATAAAAAAATAACTCGAAGGAGCACAAAAATCAAATCAAACGGAGATAACCAAGTACCAGAAACACAGAGTGCCACTATCATTCGTCCAAACATGACAGGCCAAGATGTGGAAGAACTGTTGAGCCTCAAGACCATTTGAATTTATAGTCAGAGACTTGAGATGGGGAGAAGGGATAGCAAGTAAAGATTGTATTACAAATAGTGATACTCCATTGAAAGGGAAAAAAGTTTTCTTTTGAGAATAAAGAGGAATGTTGTAAGATGTTGTATATGCCTGCATGCCACTGTAACGTAAAAGTGCTCAGCAGAGCAAGGACTGGAGAATAGCATCATCCACGTTATGATGTATCGAGTCACATGGGTAAATAGACTCGGAGGGAACAGTCTAGAAACAATCAATCTGCATGGCAGCAGCACCACGCATGGCAGTAATTGGGATCTGCACGTAAAGACTACCAATACTTGGTTCATGTTTAAACATACAAGTCTCAACATCTCATCAATGAGATACCAAACGAATCCATAAAGATACCTCCCCTTTCCTAATTTCATGCAAGTTTTCCCTAGCTTGTTCAATCAGTCAGGAGCCAACATGATGCACACGTCATTCTGTGCAGCTCCTGCCAATACATTCTTATCTTGCTTTATGATTTAATTTATTTTACCTGCCTCCGTTTCTAACTGATCCACTATTCTGTGTAGGTGAATCATTGCAGCCTGGGTTTTGTTTAATTTCTTCCCTGAACTTGCGTTTCACTCCATGATCTCCTTCAACCGGCTTCTCAATTCCCTGACTTCCTGATCTAATGTAGCCAAATCTAAGCTGTTAACCAAAGAGGTGCCAGTATTAAAAATTGTGGCATCATCATTTACCAGACTCCTCCTCCTCCTAGTTCTACCTCTGGGTTTGTACAGTTTTCTCCAATCCTGGCTTCCCCCAGTTTGGCTCAAAATTTCCTTCAATTCCCCAGAAAGCAGTGGGGGCAGGGTCAATGAATATTTTTAAGGCAGAGGTGGATAGATTCTTGACTAACAAGGGAGTCAAAGGTTATCAAGGGTGGGTGGAATGTGAAGTTGAACCACAATCAGATCAGCAGGCTTGAGGGGCCGAATGGCCTACTCCTGCTTCTAATTCATATGTTCATATGTAAATCCCACCATGGGTTCACCACTACTAATCACTGTAACCTCCTAAAGCTCTACAACCAACAAGAACTCTGTACGTCTCCTATTCTTGTGCATTCCAAAATTTCTTTGTCCCAGCATTGACAAGGTATGCTTTCGCTGTGAAAGTCCTAAACCTTAAACCATCCCTGAAGCATGCTGATTCTCCACCTGCTTCCTCCTTAAAACCCAACTTTTTGACTAAACTTTTAGTCACTTCTCCTAATGTTCTTCGGCTCTGTCCTTATACTAACTCGCACCAAGTCCCATTCACCCATCACCCTATGATTTCAATTTCCAATTCATTGGCTCCTAGTCCAGCAGTGCATCTGCCCTCCCAATCAAGCAATATAATCTTCTCCAGAGCCATAATTCTCCAAAATCACTCCTCCAAATCTGGACTCTTGCACATCCCCAATTTTCAGTGTTCCACCAATGCCCGCCATATTTTCAGCTGCCAAGGCCCAATGCTGTGAAATGTCATCCCTAAACCTCTCCATCTCTTTATCTCTCTCCTCCTTCAAGATGCTCCTAAAACCTTTCAAGTTTTTGGTGTTGTGTCACAATATCTCCTTAAGTGGCTTAATGTAAAATTTTGTTTGCTAATACTCCTGTAAAGTGCCATGGGATGCTTTGTTAATTAAGCGTTCTATATTATGCACGTTGCTGTTTGTTTGTTGTGTTGAATTATTTCTGATTTTGCTTATGTGCAGCACCATGGGATGTTTTCCTACGATTAAAAAGATGCAATATAATTGCAAGTTGCTGATGCTGAACATAACTGGGGGTCCCTAAACCTTGGCTCTACCAAGTTGCATCTGAATTCATTGAGTAAGTAGATGCAGATGTGTGGATGCTATATTGGGCAAAAGGGATCTAAGTGCATAAATTTCTCAGTAGCTTGATTTGGGAGTCCTTAAACAAGAGCTCAATTTCCTTGCATGTTAGACACTTGGTTGGCCAAAAATAAAGTCTGATCTGTGGGCATCTAGAAGCTGTAATAAATTATTTTATATTTATAGTTTCAATTGGGGTAGCAAATGAAAAATGAGCACTGACTCACACAGCTCAATGTTATGCAGACCTAAGCAAATCAACCACCTCTGATCATATATCTGTTATATGAGGCTACATTAATAATTAAGAGTTTCAGATCAATGCTGAAAGCAGCCTCAGATCCAGCCTTTGTCACTGACACAACTATGAGACAGAGTTGGATAACCCTTTACAATTACAGGAAATTACACTGCATTTGAAAACAATTACTGGCAGCCTTAAGCACAGAAATGGCACTGCATGCAGGCTAGCAATGTGAGCTGTACTGACCCTCCTAGGGTTTTCAATGTCTATTGCAAACTTTATTCCCTTGCTGACTGGGAAACTACTTCCCCTGTGCTGTATGAACACTCTCCATTTATTTTTATTTATTTTTAAAATCTTGTATCCCATCTGTGCAGTGCTTACCCCTACAGTTGGTTTCCGTTTATCCCTTTCTCAGCAGGCAACAGGATGCTCTTTTCCTGCTTAACCTTTAGGAAAGGCATACAACTGGGATGAGAGGAACTTGATCTCATTGCTACCATCCAAAGCAACAGGAAGCCAATCCAAGTCATCCATAATTAGAATCCTCATGAAGAGCACTGCTGAACCTTAACACCAACAATATTGGAATTTGCTTGGCAATTATGTGTGTAATACTTATCAAAGATGCAATGATCTTTTGGAGAAAAAAAATTAAAATGAAAGCAGGATTCAATTTTAATCACAAGTTTCATCATCAAAACTCCACTTAAAAATCAACCAGCTGGTGGAATTAGCATCGTTGCCATCATTTAGATTTTTCCCCCCCGAGGGGAGAAATGCCTTGGAGGAGTTTAAATCCTGACGATATTGAATGACCATAAGCACAGTGAATCGAGAATGCCGTGAGTCCGTTGATATTTGTTCGGCATCCTTGGAAAGATCAGAATCAATGCAAATTTTGGCACTGCATTGATTTTTTTTCCTTTGTCATTGCTGTTGATGTTTAAAACAGTGAATACTGATGACAATGCTTACAGAAGGTGCTGACATTAGTGGTACAAGGGAACTATATTAATGATAGCTGAAGCTCTTTTGAGTTAATTATGGTATCAACCAATAGAAATTCAGATCCTTCAAAGCCTATCCAAATCAAGGGCCCTTCTAAACCACTACAATCCAAAAATGAAATCCAGTATCACTGACTAAACAGTAATATGCACAGGTCTACAAGAAACAACATGAAAAATCACAATCCTATCGTTAGTGACACAAACAGATGGAACAAGGAAAACAACTGGAGTGCCATGTACATAAATCCATTTGTTGCAAGGCAGCCTCTGCCTAATTTATCTATGTAAGTGCCACCATAGTTTTTTTGTGAAGAGCATGGTCTTTAGTATCATTTGTATGATAATTTACATCACTGAAGTCTCTAGTTGTGGCCGACATTCCAGTTTGATAACTGTGTGTGAAGTAAGAATTCTCCCATCCTGAAGAATTTAATTCCAATATCTGATATAAAATTTTATGAATGTTAATAAATCAAACAAGAAGAAATGGCACACTTCCCACCTCCCCATCCCCAAAAAATTGTATCAGTTTGCAAAGTGGCAGTGGAAAAGAGGACAATATAAAGAAATATTCACTTCATATCTGTTCCAAACAAAAACAAATGTGGGTGAGGAGTGGTGGGGGCTGGCACCTCACATGAAATCCAAAGTTCTTCCAAATTTCGTACCTAACCTTCATCCCATGTGTCTCCAGGAAATCTAGTGTACTGTTGCAGACTTACTGTTGTGAAAGATTACTTCTGTGTTTTTGAAATTTGCTTATGCCCTTCTTCCCAGAATGAAAATGGGATGGTTAAACATGTTTTCAATTACTCATTCAGTTATGACACACTGACAAGCTGAAAAATCTCCTAGCCAGTGTCACTGCGATGTTATCAGCACTCAGCAAATTTCTCCTCACTGGAGAACACTGAACATTTTTTGGAAATTGTCAATGCTACCTAAATGGTGAGACTTTCTCATTTTGTTTTCTTCCTAAGGCAGTGAATATAGTTTTGTGGGTATCAGTGATCCTCTTCAGCCAAATGACCATCCTTCGCGTGCAAGCCCGGAGTGCTCAGCAAGCCAGCTGAAAACAGCAGGCATCACACGCAAACTCAAACCTGTCATCATTCCCAAGTACTTTCCTACAGAATCAGATGCAGAAATCTGATTGATATTCCCTTTCCATAGCTTGTGGAAGCCACAGCGAACTGTAGACCACCACTGCCCTCCATAGCCATGCAGCTGAAGTCAGCTAACTCAGCAGAGGTCAAGAAATAAAAGTAATAAATCTCTATAGGTTCACTGGCTCATCACTTCACCAATTCTGCTGTCTAGGGAGACCTTCAAACAATTAGTTAGCTAAACAAAGCACATCCTTATCAAGTAAATTAATCCAATTTGAAGATAGATTTCCCCTGAAGTAACTAGATTTTCTTATTACATTGGCCATTGCTAATTATAAAGACATAATTTGCATCTAGTCTTTGTGCTATAAAACACCTTTATAGCATCTCTCCTACACAGACATAAGATGCTGCAACAGGTTTGAACATAATGGGAAATATTCCACTTTGGCACTTATGCCACATTTTTTTTCTGTTCTTAAATTTGAATAGATAAAATATTACACATCGTGGGTGCAACATACGCCTCCAGCATGCATCAGGATCACAGAAATGGAAATTTTACTCTACAGACCTGTCATCTCTGGACTTGGTTTTGGACATAGCCCCAGACTGATGAGGAAGATATCTATTCCAATGCTGGCTGTCCTGCGTAATATCCACTTAAACAGAAATGCAAGTCCACGGCACAAAACTGCCCAAACTTACATCAACAATTGGCAATCTCTTTCAGAAAGGCTATAAATCTAACTGTTCTGTGAAAATAAAACTCTCAGTGGCACAATAGGAGATGTACTTCGGTAGGTGGGAGTTGATGTTAGGTACAACAGAAGAAGCATTATATTGCGTACAATCTGTGTTGTAACTGAGTTAAGGCATTTAGCCAATGGCACACTCTCAGGTGTGAGGTGCTAAAGCAGGGGGAAAATTTTCCCACCTCAACGACAACAAAATGCACTTAGAAGAAATGCAGTACAAACTTCAGTATGTCAGCTACTGGCTTTGACCCACTGCAATTTTTTTTCCCAAACTTCTGATTCATCTTTTTATTGACTCAACATTACAAAACAGGATTGTTTACAATTATGTGTTAACCAATCAACATTTAACACAGCCATCCAGTGCAGATCTCAAAACAAGATCATGAACTTATGGGCTGTGTTATATGGATTGTTTTGGGGGTGGGTGGTGGTGCATGCGTCTGCTAAAGTCAACTGGAAGCCAACTCGCTTAGTGCCAGCCCATCCTGCAGCCATAATACGCTATGGGCAGGCTAAACCGGCCCTCACTCGGGAGGGCATCTCGTCCTTGGGAGCTGCCAGCCGATCTGACTGGGGGGGAGAAAGGGGGAGGATGGGTGGGAAGAGGGCTGGGGTGTCAGCTTCTGTTGGGCAGGCGACGCAGAAGGAAGAGGATGTGACATCTTGAAGGCAGTGTCCAATGTGTGCAGGGTACCCCCACTCCCAACAAAGCCACCCTCCCACCAAATGGCATTCTCCCATACCACTCCGCCTTTGATCATGTAGGCCTTTAAAAACGGCCTGCTCACTCCCATCTGACTGCAACACAAGCCGTGTTATGGCATGGGCAGTGTATTATTCAGGCCAAAATGTCACTTAATTATTTATTTACGTATGGCAAGCACCCACCCACTTAGCCTATTATGGGTGAAGAGCTCAGGGGTGGGCAGTAAGATGGCGGGCTAGCCACCCAGCCTATCTCCATCTCCCCCCCCACCCCTCCCCTTTCTCCCTCCACACTCCACTCTTCTTTCTCCCCCTTCTCCTTCCCCATCCCACACCCCTCCCTCCCTCTCCCCCTTCTTCCAAACACCCCGTTCCACCTTCTCTCCCCACTCCTTCTCCCGCAGCCGCTCCCCACCCCTCCCACTCTACCCCTACCTCCCCCACCCCTCCCACCCCATTCTCCCCCCACCCCTCCCTCCCCCTTCTCCCCACCCTTCTCTTTCCCCCACCCCTCACTCTTCCTGCCCCCCACCTCACCTTCTCCCCCAACCCCTCACTCCCCTTTCTCCCCCCACACCTCCCCGCCTCTCCCTCTCCTCCACCCCTCCCTCTCCCCAACCCCTCCTCCACTCCTCACTACCCCTCCCCCACCCCCCCAACCCCCGCTCCCCACCTTTTTTCCACTGGTAAAAGAAGAAGCTGCAGCCAGTCTGCCTTCAACATGTGTTATACTGGGTTTTGTGAATAAACCCAAGTGCAGACTACTTTCTCCTTCCTCATGGTTTCTCCACCATGTAGGTGGAAAATGGTTCTAATGTATGTGCCCTAAACTTTTCCCAATTAATATCAGCTGCCCTTATCACAACCACAGCATGCGCTCAATTGTCACAGCATTTTTAACATTAACAGATGGAAGGTTTATTTTTCAGGTTCAAACCAAGAATGAGTCATCATTCAGGAGATGTTGAGGGCGATTTTGCTGGGAAAACCTCAGATGGGATTGAAAAGCAATAGAAAAGGTGAAGCAAGAGGGGTGGAACAAGGTGGGGTACTCAAAGCAAAAGGTGCTACAGGGATAGTGGGAAAGACCAAGGTGTAAGTTGATGATATAGGTCACACTGCCACTAGTTTGGGTGAGCAGGTGCTGGAAATACAGCCAGGCGGGGAAGCTGCATTCAGGAACAATGTTTTACACTCCATAAGACAAGTTTCAGTCAAAACCACAACAATAATGCAACTGACCACAATAGAGCTGTGAATGACATGGGCCTTGGTTCATGAGTGGACATTTTGAGGAGGCATCATTGTTTATCCACTGGCAGGATTCTTGGGGACACTCAATGGTAGGGTGATTGGGGCAGGGAGTAGTCAGCACAATTAGTCCCCAGCAGACATGCTAACAGAGAAGGTTCGGGAGGGAGAAGGGTGGTACAGATAAGGTTGCTGTTCACAAGACAGTCACGGGTATTTCAGTTAGCCCTTTGGAGAATGCAGAGAGGGGCATGGAGGGTAACTGTGGATTTATCCAGGTGAGATTCAAGCCTGGAATGGCAACAGAAGAATAGCAAGGCAGGGGTCTAGTGATATGTTGGGGTAAAGATTGGGGGAGTGGGGAGTATATATGATAGGGAAATGAAAGGTGGAAGGGATTACAAAGGGAAGGAGCAGAGGACATAGCAATTCATAGCAATAATGAAAGATTTCTGTGGGGATCAGAGGACTTCTAAGTGGATCATACAGCAGCCTCAAATGGTGGTTATAATACTCAAAGATGGCCACCCCAAGTATTCATTGTAACCATGCCCACAGTAACACTTCATGAGTGATTCCTTTCATGCATTTGGCTTGGTTGTTAGAGGGATGGAAAAAGACATGTATTCATCTTGGGTGAAGATTCTATTTATACAAAAGAATCCTGAAGGTGACCAGCATTACCATATCTACAAAATATTCAATTGAAACAAGTCCTAATTGTGAGTTCCTACTACCCAGGGATGAAGCTCCACCTAACATGACTTAGGACCCAGTCTGTCACAAACTATTATGGCTTAGCACTGCTTTCAGCAAAAAACCCCATAGATGCCTTTTCGCTCAATCAGTACCATGTATACAGTTCCAACAGGTAACACATGATCACTTGCTTCCCTAGAATTGAGCACACAACGACGTTACACAAATTCATTACTTCAGGAAAGAAAAGCAAGCTGCAGGCGGTAATATTCAGAGTAAAGCCACTGATACCTAATACGTGCTAGAACACTGCATCACCCAAAGTGTTTAGAAGCTCTGAATCAATGTTATCTTTGTTAACAAAAGATTACAAATCAGAAATCTCTGCCGAAATGTGATATTATATCTAATGTCAGGGCATAATTCTAAAGGTCACAGTGGCATTTTAGATCCTTTAAACTAGCAATGCATTATTTCAACAAATATCGATTTGACATTTTAAATAAAACAGATTTAAACATCGCATCATAGTTATTGATATTCTTCTGACCAAAAACAAACTTTCTTCACAGTAGGTAAAAGACTTCCTCTGCCCAAAATAACTGTCTCATTTATTATTTTAAGCTAATACCTCATCAAATATTTGCTTCTATATATCCTGCTGGAAACAAAAGCCTCCTCTCCTTTTAAATTTGCAATCAAAAATATTTGTTCATTCTCAGAGCAAGGCTAGTTTTGTTCATTTAATTTAAAACTGTACAAGGCATTCTCTATTAGAAGATTACAATATTACAAGATCTTAAAACTGTAACCTGAAAAACAATACACAGCACAACAGAAGTTATACAATGGCACTGCAAGTGTTGAATGATAGGACATACTTTTGTACCCAGATTGTTCATATGCTGAAAAATGAGAATCTTCCCCATGCCTGCTAGCTGTAAGGGTCCTAAATAAAATGATTTATGTAATCCAATAGCAAAAACATTTCCCTGAATTGGCACCAGCTGGCTACTTCACTGAATGAGATCATGCGATAGCTAACAGGGGAAATGGTAAAATGTTATACTCTATGGTTGAGGCTGAATAGGAGGTTGTTTACCTAACTGTACTGTGCAGGAGGTGGTGCCATAGTGGTATTGTTACTGGACTAGTATTCCAGAGACCCAAGGTAATGCTCTGGGGACCCAGCTTCAAATCTCACCACGGCAGGTAGTGAAACCTAAATTCAATAACAATCTGGAATTATAGGTCCAATGATGACTGTGAAACCATTGCCGATTGATATAAAAACCCATCTGGTTCACAAATGTCCTTTAGGGAACGAAATCTGCTGTCCTTACCTGGTCTGGTCTACACATGACTCCAGACCCAACATGGTTCACTCTTAAACACTCTCTGACCAAGGGCAATTAGGGATTGGCACTAAATGCTGGCCTAACCAGTGACGCCTAGATCCCACGAACCAATTTTAAAAAACCTGACTGGTAGTACTGACACCAGATGCCTGAAATTGAAAGTGTTCTAATAAACAGGACCAAATGCAAAAAATTCATAAACTAAATTTTGAAGTTGTCTTCTTAGTACAGTTTTGACTTTCATGAACTGAGAAATCTTGTACAATGTTAGTTAAGCTCAACAGCTCATTTTCAGTAGGTTTCTGCCTAAAGTAACTGACATACAATAAAAAGCACAATTCCAAGCATACATAGTGGCACCTGCAAAATCTGTTCTCTGATATAACAATGTTTTACGGTCTTAATTTCCTTTAGCTCAACACTGAGAAGACCAAAATAACTGCATTCAGTGCCTGCCAGAAACTTCGCTCTCTTGTCACCGATTCCCTCACTCTCTCTAGCCACTCTCAAGTTCAGCCAGACTGTTTATGACCTGGGAATCCAGTTGAAACCTGAGTTGAGCTCTGTTCCTCACATCTTTTCCATCACAAGGCCACTTATATCTGCCACCCCTAGCTCACCCTTTTGCCATTATAACATTTATACAAGCCATCATCATGTCCAGGTTTGACTATTTCTTGCTGGCCTTCCAACCTCATAACTCCTTAAATGACAATTTAACCCAAAATCTGCTGCACATGTCCTATTTAACCCAAATTCTGCTGCACATGTCCTGTCCCACCCTAAGGGCCGGACTTTCACGGAGTCAGGCTGACTCCAGGGGCCTTTAAAAACAGCAAGTGTGGTCCTATCCCAGGATTCCTGCCATCATTCTCAGTGTTGGCCATTTTCACTGGTGTGGGATAAGGGTGCGGGTAGTGAGCCTGCATCCTGCACACCAACCCGTCCGGTTCCATTGCAGGGGTAGGCATCTCATACCCCCTACCCACCCTGCAATTTTTGTGGAGTTGGGCCAGTGTCTTGAGGTCTCGTGATTCAGTCAGAGGAGTCATAAAGAATAGTTTGCATTCAGGGACCTTTTGAAAGGTATGTTTAAAAGGTCCTACTCTTGCCCTCTCAGCATGCACTATGTCCAGAGCCAATGAGCCATGTAGTAACAATGACAAGTCTTGAAATGCTCATGAAAAATTACATCCATTCAGAAATCAACTTCAAAAGATAATCAGACATGGCCATTCATAGTTTCAATAACAGAAGCTTTACCCCACTTCAAACCTCTTAATCCTGTCTAAATTTAGCAGGACCTGGACAAGTAGCGTTTGCACCACGCAAGTGCCAGGCAATGGCCATCTCCAACAAGGGAGAATCTAACCGTCGCCCCTTGACATTCAATGGTGTTGCCATCGTTCAATCCCCCACTAACAACATCCTGGGTTTTTTTTTCTATATTTCTTAGTTCTGATGAAGGGTCATACAGACTCAAAACATCAACTGTATCCCTCTCCGCAGATGCTGTCAGACCTGCTGTGTTTTTCCAAGTATTTTTGTTTTTATCCTGGGGGTTACCATTGACCAGAAACTGAACTGCACTAGCCTTATAAATACTGTGACTGCAAGAGCAGGTCAGAGGCTAGGAATCCTGCGACGAGTAACTCACCTCCTGACTCCCCAAAGCCTGTCCACAATCTACAAGGCAGAAGTCAGGAGTGTGATGGAAGACCCTCCACTTGGCTAGATGAGTGCAGCTCCAACAACACTCAAGAAGCTTGACACCGTCCAAGACCAAGTAGCCCACTTGATTGGCACCACATCCACAAACATTCACTCCCTTCACCACCGATGCACAGCAGCAGCGGTGTGTATCATCTACAAGATGCACTGCAGGAACTCACTAAGCCTCCTTAGACAGCACCTTCCAAACCCACAACCACTACCATCTAGAAGGGCAAGGGCGGCAGGGCACATGGGAACACCACCACCTGCAAGTTCTCCTCCAAGCCCTATCCTGACTTGAAAATATATTGCCGTTCCTTCACTATTTCTGGATTAAAATCCTGGAATTCCCTCACTAACAGCACTGTGGGTGTACCTACACCACATGGACTGCAGTGGTTCAAGAAAACAGCTCACCATCGCCCTCTCAAGTGCAATCAGGGATGGGCAATAACTGCCGGCCTAGCCAGTGACAACCACATTCCATGAATAAATAAATAAAAATAAACACACACAAATTGAAAAAGCAGACCACAGAAACAATAACTTATTATCTCATAGAGATGTCACTTAATAAAAGCTAACACTCCACTTCAGCCTGTGTAAACAGACCCTGCAGAGCTAATCCATTAGTGAGTCTTGAAGCTCAGTTAAACATTCACAAAGAGGCCATCTGGCAACTATATCAACAGAAACAGATAGCCAAATATCTGTTTCATCAGGTGGTCTCATTATGAATTTTCTGTGTTTTTTTCAAGAGCATTTAAAGACCTTCATTGTTATTATATGGCTCATTGGTTCTGTGCATAGTACATACTGGGTGATTAGGCATGGAGGAGCATAGGGACATGGAGATGGCTTGGGGTCATGGGAAGTGGGTGAGTTGGTGAAAGGGGAAGGGGCTAGACGGCCTAACAACATTTAATACAACTGGGACAATGCCCGAGAGGACCGAGGCAGGCCTTATAACCAGCTCACCTCGGCACTTGCCCACCCCAGTGGCCGAATCTGAATGGCTTTCGGGGTTGGTCGGCCTGACTCAATCCTGCCCTGCCTCCCAAGCGTGAAAATAGTGCATGCAGGGGCCACTTATATGGAGACACGTCCACTGAGTCAAAACTTCCCAACTTGACATTCTTACCTCGTTACTAAAAATCTGACCCTAAGTCTCATTCGTCCATCATTCCTGTCCTCTCTGTCATACATTGGCTTCCCATCCTCCAAACCTCTAGTGCAAATCCTAACTCTCACTTTAAATCTGTCTTGCCTGTAGCAACCTTATCTCTATAAGCTTCTCCAGACCTATTCATCCCTGTATTTTATATTTCTGATTTTTTTTTGTGCATCTTTCCCCATTTTCACACTACAATGTAACCAGGGTCTTCAAGCACCTTAGTCCTGCTCTCTGTCACTAAACTGTTCTGCCTCTCCACACCCCTCTCCCCCTTCCTTTAAAAACTTATCTCCTTGACTAAAATATCGGACAGCCCTCTTAATCTCTTCTTTGCTGGCAACATCCATTTTCTGCACATCTATCAGTGAAGTGCCTTGGGATTTTATATTAAACGTGTTTTATAAATACAATTGTTACGTTGTAGGGTGTGTTTGTGTGAGTAATTACTAAAATATTAATAATTATAATGTTTCTCCTCATTATAACTTTACCTGATAGATATCCGACAGGCTGCTGCTCCCAGAGTCACTGGCAATACTGCACCCGGACTGGCTGGAAGGGACATGTGTCACCTGTGGATGTGGATTGTCTGTGAGGTGCATCTTGGAAAGATCTGCAGGAAGCTGTAAAAATTATGAGGAGGAAGGGGGAGAAAAAAAAATCCATTAATTTGACAAATGAACCAAAAACATAAATTAAAGACTGTTAGACATGCTTGCTGAACTTTATAATAGTATTTTAAATGATCCAAGGCTTTGCAAAGTGGGCACTTGATTTTGGAAAAAAACTAAGTAATACTTCAGTGTCGGTGTATGCACCTCAATGCATGTGTGTAATGGATATTGATGATAAAGATATTTGCGTACAAGATACCAGTCAATTAAAATAAAAAGCCAAGTTTGCATTCCAGAATATTTTGGTTTGTATTAAAATTAAACTTTCAAAAATCATGGCGTTAACAATATATTCAACATTGAAAAAATGTTGTTTCATTGATGCCTCAAAGATTATAAGAACATTAGGCTAGCAATACGGAATAGCCCATATCTGAGTTGTCCAAACTACAGCGATGGCCACATCCATCTTGCAAATTTCTGTTAAGTTTTTTGCTGATGTGCTGGTATTTGTGCTGCTTTTGGTTCTGGCAAACTACAAAAGGAAACAAAGAATCTAAATCACCAAGAGGAATCAGCCTCTTTCCACCAATAAGCAGACTTATCCAATCCTCCAAGACTGGAAAATTCAAAACAGTACAATAAATACAACTGAGCCAGAAACATAGAAAGAAAAGAAAGTAGAGTGGGCAACAGAAGGCAGACAGTGGATGGTAGGTGATGTAGGGCAGCATTTGAAGCTGTGAAACATTGTGGGGAACAAAAACATGAATGGGGAACAAACAACCAGAGAATTTTTATATGTCTGAAAATCTTCATGCAATGTACCAATGGGTTTGGGTGATGCGAAATTTAAATAATTAAATTTCTACCATGAATCATGTGCATTTTAAAAAATAAATGCCCAGGATGCCTGGAGCTTTCTATTGAATCAAAATGTTGAGTTGGGAATGGTTCAGTGCAAAAAATGTCACATTCAAATTAGCTGGAATTATGTCTAATTATTTTTTTTTCTGATCCAAATAGCCCATTAGCTAATTTTGTACTTCTGTAGCAAAGGGTTGGCACAGATAAAATGGATCAAGTAGCCTTCTTTGGTTTTATAAACATCTCTAGTTGTGGTACATAGAACTGCTGCCCTGCTCTAAAAATTGGACATCATTTTTTCCATGTGACAACAGGTCTCCAATAAGGCTGGCTATGAATCCTGGGGCAGGTTAACTAGGAATAGGTGTATGAAAATATAAGTACCTAACTGAATGAAATACATTTCCATGACAATTAAAAGTCAAAACCAAGAATTTACATGTCTGAATGGATATATTGAAACATAACATGATCTAGTATGACATAAATAGCAGCACAAACAGGTGGTAAGTCCTTCAAAGTAGAATGAGGCCAATACGTCAACCTAGCCAAGTATCCAATTTTGATGAGCAACCATGGAAACAGAAAATTTTAGACTTGTTTTTATTTTTGTGTTTCTTTTCACTTTATTCTTGTTAAATTCTAACTTACTCCACAGCATGTGAAAAAAGAAATACACACAGTAGAAAATCAGCAGAGAAAATGAAAAGCAGGGAAGGGGACCAAGTAGGTGATGCTTTTCTACCCATGGGGGAAGAGAAGGGGAGGGGGCAAGTACACAAAACAGACAGAAAGAATGCACAACAGCTATTAAAAAATCCAATCACTGTTTTAAACTAAATCAGAAGAGTACTCCCAAGGTGGTTTAAGCTAAAATGAAAGCCCAAATGATTAAAATAAACAAATTCTAAAAATGATGGAAGAGTGAGAGGCAATGAAAAAGGTTCACAAATGCAATAATTTTTCTTCAGCAGTAAAATAATGGCCCAGATTTTGCAGTTGTATTGATGGTGAAAGTGTTAGCATTTGCTTTCGTTAGAACCGTGAAACTGACAGCAACTTATGACATTTGCACATGCGCACATGCCAGTGATTTCTTATTTCTCCACAGGGTGAGTTCTTGGGATCACCATGGATAGAAATCTTCCAAAGCTATTTGACAAGAACTTTACTGTATTAGATGTGCTGTAAAACCTTTGAAAAAATTACAACTTGTTGAATGAGGAGTAGCTGAGTTTTAAAGGCATGTCAAGTATATAACTACTGCTTAAGCATCTCTCTGGCCCTCAGAAATTAATTTTATATTTGTGGAATGTCAATTTTCATCATGATTTAAAAAACAAAAACAGTGGAATGTTTTTTAAGTTTATAGTATTTCAGATTCTACCTTAACCCCATGTGTATGTCCCATTCTTTGTTTTACTGTCTGTAAAATTATTAAAAAATTAAGGATAATTTGTGCTTTTTACTTCTAGATTTGTTATCTGAGAATTCTTCACTATAACTGGCTGCTTGGCTTACTTGATGACATCACTGTTTTTGGATTGGAAGTCCCTTGTACTGACCAAAAAATGAAACTAACAGCTGAATTCCATGCCACAGAGATTGTTGGTTCTTCTGGGAAGCTTTCTTTAAGGTCAATGGAAAGTGTGGTCACTCTGTCACTGGTTGAGAAATCTAGGCCAATTATTTTAGAGGAAGCCAACTTTTAAACACAAAAAAAAATACAGTGGCTTGCTGTCAAGTTAAAGCTCTGTTTAACCACTCAGCAGTAGCTCAGCAAAGGTATCCAGCTAAGGCATAGAGACCAGGGGTATTCCAAACTACATTCCAGGTCTGTGCTGCATTAATTGAACTCAACTAGGGTGACAGCAGAGACGCTAAACCTTAGCTGAACATCAGTAGTCGGGAAAATGTTAGAGTCTATTATAAAGGATGTGATAGCAGGAGACTTAGAAAATATCAATGGGATTAGACAAAGTTAGCATGGATTTACGAAAAGGAAATCATGTTTGACAAACCTACTGGAGTGTTGTGAGGAAGTAACTAGCAGAATAGATAAGAGAGAACTAGTGCATGCAGTGTATTTGGATTTTCAGAAAGGTTTTGATAAAGTCCCACATAAAAGGTAAGCATGCAGAGTTAAAGCACATGGTATTGGGGGTAATATATTGGCATCGATTGGCATCGATTGAGGATTGGTTAGCAGACAGGAAACAGAGAGTAGGAATAGATGGGTCTTCTTCAGAGTGGTAGGTGGTGACTCGCAGGGTACAGCACAAATCAGTGCTTGGGCCCCAGTTATTCACAATATATATCAATGATTTGGATGAGGGAACCAAATGTAATGCTTTCAAGTTTGCTGATGACACGGGAATGAAAGTGGTGAGGAGGATGTTAAGAGGCTTCAAGGTGACTTAGACAATTTGAGTGAGTGGGCAAATACCTGGCAGATGCAGTATAATGTGGATAAGTGCGAAGGTATCCACTTCAGTAGGAAAAGCAGAATGGCAGAGTACCAGCCAACATTCACCATCAGGAACCACATATGAATACCAACCGCTTGATTGGGATACGACATGCCGATCTTCTACGAGATGGCTTTTTGGAGCAGCTTGTGGTGGAGCCCACTAGGGAACAGGCAATTCTAGATTTAGTGATGTGTAATGAGGCAGATTTGATGAGGGAGCTTAAGGTGAAGGAACTCTTAGGAGGAAGTGACCATAATATGATAGAATTTACCCTGCAATTTGAGAGGAAAAAGCTGGAATCAGATGTAACGGTATTACAGTTGAATAAAGGTAACTACAGAGGCATGAGGGAGGAGCTGGCCAGAACTGACTGGGAGATGAACCTAGCAGGAAAGACAGTGGAACAGCAACGGCAGGAGTCTCTGGGAGTAATTTGGGAGACACAGCAAAAATTCATCCCTGGGAAGAAGAAGCATACTAAAGGGAGGACAAGGCAACCGTGGCTGACAAGGGAAGTCAGGGACAGCATAAAAGCTAAAGAGAAAGCGTACAATGCGGCGAAGAGCAGTGGGAAACCAGGGGATTGGGAAGCCTATAAAGACCAACAGAGGACAACTAAAAAAGAAATAAGGAGGGAGAAGATTAAATATGAGGGTAAACTAGCCAGTAATATAAAAGAAGATTGCAAGAGTTTTTTTAGATATATAAAGGGTAAGAGGGAGGCAAAAGTGGACATTAGGCCGCTGGAAAATGACGCTGGAGAAGTAATAATGGGAAACAAAGAAATGGCGGGGGAACTGAATAGGTACTTTGCGTCAGTCTTCACGGAGGAAGACACGAGTAACATCCCCAAAATTTAAGAGAGTCGGGGGGCAGAGCTGAGTATGGTGGCCATTACCAAGAAGAAGGTGCTAGGAAAATTGAAAGGTCTGAAGGTGGATAAATCACCTGGACCAGATGGATTATGCCCGAGAGTTCTGAAGGAGATAGCTGAAGAGATAGTGGAGGCGTTGGTGGTGATCTTTCAGGAACCACTGGAGTCAGGGAGGGTCCCAGAGGACTGGAAAATTGCTAATGTAACCCCCCGATTAAGAAGGGAGTGAGGCAAAAGACGGGAAATTACAGGCCGATTAGCCTGACCTCGGTCGTTGGTAAGATTTTAGAGTCCATTATTAAGGATGAGATTTCAGAATACTTGGAAGTGCATGGTAAAATAGGGCAAAGTCAGCATGGTTTCATCAAGGGAAGGTCATGCCTGACAAATCTGTTAGAATTCTTTGAGGAGGTAACAAGCAGGTTAGACAAAGGAGAGCCAATGGATGTTATCTACTTGGATTTCCAGAAGGCCTTTGACAAGGTGCCACACAGGAGGCTGCTCAGTAAGAAAAGAGCCCATGATGTTAGAGGAAAGGTACTAGCATGGATAGAAGATTGGCTGTCTGGCAGGAAGCAGAGAGTGGGGATAAGTGGGTCCTTCTCAGCATGGCGGCCGGTGACTAGTGGAGTTCCGCAAGGGTCAGTGTTGGGACCACAACTTTTCACTTTATACATTAACGATCTAGATGAAGGAACTGAGGGCATCCTGGCTAAGTTTGCAGATGATACAAAGATAGGTGGAAGGACAGGTAGTATTGAGGAGGCGGGGAGGCTGCAGAAGGATTTAGACAGGTTAGGAGAATGGGCAAAGAAGTGGCAGATGGAATACAACGTGGGGAAGTGTGAGGTCATGCACTTTGGTAGGAAGAATAGAGGCATAGATTATTTTCTAAATGGGGAGAGAATTCAGAAGTCTAGAGTGCAAAGGGACTTGGGAGTCCTAGTCCAGGATTCTCTTAAGGTTGACTTGCAGGTTGAGCCGGTAGTTAGGAAGGCAAATGCAATGTTGGCATTTATTTCGAGAGGACTAGATTATAAAAGCGGGGATGTGCTGCTGAAGCTTTATAAGGCTCTGGTCAGACCGCATTTAGAATATTGTGAGCAATTTTGGGCCCCGTATCCCAGGAAGGATGTTCTGGCCCTGGGGAGGGTCCAGAGGAGATTCACGAGAATGATCCCAGGAATGAAAGGCTTAACATATGAGGAACGTTTGAGGACTCTGGGTCTATACTCAATGGAGTTTAGAAGGATGAGGGGGGATCTGATTGAAACTTATGGAATACTGAAAGGCCTGGATAGAGTGGACGTGGGGAAGATGTTTCCATTAGTAGGAGAGACTAGGACCCAAGGGCACAGCTTCAGAGTAAAGGGAAGGCCGTTTAGAACAGAGATGAGGAGAAACTTCTTTAGCCAGAGAGTGGTGAATCTGTGGAATTCATTGCCACAGAAGGCTGTGGAGGCCAGGTCATTGAGTGTATTTAAGACCAAGATAGATAGGTTTTTCATTGGTAAGGGGATCAATGGTTATGGGGAGAAGGCGGGAGAATGGGGTTGAGAAACTTACCAGCCATGATTGAATGGCGGAGCAGACTCAATGGACCGAATGGCCTAACTTCTACTCCTATGTCTTATGGTCTTAACTGATAGAAGTGTATTTTAGTAAGGTGCAAACACCTTCGGGGGGCGGTGGGGGGAGGGGGGGAGTGTGGAGGAGTAAAACTGGTGAAGGAAATGGTCAAGAAAAAAATAAATATGAAAAAGCTATGTAATTTTCTCTTAAATTACTCAGTGTGACTAAATCCGAAATGTTTAAGTGGACAGGACTTGGTGCATGGCAGGCACATTGCCATGTAGTATAAGCAATGTTTAGCGTCTGACTAGAAAACCTACCTTGCAAGGAAGTTAAAAATAAATTTCACCTGTCTTTTCTGTCAGTTTTACTATGTAAAGTAGACATTTTGGCTGTCATACCCAAGATGACTTCATATATACAGCTGGGATAGTTTCAGTTCTGTTTGTCAGCTATTGGACATGGAAATGAGAAACAGCATCTGCAAGATTGCTTTGACAGCTGGCATTATACAAGAGGAAATACAAAGGCCATTTTATGACAAAAAATACAGGCAGTGGCAAGGTAAATCTGCAATCTTGAGACAAATTTGAAAAATCATAACAGGGCTTCACACAGACTGGCAAAATGGTTCAAGAATATGTTTTGTAATATTCTAGATAGAAAACTTAAACATTTCCTTCTACTTAAAAATTTTGCAACACATGAAAAAATAGATACACCTGGTTTTGCCATGTCACCCACTAAATGGTGGATGTTAAATATTTGCATTTATATGATGCCTTTCACAGCCTCAGGATGTCCCAAAGCGCTTTGTGATCAATGAAGTACTTTTTGAAATAGTCACTGATGTCAGCTAATTTCCACACAGAAAGCTACCATAAACCAGATAGTTTGTTTCTGTGATATTGATTGAGAGATAATTATTGGCCAGGACATGTTAGATAACACCCCTGTTCTTCTTCGAAATAGTGCCATGGGATCTTTACTGTCCATCCGAGTGGGGTCTCATCCAAAAGACAGTATCTCTGACATTGCAGAACTCCTCAGCACTGAACTGGAATGTTGTGCTGAAGTCCAGAAATGGGGCTTGAACTCACAACCTGCTAACTCAGAGAAAAGAGTGCTACCAACTGAGCCACTGAGATGGTTGGAGCATGCTCTGTAACTGGTCAAATGAAAGAGCTTTTGCTCACTTCTTCATCCTAAGGGGCTTTTAGAGTGAAAAAATTATGATTCTAAGAATCATTTACATGGACCTGTGACAATATTTGTTGCACATTTTCATACTCGTACTCCATTGTGCCAACAGCCTACATTTTAGAGTGCATTATTTTTGCAAGTACACATCATAAGAATATGCATATTGAGGATTCTCAAGGATTTCAGAGTTCTTGCCTCTGGTTCTATGGTTTTCTTACTAACAAAATCTTGCAATTCTATCGTCCTTTGTATTCCAAACTACAATGGTTTCCCAGCCCCAGCAAATTGAAGATCATGCTTTTTAACTCCCTCCATGACCTCACCCATTCTGTATTCAAGTCATATGTCAACAGACACACCATCTTCTCCTCCATCAATGCTTGAACTCTCAGCCACTACTTTCCTGCCCCTGGGAAATCCTTCCTAGATATGTTTTCAAAAATCTCCTCAAAATCCCACTCATTGAATGTACCCATGGGCTAGAAATTTCCTCCCAGCTCGGGGGTTGTGTGGGGGCGGGTGAGCGCGAACCCGATCAGCGCGGCACTGCCATTTGATGTGGGCAAGCCAATTAAGGCCCACCCATTGTGATGCGCTCCCTGTGTGGGCGGGGGGCAAGGATTCCCTGAGTGGTGCATGTGTGCGAAAGAGCACAGAGTTCTCCATGCCTCAGGGAGATTTGTTTCAGTCTTAAACTTATAAATAAAGAATTTTTAAACTTTTAAAATATGTCCCCTCATGTGACACTACCACATGAGCTGGGACATGTCAAAGAATTAATATAAAAATTATTACATTTTAAAACACTTCATGAAACTTCATCCCACCCGTGGATGAGGTTTCATGAAAAATGAGAAGGCCGCCTGGGCAGCTCATTTAATTGAGTTAATGACTATTTAAATGGCCTTAATAGGCTTTTAACAGTTTGGTGGGTGCACAGCAGACTCTCTAAATGACGTGCGGTGAATTGGGACGCACACCCAACGTCACCGTGCGTCATTTTAGCATCGGCGAGCAGGCCCCGCCCCCGCTCGCCGACCGGAGAATTCTGCCCACGGTCCCTCTTCAAGTTCCGCCCCCCACCCACCCCCTGGCAACTTTTTTCCATCTCCCTACCCTTATTAGATCACTTACCACTATTTTTTGTTACACCTTTTTGTATGAGAAGAGCACTATACATAAAAGATGTTCTTTGATATGGGCATTCCTGCCCACATGGAGATCAAAAGTCCATCTCGTGGATTCCCATGCCTTCAAAAACCGTTCTGAACAACAGCCTTGTCCAAGGGTTATCCAGCAGCAACTCCAACCAGCAGGCCACCAACACCCAGCGCAATCATAAACAAGCTAGCTAAGGTGTACTATACATGTTTAAAGTAGCATTCTTATTTTTTTCCAGTGATTAGTTAAATTTAATTTTGGGACTTTCAGTATAAATTATACATTTGTTGAGGTGCTTAGAATGCTTTAGGTAGTTGCACTATATTATAATTGTAAATAAATCTGACTTGATAAATATTGACCTTTTACAAAAAGTACAGTATGTGCCAATTATTTGGCGATTCTGCAAGTTTATTTATGTTCCCCAGTTAATTGTTACACTCCTTCTCAGTATTGACTATCCTCCACAATTTAGTCTCAGCCACAAATTTAGAAATTGTATTTTTGATTCCAAAGTCCAAATCATTAATGTAAATTTTGAACACAGTGGTTGCAGCACTGATCCTTGTGAACACCACTTCCCACCTTCACCACTCTGAATAACTACCCTTTACTCCCACACTCTGCTTTCCGTCTTGAAGTCAATCCATTCTGCAACTTGTCCTGACTCCACGTTCTCTAATCTAATTCATTAGTCTACTGCAAGGCACCTTATCGAAGGTGTTTTTAAAATCCATATAAATTATATCTTCTGCATTCCCACCATCTACTCTCTCTGCTATCTCCTCAAAAATTCAATAAGGTTGGTCAAGCAAGATTTTTCCTTTTGAAATCCATACTGACTAATCATTCTTATATTTCATATTTATAGTGACATTGACTGTATCCCATATTATCATAAGCTACATTGGATGCATTCGAAGCAATGAAGTAGAAAAAAATACTATAACTTTTAAAAATTCTGAATTATTCAGTTTCAACGTCTCATTCTGGATGTAAGTAGGAATGAGGAATGAGGAACAGCCACTTTATATTGCCCAAACATTTTGCCTGAGTGAGTCAAATGACCTTAGGCTACATGCTGACTTGCCTATTTTTGCTGTCTATTCCTAGCTTTGAGTCTCTAAGTGAAATTACTGAAAGAGTGCCAAGAGAGGTGTATTTGAGATGTGGATGTGTGATCTGCTAGGAGATGAATTGAGGTGACATCAGAACCTCTAAGAGACAGAGAGAAGACAACAATTTGATAAGATATTCGAATATATAACTTCTGGCATCTGCAGTCTGCTCAATCTATTTTCATTTAAACAAGGGAAGAAAAAGCAACTTTGAAGGTTGAACTTTAAAACAATACAAACCAAACATGCCAAATAGCTCAATAGTGTTCCAACTGCTGTGCCACAAACGTGACAGTATGCAGGTTTGAACCCAAATTTCTCCCCTTTTTTCTTCACCCAGCGTTATGTACTGTATTTAACAGAGAAGGTCCACTCACAAGCCAGCACTAATGCTGCTTTGAGATTTGATCTGCAAAGATGCCTGAAGTAAGTAACCCTTCCAATTTTCCCCTTGGGCTTTACAAAATCACTTGTTATCATTCCCCCACAGCAGCATGGTTAAGATTGAAAGCTTAACATTGACAAATGTGAATATACAGTGAAGTCCCACCTTTTACGACTTCCTTCTTCGCATGTTTGCTGATCCGCGCTAACGACTCAGTACACCACATCACGTGAGCAATTGTTCACTTATCCCCATTTCCTTTCCCCCCCCTCTCCTCTTTCCCTGAGGAGATGGCAGCCATGACAGAGCAGACACCTCAACATGTTTTAATAGGGAGATGGTGTCAACGTCTCTGGAAGCAGATTCCTTCTATTAGTCCTGGCCATGGACATTTAATTCTCTTTTTTAAGCAACGTTTCTGACAGGATGCAAAGCAATGCCTGGAATGATTGCAGTTGAAGTGCAGCCCGAACGGAGAGATTAACCCAGGAATGTCCGATTCTCTCGGTCCAGAGCTGCAATAAGGGCTCTGTTCAATTTTGAAATGCTCACCGATTCTGCCTACCAGTTTTGAGGAGTTTTTTTCTTAAATGAGGATTATCTCTTTTTAAAATTTTCAACACATACCCTGTATTGCTCAGAGGCTCCCCCCATCTGTCATATACAGGTGCCACAATTTGTTGTACAGTCATTGCACAAACTAACGCTGCCCTCACATTGCTGGAACCTATCAAATTGACAGCCATTGATAAGCATGCTCAATGTTCAGAATTTCGCCATTTGCAAGGTTTCGCGGAAACATAGCCCCTGCAAACAGCTTTACTGTGTATACATTGCACTACTATTTTGTGGCTTAGCAGAGAGTTGTGCACATCACATTCCTGTTTATTAATAGATAAATTTTACTTGAAAACCCCATACATTCTTTGCAGTTTACAAGTTCAGTCTAAACACTGGTTCAATCTAAATGTTGCTTTACACAAAGGGAAACAAACTTATTTAAAGTGTACTCTTTTCTTTGTGCTTATGATAACTATTATTACATATGATACAGGATAAAGCAAGACGGACAGTTCACCAAAAAGCAAAATGGTACGCATGCTAGAAATCTGAAAAACGAGCAGAAAATGTTGGGAATACTCTTTGAATTGACTCTTGGTTCTTCTTCAAAACCGCCCCACCCACCCCCAGCAACCTTTTCTGATCTCCCCACCCCGATCAGATCATTTCACACTGTTATTTTGTTACACTTTCTGTATAAGAAGGGCACTATACGTAAAAGATGTACATTGATATGGGCATTCCTGCCCTCATGGAGAGCACAAGTCCATCTCGTAGATTCCCATGATTTTGAAGATCGTTCTGAGCACATAGCATTTGTGGAGAGAGAAACAGAGTTAACATTTCAGGTTGATGACCTTTCATTAGAAGCTACTTATGGAAACACTGTATAACACAGGAAAATTAATATATTATATGCAACAAATATCCTTTGTATGAAATCATTGTTACATAATTTGGTTTTTAGAACTGAATTGACATTTTTTTAAACTTATAAAAACTCTATCAGAACAAAGCTATTAGCCATTACGCTCACTCAGGATTACAAGCCTAAATACCACATTGAATAGCATGATGTCTACGAGTTTTAAATGACAGACTACCTGGAGATCACAGCAGAATATGCACTTAAAATAATATTACAAAGGTACATCTGTTGTTTGGTGCTGATTTGCACTATAGAATCACAGAATGGTTATAGTGCAGGGGGCCTTTCGAGCTGTCGTGCCCATGCTGGCTCTCTAGAAGATAAACTCACCTAGGCCCAGTCCCTCGCCTTGGCCCCATTGTCCTGCAAAATGTTGTGCTTCAAAAGAGAATTGGATAATTATCTGAAGACCTCAACTGAATCTGCCTCCATCTTGCTGTCAGGCAGGGCATTCTAGATCCTAACCATGCACTGTGGGAAAAAGATTTTCATGTCACCATTACTTCTTTTGTCAATCTCCTTAAATCGGTGTCCTCTGGTTCTCAGCATTTCTGCCAACAGGGGCAGTTTCTCCCTATCTACTCTGTCCAGGCCCCTCATGATTTTGAACACCTCTATCAAATCTCCTCCTAATTTTCTCTTCTCCAGGAAGAACAGCCCCAGCTTCTCCGATCTATCCACATAGCTGAAACTTCTCGTCCCTGGAACCATTCTCGGGAATCTTTTCTGCACCCTCTCTTTCACACCCTGAAGTGCAGTGCCCAAAATTGGACACAATACTCCAGTTGACACCAACCAGGGTTTTATACAATTTCATCATAGCTTCCTTGTTTTTGTAATTTATACCCCAACTTAAAAAGCCCAGGATCTGCTTTCTCAACCTTCTGTGCCACGTTCAATTATTTGTGCACATACACTCCCAGATTCCTCTGCTTCTGCATACCCTTTAGAACTTTATCCTTTATTTTATACGTCCTCTTCTCTTTTTTCCAACCCAATTACATTACTTCAGTCTTCTCTACATCAAATTTCATCTGCTACTTGTCCACTCATTTCACCAGCCTGGCTTTGTCCTCTTGAAGTCCATCACTATCCTCACCACAGTTTTTCCAAGTTTTGAGTTATTAGAAAATTTTGAAATTGTGCCCCACACATCCTTGTCTAGATCATTAATATAGATCAAGAAAAGCAGTGGTCCTAATACCAGCCGCTGGGAGCCCCACCTTGTTTCACAGTATCTTTACAATGCAGAAGGAGGCCATTTGGCCCATCAAGTCTGCACTGACTCTCTGAAAGAGCATGTACCTTCCTCCAGTCCAGAAAACAACGGTTCACTATTATTGTTTCCCGTTTCTCAGCAAACTTCATATCCATGCTACCACTATCCCTTTTATTCCATGGGCTTCAGCTTTGCTGACAAGCCTGTTATTTGGCACATTATAAATGCCTTTTGGAACCATGAACATCATATCAAATGTATGACCCTCATCAAAAAAACTCAACAAAGTTAGTTCAAACGATTCATCCATAACAAATTTGTGCTGGCTTTTCTTAATTAATCCACATTTGTCCAAGTGACTGTTAATTTTGCCCCGAATTATTGTTTCTAAAAACATTCCCAACACAGAGGTTAAACTGACTGACTGATAGTTGCTGGGCTTACCCTTACACTCTTTTATGAACAATAGTGTAATGTTTGCAATTCTTCAGTCCTTTAGTACGACCCTAAATATAAGGATGTTTGGAACATTATCGCTGTGCCTCTGCAATTTCCATCCTTATTTCCTATAAGTATCCCTAGATGTATCTCATCTGGGTTTGGTGACTTATCAACTTTTAGCACAGCCAGTTATCCAATACCTCTTTACTAATTTTAGCCCATTCAATGTCTCAAACATCTCCTCTTTCACGATGACTTATGCAGCATCATCTTCCTTGGTAAAGACAGATGTAAAGTTCTCATTTAGTATCCCAGCTATGCCTCTTGCCTCCATGCATAAATCCCCTTTTTGGTCCCTCATTAGCCTCACTCCTCCATTTACCACCCTTTTACTACTCACATGCCTATATAAGACTTTTGGATTTTCTTTTTATTTTAGATTCCAGCCTCTTCTCATACTCTTTCTCTGATTTTCTTATTTATTTTTCCATTTCCCCTCTGAATTTTCTGTATTCAGCCTCGTTCTCAACTGTATTATCTATTTGGCATTTACACGCTTTTTCTGCTTTGTCTTACTCTCACATCACTGTCATCATCCAGGGAGCTCTGGATTTGTTTGTCTTACCTTTCCCCTTCCTGGGAATGTACCTCCACTGTATCTGAATCATGTCCTCTTTGAAGGCAGCCATTGTTCCATTATCAGTCAATCTTTGATTCCAATTTACCTGGGCCAGATCTGTTCTCACCCCACTGAAGTTGACCCTTTCCCAATAAATTATTTTTACTCTGGATTGCTCCTTGTCCTTTTCCCTGGCTAACCTACAGACATGATGTGCCGAATGGCCCCCTTCTGTGCTGTAGGATGCTGTGTGATCACTGCCCCCTAAATGTTCCCCTACTGACACTTGATCCATTTCACCCAACTCATTTCCCAGAACCAGATTCAGCATTACCACCTTCCTCATTGGCTGAAAAACATACTAATCTAGAAAATTATCCTGACACACTTCAGAAACTCTTTCCCTCTCTGCCCTTTACACTATTACTATCCCAGTCTATATCAGGATAATTAAAGTCCTCCATTATAACTACCTTATAGTTCTTGCACCTCTACATAATTTCCCACTAGATGTTGGCCTATAGAATACACTTAGTGTGATGGTACGTCTATTGTCTTTTAGCTCTAATCAAACTGATTCTATCCTTGACACCTCTAGGACATCCTCTCTCCTGCACCGCAAGGACCTCCTCAATTAGTACTACCACCCACCCACACCTCCTTTCTTTCCTGCCCCATCTTTCCTGAAAACTTTCTATCCACAAATATTTAGTCCTGCCCTGTTTTGAGCCAGGTCTCGGTTATCACCACATCATATTTCCACATAGCTATCTATGCCTGGAGCTCACCAACCTTACTTACCACACTCCATGCCACACATTAATTTGTTCTGTTCTCCTATTTCTATGCCCACTAGTACACGATACCGGGAGTAATCCAGAGATTACTACCTTTGAATTTCTGCTTGCTAATTTCTTTCGTAACTCCCTAGACTCTGCCAGCAGGACTTCATCCCTCTTTATATCTAAGTTGTTGGTGCCGATATGGTCCATGACTGGTGGTTGTTCACCCTCACCCCCTCAGAGTCTGCTAGTGACATCCTTGACCTTGGCGCCAGGGTGGCATTATACCATCCTGAATTCATGTCTACAGCCACAGAAACCCTTGTCTATTTCTCTAACAATCAAATCCCCAATCACCATTGATTTCCCAATCTTCCTCTTGCCACTCCCACCCCCATGCAGCTGAGCCAGTCATAGGTTCTGTGCACTTGGCTCTGGCTGCGCTCTCAGGGGAACCATCACTCTCACCAGTGTTCAGAGCAGAGTGCTGGTTGGAGAATGAGATGCAGTCAAAGGACTCCTGCACTACCTGTTTGTTCCTCCTTGACTTCCTGGTAGTCAACCATTTCCTCTCTGCCTGCATAACCTTAAGTTGCGAGATGACCACATCTATAAACATGCTATCCACAAATCATACTGTCCACCAGGTGTAGTAGAACTGCAGGTGACTCCTTTCCATTTGTTCAGGAGCCCTTACAGGTTTTGAGGGCAAGAATCCTCCAGGGAAGACAAGACTTTAACCCACCCCTCCATAGCCATCCTACCACCACACAACCACTCCCCACAACTATTTTCTTTGATCAGGCTTAATGCAGATGTACAGTAGGCTCTGAGCACTGCTAGTTAAAAAAATGGTAATGGTGGGGGTATTACTGTAGTGCCAAATGAGGTGAGAAGAGACCTTAAAAAGGCAAAGGAAAGAAGATTCTCATTCACCAAAATTCAGACCTTCAGCAGGTAAGTGTTTTGGGTCAACTGGAAGAAAAGCTAGGCCTTTATCATTGCATTCTAGAGCCTTAGACATATCAGCCCTATGAAGGAGCAGTAACCAAGGTGGAAGGAAGGGAATCCAACATGGATCTAATAGCACCCTCTACTTAAGACTTTGCTGCTATTTACATATAGTGGCTAAAGGAGGGGCAGTCAGAGAAGTCCAGGCAGTTAAAGGGAAGAAAAAACTAATCAGGCGATCAGGCAGTCTTCCCAAATCGTCTGACATTTTCTGCTGCAAACCCACCCCATTCAGGTAGGGGGCTCATGGAGGGCTTTGTCTCAACAAAATTTCTCAGCTTGGCCTCTCATCACAATGACTGTCCACAAAGACATCTAATGACAGTGTTTGCAAACACTGTCATAACAGCAGAAAATTTATGTACAGTAAAAATCTAGAATACAGAAGTGCTTTGAAGCAAAAAATAGGTAGGATTTATGTGTTAACAAATACAATCGTTTCAAAGGACTACTTTGCATTCAAGCATCAATATGTATGTCCAAGAGGAGGCATGGGTTAAGATCCCTGAACATTCAATTCTTGTCAGTGAACAGGACTGGGAAGCCTGACTGATTTTACTGTTCCCAGGCCTACAGATGTTGAACTCATTGGAGTGGGCTTGCTTGCTCAGCAAGTGTTGAAGCTGGACTCCTGTGATTCACACCTTAGGGCCATATTATTTGCTGCATTCATCATTTAAACCAGCTTGAGGGAGGGAAGGGGAATTGACAAATGGTTGTTTGAATACAAGTTTTATGTCCTGTGCTCATTATAAAGATTCACCATCAATTATTAAGAATCTACAATATTTGGCAAGGCAAGTCCAATACTTAATGCCACAAAAGTGCTGTTTTATAAACTGTACAGTTCTGATTTACTTTCCCCCAGCAGAACAATTAGGTAGTAAGTGCCATGTATGTATCAGGAACTTCACTACAGCAGCAATTATTTTGGCATAGCTGAAAGCAGTAAAATCCTAGTAATGTGCCTTGTCCTTAATTACCACTATCAAATCATGAGTTTGTATATTCATGTGACAAGGCCATTTCATGTGACTTTGTATAGATATTCTACATTGTATAATTAGTAAATATTCAAAGAATTGGAAATGCATGAACAGCTGCAAGAAAAGCCTCTTGAAAGGAAGAGTTGCATTTCAAAACAAATCTTTAAAATGTGTATCTAGGGCAGAAGAAACAAAGAAATGTTGCAAACCTCATATTTTTAACCAATTGTCTAATGTTCCCTAAAGTAGGACAAACTGTGCTGTTCTTGCACTATAATCAAAAACTATCCAAACACATTGTTACTTACAAGGTCTAGCAAAATAGATACCGGATAAACAAAACCCCAATTACACCCCTGCTTATTCAATACTTGATCAAGTTTATTTTAAATTGCTCATCAGAATAACAATCAAGATTACCTTAGGTAGTCTTCTTGATGATTAAAAACTACAGAAGCTAATGGTATTGTATTCAAATATGAAGGTAATTCAATTGACAAAATAGGCTGAGAGAAAATTAACACCATCCCCTCTGGAAGTTAATAAATATTCACACATATACAATGCAAAGAAAAGTCACAACACAATCATACTACATGTATCTGGTGTTTTTAAAATCACTGGATTTTGTAGTAACACCTTCATCAGTAATATCAGTTACTAATCAATTCCTTCCTCCACCCACTCACCTCTGTACCATGATTTGGGACAACAAATGTAATTATATGTTTCTTCCAGAAGTTGCAGTGAGCTCTGTATGCATGTCAGGCAGCAGAACTTATAAAATACTGAAATTGATCAAAACTGTTCAAAAGGTTAGAGATGTTATTACTTCAACACATTTGTGGAAATAGGCAATAGTGAATTGCAGTAAAATTCACTGCTTTAAAAGACAGCTTAATAGAAATAAAAACAAAAAACTGCGGATGCTGGAAATCCAAAACAAAAACAGAATTACCTGGAAAATCTCAGCAGATCTGGCAGCATCGGCGGAGAAGAACAAAGTTGACGTTTCAAGTCCACATGACCCTTCAAGAGAAGGAGTTGACTCGAAACGTCAACTTTGCTCTTCTCCGCCGATGCTGCCAGACCTGCTGAGTTTTTCCAGGTAATTCAGCTTAATAGAAATACCTAATTTCCTAAGAAAATAATCAAAGCTTTTAAAATTATTTAAAGTAATATTTAATGGCCAAATCATTTCTATTACCTTAAATAATTTTAAAAGCTTTGATTATTTTCTCAGGAAACTAGCTTTATTCGTATTGAGCTGTGCTTTAAAGCAGTTAGTTTTACTGCAATTCACTCTTAATACTTGTTGACACTCATGACCAGGTTCACACATGAAGAATGACTACTCTGCTGGAGTGGGGCCCTTGGAGCTGTAGCATCCTTCAGAAAGATGAGTGAACAAAGAAAACAATGGCCTATGGGCCAGAAGCATTTAGATGAGCACTTGAAACTCCACAGCATGCAGGCCTATGGGCCAAATGATAGAAAATTAGGATAGGTGCTTGATGGCCAGCGCAGACACAATGGGTCGAAGGGCCTGTTTCTGTGCTGTATAACTCTATGAGGACCCACCCCATTTCAGTTAAGAATCTCTATATGTTATCTGTACATAATTTATTAATAACTATTGTCTAGCATTGCAACATTTTAAAATGCATCCTGACTCAATGGGAGAAATTTCTGTTGTCTTTATGAAGGAGAGAATATACAAATTACCTGAGTTGGACATTGAAGTGCGGGAGAGAGATATGCAGTTTGGCAGGCTGGGGGTATTATAGGTCATGGGTGAAGGCAGGGATTGTAGGTCAATCTGTTTATTTATAAATAGCTCCTCATTAGGTCCAAAATGGCTGGCCAGATTGTTCAGGTTAGTGATGTTAACGTATAAAGAGGTTGTTATCCTTAATTCCAGAGCCATGAAAAATAAGTTTAGTTTTTCAAAAGCTTGCCAGCTATATGTTGTCAGGATAGCATCTCCGGGTTAAACCTAAGGTGTTACTTGCAATCAAGATACTATACAGGTCATCTTTTTCCACTGTATCTTTACACTGTTTTTGGATGTACGGTTCTGTCCCCAGAGGCAGTAGAGGCTAGGAATAAAAATAGATGCTGCTGATAGTTGTTACAATTCACACTCTTGCACATTTAGCTCCACATGCAGTGCTGAATTCTGGGAACAGCAGGGATCCTTTAAGTATCTTGATTTTGTATTTCTAAGGCACAGCTAAAGAATCCTAATAAAAACACTCAAAATATTTTGAAACAATTGGCTATGTTGAACTAGGAAAATCTATGGCAACAATACTTTACAATCTAACCTAGCAATTTAAAAAAAAATTTGTATTAGCTCTGTAGTTTCTAACTTAAGCTCCAATATCTGGTACTATGATGTTTTTCATCAGTTTGGAAAGACCTAGAGCACATGATGGGTATACCTATTATTTCTGATACAGAGCCCAATGGCAAAAAGGTTTGGTGTTTGCCCTGAGCCAGTGTTATTCAAACTCATTTATGCAGAAGGTCAGTTTGGTGCAGAGGGAGCAAGGGCTTACTACTGATCTCTGCACTGGCCACGGGTAACAAGTATTTGGAAGAAGCCTGAATCGTAACACTTGGAAATTGTACTGCAATCTTAATTCTTTTCTAACCAAATAGAATTCCTTTTGGGTAGTACACCATGCAGAATTTTGAACTAAAAACAACAAAATCATGATACAAAAAGAACTGTAAAGAAATGTCATGAAGATATTAATGTATATAATATTATTGGAAAATATTTTTCTTTTAAAATAGAGGTTTAGTCTGTGGGTGTGTCTTAATTGGATTAAAGCCAGCTAGTCTGGGTGCTTTGATGTATACTAGCTTTGAGATGTAAACAGAGAGGTAGAGTGCATTTGCACTTTTTGAATAGAGCATTCAAAAAGTGGGGTGAATTCTGGCACTTAGCGTGCAGAGGCCAAGCAATATGTTTATATTGCTAATAAAATTGGTACTACGAAAGGGGTTTTTTTGTTAGAAGAGGCTGGTGATACAATGAGAATTTACATTCAGTGGGCTGTGCTAGGTATAACTTCAGCAGTTTTCGTAGAGTAACGGCAATGTGAGATCAAAAGCAGCTGTAAGCCTCCAACTGTCTCCACAGGAACCAAAGTGAAAAGAACCTCATTTTGAATTCGTAAGGTGAAAATGCTTCGCCTGGTGTCTGGTTAAGGCTATAAGTTGCTGTTGCCTTAATGGAGATTAGTTTGGGAATTTGTTAAAAGTTACGATAGTAGTAATTTGTAGCCATATGTATATATTTAACTTGTGTAAATTAATAAAATGTTTCATTTAGCTTAAGATAAAACCCTGAGAACTGGCGGTATGACTCCTGAATTTAGAGTTGCATCTCAAACATAACACTTAAAATTATAGGTTATGACTTGTTTAAAGTTTCCCTCTGGGATATTTTTTAAAAACTCAGCTTTATCAACTGCTTGGTCATAACAAGAAAATACAGAAGCATAGATAACCAACATACTTTTTCATGAATATAAAGTAATCAAGTTGAGAGGTTCAGACAACCATAAGCTACTTCAACTTTGCTCATAAGGTTTGCAGCGCCATGCATTAATTTCCTTGACTGAATCATTATTGCTTTACAATTCATACTGATGTATTTATTACTCTATTTGCAAGTAAGGTCCAGTGTAATTTTTGATCACACTGAACAATGGAGCAACAAAATATGTCTATCCCCCCCACTCCAGACAGTTCTTAACTCAGGCACACCTGTTGCACTGATCTTCATCAAGTCACTGCAGTATATATTTAGCAACTGACCATGAGGGCTTAGAAATATTGTCCAAAGGGCAAGAGAAATTCTAGGCAGAAAATTTTTTATGGCTCTTTCATAAGTTTTCCTAAATAAATAAAAATTCCCTACTCAGGAAAGAAAATTTTAATAAGTATCGGCTTACAGTAATGCATTCTCAATAAGAGGGACTGGCAGAAATTACTAAGAGGCATAATAAAATATCCCCATTATTACTTGCTATACTTTAACCTGGTCAGTATTACAGCAATATTGTGTACTGATTTTCTAAAAAAATAACAGCACATTTCTTATGCAACAATAAAACATCTGCCTGCTTAATTCATTTCAGCCCAAATACAAACCATTACACCACACATTTGAATAATTCTGGAGCATTCAGATTCATAGATTTGAATTATTTAATCAGTTGCATATACTCCTGGAATAAAGAGATTTCTGCTGAACAGGCAAATACATAAGCAAATGAGGGTTTCCGTCTTTTCAGGTGTAGGATGAAAATACACCATTAATTGATTCACCACTTTGACATCATTCATGCTGACCACTAAATGTATACAAATAATTTCAATGAAAATGAATTTCCGCCCCCCCACAAACAAAGCATTTAATTACTTAATTCTAATCTCTCGCAACAAGGTTTCTTTCTACCTTTTCCAATTTTCTCATTTGCTCTGCTGAAGGTGGGGTGCAGTTTGGGAGTCACAATCCTCCAGCTTTATCTGAATGGCTATTCTCCATTTATGAAGCTAGACAGTAATTGTTGACAGGGTGTTCAACAGCTCAGCCTAATCCTGTCCTTAAATGCCATGAAGGCACACTTTCAATTGCTAGTAACTAGGAATGTGTTAAATCTGATTGACCTTTCTCCTCTACCCAAGCATTGGAAACATTTAGGGCCAAATTTTCTACTTGCCAACCAAGTATAAAACTGGCATTGAGGATTTCCATGGATTCAAGAGAACTGAAAAATTGAATGGTTTCTATAATGGTCGTTTCACAACACCTACCTTCCAGTTTCCTCACTGGCAACGGGATGAGATAATCTAGCTCAGCAAAGACCAGAGACTGAACCTGACACTTCTTTGTATAGCTTAGTATATCTCCACAAAAGGCATTTTTACAGACAAACTAAACTTCATTCTTGACAGGATTCAGTGGTGTGTTTCATTTCTCCAATCAACTCACAATCAACTCGCAAGCAGATGGTAAATGTCACAAAGAAAGTGGTTTTTAAATGATGTACGCTGCAGCTAAAATGCTCCAAGGGTTGGTAGAAAAACAAGATTGATATTGATACTAAATTATCCTCCAACTTAATTTCAGTTTCAATTTTTAAACTGCAGTCAAGATAATGTCAAATGTAACATTAGCAATTCCAAGGAAGAGGGCACTTATAAAATTGGTTTCCAAAACGTATGCAACATGAATCTTATAAATCAAATATAAATTATAGTTTATGGAACAAATATTGTTTCAGTCACTCAATTCTCTAATTTACAGCCATTCAGAAAAAAATGGGTCTGCATTCTACATTTGAATCTGAACTAAACCATTGCAGTTTAGGTTGAACAGCGAATCAAGATAACTATGGCATCAGTACTTCAAAGTGGGAAGTGTATTTCATAATGAGAATGATGGCCTGTGCCTGTCAGCAGGTGTCTGTAACTAATCAATCATGCAAATCAAAATTCTAAAAAGCGAGTGCTGCAGCCCATTCCAACTATTCCCCCTTCTAGCATAAATACTCAGTTATTTTCTTTTCAAATTAGTGTTAATGAAATGGAGTGTGATTTATAAATCTTTATTGAGAGATGAACAAATGACTTATAAAGCAGATTGGACTACAGAACTTCCATTTAAAAATTGCAGTCGGTTGTAGGCAGGTTTCAGTATTGACTTGGTGTAGATTGCACAGACCTTGCAATATAAGTGATTTCACTTAAATTGGTCATAAATGCATTAAGATCAGAAGCTTGTTTAATACTTATTGCATGAACGTGTGACTAAAAAGAGCAGATGCACAATTTTCCTATATGCATTTTAATATCATGGCTTGTTACCACATTTGAAGTCAACAACAGGTTTTCCAAGAGGTAGATAAAAACAGTCCTATGGCTATAACTCACTGAAAGAATTCCGACAAAGAGAAGCTCAAGGGCTTTATATTTATACTTCAAGTCTAATTACATAGAGAACAACTTGCAGCATCATAACGCCATGGATTCGAGATCCACATCAGAGACATAAGCATATAATTTAAGCCAAAGCCAGTGTGGTCCTGAGGGAGTGCTGCACCTTTGGAAGTCCTATCTTTTGTATAATATGTTAAACCAAAGTCCATCTGTCCTCATTAGATGTAAAAGCTCCCAATGCACTCCCCAAGGCCTTGTATTTCCCTCTGCTTCTAACATACAAAAATGACAGACAGGAAAGTCCTACTTGTCCAACAAGCCTGCCCTGCACAGTTGTGATGTCCTGTGCTTTAAATACGTATATCCACCCCTTTATGCAGAAGATTAGCGCTGACCATCACTGTCCCACCCCATAAGCCGGATTAGGTAGAAAAAACAAACTTCAAATATTGCCCACATTTTAAAAAGTTTATCCAATTTTCCCTTAAAGATACAATAGCTTCTGACTCAACCATTCCCTGTGACAAAACATTCATGTTCCAACAATTGTCTGCGCAAAGGATTGTTCCTAACTTCTCTCCCAACTCTTAGTGACAATGGGCAGAATCGTCCCAAATTTGCGCTAAGTGAAGTAACGGGTGGATAAAACAGTGTTTTACCCACCAGCCACAATGGCAGCTTTTCTGGCTGTATTGTCCCAAACCCATTTAAGTATGTATTCCCGAGAAACACGCCATTTTCATGGCAGGCGGGCAGGCTCTCATTCGCCCGCCACACCATCACCTCACCACTTCATCACGCCGAGTGCCAAATTTAAAGTGCAGCTACGCACACACCTCTCAGTGTATGACTGCTGCAAAGATGACGGGGCCCTGAAAGGCAAAAAAGCTGCAGCCCTCAGGTTCAATGAGTGCCTTTTGGGCGCAGTGGAGGCTCACCGTGACGTCCTCTATCCCTGCTCTGGCCACAGGATGGGCAGCAACCTCACTAACACAGCTTATGGGGTGGGACAGCAGTGGTCAGCGCAAAAGAAGACAGACACCCAGTGCTGCTATAAGATGAATGGTCTCCTGTCTTTTCCCCGCCCCCAGCCACCCATTTCCTTTCCCCCATCACCGTTGACCCCCACTGGTATCACCTTCCACCTCCTCTCCTTGACCTACTAGCCACAAGCCATTTCCTTCGGGGATGTCTAGAGATGAACAGACACCCTTCTTATGCCACCCTTAGTCCTCCCCCTTCCCGACTCTTCCCTCCAGCCTCTTCTTTCTCTAGCTTTACTCCTTTCTCCTTCCCAACTCCTTCCTCCACCTTTATTCCCCTCTCCGCATTCTCCTCCCCCCCACCCCCAGACACTCTCCCCTCTCCACATTCCTTCCTCCCCCTGCACTTCTTCCCCTCTCCATACTCCTTCCTCCTTCTGGAAGCGCTCCCCTCTTGGCATTCCTTCCTCCCCTGACTCCTTCCCCTCTCCACACTCCTTCCCCTACACCTTCCACCTCCCACCCCCCTACACCTACCTCCTGAGTTAACATCTTCTCCCCCGTTAACCCTCCTCCCCTCATACTCCCTGCACCCCCCCCCCAACCTCACCGACACCTTCATTCCCCACCTCCCCCAAACTTCACCCAGCCCCGACATCTCTTCCTCTCTGTCAAGCCTAGAACTTCCTCTGCCATCCCCTCGATCATCATCCATTGTGAGCATCAATGGTGACTTTCCAACTTCCTTGAGCTGCTTTGCAGCAGAGCCATGTCCATGAGAATCCACCCAGCGTAAAATAAACATTCCTCCAGGATCCCGTTGCTGTCAGGGTCCACCATCTTCTGCTCCTCAGATGTCCGCGATGTGAGCAAAGCCCTGGTACTAAGTCCCAACTTCTGCACATCACAGTTGTCAGGACTTGTTCTGCACCGGCGTGTTTTCCCACTGACGTGGGCGAACAATCCAGCAAGGGGTGAGGGGGTATGAGTCCGGCCAGCTGGCCTTATAATATGCTCATGTATTACAATGAGGTTCCCAATGTCCGATCGCTGGGAACGCAGCCCACCATCGGCAGGCGCAAAGCGGATGATCGCAAATTAGTTTCACAACAGTGCAAAACCGATTTTTGGCCTTCTCGCCATATTGTTCGCTCACACCACCGAACACACCCGATGCCAGCGGGTATGGAAAATCCCAGCCAATGTTAAATTGATGACCCTCTATCAAAATCCTTTGTAATTTGTAAAACCTCCAAACAAATCTCCTCTTGGACTTCTCTGCAATAGTAGAAATTGTCCCAGTACAACAAAAGTCTCCTATTACTTTAATCATCTGGTGAATCTGCATCGTACACTATAGTTTTCGTGTTCTTTCTATGATGTAATGCACACAGTGCACTTATTGCTGTCTAACCAATGGCATTTACAAATGTACCATTACTTCTTCATTCTTATACTCTATGCCTCTATTAAATCCCCAAAAATGTATTCTCATTTTGTACAGCTGTATCAACCCGAATTTGAACTTTCATGAAATTATGTAAATAAATCCTCAGGTCTTTCCATTGAGTGTTGGCTCACAAAATATTTTAGATCATCATTATCCCCATTAAATTGTACTTTCCACACGTCTGCAATTCTCCTTTAACAGTCCTCCTCTTCTTTTACCAATTTCCAAAAACCTCACTCTCAATTCCCAAGCCCCGCCAGCCGGAATCTCGCTATTTGTTGAGAATGCCAGGTAAAATGTGGCAGCCTCCAAGTATGTACTTGGTTTTTTTTTGGGGGGGGGGGCTTCCTTAATGACCACTCTATGGCCCAAGAAGGGGCCCTCACCATGGCAAAGGACGTCCTGGTGCCTCCAACACTGTCACTGGAGGGCTAACAGTAAATGAAAAACCTTGCCTGGCCTTTGAGACCGCCTTAACCTGGAAGCAGCTTCTTTTTGCTCCTGCAGCCTCAGCAGTGGCCACATTTATTGGTTGCGCTGCTGAAGCTCCCAACCCTTTGATTGGACAGCAGCTTTGGGAGGTGAACCACCATCCTCAATTCGACAGTGGCCTCTTAATTGGCGTCTGCCAGTTATATGGGTCACGTTACAGAGTTCAATTTAGGCAGTCATAGTGATAGCACGAATATGAGATCAGAAGCTCATCTCAGGGTCAAATGTGATACCAAAGATGCAAACAGCCTGACTTAATCTCGGTCTGTTGCCAGGGAGCGGGATGGAATCAGTAGCAAGGAAAGGCATCGGTTGCTAGGGAACGGAGTTTGGAGTGGAGGCCAAAAACTATGGCTTCAGTCTTCCCAATATTTAAAGGGAGGAAATTTCTGCTCATCCAGTATCGGATGTCAGATAAGCAGTTTGATAGGTTAGCAACAATGGAGGAGTCTAGTGAAGTGGTGATGATGTAGAATTGGGTGTCATCATGTACATGTTAAAACTAACATTGTGTTTTTGGATGATGTCACTGAGGGACAGCATGTAGATGAGCGATAGGAGGGGGCCAAGGATAGATCCTTGAAGGGCATGAGCTCCTTGCATTTATTGTTCGGGGCAAGAGTGGAGGGGACAGGGCAGAGAGCTTAAGACAGTTCGCAGCAAAGAAGCCAAGGGCTATCTTTCCATTCCAGGACAATTCTGAAATAGTGAACAGTTTTAACTAATGATTGCAGGACCCAATAGTGTTTTAGTGAGATATGTGGCAATGGATGACTAAGCCAGATGTCCATCATACCCTTTCATATCTCACTGCAATGAGATGCATCACTGGAGCCCTCAACTCAACCCCAACTCCCTGGCTACCTGTGCTGGTACACATCGCGCATCCACCCCCCACCAAGACTCAGGGGCCCTCCATGAAGTTCAACAAATCAAGGAAAACAAACACCATCCCATCCACCAGGACCTCACCAATGTCCCTCACTACCGCTTAAAGTCACATAAGCCCTTTTGGACCCAAACACAACCTCAGGCAATGCAATTTCAACCCTGAAGAAGCTCAGAAAAATGAATGATCTTCACAAGAAGTCATGAACAAACCTCTCGTGAAAGACCCGACACAGAAGGTCCCTGGTTTCAACCTCCCTCAAAGCTCATATGCATCCCTAAACCACATCCGTACAAACCATGGCAGATGCAGAACCTGATGCACAACTGGAAAATTAAAAACTCTTTTGTGTGTGACTGTGGTCAGTTACCGGAATGGACGATGGAACACATAATGACTCAATGCCAATCTCATAAATACAATGGAGGTATTACAGCAATACATAGCGCCACCCCTGATGTAATATCCTGGCTTGACCACCTTGATGTAAAAGTTGCTGCTCCATACCCAGCCTTACGAAAGAAGAAGATATCCTTTCAAATCTGCATCCCATGGACTTAATGGAATGGAAATTAGGGCGATACCGGGGGAAACTTTAAAATCCTTGGCCACATATTTTTTCTCCTAACTCTTCCATTAAGGCTCGCTGGCTACTATGTGTAGCTATTTTTTCTTCCCCACTGTATAGTGTATTGGGGTATTTTTTATATTAAAAGGTGCTATGTAAGGAGAAATTTATCATTGCTGATTTGTATCTTAATTGTGGTCCTAAATTCAGGTCAACTTACTCAAAGGATATAACTGTATTCCATGGCTGAACATTGTTTGCCCACTCTATACTTGTCAGCTAGAAAGTTTTAAAATTCAAACTGAAATTCCAGGATCTAACTACAATGATCAATCAGTGTTCCAGCTGGTTTGGAAACAAAATATCAATAAATACACTAACAGAAGCTATTTGTTCATCTACAGAAGCTTAATTTCCAACATATGTGGCAGTTTGCACTTCTTTTACGTAGTTAATATTAGCAATACTGTGACCTTTAATGAACTGTTTGAGTTGAAAGGGCAAGTGAATGTGTAGTCTGTTATGTCCATCCAAGAATGGTTGGCAATAAACATACTTCCTTGAATATTGCTGGAGAGAGAGAGATACGTTGCCAGAACTTTTCATCAGGACAAACACAAGAATGCAAAATTTCAAACAATCACAACAACTTATATTTCAGGGGGTTGTATGACAGGAGATTGGTTGGCAAGTCGACTCCGATCGGCCGAAGAGTACAGACCATACTCAACCAGCCTACGCTTGCAAAACCTAAAACAAATGTCTACCGTTAGATGTGATTCCATAATTGGGCAGCACTTGCTGAATAATCCTGAGTGCACTATTAGCTATACAAAAAACCAATTTAAGAAAATCAGTCAAACTCGTAACGTAACTCGTGCACTTGCTACAAGCGGCATACATTCAAACGCAGGGACCGTTCTCTGCAAACAAAAGGAATATGTTCAAGCCTTGCACCTCTTTTGAATTACCCAGGAGCTTGGGGAGCTCATAGTTCCCCATTGCTTTCTCCATGGCAACACCTCGGCCAAACTGAGTCGACTTGCCAATTAGCACCCTTTTCTCCTGTGATGTAAATGGCTGTGATTGTTTGAAATTTGGCATTCTTGTTTTGTCTTGATGAGTGCAAGATGAAAAGCTTTAGCAACATGACTCTCCTTTCAGCAATATTCAAGTTCTGTACTACCAAGCAGCTGTAAATGTACTTCCAGTTTTAATTGAAGTTTTTTTTCTCAAAAGGCATTTATGCTATTCCAGTATCCAGCTGATTATCTTTCCTATTATCTCTTTAGATATTAGAAGTTATTCAGGAAATGTTGACCACATGACACTATACATATTAAAGTTACTTTTTAAAGACTTAGCCAGGTATTAATAATTGCTTTTTCTGTGTACACAGCATCAGCAAAAGCCAGAACAAATTGCAATGTTAAATCGTGCTTAATATAGCATAGTAAAATGAAGTTGTTCCCAGCAATTTTGTACAATTTGCAGAAGTTAAAGTTACCTCAAATACTTAATCAAATGGAAAATAGCAACTTAATTCTAAACAGGAAAATACATACAACAAATATCAACACCATGGTGGGTGCCAACCATGGATCACTAAACGCTGGCAAGTACAAGTTATATTTGAACAGCCTATACATTTACACCATTAGAAGGTTTCACATGTTAGCTTTAAATTATGTTATCAACTACTGCACTGCCATGGGTTCTGGATTCTATATTGTCTTCTTTTACTGATCTTAATCATTTGAAGTTGGTACTTCATTTAATTCATGTGTGCATGGTTGGTTACCATTAATTGAATTCACATAGGTCGATAGGCAGTAAAATTGCACTTTTAGATGAAGATCTCTGTCTGTGTCTCTCACACACACATTTATGTAAACGAGGGTTCAATTTTTCAGAAAGCTAAGCAACTGCTGAAGCCAATATGCCTATAAAGTAAATTCCAGGATTTATTTTGAATAAAAAGAATATTCTTGTGTTTTTTGGTTTACAAATGGAATTGGTGCGGTGAGCTTCTCAGTTATAGGTCCCTCATATGCCAGTGGGGCACATTATGGCAGATGCAGCCAGCCAAAGAACTGTGTGTAATTGACATGTAAAAATGCCTTATACAAAATTAATGCATGTGATAAAACTGCTGCTACTTTACCGTACGATAATGTAGTCTTAGCCATTATGCGTTAATTGTGTATTGCCCAACAGGCTGAGGGTAGAAGCAGGGAGTGAGAGGGTATGTAGAATGGGGAGTGCACGCACAAATGAAAAAAGAACAAGCAAAGCGTGTGTTTTAGTGCCCTGGCCCAGAGTTTGTGGGGATACAGTCAAACTTATAGAGGATGGTGAATTTTAACTTGAGAGGGGAATCCCACATGAGATTGTTGCTAATTATACTTTAGATGCCGTATCTCAATACTATTTCTTTGAAAAATCAGAAATCTAGATCACAGCCTGTACTAAACCAATCAGCAAGTTTATACAATAGGCTTCATACACAAAGCATTGCATTGCATTAGATTTTTACCAAAAGGTAACTGAAAACAGTTGAAGGTTGTATTGGAATCTCTGGGTTCACACTGGTGATGAGCCACTCAAACTGCACTTAGCAATATCTGATATCACCTGCGCCACTATCAGATTACAATGCTGCAATTCATTCCAAGCTCCCAGCTTTCCCTGCTAAAGCAAGAGAAGTTATTTATTGGATTGAGTGTTTGAACTTTTATGTGCTACAGATTACAGCATTTGATCTGATTTGAATTCCCCATTTTTGGAATTGAGCATGGCGTCAATTTAAGCATATTTTATTTTACTATTTAGTTATGATGCCACATAGCAAACGCCACACAAGTAAAACCCTAGAGTATCAGCCCCATTATGCTCGTTGCTGAGGTCTGACCTTAAAGCAGGTGGCAAACCAGTTAATTGTTAAATTGCAGCAGTATGCAAATGTTGTCAGCTATCCTTTCTGTAATGAGAAGAATACTTCATAACGCAAGTCACAAAGGATTCAGCCGGTCACATTATTGCTTCTCTGCAAATATCATCATATACCAATCTAAAACGTAAAGCAACTGATCTGCATGCCTTGGTAGAAATCAATTTCAGAAGCATTGGATACAAATGAATACAAGGTGTGGTGAATAATAGTATGATGGTCCTATTTCACATTAAGTATTACAAGCTTGACCTGCTGCATACAGAAAACATTTAAATGGTATAAAGACTACATATTTCCTAAAGAATTTTAACTCTGATATTGCAACATCCCTATAAATGCAACATAAATGTAAATAAAAAGATCACTATTACTTTTTCTTTCCCCAGGGTATGAGACAAGATGAGGGCTTTAACTGATTTCAGAGATATAACATTAGTGTCACTCTAACACATTAAAAAAAAGGTAACTGGGCATCAATTCCTTTCTCTTATAAAAACATTGGGTGGTTACCTCACCTATGTTTGCATGGTAAACACATACTTCACAGCCTGCCACACTTCCTCCTGCCCAACATGCATGTGTTCAGCTTTTGCTCCCAGGCAATTGGATGAAAATTAAGATAGTCAATCAAATGGCCTAGTATGTAAAAATGAAACCTATCCAGTGTAATACTAAGCCATGTCCATCATAAGATCCAAGGTTCAGTTCCTGGTCTGTGCTGAGTGAGCTGATCTCAGCCAGGTATAACTGGCCTCATTCTGGGAAATGAGCCAGGGATTCCATTCATAATCACTGTCCAATAACCCAATGCTAGAAAGTGAACATGTGAGTTTGATTATGATTCTTTCTGTGGTCAAATAAACTGCCAGCATTCAGCGACTAGGTTCAAACATGAAAAATGGCCCATAAAACCGTAGCCTAGTAATATCCAGCACCTTTGGAGAGTATAGGAAGAAAAGGAAAGAAAACTGATGAAAATAACAGCAGCACTAGTGACTGCATGCATTGCAGGAAATGACAACCGTTAATTGTTCAACTGCTCAAACAGTTTTGGACTGTGAAGAGGCAGTAAAATTCAGAATGTGTACCTTAACACTTCAATCTTGTTACAAAAGGTAAGTATTGTAAGGAATTCAAAGTCAGAGTGATCTCCTGGACCAGTTTGGATCACCTATGGGTGTCAGAGAGGAATTTTCCAGACTAATTTCCTCCAAATTGGGTTTTTATCTGGTTTTTCATCTCTCCTAGGAGATCACATGATTTTGAATGGGATGGAAAGTGTATATATTGTGATACATAAGGTATCACAAATCTGCAGGGCAGGCTGGATGGAACAGAGGGTATTTTCTGTCATTGTTTGTTAGCTTGTTTGTTAGCTGCTACATGTAACACTGTCCAATGTAACTCCAACATGAAGTTTCTTCAATTTATTATACTGGGTTTATAGAGTCATAGATGTCTACAGCATAAAAAAAGGTCCTTCGGCCCATCGAGCCTGCGCCGGTTAAACATAAAAGTTTGCTCTAATCCCATTTTCCATAAACTCTAATCCCATTTTCCAGCACTAGGCCCATAGACTTGTATGCTATGGCATCGCAAGTGCACATCCAAATGTTTTTAAATGTTATGAGGGTTTCTGCTTCTACCTTTTCAGGCAGAGAGTTCCAGATTCCCACCACCCTCTAGGTGAAAAAATTCTTCCTCACATCCCCTCTAAACCTCCTGCCCCTTACCTTAAATCTATGCCCCCTGGTTACTGATCCCTCCATCAAAAGGGGAAAAGTGCCTTCCTGTCTACCCTATCTATGCCCCTCATAATTTTATACATCTCAATCATGTCCCACCTCAATCTCCTCTGCTCCAGGGAAAATAACCCCAGTCTATCCAATCTCTGCTCATAACTAAAACTCTCCAGCCCAGGCAACATCCTGGTAAATCTCCTCTGCACTCTCTCTCTAGTGCAATCACATCCTTCCTATAATGCGGATTCCAGAACTGCACGCAATACTCTAGCTGTGGCCTAACCAGCGTTTTATACAGTTCCAGCATAACCTCCCTGCTCTTATATTCTATGCCTCGGCTAATAAAGGCAAGTATCCCATATGCCTTCTTAACCACCTTATCTACCTGTCCCGCTACCTTAAGGGACCGGTGGACATGCACACCATGGTCCCTCTGATCCTCGGTACTTCCCAGGGTCCTACCATTCATCGTGTATTCCTGTGCCTTGTTTGTCTTCCCCAGTGGTTGGTACATTACTCCTCTTTTATATAACATAAACCCAGAACAACCAATGAAAATTATGTGGAAGGTGAACAATTTCTATGGAGCTCTCTGCTGGTGATCATTCAGCATCTCTTTAAAATGACTAGATGAGATATTAGCTTATTATATGTCAGACATCCATATCCCACGTCTTAGGGGCAAACTTTTATGAGTAGTGCTCCTGCTTCCAAGTCAGAGGGTGCAGGGTCTGAATCACGCTTAAAACAGTCTCGGCTAGAAGAGTCCTAACCTCTAGCTTTCAAATCTGGGTTGAGGTCCAGCATTTGTCTGAAGACAATGGGCTTTAATATGCCATATCCCCCAAATCCACATCCTACATGTTGTAGTAGCCCACAAGATATGCATACCATAAACAATTAACCAACCTATCAGCTGGTATAAAAATTCTTTCGAGTTATCAACAGTCACAGATTGCAACTCTTTCGAGTACAATCACAGTTCTTGGTTTCCGGGAGTGGGACATGAACCCACAACCCTCTGATTCAAAGGCGAGGGTGCTATGAACTGAGCCACAGCTGACACCTCCCATCAGCTGGTATAAAAAAAAAATTCTTTCGAGTTATCAACAGTCACAGATTGCAACTCTTTCGAGTACAATCACAGTTCTTGGTTTCCAGGAGTGGGACATGAACCCACAACCCTCTGATTCAAAGGCGAGGGTGCTATGAACTGAGCCACAGCTGACACCTCCCATCAGCTGGTATAAAAAATTCTTTCGAGTTATCAACAGTCACAGATCGCAACTCTATCGAGTACAATCACAGTTCTTGGTTTCCGGGAGTGGGACACGAACCCACAACCTCTGATTCAAAGGCGAGGGTGCTATGAACTGAGCCACAGCTGACACCTCCCATCAGCTGGTATAAACTCTTTCGAGTTATCAACAGTCACAGATTGCAAATCTTTCGAGTACAATCACAGTTCTTGGTTTTCCGGGAGTGGGACATGAACCCACAACCCTCTGATTCAAAGGCAAGGGTGCTATGAACTGAGCCACAGCTGACACCTCCCATCAGCTGGTATAAAGATGGTTTCAATCAGACAGACTGTTAATCAGCTCGTAAATCATTCTGCTACTTCACACTATTTTCCAAGGGGAGAGTGCAAAAGATACAAAACCACACTATTTTCCAAGGGGAGAGTGCAAAAGATACAAAACCATCTCAAAGCTAGTAAATGCAATCACCCTCTTCCAAATGGAAGTTTTCACTTTGTGGAAACGCATATCAAACGTGTGATTGGCATAGAGTGAACAATGATATAATTACAGCTACGAAATGATAAAGTTTCGCACTTCACTGATGTACAAAATTTTATCCTTCAAAAGTTGCAAAAGATTAATTCCACTCAAGAGCGAAATGCACAAGAGCAACTTGCTTTGTGAGGTTACACTAGCTAGAATGGAAAAGGATAATCAGATCACCAAGCCATTCACTGGAAGGACCAAATGTTGCTTCCATTAGTGACTCACCATTAGTTTTTCTTCACATAAGGCAGTTATTTGTCTTGGGTCTGTTGGATGGATATCAGAAAGACAGACCAACAAATAATCTAGTAGTCGCATCACTTGGTCATTTCAAATGTTTTAGAGAATGATAAACAATTATCTGTTGTTGGTTGGCAAAGACAAGATTTTTCAAAATTGATGTTTTCACTGAGTACTTCCCAACACCTGAAGATACTCCCACATACTTGGCTGAAGCACATGTGTTCATTGATTAGTTTCCATAGGAACTCTCATTAGAAGATTTACTGTTTGCTTCTAGTTCAATGAACGGCAGGGCACTAGGAAGTTCTGAGGAACAAAGGGACCTTGGCGTGTGTGTCCATAGGTCTCTGAAGGCAGAGGGGCATGTTAGTGGGGTGATGAAAAAGGTATATGGGACACTTGCCTTTATCAATCGAGGCATAGATTACAAATTAGGGAGGTCAGGTTGGAGTTGTATAGAACCTTGGTGAGGCCACAGCTGGAGTACTGTGTGCAGTTCTGGTCGCCACATTATAGGAAGGATGTGATTGCACTGGAGGGGGTGCAGAGGAGATTCACCAGGATGTTGCCTGGGATGAAACATTTAAATTATGAAGCGAGGTTGGATAGACTTGGGTTGTTTTCGTTGGAGCCGAGAAGACTCAGGGGCAACTGATCGAGTGTACAAGATTATGAGGGGCACGGGCAGAGTGGATAGGGAGCCGCTGTTCCCCTTAGTTAAAGGGTCAGTCACAAGGGGGCATAAGTTCAAGGTGAGGGGCAGGAAGCTTAGGGGAGATGTGAGGAAAAACTTTTTTACCCAGAGGGTGGTGACGGTCTGGAATGCACTGCCTGGGAGGGTGGTGGAGGTGGGTTGCCTCACATCCTTTAAGAAATACTTGGATGAGCACTTAGCACGTTATAACATTCAGGGCTATGGGCCAAGTGCTGGTAAATGGGATTAGGTAGGTAAGTCAGGTGTTTCTCATGTGTCGGTGCAGACTCAATGGGCCTAAGGGCCTCTTCTGCAGTGATTCTGTGATTCTAACATCAAGAATTCTTTTATGAACAAATAAAAATCATTTTACTCTACAGTGACAACTTAATTTAAAAAATCATTTAAAAAAATGGAAATAACAATTTTCTATAGATTTGCCAATTGAAACACAGAAGTTGGCTTTTGCATCAAAGTTCACTTGACTTCATCCGTTGCACAGTCTTGACCCAAGCATAAGAGGAAAGCTTTTGGGAATGCACTTACAACATGAAACAAATAACTCAGCGCACTGATAAAACTATTCAACTCTGCACTAGTCAGAGTCAATAGGGTTAAACATAAGTAACTATATTAAATAAGTTTATCAGAAGAAGCTAATCTCAGCTTGATAGTTGATAAGATTCTTAAGACTGACCTGAACAACCTTGGTTTGGAAGAAATAGGGGATAATAAACTGTCAAGGCTCCCATTGCCTGTGATCTTCTTGCTGGGAGCACACACTTGAGGATATTCAGGGAGCTTTACCTCATATTCAAATAGTCTGCTAATTCTCACTGACTGGGCTCACCCTTTCAAAGAATATCCATGAGCCAAGGAGCTGATGGTACTCAGCATCTATTGAACAAGTTAACAGGATGGGGGAGGGATACAGGAAAAGACTGCACGAGAAAACTTTAACCAGGAATATCAGATCCAAGTAGTTGCTATCATGCCAAACTAACTGACCTTAATAGGGTGATTAGCACAAAATAATCACAAGAATAAAATGTATTAGCGTAGCATTTTTTCAGGTGACACTGCAGAAAAGGCCATGTTTCATTGTAGTACATCAATTTTTTTTCTTTGGGTACTGAAAGATTAGATACATTAAATGACTGCAAAATTTACATAACACTATCTTAAAAAACAAAGAGCTTAGCTTAAAATTACCTTTGAGTTAAGTAAATCAATAAAGCAAAAAAATTCACTGGGCATTAGTGTAAAATGTAACCAATAAATTATGTAGACATGCCCTTCACTTACAGAATACTATTTGAAAAATTAAAGTGAAATTGCAAGAAACAATATATGATTGAAAAGAGTAAGAGAGATCATATTGCGGCGGGGGGGCGGGGAATCAGAAAATAGTGATGAGTTGGCACCAGCATGAGTTTAAAGGTTGAAGATTGTAGGAAGAACAAAGATCACCCCAACTCAAGAAGAACAAAAAGATAAAAGCAAAACACTGCGGATGCTGGAAATCCAAAACAAAAATAAAAATACCTGAAAAAACTCAGCAGGTCTGGCAGCATCAGCGGAGAGGAACACAGTTAACATTTCGAGTCTGTATGATTCTTCAACAGAACTAAGTAAAAATAGAAAAGAGGTGAAATATAATCTGGTTTAAGGGGGTCCAGCTCTACCCCCCACCCTTAAACCAGCTTATATTTCACCTCTTTTCTATTTTTACTTAGTTCTGTTGAAGAGTCATACGGACTCGAAACATTAACTGTGTTCCTCTCCGCAGATGCTGCCAGACCTGCTGAGAGTTTTTCCAGGTATTTTTATTTTTGTTTTGGATTTCCAGCATTTTTGTTCAGGAAGAACAATATGCATTTACATAGTGCCTTTAACATAGAAAAACGTCCCAAGGCACAGGACTCTGCACTCTACGGGCTGTTTCCAGGGACACGCACTGAGACAAACATCAACTGCAGCCGGAGGATCATCAACTCGGTGAAAGACGCTCTTTGGTCTGCCTGAAATTTGTTGGCCGTCCAGTGCAAAGAGTTGCCCCTGGCCGCGTGTTGCAGACTGGCACATTCCAATGTCCAGGACTACATGCTGAGGGATGCACTAAAGCTTGGGGCAGCCACCGCAAAGGTGCAATGGGGAAGGGTCACTTTCTAAGGCCTTTCTGCCATAGTGCACCGAGGGGCTGGGAATTGTATAGACCCCCTCGGGCTGTACGGCTCACAAAGATTGTATGTAGTGAATACTAAATGTACTACATTTGTATTGCAGCACCTCAGAGTGCAACATGATGTATGCCAATAACTCCAATACCAGTGCACTGTCTGACTGTCTGTAATGACCATGTTTAAATGTCTATAGTATTCATTGATTGTATTGAAGCACCTAATGATCCATGTGTAAAAGTTGAATCTGAATGCACTTTTTGAATTGGCCATTTAGAAATGTTTTGTAATGTTCTCTCAGACATTTTATGAATAAAGTATACTTTTCCAAAAATAAACGTCCCAAGGCGCTTTCTCACACAACAACCACAGCTTGCAGTGTTCCTGCAGAGGATAGGCAATTAACTTGTGTTAAACAATACAGAAGTATTCATTAGCAGTCTCCAAGAATTAACTAGGAGTTATGGCCTGACAAAACTAGGGCTCCTTAGCTTCAAAAAGAAGTGTCTCAGAGATGTACAGGATATGCGACTGGATAGAACAGGTAAATCTGAAACATAGAAGCCTGACAAGGGAGCAGAAGTTCAGGATTAACAAAAACAGAAATACCTGGAAAAACTCAGCAGGTCTGGCAGCATCGGCGGAGAAGAACAAAGTTGACGTTTAGAGTCCTCAAGTTCAGGATTAACAAAAACAGAAATACCTGGAAAAACTCAGCAGGTCTGGCAGCATCGGCGGAGAAGAACAAAGTTGACGTTTCGAGTCCTCATGACCCGTTCGGGTCATGACGACTCGAAACGTCAACTTTGTTCTTCTCCGCCGATGCTGCCAGACCTGCTGAGTTTTTCCAGGTATTTCTGTTTTTGTTAATCCTGAACTTGAGGACTCTAAACGTCAACTTTGTTCTTCTCCGCCGATGCTGCCAGACCAGCTGAGTTTTTCCAGGTATTTCTGTTTTTGTTTTGGATTTCCAGCATCCGCAGTTTTTGTTTTTATAGAAGTTCAGGATTGTTAGGAACACAGTTAGAGCAGACATTAGGAAGTATTTGCGCAGAAAGTGCCTTTACATGGATACTGACCAACAGCTTGAACAGATTCTCAAGGACTATAGCTTTACTCGGGATGCAGGACTTATTTAAGATAACTAAATGCTGCTATCAGAAGATGGCAGCATTGTTAGTCTGGGTGATTAAAATCAAATGGATTGAAGAGCCTTCTTCACAGCCCACTCTGAAAGGGTCTTTATACAACTCCCTAGGGCAGCACTTATTGTACACATAACAACCTGTTCTGCATTTACAACACAGGTTTTCAATCTGACACAAGATGATCTATTTTTACTGTTTATCAGATCTCTGTGAAATTTCTTTGTAAAGTATCTTAAAACAGTCATTTTACCTGGTTAAAACATTGAGTTAACAACTGCATTTATTAAATCAAAGTAATGAATGTATTAAAACTGTGTACAAATTTTTAGTGTACATAATAACCAGTTCACTATTAGAGAAAATTAACCCAAAAGTATTTAGAGTTCCATGTAAATCAAAAGCTAATGTGTAAAGGTGCTTCTTGAGGGAATGAAATCACCACTTACAAACCACACTCCAAGTTACCAAATTTTCAGGGCTCAATGCTACTTAAATCAATAAAGAAACATAAATATGCAAATTCACTATTGGAGACTAAACTGTCAGTGTAATTAAAGCTTTATGTGCCAACTTATTTCAAGTAGCTACTGCACAATGCAACCACAAAAATATGCCAGCTTTGAGATGCTAGTCAAGCAAACAAAATTGCTACACACTGTTTTACAAATGGCAAATTCCCAATCTCGACACGTTATCAGGAAGTTCCAGGTGTTTCCTGGAAAAAACACAATTGGGTGAGTCATCTCAGGACACAAACATCTTGGGGACCAGTTATGAAGAACACAAACATAGATTAGTCCTTCTGACCAAATTATGGTTTGTTTTAGGTTTGGGGTGAAGTTTTGTATGAATGTAGTAGAAAACAAAGGGAAAACAATCTTTAACAAGAAAGGGCACGGCAAAATTGTGTCCATCTCAGCCACGGTAGAGTAACAAGCACTTGGCCTTATTATCCACCTCGGGGAATGGGAAAAACTGTCCACGTTGATGAGAACAGCAATCAGTTCAGCGATGATGCTTTCCTGTGGTCAAACAGCTGATTAACATGCAGGGTCAAGTCTCACACATAAAAAGGACACTGGAACAAGATATCAAAGAATGGTTGATGCCTCTTGACGCACATTCCAGCCAGGAATCAACATCTTCTAGTTGAGGAAACTGGGAAGGAGTGGAAAAGGGAGCTCTGCAGGGGAAGTAAAGAAAAATAACTGCGAAAAATTGTCTTGCATTTGGTACCTTAATCTCAGACAATATTATTTTGTAATTTAAACATGTAATCTCACCTTGCTTGAATTAATCTTCAAGTGTTGTTGAAAATGTTTCATATTGTTCAAATAGAAATCTTATCACTATCCACTGCTTAAAACAGACAACAGGTGAAGCACTGTACAAAGTAATAAGAAAACTTTCAAAGAATTAATCAAGTTGATGCACCCTATAAATGTACAACTCCTCCAGGAGTGAAGCATCTACATTAACATTCTGGTCTTAACTGCGACACTCACATCCCATGAACAAATAAAAAGAATTAATACTTTGCTGCACTTTGGCAGTATATCATTGTATTAAGTGCTTGACTGACACCCCAACCACCACCTTCAACATTCACTCCCTCCACCACTGATGCGCAGCGACAGCAGGACGCACCATCTAAAAGATGCACTGCAGCATCCCACCAAGGCTCCTTCAACAGCACCTTCCAAACCTGAGATCTCAACCACCCAAGAGGACAAGCGTAGCAGATGCAAGGGAACACCACCACCAGCAAGTTCCCCTCCAAGCCACACACCAAAATGACTTGAAACTATCACACCATTTCTTCTCTGTCACTGAGACAAAAATTTTGGAACTCCTTTCCTGTGGGTATATCTACATAGATTGCAGCAGTACAAGGAGACGGCTCACCACCACCTTCTCGAGGGCTATTAGCAATGAGCAATAAATGCTGGCTTAGCCAGTGACGCCCACATCCCATGAAAGAATAATAAAAGATATTTCAACATGATAAAATCCTATATAAATGCAAACTTTACTTTATTATATATAAGGTATACAATGTTGATGGCTCTCTCAGAAAGACTTAGCTAAGTAAAAGATCTCTATGCTGATCAGATTTGGAGAGCAGAGAAACATCTCAAAGCGCTTTACAGAATGAATTGTTTTTTAAAATGGGATGTAATAACCATTGTTATGGGTAATAACTTCCATAGTCATCTACACAATGTAAAGCAAACATTCATAACTTTGCTAAAGGCACAGCATCTAATTTGTAAATTAAACATGGTCATGGTTTATTACTTTGAAATCTTACTTTTAAAAAAACAGATCTTCTTTCACAAAAGTAAAATAGTGCAGACGCAGGGCTCTGAGGAAAGATCATCAACCTGAAACTCCACAGGTGCTGCCTGACCTGCCATTTCCAGCATTTATTTCAGATTTTCTTTTGTTTGCTTATTCTTGGAATTTCATAAAATGAAAATTATGGATTGACTTAATGTACAGTCTACGCGGCTTTGTTTTTTCCCCCACCCTATTTATAGGGTAAGCTGTGGCAAGGTATGAAGAACAGGGACTCTAATAAAGGTTATTGTTATCGTATTCAAGGTTATTGGCTAAAAATACTTTATAGTATTTCATGTTTAGAATAATAAGGGAAACTTTACAATCAACCAAATAGACAATGTGTCACAATTGATGCTGTTAACGAAACCCATATCATAAAGAAACATGACTAAATTTAGTGTAAAGGGCTGTGATAAATTCCATGATAGTCACTGTATACAAGTTGTCTGACGTATCATTAGCTTTGCACATAAACGTCTTTATAAATTTATTTACTGTACTAGATAAATTCAGAGGCTAGGAATCCTGCAGCGAGTAACTCACCTCCTGACTTCCCAAAACCTGTCCACAATCTACAAAGCACAAGTCAGGAGTGGATAACTCATAAGGGATGCAAGGATAGCCTGGATGAGTGCAGCTCCAACAACTCTCAAGAAGCTTGGACAAAGCAGCCCACTTGATTGGCACCCCACAAACATTCAATCTCTAAACCATGACAGATAGTGGCAGCAGTGTGTACCAGCTACAAGATACACTGCAGAAACTCACCAAGGCTCCTTAGACAGCACCTTCCAAACCCATGACCACTACCATCTAGAAGAACAAGGGCAGCAGATACATAGAAACACGACCACCTGGAAGTTCCCCTCCAAGCCACTCACCATCCTGACTTGGAAATATATCGCTGTTCCTTCACTGTCGCTAGGTCAAAACCCTGGAACTCGCTCCCTAACAGTACTGTGGGTGTACCTACACCACATGGGGAGGCAATGGCATAATGGTATTGTCGCTGGGCTAGCAATCTAGAGACCCAGGATAATGTTCTGGGGATGCAGGTTTGAATCCTGCCACGGCAGATAGTGAAATTTGACCATGAAACCATTGTTGATTGTTGTAAAAAACCCATCTGATTCGCTAATGTCCTTTAGGGAAGGAAATCTGCCGTCCTTACCTGGCCTACATGTGACTCCAGATCCACAGCAATGTGGTTGACTCTTAAATGCCTAGCCAGCGATGCCCACATCCTATCAATGAATTTTAAAAAAACATGGGCTGCAGTGGTTCAAGAAGGCAGCCACTTAAGGGCAATTAGGGATTGGCAATAAATGCTGGCCTAGACAATAAAGCCCACATCACTTGAATGAATAATTTTTAAAAATTGAAATTAAGGATCAACATGACTACCAGATCCAGTAGGTCTGCCTTTCAGAGATTTCTTTTCCTTTAACTTCCATACAGATTTTTTGTTAATTATGCCAGAACGACATCTCTTGGGTGGTGTGAATTACCCCTTCTTGTGAATCACTGAACATGCTAAAGAGCTGTCAAAAGAAACGTGAATGCGTTTTTTCTTGCATCCCCCCAGAAATCACCAGGCCTTTCCAAGCAGTTCAAAGGCAAAGGGATCGCTTGAGTCTTAGGCCCAAGGAACAGATAGAGGGGAAAAAAAGACTAAACCACAGAAGTATGGTCCTAGGTGACACAGAAGTAAAAGGCATCCACTACATGTACTGCTGTCAGTAGCAGAGCATAGGTTTTTTTTATAAAATCAGTCTTTTCACTGCTTTCAATGCACATAAGCTTGCGCTGTTCCTTTTGTGACTTACTTGATTAACTTCCAGAAATAAATCTAGCAAGATCAGAGACCAGTTGGAGAATTGTGCAATGATAACACTGATAATCTGCTGAGTCGTTGAGAGAGAAATGAAGTACAAAGGGTATTAATGCTTACAATTTTTAAAAAGTGTTCAGGTTATGAGCTCTCTATCGGTGCAGAAAACCACAGGGCTACAGCTTATAACTCATAAGGGATGCAAGGTTCACTTATGCAAGGTACGGTGAAACCACTGCAAAACAAAAAGTGGGACATTAAAGAACCCTGAAGTCTCATAACACTGGTGGCAGCATGTTTTAAGACACACCTGTTCCATCAACAATTCAGAGGTCATATATCATATACATTCTGATTCTTCACATAAGTAGTTCCTGATCCTACCTAGTTGTGATGATATCAAAGGGCAAAAAAAGAACAGTCAGAATGCCTCAACCTCTGCACACTCTTGAGTGGTTGGTTCAAAAGTGCTACTCACTAAGTCTGGTAACATACTATGGGCAGAATTTTCTGCCCGGCGGGTGGGCGGGCCTGACCCAATCTCCGGCGGGCAGGGAGACAATCCTCGCTGGAGAAGCGGGCCCCACCGCCATTTTACGTGGGCGGGCCAATTAAGGCCCGCCCAACGTGACGTCCGCCGGGAAGCGCTATGCGTACGAAAGAGCGCACATCTCCCTGAGGCTAAGTGCTGCCTCAGGGAGATTGCTTCCACTTTGAACAATATTAAAAATAGAAGAAAAAAAATTCCCTAACATGTCCCCCTCAAGTAACAATGTCACATGAGATGGGACTTTCATAATTTACATAATAACTTTATTAAAAATTTTAAAACCCTGCATGAAGCCTCATCCCGCCCACGGATGAGGTTTCATGTTTTATCTATTTGCCGCCAGGGCTCCTGGCCTGCCCACCAACTTTAAGGTTGGATGGGCTGGTCCTTTAATTGTTTAAATGATCCTGTCAATGGTCTCAATTGGCCGTTGACAGGCCGGCGGGCCTGCAGCTGATTTTGCTGCGGGCCCGTCTTCCTGAAAATTTGAATGGGGTGGGATGATGTTGGGGGTTCCGCCCGATGTCATCCCGCGTCAATGAGTGGGCCCCACCCCCTGCTCACCGACGGCAAAATTCCACCCTATGTTTTCATGCCCTCCTAGTGGGAGGTTACACACAAGACAGAATATTACAAAAAAATTATGATACACCAGGAAGATCTCTGTTTCAATCCTCAATCCATACTGAGCCAGCCAATCCTAGGTAGGTTTGAGGTTAAGGAGGGGGGAAAATTGATCAATGTGCCCATTCTTAATTGCTATCAAATCACCCCCGCTAGAACTGTACATGTGGATTTTGTGTGCTCAGTTGATACCAGACATGGTTAAACTACTGGCCACTGCTAGAAATAGGGGCATAATTTCAAAATAAGGGGTCTCCCATTTAAAAGAGGAATTTCTTTTCTCAGAGGGCCATTTGTCTTTGGAATTCACTTCCACAGAGAGCACTGGAGGCAGGGTCATTGAATATAATCAAAGCTGAGTTGGAATTTTTTTGACAATGGAGTTGAGGATTATGGGGGGCAGGCAGGAAAGTGGAGTTGAGACCACAATCAGGTCAGCCGTGATCTTACTGAATGGCGCAGCAGCTCAAGGGGCCAAATGGCTGCTCCTATTTCTTAGGTTCTCTCATTTGAAAAATTAGCATTTGGGCAAGTTATCAGATTGCAACTGGCACCTTAGAAGACACCCCTATGGCAAAATTTTCAGGAAGGAGGGAGAAGTGAAAAAATGATGCGAGAAACATAAATGGGGAAAAGGTTTGCCCACTTTATGGAATACTGTAATACATTTCCTGTTGTGTTGCACATGGTGAGTTGGATGAATGTTATAGGGGAAGTACAACTCTTATGGGTAATTGCATAAAACACGCAGGACATGTATACTAATGGAAATCCAGTCTTCCATTTAATTTAATCAACAGGTTTCCCACTTTACTGGAGCAGCAGCCATTCAATACAATGGGCACCAGCCAATGCTTAACATACGAACAAAAGTTGAGACTATTTAATGCAACGGGTTTCTCTTAATCAGTCAACTAAGCAAAAGCCTGGAGAATCTGGTTGGCTATTCAACTGAATGACCCTCAACAAATATACTATTTAAAAAAAAGAAATTGGCTCAAATCATAGGATCTCAGAACTTTAATGGCACAGGAGGCCATTCAGCCCATCGTGTCTGCACCAGCTTTCCAAATGAGCATTATTACCTAGTGCCATTGCCCTGACTTTTCCCATACCCTTGCACATTGTTTCTATTCAAATAATCATCTAATGCCCTCTTGAATGCCTCGATTGAATCTGTCTCCTCCACACTTCCAGGCAGCGCATTTCAGGCCCGAAAAACTTGTTGTGTGCAAAAGTTTATCTCTCACAACACATTTGCTTCTTTTGCAAATCATTTTAAATCTGTGCCCTCATTCTTGATCCTTTTATGAACAGGAACAGCTTCTCCCTATCTACTCTGTTCAGCCCCCTCATGATTTTGAACATCTTTATCAAATTTCCTCTTAGCCTCATTCTCTTCAAGGAGAAATCATTGGATGCAATGGAATCTCTAATCAAACAAAAGGGGTGGATACTGGTTGACCACTGAATCCAATGGTTATTTCCAAACTTATTAAATATTAGCAACTAACATTTAATGCAATAGTTTTGTGTCAAATTAATTCATTAATAAAATATATAAGAGCATTCTTCAGTCCTCCGCAGTATAAAAGTATAAAATATCATCAGAATGGGCCGAGAATGGTGTTCACAAGTAGTTTGCCAGTTCTGTTTTGGAAATAGAGTAAATTAAGATCCTTTAAAATACAGAAACTCCCAATAGTAATGCAGCAATAAATACCTCCCTCTAATTTCTATCTCCACTATAAATGTAATACATGAGTAATTTGGCAGCATTAAAGTAACAAAAGGGATTAATCGCTCTTCTGGCAGCAGTAGCCCAAAGCAGATCAGAATCAGATAATCTCATTACTGTAATAACCGCCTGTTTTGGCCCTTAACGATCACCATTTCTTTGTTCAGCCAAGACAAATGATAGAGTGATGGCTTTTTTCCCCCAGCATCTCTTGTAAATAACAAACCCATCTATAGAGATTTTAGACAAACAATATTACAGTGCCACAACAGTGACTGAATAGTTTGGCCAAGTTATCAGAAAGGAGAGATCCGAAACATGGATAATTTTCTGTGAATTCAAAGATGGCAAATACAACTACAAATTACATTTTATAATGCTTTTATTTAACATAACCCTGTCCCCAACTAAGAAGAGGTAGTTTGAAAGGTTTGTGGTTGCAGTTAAGATGACCAACTACAAAACAAAAAGCACCATAGTGACCCTGCACAAGATTAAAAGTGTAAGTTGTGAAAAACAGTCATATTGGACTTGAAATGTTTCTCACTCCATAGATGCTGCCAGGCCTGAATTTTTCCAGCACTGTGTTTTTATTTCAGACCCTGTACAAGATCCTGGTTAGCCTTTATCCAAATAACTATGTCCAGTTTTGGTCTCCTTACATGGTCAGAGATATTGTCACCCTAGAAAATATTCAGAGGGCCACCACTGGATGAATGGCTGGCTTAAAACCCCTTAGCTACGTGAGCCTATCAGAGGCTTCAGGGAGACTCAATTAAAATATTTACAACGATGAAAAGACTAAACTCTGTATAGGCAGATAGATTCTTTGAATTAGGTAAATTAGGAAGAATGAAAAGTTATGCAAGTATGGAGAAGGTTAGATGTCATGCTGTTAATTTTTCCACAGTAGATAAGTAACTTTTGGACCAGGTTGCTGGTTCATGCAGTAGGTGCAAATTCATTGCAAATGTTCAAAAGGATCTGGACAGGTTCCTCGAGGAGGTTGATTTCGCTAATGTAATATTGAAGTTTGACAGCTCTCAGTACTTCATGATTGAATGCACTGCTTAAAAAGTTACATCACCATTAAACAACTTGATTAACAGGTTCACAGCATTTCAGAATTAAAAATGAAGCAATATAGCAGAAAACTGCTCAAGGCTGTCTTATATATGAAAACATGTCCTTCCATAGACCAACCTCACAACATTGTGACCATTTGTTTACCAAAGAAACTATCCCAAAGCAAGGTGGACAGCATCAGCTACAAATGTAAAAACTTAAAAAAAAAGACAAGCAAAACATTTCAGAACAAAACTTCAGAATTAATCTTATATGAAGCTGTAAATTTACTTCTCACAAGCATAAGGAAAACAAGATAGCAGCCAAACTGGGATACAAAAGTAAGGCAAGTTTACATAGGCAAAACTCATTAATTATGGGCACAAGAAATAATCATGGAAATATTAACAAGTGTGTGCAGACCTAAGGTTCTTTACTGTAATACAGGTACCTATGATATATATCAGCATGGTGAAGCATGTTGAGTACAGAATGTCTCTCTAGTCCACTTCAGGTTTCACTTCTGCTTCATATGACATGCTAAATCTCTCAATGTGTTAGATTTGTAATATGCTACAGCCTGTGCTTCATCCTCCATGTTACACAATACTATGATCTCTTCAACATATGAAAAATTTGAGTTTAAAATGCAGACATCAAATTTGATAACGACACAAATCCTATCATGTGACACAACACTCTGCACATTATCAAGAATGCAGCATCCTCCTGTGTAATTCTCTAGTGTTGACAAGAGACTAATCAAAGTAACTTTTGCTTTCATCCTAAGAGAATCAACTAAGATAATAATGAATCTAAAAATACATGAGAACTCATCCTTTTCATAAAGGCTAGTTCAAACATCAGCACTAAATGAAATATTTTCAAATGTTTCCTGAACTTATTGTTTGGTGAACTCATTCTGACAACTAATGAGAGACTAATGGCTGCTCATCATTTCCACAGCAGGTTCTTCTATGTTGAAAATAAGCACCACATTTCAGAATACGAAGTAGCAATAAATGCAAAACAATTCTACCTTAAATTTTTCGTGAATTAACATGAGTGGTTAAATGCAGTGCAACTGAAACCAATTTAACAAAAAAAAATGCAAATTAAATGTAACTGGTTTTTTGGGGGAGTTCAGGGGTAATTTCCCAACCTCCACCAGGGACAGTGACCTTTTGTGTTCCATCAAGAAACTAAATGCAGCAACAAAGGCAAGAAAGGAAAAAAAATCAATGTGAAATGCATTAGATATAAAATAATTCACATTTAAACAATTTTGTGCAGATTATGGCTGATTGCAGGAGTCCAATGACAGAAAGATCGAGCATTCTTCTACGCCATTTATTTTGTGCAGTCAGCATTCCATTTGTACAGCTTGAATAGTACCAATTCTCAAGTAACATTACTTTGGTAAATTGCAGAGTTAAGGACAGCACTTCACAGTCAATTTTCTTCCCCCTGTCCTTTGCTGCTTTATTCAGTCCCTTGATGAAATATAATTATAGGTAAATGCTCCTGGGGGGGTGATAAGAGATTCATCCAACAATGAACATTCCCCAACACCTGCCACCACCACCCCTCCCCCAAAAAAATCAACAGTAGGTCATAGACATTGGTTTTTGTTTTGGTAATTGATTTCAGTTTAACCATTTATGTTAATTAACAACAGGAAGGCAGTTAATCAAGAGTATTATCCTACTCTTTATTGTGTTGGGTTGGGAATTGTGGAAAGATGTAAAGTAGCAGATGATGATTGAGGGGGTACGCAAGTAGCCTGCTCCAAAACTACGCTTCAATTAGCTGGTTTCCATCCTGCCCTGTTGCTACCCATGTCCAACATTGAAATAACAAATCACATCCCATCACTCATATTTCAATATGCAGGCCCACTGGCTTCTGTTTTCATCTAAAAACTGACAGAGCTGTGCAATTTGATTGGCAAAACACTGATCAAAAAAGACTAAAAAATCTCAAAACTTGCTTATTGCATCACCAATGAACTGGTGGCTGTAGTTAATAGAGCCACAGAATGTGATACTGAAAATGCATAGAACTGTGGTTTATTACCAGTAATAAAAACTGATTTTGACCTATGTAGTCCACGTAAATCGATAGCCCAATCATTGTGTAGCATCAGCAGCTAGCCTTTTACTGAACTTTTGTTATTCACACCATAAATGCTATAAGTGTAATGGCTTGAAGTACCTATCCCCTACCAAGAAGAAAAACAAGTATTTAATCAAGCAATAATGCCTAAACTTTAAACTGGCAATCCATCAATATCCTAATCAGTTAGCATTATTTAACCCCAAATTGATGTGTATGTGCTCAACATGTTATTGATACTTACAGTCATTTGGTAGTACAGGACTTGAATATTGTTGGAAAGCGGAATATGTTGCCTAAGCTTTTCATCTTGCAGACATCAGGACAAATGCAAGAATCCTAAATTTCAAAGGGTCGCAACAAGTTATACTGCAGGAGAAAAGGGTGCTGAACAGTTGGCAAGTCGACTCTGATTACCGAGACATTGTCAATGGGGAAAGCAACGGGAAACGGGCAAAAGCAATGAGCTTCCCCAAGCTCTCAGGTAAGCTTGGGGAGCCAATGATTACTTTCTCCATGGCAATGCCTCAGCCAGAGTCAGTGCCAACCAATCAGCACCTTTTTCTCCTATATTATAAATTGTGATCATTTGAAACTTGGCATTCTTGCATTTGTCCTGATGACTGCAAGACGAAAAACTTTGGCAACATATCTCAATTTTCAGCAATCACTGATATTTGTGCGGAAATGCACTGACTTTCTACTAGCTAATTTTGTGAATGGACTTTTTAAAGGATCCTTAGCATGATTACAAATTCCTGGAACAGCCAAGAGCACTAACAATGGAACCAACTTCTCCTGTTAAATTATTCACCCCAAATTTTAATTTGTTAAAAAAGGTGGGATAAAGCCCCATGATTTACTAATGTACACATGATACTTAGAGAAGCAAGCTTACGCCTAGAATTCCCACGCAATCTGCATATTTCCATTGTGATCGTTTCTCAAGAATAGTTGGAAAGCAAAATTCGCTGCTATAAGGAGTCGCTGAGCCAAGCAGTATAAACGTGGGAAACTAAATAAACAGATGAAGGAGAAAGAAATCAGTTTAGAAGAGTGGAGGGAGGAACTGTCTGTGGAATTTTAAAAACTGGTATGGACAGTTGAGTTGAATGACTTGTTTCTGTGCTCATGTTAATCAATGGAACAATTAAAACTAGCAAACCAATTGGGAGGAGAAAGACTGGGAGACCAAATCACCTTTGATCTTTTCCTTTCCATACACACTTAGTAGCAGCTCATTACATACACAATAACAGCCTGGGGAGAAGTCAGCTGCCTGATTCATCAATCGCATAGTTGAAAAGAAAGAAAAAAGATACTGATAAAAAAAACCATGAAAAATATCTATGTAACAGTGTGATATTTCAAGCAAAAACGTATATCCAAAAAGATCTAACAACACAAGAGGTCAGCAAGAGATTACAATCTTAATTATTTCACAATTCAGAAATATTAGGTCATTAAAGGACTAAGAAGTAGCACAGGGACGCAGTTCGTTGCATTGTAGGCCACAAATTGCTGTGGGGCAGGGAAAATAAAATTACCTTTAAGCAGTAAATTATACAAACTTCAAATAATTTGTAACTATCCCATATGTAAAAAAATTGCAATGAGGTACAATAGAGACTTTAAAAATCTAGACACTGCAGAGAAGAACAAGACCAATTTTGAGACTGATATTTAATGAAGTGGTTGGGGCGGGGGGGAGGAATGGCAGTGTTTAGTAATCCAGGTTTCCCCACATGTACATAATTAAATTAAATTTCACAACTCATGTCAGGATTTGAACTCATAACTTGTAGGCTGCTTGTTCAGTGTCATAAATACTTGGTTACCCTGTACATATTAAAGCAGGAAAGTAAGGAAAGAGGTGAGGGAGGGTGCATAGATTCAAATAGGTGCCAGATAAATTTAGGATTGATGTCCAAATTGATCTGCATTTGAAATAGACTTCCATTGAAGATAGTTGAAGCAAAATTTATGGAACAATTTAAGAGACTGATGACTCCATGATTGAAACACAGCAGGATTTTTTTGTGGTTGATCAGCTACAATGGATGACAGGCCTTCCACAACTATGGGCAGGATCTTCTCATCGGGGCGGTTGAGCGGGAGCGGGTAGGTTCCCAATCGGCACCCCCAGTCAGGGGCGCACCGCCATTTTACGTGGGCGGGCCAATTAAGGTCCGCCAGGAAGCGCTATGCGCTCCCTGTGCGGGCGGGGGGGGATTCCCTGAACCGGGAATGCGCTCTTTCGCGCATGCGAACGAAACAGCGCACAGATCACCCTAAGGCAAAGTGCTGCCTCAGGGAGATCGGCTCAGGTTTGAAACATTGAATAAAAATTAGAAGAAAAATTACTGACGTCCTCTCATGTGCCACTGTCACATGAGCTGGGACATGTCAATTTCTTTTATTTAGACATTCAATACAAATTTTAATACCCTCATGAAACCTCACCCCCGCCCGTGGATGAGGTTTCATGTTTTGTCGGAAGCCCACCTGGGCTCCCGGCCTGCCCACCGACGTTAAGGTTGGACGGTTAGGTCCATTGATTGATTCAATTACTTTATTAATGGCCTTAAGTGGCCATTCACAGGTCAACGGGCACGCAGCTGACTCGGCTGCGTGCCCACCAACCTGAAAATGTAAATGATGCGGGGTGACATCGGGACGCCCGCCTGGCGTCACCCCGTTTCATTTTAGGCATCAGCGAGTGGGCGCCGCCCCCTGCTCACCGACTGGAAGATGCAGCCCTATATTTAATCTTGTGATCTATCCTTTCCTTCTAGGTGCTAATTATAAATGCTTTTTTCTTTACAAGTCTTTATCTGCAACGACACCAAAATAAGTTCATTAAAATAATTGAGGTATTTTGAGATCCACTGAAACAGGGGGTCTTTTTATCCAAACAGTGAGACATACAGAGGGTTGCGGATACAGGAAATAAGGGAGGCTTATCTGTTCTTTATTTTGAAGTGCACAAGACCCATGGCCATCATTCTCCTCCAGGGTTAAATTACAATTTAGAATTAAAACTGGACAGCAAAAAAAGAATTCAACTCCAATGTCTATGGATCTTAACTGAGAAATACTTGGGGCAGAATTTTCTGCCTGCTGGGCGGGCGGGCCTGACCCAATCTCCGGCGGGCAGGGAGACGATTCCCACTGGAGAAGCGGGCCACGCCGCCATTTTACGTGGGCGGGCCAATTAAGGCCCGCCCAGCGTGACATCCGGCATGAAGCGCCATGCGCTTCCTGTAAAGGTGGGGGGGGGGGGGGATTCCCCAAAAGTGAGTGTGCGCTCTTTCGTGCATGCGCATGAAATAGCACACCTCTCCCTGAGGCCAAGTGCTGCCTCGGGGAGATCGCTTACATTTTTTAAAAGATTAAAAATAGAAAAAACAATTCCTGAACATGTCCCCCTCATGTGACAATGTCACATGACATGGGACATGTTCATAAATTACAGTAAAACTTTATTAAACTTTTCATGTTCCTAAATTACAGTAAAACATTATTAAACTTTTTAGAACCCTGCATGAAACCTCATCCCGCCGATGGATGAGGTTTCATGTTTTTTCTATTTGCCACCGGGGCTCCTGGCCTGCCCACCAACCTTAAGGTTGGACGAGCAGGTCGTTTAATTGTTTAAATGATCCTGTCAATGGCCTCAATTGGCCATTGACAGGTTGGCAGACGCACAGCTGATTTTGCTATGCCCCCGCCTTCCTGAAAATTTAAATGGGGTGGGATGACATCGGGGGCTCTGCCTGACATCATCCCGCGTCATTTTATGCGTCGGCGAGCAGGCCACGCCCCCTGCTCGCCGACGGTAAAATTCTGCCCTTTAAGTTCAATGTGAATATCTCTAAAATACTTCAGAAAAATGAAAAATAGTGTATCATATTCAAATTGACTACCTCTAATACTACCTGTTTTCCTGATGTCAATTCTAAATCCTTTACACTACACTGTGACTGATTTCCACTACCTAAAGCAGCCCAACTCCAAAGAGAGGCTGCAAGTTTGCTCCTCTTCGCACTTTAGCAACTTCTGTTAACACTTTTCAAGATACGGGCTAAAATGGGACACACAGCATGGCTGTAAGGGACATATCAGGCTTGACTAACATAACAGAATTTTTGCAGGAGATCTCTACATGAGTAAATAAAGGGGATGTGATATATGTTGCATTTTATGGAGCTTCAGGTGCCTGAAGAGCTGCCACATAGAAGCATAATGGAAATTGAGGCACATAGCATTAAAGGAAATATATCTGTGTGGATAGGTTGCTGATGAAAGGATGAGAAAGTACAAGTAAATAGATATGATCAAATTGAAGGGATGTGGTTAGTGGGGTACTAGCCTGATCGGTGTTGGAAAACACTATTGATTTCCGTTCATATAAATGATTTGGCCATTTACACAAATAAAATAAAAGTTTCTTGACTCCAAATCAGTAGTAGAGGTTGGAGGTGGAGGAAGCAAAATAGATGGTACCAGATTGGTTGCTTGTTACCACCTCAGCTGATTTTCCTTTTCATTGACTTTAATGGAAAATAATATTAAGTCAGGTACATGTTGACTTTCATCCCCCAGGATCTTGGCAATCTATAAGAAAGACTGCAGGAAAGAAACAGGTTATTGGAGTGGACAGAAAAGCTGTGGATGCAATTCAGCATAAAGGAAAAAAAAAGGAATATATTTTCAGGAGAAAACCATTGACAGGAAATATATCCTAAATAATCAGATTAATAACAGAGTTGAAAGAAAGCAGAGATTTAGAGGAAGGACGGTAGAGCAACAGAAAGGGTGCAGTGAAGGTTCACAATGATGATACCAAGAAATAGAAGTATAGATACAAACATACAATTGAAAAAACTGGGACTCTTTTCACTGTGAACAAACAAGGCTAAAAGAGAATTTAATGCAGGTTTTTACAATTCTGATCATTTTTAGAGTTCACAAAATGAAAGATGGTTTAACTGGTTGATAACAACAGGAAAAAAAAAATAGAAAAAAAATGTTCCATACATGGGGCTGGATTTAATAGGCACTGTGGTCCCCGCTCTCCTCCGCCCACAGCTAAAAAGTGTGTGCATGTGTGTGGTGGGGGGAAGAATAGCCCCTCCAGTTCCAGTGGCTGCCCCGCAGAAATTCAACTGAGAGCTGCTGGCCAATCAGAGTCTGGCAGCTCTCCAGTACTGGTAGCACCACTTGGGGTGTTGGCTAATTTCACTACTACAGCAAGTCAATGGGAAGGTGTGCTGTGCTGGAGCCAGGACCAGAGTAAATCTGAGGGTCTCGCTGGAACCAGGCTGGCAAGACCTGGTGAGGAGAATGAGGGGCTTGGGGAGCGGGGTAGAGGAAGGAAGCCTGGGAGGGAGAGGAACGTGGCGGGGTGGGGAGGGGGGCAGGCATTACACCGTGGGAAGGGACCCAGAAGGCTGCCGGGGTGGACTCTTGGCTTGGGCCTCTCCTGCCACTGGTTAAATTCCAGAGGCCAGAGGCAGTAGGATGAAGGCCTTAAGTAGGCATTAATTGGCTACTTAATGGCTTAAATTGGCCTATAGGTGGGTGGGCTTCCCGATAGTAAAACTGCAGTGGGGGCAAGGTGGGCAGGTAGACAGCTGACACAGTGCCCACTGGATTTTACACGCCGCACCACCCTCCCCCAAACACCAGCCTTCAAAGCCGCCGGCGGAGTGTTAAATCCAGCCCACAGTTTCATCTTAAGTGGCTATTGAGGCCAAGACTAAAATATCTTTTAACAGGGAATTGGATATATATTTAAAAATGAAGAATATAATAGTAGGGAAATGGTGTGACATTAAGTATGTCTTACTGAAAAGCTAATACTATTAAAGATGCAATAGACTGAATGATATTTTGGCTTCTGTGCTATAATTTCTATTTATCTATTTATTCAGAGTATAGCTATGAGCAAGACCTCAATTTAATACTTCCTCATCGATATTTATTTTTAAATTTCAACAAACTCACATTCAACCATTGCATAAGCAAGCAGTCCACCATACAAGCCTTGATACAACACATGACCAAGCAGTTACAACACACTTGCAAATTCACGTGCTACACAGTTGGATGTGCTGGTCGTTTAAATATCATATCACAGTAAGATTAGTGATGTTTCATCCATGGGCCTTTTTTGCAACATGAACAAATTTGTCTTTGCCATCTGGCATATTTGCAATCCTAAAATGCAATAATTGTGTTAACGTTGAGTAATGGTTCACCTGGGAATTTTTTGGCTTATGTAATTACACAGAATAATGCTACCCTTTTCCCAAATATTCCAACTTGTCTCCGATTACATTGCAGAATCTGGTAACAGGGCAAAACTGACGTCTTAATATTCTTTCTGGGACCAGATAACCAGGTCTGCAAGAGTGTGATCAGAATGCTTTGGTCCTGATCATCTGATGGATAAGTTAGTAAAGCAAAAAACTAAGAAAAAATCAGAACGTATACTTGCATCCAGTGACACTCCCACAATGCTGAGATTCAGTCAGCTTTGCACTCATTAAATGAAATTGCTTCATAAAACAGCACCCTGTATTTATAGTGGCCAGATTTTCTGGTTTCATAAAGTCAACTGATTTTTGCCCGCTCTCCAAATTTTCTGACGATTCCACCAGTGGCAGGACTAGAAAATCTCAGCCAGTGTTGTTAATGTAGGGAAGCATCCCAAGATGCTTCATAGGGGCATAATCATCAAAAAAAGTAACCAAAAGCTAGGTCAAAGGGTTTTTAGAAAATGAGGAGAGGAGGCACAGAGATTTAGGGAGGGAATTGCAGGCTTTAGGGTCAAAATAGCTGAAGGCACAGCTTTGAATGGTGAGCAAAGGGAGGAAGTTGGGGTAGGGAAATTCAAAAGTAGCCAGAGGGATATTGAATTCAGTGGGGTTATAGGATAAGGTTACAGAGGTAAGGGAGATAAAGCCATAAAGGGATTTAAATACAAAAATAACAAATTGGAGGTATTGGGCAATTAGGAACCAAGTAGTTTAGCCTTCTTAGGGGTTGTGGGTAAGCAGGATGGTACAAGACAGGATACAGGCAGCAGAGTTTTGAACAACCTAAAGTTTACATAGAATGCAGAATTGGAGTTCAGCAAGCATAAGATTGGACTACTAGAAACTAGATTTCAGCAGAGGTTGAGGCATGGGCAGATGTAAACAACACTAATAAGGCAGAAGTAGGCTGCATTTAAGATAGAGAGCACATGCAATCAGAAGCTCAATTCGGAGCTGAATAAAGTGCTGAGGCTGCTAGCTGTTTGGTTCATCCTGAGCCAGTGCTGGCGAAGGGGGATGAAATCAACGATGGGAGTAAATAGCTTATGATGGGAGCTGAAGATGATAGCTGCGATCTTCCCAATATTTAGCCAAATAAAACTATAGCTCATTCAGAATGGAGATCGAACAAGCAGGAGTTACTAGTGTTGGGGCATGAGGGGAAACCATTTATAGAGATGCTCTGGCTACGACTGGATAGTTTAGAGTGGAACAATGCAAGGATTATACAAGTGAGTGGGACAAAAGAGGCATGTTATTAGAGGAGGATGGTGTGATCAAATCTGCGAAAAGCTGTAGAGAATGTGAGGTCAATAAATAGGAAAAATGCACAGCGGTGAGTTACAGATGTGAACTTGACTGAGTAGAGTCATTTCAGTGGACAGAAATATGATTGAAGGATTAAAAATGTTGGGTGAAAAATGGGCATGAATTTAGATGGTGATAACAGATTCAAGAACTTTGGAGTGGAAAGAGAGGTTATAGTTGGAGATGAGGCAGTAGTTCTCAAGGACAGAGGAGGAGGCAGATGACCATGGTTTTGAAAAGAGGCAGTACCTCTGAGGAGCAGAAACCAATATTTCCAGTATTGTCACCATAATTATAGAAATTGAAATATTTCAGTAAGAACCACGTTTACTTTAGAAATCACTTAAAATTATTTTATCTTAACAAATTGCACATATTAATTTCAACCTTTTACATTGTAATTTTAACTGTTGCTCATGTATAGGAAAATTAAACTAAACCAACAGAAGTTACAATATATCACCCACAAAAACATGTCTTATTGTGAATGTAATGTGAATTATTTGAAGATGGTAATCCCATATGGTAATAGATTCCGTGATGGAAGCAGGCGACATAAAGGTGAAAGGGCGACTGCTCTGTATCCTCCTCCATTTCTAGATTTTACTGTCAGTCTGTCACCGAGTTCTACATTGCTCGCCCACTCAGATTTTGGGTAAATAGAAGGTTGAAACCAGAACTTTAAAAAGCAAAGTTTGTGCCAGCAACATATTTTAATTCTAAGACTAATCAGGAAAACAGGACTCTAGTATGATTTTAATATATTGTATAACAAGTTATTATGCAAAACTGAGACAAATATATAAATTTAAATTACAAAAGTTTGTAAGGCTCCTTTTTGGTTATTTATGTAAATATAATAATTCAAGCATAGATAACTGTGCTTTGGTCTTACTTCCACACAATTAAAAATGGTGCATTTTTTTAAAAAAAGCTCATTTTTGTAGAGAGAAAATGCCCACTCTTTTTTCCCCAGAATGTATTACCATATGGGATTACTATCTTCAGTAATAGGTGCTGCATACGCAAAGGGAAAATAAATGCTGAGTTTTAATCTTATATCCAGATGTATTTAGACTACTACTGCAGCACTGGTGCAAACCAAGTTATACAGTAATCCTCATGCTGCGATGCAAATCTAAGTCACTGCCCAACCTGGCCAAAAATAGGTGGGCAGGGAAAGGAGTCTCACACTGTTTTGCTCCAGAATTTGTTCGAGTTCCAATTCTGGATTTAGAATATATTAGCATTATTGTTGTACAACACAAGTGCCAATATTAAGTGTTTTGCTTTGAAACTGCTTTCTTTTCAATCTTCGATAAATCATATTCCACATCTAAAAATACTAATTATGTTACTTATTTTTGTAACTTTATCATTAAATTGCATGTTTAAGCAGCACTTTTCTTTAAAATGCATTTCAATCCACAGAATTTTTGAAAATTTACATCACCAGTCACAGGTCATATTTTCCCTTACAGACGGTTAGAAGTTTCCAGAACTTGTCTTTCAATTTTGCATCAGTTGCTGAAGAGGCACCATCTCTATGGAAAGTCTTTCTTTATTTTCTGATTTGGGTAAGCAGAAGCATTACAAGTCAGGCTAGTTAGTTTAAAATCTGTGGTAGGGGAAAAATTTGGAATCCTTGAAGATTTCAGAAAACATTACACTTGACAAATCTGCAAAGAGTTCTTTAACAGAGGTGACAGATAAGAAGAATGAGAAAATGCAGATGATGTGGTGTATGCAAACTTTCAGAAAGCCTTTGAAATGTTAACCTACAGTCCTATCTCCACAACTGCTGCCTGACTTCTGAGTGTTTACATTATTTTCTAGTCGGAAGACAAGGTACACACAGCAGCAGTTAAGGGCAGTTCTCAGCATTGATTGGAACTGGGTAGTGAGTCGGTTTGGTTCTGTTCTGGAGCTGCTTCTGTTCACTGTGCACATCAATGAATTGGGCAAAGGGTTAGAGGAAGTGGAACTCAACTATGTAAACGATACTAAAATGTGAGATATAATTAGTAAATAATTCTGATAATCAAAGGAAGCTACAAAGGGTTAATGGTAACTCAGTGGAATGAGCAAAGTGGCAGATAGAATTCAATGTGATGATGGTAGATGTTTGGTGAAAGCAAAGTAATAACTATATTTAAATAGTAGAGAGTTGGATGTTGTGGAACAACACAGGAGTTTAGGGATACAGCTTTACAAGACATTAAAATCAGTATCTAAAATGAATATCCCATGACTTGTACTACCCAGAAGCCCAGGGCAGAGAAGAGCAGTAAAAGTAGGGAAACATTTAGTGACCATAATATAATACTTTTAAGGTGATGATGGGGCGGACTTAGGCATGATGAAAATCAGGTTAATAGTATGGAGAAAATATGATTTTGATGGGCTGAGAATAGAACTTGGGAAAGTAAAGTAGGCAACAAACTGGCAAACAACGATGAAGAACAACAATAGGAAACATTTAAAACAAAGTGAATGAAAATTATATTCTATTAAAAGGAAAGAATAAATTAAACACTAGTGAGACTCCATGGATGAATAAAGACAAGGGAACAATTCAGCGTTAGCAAAGTGGCATACATAAGTACATAAACAACTTTAAGTACATAAACAAAGAGGAGTGCATGGTGAATATGAAGGAATTAAGAGAGAAGTAAAAAAAAGTAATTAGGAAGCCAAAGAGAACTATGAAATTAAATTATCACGGAGCATAAAACAAAACAGTAAAATATTTTTCAGGCACATCAATAAAAAAAGTGTTTGGAATAGGACCATTAAAGGAATAGATAGGATAATACCACAGGTAGCAATAGAGAGATGGCGACTATTAAATAACTATTTTGTTTCAGTGTTTACCAGGAAGATAGAACAGATAGGCATGATATTGAATGATGAGCTGGTGATGAACTGAGGAAAGAGATTAATTGCATTTAAAATAAAAAGGGATATACTGAATAAACCAAATTGAACTTAAAAAGAGGATAAAGCCCCCGGTCCAGATGGATTGCATCCATATATTTTAAAAGAATCTAGGAAAGAGATAGCAGAGGCATTAATAGTCATATTTAATAATCTTTTGGAAAAGGTGAGGTTCCAGAAGACTGGTGGATAGCTAATGTAATTCCTAAATTTAAGAAGGGGACAGAAAGTGACCAAGGAATTATAGCTCAGTCAGCTTAACATCGGTAGGAAAAATAAAGGAATCCAGGAGAAAATTGAATAACATCTAGAAACATAGAAAATAGGAGGAGTAGGCCATTCGGCCCTTTGAGCCTGCTCCGCCATTCATTATGATCATGGCTTATCATCCAACTTAATTGCCTGCTCCCGCTTTCTCCCCATATCCTTTGATCCCTTCTGCCCTAAGTGCTATATCCAACTCCTTCTTGAAAACATACAATATTTTGGCCTCAGCTACTTTCTGTGGTAGCGAATTCCACAGGCATATATTGAATAGTCAGTATGGATTTCAAAACGGAAAGTATTTGATTGACCTTATTGATTTATTTGAGGAGGTAACAGAGTGAGTAGACAATGGTAATGCAGTGGATGTATTTTGTCTGGATTTTCAAAACACCTTTGATAACAGGCCCCTTAATAGACTAATGAATAAGGTCAGAAAAGGTGGAATCAGGGGACAAGTGGCAGAATGGATTGCTAGCTGACTTCAAGACAGAAAGCAGAGAGTGGGAGTAAAGAGCAGTTACTGAGAGAGGCAAATGATGAGAAGAGGTATTCTACAAGGACCAGAGCTGGGACCACTGTTGTTCACAACTTACATTAACAATTGAACTTTGGAATCAAAAACACCTCTAAATTTGCAAATGATATCAAATTGGGGATGATTGTCACTGCTTAGGAGGACAACAAATGACAAGAAGAAATTAACAAACTTAGAGAATAGGTAAATAACTGGCAAATGAAGTTCAACATATATAAATGTAAGGTAGTACATTTTGGTAAGAAGAATAGAGAGGTCACTTGTTACTTGGAAGATGCAGGTCTAATGGGGTAGAGAAGCAAAGGGATCTCGGAGTACAAATATGCCAACCACTAAAAGTTGAATCGCAGGTTAGCAAACCCATTAAAAAAAACAAACTCTCAGGCTTTATTTCTAGAGGGGCAGAATTGAAAAGAAAGGAAACTTTGCTAAACTTGCATCAAATCTTGTATAGGCCATACTTAGAGTAATGCATGCAGTTCTGGTCACATTATAAAAAGGATGTAGAGGCACAGAGAAGGTTTACAAGGATGATACCAGAAATCAGTGAGCATACATATCAACAAAGGATTGACAGGCTGGGTCTCTTCACTCTTGAAAAAAGACAAGGGTGACTTAATCGAGGTATTTAAAATTATGAAAGATTTTGGTAAGAGTGGATACAGAAGGAATGATTCCTCTTGTGGGAAGAGCATGAGTCAATAAAGCATAGACACCAAGATATTCAATAGTGAATTCAGAAGAATTTCTTCATCAAAGAGTGGTAAGAATGTGGAACTTGCTACCACAGGGAGTGGTTAAAGCGAATAGTATGGATGAATTTAAGGAGAAGCTGGACAAGCATTTCAGGAAGAAGGGAATAGATGGTTATAATGATAGTTTTGGACAAGGAAAATTGGGAAAACGCTCAAGTGGAGCATAAATACTGGCATGGTCTGGTTAGATGGAAAGGTCAGTTTCTGTGCTATATATCCTATAGTATGTAATCGTCATCTCCAAGTCATGCACCATCTCACATGGAAACATGTTGTCACTTAAGAAATACTGGCCTTGTCAGAAAAGACTGCACCGGGCGAATGAATAAAGTATTTTTTTTTTAAATTTAAAGCTAATGGAATACTGGGGTTTGTGGCAAGAAAAGTACAATATAAAAGTTGAGATCAATCTACTTTAAGCTTTAGTAGGAATCCAATGTTCACTTTTGAGCTCCATGCTACAGATGAGATGATAGAATGCAACGTAGATGCTGCTTGAAATAAGAAAACACAAATGGAAGGGAGGCTTGAAAATGAGAGTTGTTTTTTGTTACAGTGAAGGAAATAATGTGAGTAATTTAGTTGAGGTATTTTACGTCATCAAGGACTTGGACAGAGTACGTAGAATCAAAAATAGACACTAGAACTAAGATGTATAAGCCTAAAGATAAAAGAGGTTTAGAACAGAGCAGGATTAATTATACACAAAAGGTTGTGAGCGTCTAAAATGAACTAATAGAATTAGCGATTGTAGCAAAGGCCATGGCAACATTTAGGAATAGGTCAATTGGTGGTTAAAGAAAAAGGGGTTAAAAGTAGTATGGGAACAGGGTAGGCACACGAAAATAAGGCCACGGTACAAAATAGTTGAATGGTTGAGATTAATGATTTGTTTGTGTTGTAATTTCTGTTGGCCAACAGAAGTTCTAACGACATTTTCTGTCATCACATCACGTTTCCAAAGATAAAATGGCAAGCAAGTACTTTTTAAACAGTAGTGCTTCTTCAATTTTTTTCAGCTGCAAATTTCATAAATGCAATACAGCTTTTCATCACTTGCAGGCAGCCCACGCAAATCATTAGCCTCAAAGGTGTATCAATAATTAAATACAGGTCTCTAATATGCTGAACTAATAAATAAATAGAAGAGTAAATCACTTATAGCCCAACATAAGCAACAACAAAAATGATGTGGGGTGGAGAGAAGGAAGCAAAGTGCTTCCCCAGAAAATAATTTTGCATCTTCTGTAGATTCTTAAAGATGGTGCAATGACAATTTTCCCTATGGCTTAATTATTTGGAACCTATTTATATTGCTAACCACACTTTTAACCCTACTGCATCTAACTTTTTTTTAAGTACTTAATGAGTTTGCTTAATAAAAATTAAACATAAAAAGCAACTGAAGGCAGACCAGCAGTCCCCCCTTCACGTATGGCCTAAGTGAGGATTAGGAGTCAATGTGGCTCTCTGAATTCATCAAGTTAAGGGCACCAGTTTTAATTAAGTAAAGTCAGGGAGCTGGTCTCCTTGTTGCATTGCACACCAGGCTAACCTCTAATGCAGCATACTCTTTGGATATAGTGTAAAAGAACAAGTACAGAAGTGCATAAAGGCAGCGGCATAGCGGTATTGTCACTGGATGAGTATTCCAGCGACCCACCGTAGTGCTCGGGGGGCCCGGGTTCGAATCTTGCCACAGTAGATGGAGAAATTTGAATTCAATAAAAATCTAATGAATTGCCGATTGTTGTAAAAACCCATCTGGTTCACCCATGCCCTTTAGGGAAGAAAATCTGCCGTCCTTACCTGGTCTGGCTGACAGGTGACTCCAGACCCACAGCAATGTGGTTGACTCTTAAAAATGCCCTCTGAATGCAATTAGGGATGGGCAATAAATGCTGGCCTAGCCAGTGATGCTCACATCCAATGAATAAAAAAAAAAATCTGAAACCCTTGGGGCCAATTGCATTGCGGATTTCAGATACTTTTGGATTTCGGATATAAACTTACATTACAATAGCCTAAGCCTAGGCTAGCTAAAGTAAATAAAATGGCTAGAAAAGTAAGATGTGTCACTGAATAATAAATACAGGGTACCTGTAAAAAGTTTCTTTTTGACGTGTTAACCACAAAAATCACAAGGTAAACAGTGCAGAAAAACAAGTAAAGGTTTGCCAATGGTCCACGGGGTTCAAAAAAAACTACGGTTTTTGAACATGTTCGGTTTTCAGATTTATGGATAAAGGGTACTCGACCTGTATTAGCATCGTCAGCAAATATCAAACACAATTCAACATTTCATCACTTGTGGATAGCACAGATCCATCATTAACCTTAAAGGTAGCTTTCCCTGCATCAATAATTAAAATTAAAACTCAACTTATTCATGTTTCTAATATGTTGAGCTAATAAAAGAGTAAATCATTTATAATCCAACACAGGCAACAACTAGAATAATCTGGGGTGAGGGAGGGGGAAGAGAAGGAAGCCAAGTGCATGACCACATCTCAAGAAAATATTTTTTAAAAACAAAATAAGGATTAAGTTGCTCCTAAAAGAATAAAAAGTACAGAAAGTGTTATTTTAATGCCATACTGCAACAATCTTAATTGAAAATCCTAAAAAGCTTTTTATTCCACCTCATGGTATTTACATTTTTTTGGTGTGTTACAGTCACAAATGTTAAACAAATCTTAATGTTTTCATAAAAAAATAAACTTAGCTATTAAGTTCAGCATGTTCCATTTGAGTTTTGTATTGCGAAGCAAGTCAGGGAACTTCTGAAGGGAAGCAAAGATCCACAGAAGAGGAAGGTAACTCAACGGGCCTGAAACAATCAGGGCCAAAATCTGACCCAAAAACAAGACAGCCAGCAGTGAAACTCAGGAGCATTTACGAAGTTCAAATGTGTTAAGTCTCTCTGCAGTATTTAAAGCTATCTAAATATCTAGGATCAGGAAACAGAGGGCTAACACAGCCAGGTGTTCACTGCTTCAGTGCAAAAACAGTGTTAACAGCAGCAAGGAGCTGTAGGCCAGCTTGAGGATTTCTGCTGGAATTCAGCTCTTCTTACAACTAATAGAATTCTATTATAGGATACCAAAACGGATGCGTATGGATAGATGTCTAGCCTAAGGCTGCTTGCAACTGGCAGGGTCACCACTACTGGTCTCCCTTCAGCTTTGCTAACTAGATTTCTGTAATTACTCCAACTCTAAGCTGACAATAACATTCTGTTACTCGAATATTCAAGTAGAATTACAGCTCTCACAGGTAATGACATATCACAGGCACAGCATGCACAAGACATAAAATTCAAAAAGTAGCTTTTATGTAAAGATAACATACAGAATGGTAAATAAACAATTGTGCTTACTTTGGAGGACCAAGGCTGCAAACAGTTGGCATAGCAACGTACAAGGAAAGCCATTTCCTGAGATAGAAAGTTTCCTTTTGTAAACAGAAGGGAAAAGGAGAACAAAAACAGCTTTTGGAAAAGGGCAAGCTGGAAGTCACTTCAGGAAATGTAAGCCCATTGCAGTTGAGGTAGCTGAATACTCCAGGCTGACTTTATAAACCTGCCAGTTCAGGGATACTGCAGAACACCAGTGGAGGATGCGCAAGCTACTACGGTGTTTCTCAGTAGGCTAGTGCAGCAGCAAAATGTCACAATTAATCCAACCCCAGTTTTCCAACGAGAACTTCTACATTCCGTATTGCAAATGAAATGCTGAGGAGCTGCAGCTAGGATAAAATCACATGATACAGAACCATTTCCTACTGACTATCTTTGCTTGTTTCCTCAGCTGGTCCCTCAGGAAAAGTAGCTATTGATTGGATGCTCCACAGCGAGATGAAATATCTAATAACAGAGAAGGGAAAAAAAGGGTGGGAGGAGAATACAGCTACAGCAATGACATCATTTCCAAGAGACCTCATTGGAAACTGCAGCAGATCAATCAGCTCAGCTATCTGAAGCTGCAGACACAATGGTTATCTGAATCGATTCTGTAAATATAAGCTACACAAAACATATACAGCACATTAGTCCTCAAAAAAGCAAAAGTCCTGCTCACATCAAATTAGTAGGCTTGCAAATGAATGAAGAGAATAAAAGGCAAATTTAATGTTTCATTTAAAAAAAAACTATTTGTAAGAATATTCTGCCAAACAGTACAGAAGACAGTGGATGATTTACAGTGGCTATCAAATACTGCCATGCAAAATTATCTTTCCATCCAAAGCTCATTAGAGACAGTTAACAAACATTTAGCATTGTGCTGTGTAAAAATAAATTTAAAATCTAGATCCCAGATTGAAAAGGCTCCAGTCTTTATGCAGATGAATGCATGCTTTTAAAACCAAAGTTAGTAGTAAAAAAGAATAATGCAAAAAGATCAGGCTTAAATAATATCAAGAAAATTATCAATGTACCAATCTCACAGATTCTCTCAACAAGCAACACTGTCACAAGCTTCCTTTAGATTCAAGCAAATAAACACAATACTGTATAATTAATAAGGTTAGCATTTTACAGATCAACATGAACATTCCATTGGAATTTTTTGCTAGTAAATTTGCTAAGTAGTTTGTTCTTCCTTTCTTCTGGTTTCTCACTGTGCTAATAACCAGACAAAAACGTAAGCTGCAAGAAAATGATTGCCAATATATAATTTTTTATAGAGTCCCATTCAGCTTCACAATTAGCTAATTATACTTTGCGTATATATCAGGGAGGAAAATATCTATCAAGATACTGGCTCCTTGTTTGCTGGTGGCACTGAAATTCTGTCATGTTACCCTAAATAAGAAAATAAAATCATATATATCCCTTTCTAAATTATTATAAATAATATTTTATGTAAATCTGTCTTTTTTTGTCTGATTGCCTGGTTTCAGATCCCATTATTGAGCTTGTGTAAATATGGTAACGAAATTTTATTTCCTGTCAGTTGCCCTCAAGTGGGATGACATCATCCCTTTTCTTTACTCACCAATCAAACTTCAGCAAATGCAGTCCTCTGGAGTATTTACCTAGGAGATTATGTATGCTGCACTGCTTCCTAAACTACTGTATCACAAAAATGAAAACTGAATATTGGACTAATATTTCACATCTTTTCAACCCTTTTCTTAAACAACTGCATTTTTATTCACTCAAGTAAAACGCAAAATACATCACAATTGTAATCAACTCTACCTTCACTTCAAAGTCCCCACTCCAACATATTCTATGTAACTCTTATCCTGCACCATTTATACTAGGGACAATGTGTTTCTATTTAACCACTTCGCATGATTTGCAGTATTTATCTACAAACAAAATGATGCCTGTTAGCATTGACTGATGGACAGGAAGGTGTTCCACAATAGTGAACACAATTATGATGAATTCAGAAAATATCAATAACCATAACAGCACACCTTTAAATACCTATTCTGAACCCATGGATTATAAAACATTTTTCTCCTAATTATAACTAAACAACATTTTCATAGTACAAAAACAAAAATACCTGGAAAAACTCAGCAGGTCTGACAGCATCTGCGGAGAGGGATACAGTTGACGTTTCGAGTCCGTATGACCCTTCATCAGAATCTGATCTGATGAAGGGTCATACGGACTCGAAACGTCAACTGTATCCCTCTCCACGGATGCTGTCAGACCTGCTGAGTTTTTCCAGGTATTTTTGTTTTTGTTCTAGATTTCCAGTATCCGCAGTATTTTGCTTTTATCTTAACATTTTCATAGTTATGTGCTACAAATCATAGCAATTTCTGGGAGCAAGTCAGTAAAGCAATTGCAAACACTAATGCAAGACAGCTGTTTTGTACAATAACACAGATGTCAGCTGTGGAAGGTTTTGGGTTCAAGTCCCACTCTAGGCTGGAGTACAAAAATATAGGCCGACTCTCCAAGGGAATCATGAGGGAGTGTTACACTATCAGGGAGTTTGTCTTTCAAGTGAGACATTGAGCTAAGGCTCCCTTTGCTCTCTGGATGTAAAAGATCCCATGGCACTATTACGAGAAAGAACAGGAGTGTTCTCTCGGTGCTCTGGCCGATATTTATCAGTCAACCAACATCACTACCACAATGATAAAAGCGTAAATCTGAAATAAAAACAAAAAAGCTGGAAAAACTCAGCAGGTCTGGCAGCATCTATGGAGAGAGAAAGAGAGGCCAGAATTTTCCCGTCGGTGATTTGGGGGGCGGGACCCGCTCACCGACGGGAAAATGACGCGGGATGACATCGGGAGGAACCCCCCCGACGTCATCCCGGTCCTTTTAAATTTTCAGGAATGCGGGTGGACAGCAAAATCAGCTGTCCGCCCGCCGACTTGTCAATGGCCAATTGAGGCCATTGACAGGGTAATTAAAGTAATTAAAGGCCCTGCCCGTCCAACCTTAAGGCTGGCGGGCAGGCCAGGAGCCCCAGCGGACTTCTGATAATACATGAAACCTCATCCACTGGCGGGATGAGGTTTCATGTTCCTTTTTAAAAACTTTAATAAATGTAATGTGATATTTATTAACATGTCCCATCTCGTGTGACATTGTCACATGAAGGGGACATGTTAATAATATTTTTATGTTTCTATTTTTTAAGTTTTGTACACTGTCACTAATCTCCCTGAGACAGCACTTAGTCTCAGGGAGCAGTGCGCTCTTTCGCACGCATGCGCAAGAGTGCACTTTGACAGCTGGAGATGCCCTCCCCCACCCGCACAGGAAGCGCTTCCTGTCAGGCAGGCCGCTGGGCGGGCCTTAATTGGCCCGCCCACTCAAAATGGTGGCGGTCCCCGTTTCGGTGGCAGGGGTCGGCTGTCTGCCCGCCGCCGAGCCGGTGGGGCCCGCATGCCCACCAAGGGCAAAATTCTGCCAATATGCGCTTCCTGTGCAGGTGGGGGTGGGAATCTCCAGCTGCTCCCTGAGACTAAGTGCTGTCTCAGGGAGATTAGTGACTGTGTACAAAACTTAAAAAATAGAAACATAAAAATATTATTAACATGTCCCCCTCATGTGACAATGTCACACGAGATGGGACATGTTAATAATAAACACTTAAAATTAATTATATTTTTTAAAAATGGACATGAAACTTCATCCCGCCAATGGATGAAGTTTCATGAATAATCTGCTCCTGGCCTGCCCACCAGCCTTAAGCTTGGACGGGCAGGTCTTTGCTTTTACTTTAATTATGTTAACTAGCCTGTCAATGGCCTTAATTGGCCACTGACAGGTCGGCAGGCGGACAGCTGATTTCGCTGTCCGCCTGCCTTCCTAAAAAATTAAAGGGACCAGGATGACGTCAGGGATTCCTCCTTCATCCCGCGACATTTTCTCCTCGGCGAGCGGGCCCCACCCCCAAATCGCCGAGGGGAAAATCCTGGCCAATGTTTCTAGCTACTCTGAAGACAAGTCATATGACTCAAAACATTATCTCTGTCTCTCTCCCCACAGATGCTGCCAGGCCTGCTGAGTTTCTGCAGCATTTTTGTTTTTACATCACGACCACAATGATGTTTGAGGGGCCTTGCGGTATGAAAATCGGCTCCTGTGCTGTGTCTAACAGTCTAAAGTGTTTTTTAAAAATGGATTATTCCACATTTATGTTAATTGTATATTAACTGGGTGATTAATTGTAGTCAGGTAGTGAGCATTAATTGGGGATTCACTTGTGCTCCAATGCATAGGAGCAGACAAACTATTTGTTGGGTTTGCATGTTTTTAAATGTTTCTCTCTGTAAATAAAATATTACAAGTGTGCAAAAGCTGGGCTGCAGTTCCAGCTTTCACCCCCGAGTATCTAGAATGTAACATAGGCTAATAACTCATTCCTAGGGTGTGAAATTTATAGTAGACACAATATATTCACTCTAGGTACAACCTATTTGCTCTGGTTATACATCTTGGGGAAAGTACACAAGGAAATATAGCATTGTCCATTTTGTGATGCGGTAAATCAGAATTTTATATCAAGATTTCTTATAGGCCAGTGGGGTCTGAAATAAGATATTCCACTGTATTTAGCAAGTTTCTCCAATTTGTTGTGAGAGTTTGCACCTCTCCAGTCCTTGCGCTCTCCCTCCAATTTTCTGTCGCTTTGACAAAGCACAATGCCTACATTTGGTTTCTCCAGTCCAGATCTTTGGTGACATTGCCCTTTGTCTCTGCTATACAACACCTTGGTGATCTAATACTCTAGGGGGAAAATCCTCTCCCCTGTCGGGGGGGGGGGGTAAGTGCAGGAGCGGGCGTGGGCAGACATGTCTCTGATCGGCACCCCTGATTGGGGGCGCGCTGCCATTTTACGTGGGTGGGCCAATTAAGGCCCACCCAGCATGACGCCCGCCAGGAAGCGCTATGCGCTCCCTGTGCAGGCAGGGGAGGATTCCCTCAGCTGAGTGCACGCTCCTTCGCTCATGCTTGCGAAAGAGCGCATTGATCTCCCTGAGGCTAAGTTCTGCCTCAGGGAGATCAGCTCCAAATTTAAAAATGTGTAAGCAAATGATAACAACATTTCCCTGACATGTCCCCTCTTGTGACACTGTCAAAAGTTGGGGCATATCCATCACTTTCACTAAAACCTTTATTAAATATTTAAAAACCCTCATGAAACCTCATCCCGCCCGTGGATGAGGTTTCATGCTTTTTCTTAAGCCCGCCAGGGCTCCCGGCCTGCCCGCCAACCCTAAGGTTGGACGGGCAGGTCCAGTAATGAGCTAAATTGATTTTTAAATGGCCTCAATAGGCTGTTGACAGGTCGGCGGGCGTGCAGCTGACTTGGCTACACCCCCGCCGACCTGAAAATGGAAATGACGCGGGGCGACGTCGGGAGTTCCCCGCCCCCCCACCGCCGACCTAAAGTCACTTTAATTTGTGTTACTGGCTATAGTTTTTGTTGAAGCTTAAATGACAATGGATCAAGAAGTTGTCTGAACCCCATCATCTATTTTACCTTGTCATAACACTCCTAAGTGTTATATAAGAAACACATAGCACATAAATATAGACAACAAAATTTCCTTATCAACATCTTCTTAATACTTTGAAAAACCTCTAGGCAGAAATTATTTTATATATTAAAGCACAATACAGATGGCTTGGGAACTTGACAGTTGACATAGGCACAAAATTAAGGACAGTCGCAATTACTAATCAACAGAATCACCCCAGTTGTCAGTATCAAAACAGTTAACAAACCTGTTCAAATAAGTTGTAATGTTGCTTCCTATATTAGGAAATTATAAAATTGCATTTGAAGAAATCAGTTAAATACAGTATGTATTGGGATGCAAGAATTGGACATTTATGTCCTACATTGTGTAGTTTTGAAATCTTTCTCTTCTCTTCAGGTACCATGCCCCTCCATGTTAATCTTATTCTAAAGGCATGGATCATCTACATTGGTGGTACATTCAGTTTGCGAGGCTCTTTAAAAAGGTTGTTCTTTGTTTGCCTTGATCTTTCCCATCAGCATCAGACTTTCTAAATCATGATTTCTTATTACATGCCCAAGAAATTCCAACTGCCTCTTCCTAATCTTGATCATCAGAGTTCTTTTGGTCTCAGATTTGAAATAGCAAGACTTAAAACAAAAGCGATCTTTCCTAACAAATTTCAAAATAAGGGTTATCAAATCTGAATTGTGTAGATGATCAGAGAATTGCATTTTCCATCTACACTGTCACAAAGATAAATACTTGTCTTTTATCAAGAAAAGGTACTGGTTAAGCCTGTGAAAGTGAAACCAAACACAGCACGCATAAGGATTTAGATGTCAGATTCACAGGAGGTTCCAGCTGCCCATGGGAAGTGCCATTATGCATTGAATACCAGAAAAATGGTAGGAAAAAGTCGAAAAAGATATGCAACCCAAACATTGATTCCAATTAATGTATCCTTCAGTACCTAAAAGATTGCCTCAGAACCTTTCAATAATAACAAAATTCCAGATTTAAAGCCACCCCTCCCAAGACTGAAAAGTCAGTATCCTTTAATGATCATTACTAGCAGACATGTCACAAGCACTAGACCAGAGAACTAGAGAACTACTCAATCTCAAGAAATTTCAGGTGCAAGGCTGAGTATTCACAGCCAAATTCATTCCAGAAAACATACCCTACTAATAACTAGCCTCTAGTCTTTTCCATCTGCAGGCTGCTGACAAACCTGACAAAAAAAAATTCTACGATGACTGAGGTGGGTCTGGATAGTGTCAATGTTGCTAATTTGGATAAAGAGGCTTCTGTCTGCATGAATTGATACCTGTGTACAGTAGGAAAACCTATAAACTGTTAAGACATGGATTTTGTTTCATTTGATGGAATCACTGTGGCAAGGAAATGAAAACATCCTGAACAAAAATGATTCTCTTAAGCAGATTTTATTGTAAAATGGAAATAACACGATTAAGAGCGATTTCAAGGCTGCAATCTAATTACAGGGTGGAAGTGACAATTTTAATTCACGTCTGCTTTGGTCGCTCAATTTAGGGAACCATCTGGACCCAATTCAATTGTTGTGCTATACTCACTGCTTGGGTTCATTTTTACCTCTGCCCCTAATGTTTTCCTCCCTGTTTATTCGTTTATTTGTCTGTAAACAATATATCTCAAAGGATTTCAACAAAACTTGGTATACAGATAAGGCTTGGCCCAAAGAAGAACTGATTCATTTTTGGCAAAGATGTGGATCCAGATTCAGATCCTGGAATTTTTTTTTAATGGATCCATTATTGTGAGAGGGCAAACTGTCTTATTTTAGAATATTGTGGGTTATTTTATTTAGATTATTGCTCATTTTTTTTAAAAGAATGTTGTGGATTGTCTCAGCTGCAGTGGTGCAGTTTGTCACAGCTGTCAAAATGTGAGCAGTTTTCACAGCAGGTTGTTGGACGTAGATTGGCCTGAAGCCTCCTCAGAGAGGTGGAAGTTCGAAATAAAAAGATTTCTTTTATCAGCTTTGCAGTTACAAAGCATCAAGCAGACAGGGAAAAACCTCAAGGAAGAACTTACAATTATAATAATGTTGAGTTAACACAGTATAACAGAAGTATGGGCTCGACCAAGTGCCCTCTTAACATGTTCTTCATGTAACCAGGATCAATTCTTCTACTAATTAATGTAATCTAATTATATAAGAACGCTTTATCTTGATATTTGAATAATGCAAAGTGTGCATCCCGCCATTGGTTGAATGGTTAAATGCTGAGCGTTAAGTCACACATTGATTATCTGAAAGGATTATCTCAGCCTTGATTCCTAGTCTGTATTGAATTAGTTGATCTTACCATGACAGCAGTTGGCAGTTACAATTAGATACAGGTCTTCTATGGTTGGGAGGTGGAAAATAAAAATCAGCCAGGGCTCTTGCTCCTAAATCAATGTCCACTGATAGGTGCCGGAAAATGCATTAGCAGTTTAGCTGTTATGCCATCGCAGTTTAAGAAAAATAGGCAACATTCATCACTTGGGCTCATGCATGAAAATTAGCCACTCGGGTTACTGGAGTGGGTGGCTCAGGCAATAAAGGAAAATAATTCTGCATGTTTTTAAGATGGGCCAGAAAGCTGCCATGATAGAAGAACAAAAAAGCAAATTATAATGACAATCTACTGACTCTCAGATACTACAAAAGGGGTAAGCAAGTGAGGAAGATTTAAACAAGACTGCATCTACTTTATAACAGGACTCAATAATGCTTTTCTTACACCAGTAACGCTACAACAAGATTATCACACTGATGATCATTTGTAACATAACCCTGTATTAAGCAGTATGAGAAATGACTACCACACCAGCTCCTTCAGCTTAAAAAAAATACAATTCAGTGGAGATTTATGAATTGTGCCAAAATACATTTTTTTCAGAAGTTTGGGAATCAAAAGAACAGCCAAATACTGCAGCAAATATTCATGACATTCCTTTCTTTCAGTAGTACATAGACATGGGGCAGAATTTTCTGTTTGGGGGGGAGGCGCAGTCCAATGGCGACCCGGCAGTCTGTTTAAAAGAAGGCCTAGCAACCTTTTGCAGGCTGCTGACAATGGCCAGTTCGAGGACACGCCTCAGGGAGTCGGCTGTGCAGGCCAGGCTGGAGGGAAGGGCAGAGGAGCAGGCCAGACTGCAGGGTCAGACGTAGGAGCGGGGCAGGCTGCAGGATAGGCCAGCGGGGGGCCAATGCGCCCCTCGTTTTTCAGATGAATGCCTTGTTGCCCTCCTCGAGGAGGTGGCAGCATGGCAGGTGGTGTTGGTACCCCAGGATGGGAGGAGGGCCCCCCCGCATGGCCAAACATGCCTGGGAGGAGGTGGCGGAGGTGGTCAGCTCCCGTGACATGATGCGGCGCACCTGGATCCAGTGCCATAAGCGCTTCAACGATTTGTAGCGCTCTGGCAGGGTGAGTAACATGTTAGAATTGGGCGTTTAACCCAGCAGGTAGCCTTAGCCTTTGAGGCCACCACATCCCCCCAAGTCTTATTGTCGTGACTGCATTGAATCATGTAGGACATTTTTCCTTCGCTGGGCGGGCAAGCAGATAGTGTCCATGCTTAGATCAGCCTGAGTGGTTCATGAGGAGATAAGCTCTCCCCGGCACCATGTATTGCTCTTAGTCGCACATGACTGGTCTGGGGGCAACCTTCAGGAAATGCAGCTAGGCGCATACTCAGAACTCCAGCACATGTCCTATTCAGGGTGATGAGATGGTGGAAGGGGAGCCTCGAGATGTCTTGGCAAAGAACCATCTGCTGCCCTCCACGCTGTACGTGGTTGCGCATCCTTGCTATGGGAGCAAATACCGTGTGGTTCCTAAAGTGATGTTCGCAGCAAGTGTCCAAGGGGCACGGCCAGGTATTTGAGGCCAACAGCGAGAACCGCAATGTCCTTCCAACATCCATAGCACTGATGATTGTAAAATTGTTATTGTTGCAACATTGCTCGGTCATAGAGTGATAGAGTCAGAGGTGTGCAGCACAGAAAAAGGCCCTTCGGCCCATTGAGGATGCACGGGTCAAACACGTACCTAACTATTCTCATCCCATTTTCCAGCACTAGGCCCATAGCCTTGTATGCTATGGCATCGCAAGTGCACATCCAAATACTTCTTAAATGTTATGAGGGTATCTGCCTCTACCACCCTTTTAGGCAGTGAGTTCCAGATTCCCACCACCCTCTGGGTGAGAAACTTCTTCCTCACATCCCCTCTAAACCTCCTGCCCCTTACCTTAAATCTAAGCCCCCCGGTTATTGATCACTCCACCAAGGGGAAAAGTTCCTTCCTGTCTACCCTATCTATGCCCCTCATAAGTTTATACACCTCAATCATGTCCCCCCCTAAATCTCCTCTGCTCCAGGGAAATAACCCCAGTCTATCCAATCGCTCCTCATAAGCGAAACTCTCCAGACCAGGCAACATCCTGGTAAACGTCCTCTGCACTCTCTCCATTGCAATCATATCCCTCCCATAATGCGCATTTCAGAACTGCATGCAGTACTGTAGCTATGGCCTAAGCAGCGTTTTCTACAGTTCGAACATCATCTCCCTGCTCTTATATTCTATGCCTCGGCTAATAAAGGCAAGTATGTCATATGCCTTCTTAAACACCTTATACACCTGTCCCGCTACCTTAAGGGGCCAGTTGACATGCACACCAAGGTCCCTCTGATCCTCGGTACTTCCCACAGTCCTACCATTTACCATGTATTCCTGTGCCTTGTTTGTCCTGCCCAAGTGCATCACCTCACACTTATCCACATTAAATTCTATTTGGCACTCATCAGGCCATCTGACCAGCCTTTCTATTTCCTCCTGTAATGTAAGGCTATCTTCCTCACTATTTACCATCCCACCAATGTTAGTCTCAATTGGTTCTGGAAGGTTGAGCGCATAATGAGCCAGGGGGAAAGGGATGAAGCTTGTCAGTGTGTGCACACTAACTGATCCACTGTCCTTGTTGTTCCTTTCAGCATCATCAGAGCACGGCCAGCAGGAGGTGGGCCCTCAAGTCTCACCAGCGTCACACCATTTCTGCGAAGCAGGCACCAGCGCAGGTACTAGCACCTCGGTGGGCATTGGAACATCCCGGGGCACAGTGGAGAAGGCACTTCACATTCGCTGGAGGAGCTGGCAGAGACAGAGAACGCACATGGCACCAACATTCGGAGGACTGCAGGGGACCAGGCACATGCTCAGTCGTACCTGATGATGTGCCCCTGGAGTCATCCGCAGCGCAGCAGCTGCAGGAAATATGGCCTGGTGTGCGAAAGCATCTGGGTGTGATACATGAGACTCTGCTTCGCTTGGTGTCCATGGTGGAGTAGTCTACGCGACGCTCGCCAAAGCTGTGAGCCACATGTCTGAGCGCCATGCATCCCCCATGGAGAGAGTGGCGACTCTCGTGGACAGCCACCAAGGCTTCCTGGGGATGCGCTCAAACCAGCAAGCCCTCAAATTGGCAATGAGCTCAGCTGCTCACTGCCAGTGTGGGAGATGGTGTGGGCATCAAGCTTCCCAGCTCATTGCCCATCCATTCACGGTGAGCACGGAGGTCTGAGGCGACCTCACATCGGCGCAGCAGCTGCCTGTCGAATCTGCGGGCTCCTCTCACGGCGCTCCAGATGAGGGCACCAGCTCCTCCGCCCCTCTCTCAGTGACCGTATCATCTGGTAGGCTGCAACGACTGGGGATATGGCAGCTGTGGAGCTGGCAGATCCCTCCCAGGCGGGCCCAGCACAGCCTCCATGGGCTAGGGACAACCGCCAAGGTTATTGAGGCCAACAGGACTGCAGAGCCAACAGGCTGTCTCAGATGCCACTCCGAGCGATGGGGCAGCACCAAGACCCAGGACTACGCCCCCATAAATGAAAGCATAAGCACATTAGGTACACCAAGGGTTTCTCACTGGTGCTCGTGTGTTGGCCTTAGGATTTCTTTTTGCTTGATTACAGTATTATTTACTAATTGGGAGAACTTCTGATTTGAAAATTAAAATTCAGATGTGTGACCATAACTGAGGGTGACTCGTTTGTTCTGCATGTTTATGTTTAAGAAAACTGTCATGAGTGTTTGTTTGGACATTCAAATTTATGTACAAGGCCCTTAGTTCCTGTTGATGACTTAGCAGATTTTGCACTTAGGTGTCGAGTATGGATGCGCCAGGCCTGCTGATCCATTTGTATTATGCTAGCTGAAGGTTCGTTGGATTAAAGCCTCCCAGGTGTCCCTGCCTCATTTGCGTAGTCCCGGATCAGCGTCTACCCCCTCAGCATTACCCTGTGTATCCTCATCCTCAGAATCAGTGCTGGACTCTTCCTGTGCAGCCGCAGACACTGCGTCGACGTCTTCATTATCCACTGCATCCCCCACTTCCAGCGCAAGATTGTGCAGAGCGCAAGATGCAACCACTATCACCGACACACGATCTGGCGGGGTACTGGAGTGCGCCTCCTGAACAGTCCAGGCATCGGAAGCGCATCTTGAGAAGACCGGTGGTTCTCTCCACCACAGCCCTTGTGGAGGCGTGGCTCCTATTGCACCGCAGCTCAGCTTCTGTTCTTGGATGGCGGAGGCGCGTCATGAGCCACCTTCTGAGGGATAGCCCTTGTCACCCAGCAGCCAGCCATCAAGCCGGGCCGAAGCACTGAAGAGACCTGGCACCTGGGAGTGTCTGAGGATGTAGGCATCGCGGGAGCTGCCTGGGTACCTTGCACAGACTTGTAGAATCAGCATCCTGTGATCACACACTATCTGTACGTTCATGGAGTGGAAGCCCTTCCGGTTGATGAAGGCACCAGGCTCACCTGCTGGCGCCTTGATGGCCACATGTGTGCAGTCTATTGCACCCTGGACATGGGGGAAGCCAGCAATGGCCGCGAAGCCTCTGGCTCACTGTGCCTGACTTGCCTGGTCCCAACAGAAGTGGATGAAGGTCAATGCACACCTGAACAGAGCGTCTGTAACCTGCTTGACACAAGTGTGGACAGCTGATTGGGAGACACCGCAAAGATCACCCAACGAGCCCTGGAAGGAGACAGAGGCATAGAAGTTAAGGGCAGCTGTGACCTTCAGAGCCACTGGCATGGGGTGTCCACCCACACAGTTAGGGGAGATCTCAGGGCCAATTAACTGACAGATATAGTTCACTGTCTCCCTTGACACTCGGAGCCTCCTTCGGCACTGCACCTCAGTCATATTGGGGTAACTGCTTCGCCGACTGTATACCCTGGCAGCAGGATAGTGACGTCTTCTGCCGCCCCTTCCACCTTGGGCTACCCCTTGACCCTGCGCCTCTTGTGCCTGCGCCTGTACTCCCAAAGGTGGCTCCCCTGGAGGATGAATGTGCACTCCTGGCCTCCTCCTTCTAGCCCTCCCTTCCTCCTCAGAGGAGCTGCCTCCAGTGGACATATCAGATCCCATACCAAGGCTAAGGGGAGGCTTCCTTAAAGCTATAGGCCCACAAAAGATTCCTGACTGCAGAGTGCTGACCTGAAGGTTAAAAGTACACAAAAAGCTGCTGGAATGCGTTCTGAACTACTGTAGATCACACAGGCAAGTTTAAAATACTTTCTCCAATAAAGGCTCCACAAAGCAGATTGACGACCCCAATGAGCCCTCTTATCCTGCCCGTAGATGAGGTTCATAGAAAAGTCTCTTACCCGCTTACACGTTGCGCCTGTCGGCCAACCCGAAGATCACACGGGCACCTAAAAATCGGCGTCGATTGAAGACTAAAAGGCCTTAACTGGCCTGTTAGTTAATGGCAGGTGCGCATCGGACTTCATCGCGTGCCTGCCTAGCGAAATATCGTGATGGTGCGCAGTGACGTCAGGACGCTTGTCCAACTTCACCGCGCATCATTTTATGCGCGGACATGCGGGGCCAGCCCCTTGCACGTCAAACTGAAAATTCTGCCCATGGAAATTTGCAGAAATGCTGCATTGTAAAATCTAGCTCCTCTCCAAACACAAAATGTTTTGTCATAACAGACAAGGATGGTGAAATAACTATATATTTGTTAAAACAGATGCAATAGTTTTTTTTCCACAATATTCCAGATGCTCCATTAAAGATGTACATTTAAGGCAACATTAAACATGTGCTGAAATTTGAAAACATCTGGCGGTGGGTGGGGGGTGCGGGGGGGAGAGAGAGAGAGAGAGAAGTCAATTTGGATCTTATTGATAATTGGCCTGCTGGCACAATCACAGTGAGACAATACTCTGAACAATGTAAGAATAAGGATAAAAATAAATTCATACAAAACTACCATAGAAAGAGTCAATAATGCTATCATTTCGCTGTTGAGAAAGAATACACACTTTATTTTTGAGAAGTATTCAAAAATAACTATGATATAAATAATTTACTCCTGTAAAAGGCCGCTTGTAAAAACATGGCAATATCGTTCTCTGAAGCAATCTGCCCAAATGGGCATTGGAAAAGCAGATGTAATTGTATCCCTCTAAACTGACTGAAACCATTTCTAAATTTTCATTCCCAGGGGTATGTACTTCTGACTGCAATTTTTTTGGCAACTTTTATGCCAGCAACACCCAAAAATTCCTGCTTATCGTTTTTCATTATGTAAAATCACAGCAAGCCTGGTTCTCATATTTGTAAAATTCAGGAAGTCCTGTCTGTAAGTGTACTCCACCCATTCCCTGGCTCTTTGGTGCAAAGAGGGGGAACTTAGTTTCACAAAGCTCCAGCCAGTTTCCCAAAAGGCAAAATATTATTTAGCCTTTAGGTCCAGTGTTTGTCATCTTCAAGTGCTCTCCATCACTAAAGTGCTCACTAACATATCATGAACAGGTCCAATTATAAGCATGAGTGAGATTTGCAACACAGCATATAACAAGATATGATATTTCCCTGAAGAGGGAGCAGAGTTGTCATCACAACCAAGATGATGTAATCTCCTAAAATAGAATCAGCAACTCAGGAATAACGATAAAAAGTAGGCAAACTGAAAATCATAGCTATCTCTACAGCAAGTCATGCCACTGATTTCTTTTCAATGTTAATGGGGAAATTGAACTTCTAAGCTTAATAAAGTGAGGGATAGTTGGTGTTAAGAAATGCAACACATTTTTAATTTGGGACACCGTCTTCAACTCCTGCCATAAATTCTATATCCTCACCATCAATTTCACCCTCTCTCTGACCAATGCCTCAGGTTAAAGTCGACTACTCATAATCTCAATGTCCTATTTGGCCCTGGCTGAGCTTCAGGTCCAATATATTCTCCCATCACAAAAACCATTTTGGTCCACCTCCATTATATTGTCTATTTTCATCACTGCCTCAACCCATCTGCTGCTAAAGTCCTCAACCAAGACTCAGCAATTTGAATGGTCCTTAGCTGGCCCACCATGTTTTGTATTTTCTATTATTTTTAGTAATGAGTGTAGGTTCGTTAATTTGATAGCCTGTCGATCCATCTTGAATTTGGTTGTTTGGGCTGCCTATAAAATCATATCTCTTAGTCAACTGGACTGTCACTGTGTCTTCTACTTTTGTACCTTGGCCTCAAGTTTACTTGCCTCACTTGGCAAATGGAAAATCCTATGGAAAACCCATATATATGCTGCTTTTAACATGAAACATACAACTTGATTGACTCATAGTAACCTATCTTACAAAGGAAATGCATCATATATGGCTAACAACCTGAGTCAGAAAGCTAAATTGCACATATTTGGCTCATATAAGAGGGTGCAAAATTAGTTTGACCTTAACATCATCGGTAAGCACAAACATAGCAATGAAGTTTCCAGCACACAAAATTAAGATGGTTTTGTTATTTCTTTATTTCTTAAGAGGTTACTTTTAATGTACGAGCATTACAATTCTTTTTCTTTTTAAAAAGTTTGATTGTCGCCAGACAGTAGCGGAAACTTCACACCGCAGACGCATTACCACTATAAGCTATAGAACAGAGCACCACAGATACAAAAAAAATCTAATAGTGACATGTGTCTGGAAAAGATAAGACACGTGTAAATCCTGTTATTGTTTCCGGTACCTTCTTTGCCCTAGTTACACGATTACCCACAAAAATAAAGTGAAATAGAACAAGTCAAGACTGAGATCTTGTAATCATTTCAAATGCAGCATCTGTCATTCAGATGCAAATTACTGAACAATTTGTTTCCTTTTTGGATTGAGGATGTAAAGGAAAAAAATTGATTATTGCACCTTATTGAAGGGCATTCTACCAATTATACATTTCCACTTTTATGCAGTGTATACTGTATACATTTACCATTACTCATTGGCCTATAGTCTGTGACTATGATTACAATGGGAAATTCACACATTATTTAAACCAAAATTACAGAAAAGCCTCAGCAACTTTTATTCTAAAATAAGGACTGCCAAGTTTTTTGCTTATATTTGTTCTAAGAGCTTAGGTGTCACTGGCAAGTCCAACATTATCGATCCCTTATTGCCACTGAGAAGGTGGTGGTGGTTAGCCATCTTCTTGAACTGCTGCAGTCATTTGATGAAGGTGCTCCCACAATGCTGTTAGCTGTGGAGTTCCAGAAATGTGACCCAGTGACAATGGCAAAAATGTCAAAGGTAGAATGGTGGGAAATTTGGAGGTGACTGTGTTCCCATGCACCCACTGACCATAACCTTGTAGATGGTGACATTCCTAGGTTTGGGAGATGCTGTTGAAGCCTTGAAAACCTGCTGCAGTGTATTTTGTAGATACTACAAACTGCAAACACTGTAATTTGCCAGTGGTGGAGCAAATGGATGTTTTAGCTGGTAGATGGTCGTGGAGAGAGTAGGTGGTTAGGCTTGTAGAATAAGTGTCAATCAAATGGACTGCTTTGTCTTGGATGTTGTTGAGATTCTGGAGTGGTGTTGCTGCTGAAACCATTGAGCGAAGTGCGCTCATTTCGAGACTTGTGGTGGCGCAGAGGTATTGGGGTGTCAAATGAGCCATTCCCCACAGGATACTCAGCCTCTGAATTGCTCTAGCAGCCGCAGCATTTACCTGGCTGATTCAATTGATTGGTAAATAATGATACCAGGATGCTTATGGTGCAAATTTTGGCAATCGTAATTAAAGTAAATGTTATAGGAGGTGATTGAGCTTTCTATTGTCGGAGATGGTACATTGCCTGGTACTTGTGGCGCAAATGTTACTTGCCATTTTTCAACCTAAGTCATTATCGTGTACTTATTAGCCTAGAAAATGCTGGAAAAATAATGACAAATTACCAGCACTTGGCATTATTAGTTCATAAAAATTCCAGTAATTTGTGGTGAAGTAGAGATATGCTGTGATTTCCAATGCTCCAGAAATTGAACAATTTGAGCTGTTAGGTTAGCCTCAACAAAACTGCTAAATATGCAAACCTGCCTTCAGCCTCTGTATTAGAGATAATTACTATTATGAAATTGCTGGATTTACACAGTTAATGCAAATTAATTTCACTATAGCCAGTTAGGATTGGCAATTCATGTCGTGATTTATCATCCTGACATGACACTCAATCTTGGAAATTTAGGAAGGGAACAATTAATCTGCTGGATCTCACTTCAGCAAAAAGTGAACTGTTCCTACAAGTTTTTAAAAACCTTTCATCTATCTTGGAAAAACTTTCAACCAGTATTGCCATCCAAACTCCTGTTCATGTCTGACATTGTTATCACTGAACCATTAGCAAACTCACATTTGTTAGGAAATAGAGATAATTTAAGTAAGTCATATTGGTATTTGTGGATGTTAGGAATGAGCTTTAGCTTTAATGTTTAAGTTTGATTTGTATTTCTGTATCTGTGTTTTAAGAAAAGGTCAAGTTGAGTTTTAGTTTCACTTTAAAAAGGTGTCTGCATTCCTAATGAGAGTTTACAACTGTAAGAGAAGTTAAGCAAAGAGTAGAAAAGAATAAAAAAAGCTGGGCTGTTGCCTAGCAACAGGGGTCCAGAGAGGTAGGTCCCTCCCACAGATACACACACACAGAAGAAACTAGAAACAGCAGCTTGATTTGGAAGCTGTTTGAGTTCAGTTGCCAGGCAGCTTAGAAGGGACAGATAGCCAGTTCCAAGTTAAAGTTGGTTGGAAGTAGCTACCAGAGAGAGACTAGAGCAAAGACAACAGATGGACAGTCCCAAGCTAAAGAAGAAAGTCCCCAAGAATCCAGGGGAATGAAACAGGAGAAAGTCCTAAGCAGGCCTTCTAGTCAAAGGAAGGAGACAGGAACCTGGAAAAAGTTCTGTTAAGTGAAGGTAAGAGTGAGGAGCTGAGAAAGGCTCCAAGCTTCAAGCTTAAAGAGATAAAAGCTTGTGAGAAGACAGCAGGTCCAAAGAGGCAACTGAAGGTCTGTAACTCTTTGATATGGGCATGTGAAGCAGTGGTGTACTGTTGACAGCTGAGTCAGTGAGAGAGAGTTGTGGAGGAAAGCTTGAATGCATGTGGTGATCCAGGGGAGAGGCACATTAGAAGGAGAGTTCGAAACCCTGGAGGTGAACCTTTACAGAAGGCATCTGAGAGAAAGTGTCAGTTTAGGAGAAGATTCCAAGGTGAGTTCTTGGAAAGTGGAGATTGGAAACTCTCGTGTGAAAGATGGAGTTCAGTGAGACTGGTTAGCTCATGGTGTAACAAGCGTCTCGGGGGAGTTGAGGAGAGATCCATAGCATCTGTGTGGGGTAGCATATGTCATTTAGTTTCAGAGTGTGGTGTGTCTGACCACAATTGGTTTACATCAATTGTACTTACCGTGAACATTATAGAGTATAAGATAGCTTTTGTAGCTTGTGTTATCCTTACAAATCCGTATATATCTGTAAAGGTATAGTTGTGGGTGAAGGAGTATTGTAATATAGTTCATCTTTCCTTGTTTAATAAATGTTTTATGCTTTTATTAGAAGTTCATTAGCTGACTCCGGTGACTCTATTCAGTGGTCCCTCTCCATGTATCTAAACAAAGTTAGGATCTATCAAGCTTGATTCCACCCTGGGATCAGGCTTGTCTAGTGGTAACTTCAGCTAAGGATCATACCACATTGTCCCGCAATTTGAGGGGAAACTCTTTCGAGTTACCAACAGTCACAGATTGCAACTCTTTTCGAGTACAATCACAGTTCTTGGTTTCCGGGAGTGGGACATGAACCCACAACCCTCTGATTCAAAGGTGAGGGTGCTATGAACTGAGCCACAGCTGACACCTCAAGTGTGTGTGGAAACTCTTTCGAGTTATCAACAGTCACAGATTGCAACTCTTTCGAGTACAATCACAGGTCTTGGTTTCCGGGAGTGGGACATGAACCCACAACCCTTTGATTCAAAGGCGAGGGTGCTATGAACTGAGCCACAGCTGACACCCCTTCGAGTTATCAACAGTCACAGATTGCAACTCTTTCGAGTACAATCACAGTTCTTGGTTTCCGGGAGTGGGACATGAACCCACAACCCTCTGATTCAAAGGCGAGGGTGCTATGAACTGAGCCACAGCTGACACCTCTTAAAAATTCTTTCGAGTTATCAACAGTCACAGATTGTAACTCTTTTGAGTACATTCACAGTTCTTGGTTTCCGGGAGTGGGACATGAACCCACAACCTTCTGATTCAAAGGCGAGGGTGCTATGAACTGAGCCACAGCTGAAAGCTCAGTTGACATTGCATGCCTCAAGATGTGCCATTTCAGCTGGTCCAATGTCTAATAGTAATCATGCCTGAGAGAATTAAACAATCATTTCAACTAACCAGTGATGCCTATTCTTGACTGAACCAGATGTCAGATACTATTTGAACTAAACAGTGGCACTTACCACTGGTAAGGATTTAACTGTTAGACAAACAGCTGATTCTCATTTAGAGTACTTTTAATCCAACACCAAATCGACCTAAAAGGACAGGTATGTGTCCACGATGTGTAGACATACCACAACCTAAAGCATGAGATCTAGTTATTTTGTTTTGCTCCACTCTTCTCTGTGAAAACCCACAGTGAAGTCATAACAGCATTTGTCCACAACTTAGCTACAATTTGAACTTTAAAGGCATGAAAAAAATTCAGTCACCCTTTTTTCCATTTGTTTGCACATACAATTTAAACTGCATCAAAATAAGTCACCGGTGACATTGGTTCATGGATCTTCTTACTCTTTCCCCCAACCTAAAAACAAAGCCTAACAAATATTTACCATAGATGGCATACAAATTGACCTTTGAAGCCTCAAAAAATTCCTCCAAAAATAGGGGTCAATTTATGCCAAGTATAAAAGTGATACACCAATGTGAATGGTCACCATTTTGAAAGGTCATCTGCTTTTGACGCAAAGTGTGGACATGTCTTAGACTCCCACGCACCTTCACAACACAGCCCGTATCACCTGCTCGATCCCTTTCAAGTAAGTAAAACATGCATTTGTGGGGAGAAAAATTGAGGCTGACTACCAATGTAAGCATAGCATGACATGGCTAGAAAGTGGGCAACTTCTACGTCAAGTATATGCAGAAACATAATTGTTGGGGGCTGGAAAAACAGGATTGTCTTATCTGCAGGGCCGACTTACACACCACATTTTCCGCTATACTGTTGCCAATTTTCGCATCATTGTGCTCATAGCCAAATGGCATTGGCAGCAGAAAAAAGAGTAAATTATGTCAGACCATTTTTAAAGCTATAGTGTGTATGTGCACAGGCACAATTTAGGTGCACCTTTCTGGGAGCCCGACAGGGATGTTTGCATGATTGGAACAATGAGGATCACAATAAGGTGGAAGAGAAAAGTTACTCAAAATTACAGAAGTCATCAAAGGACAAACTCAGCAAAAATGCATACAGCCAAAAACATGGGTCTATTTTAAAAAAGCCTCATTTTATATAGTGGAAACTCTTCTGGAGTAAATCCATCAGGGTCACGTCAAACACACATCATTTTATGATATAAAACTAGAGCGAAAGAGGGGAAGCCTGGTTTTGAGGTTGTTTGGCGCCAAGCTAGTAAAAAAAATAGCAGGGATGTAATTGTTGTTCAATCACCTAAATGGACACATCAAGCTGAATTAGTTTAATCACACGTTGCAGAGCAGCATATGCATATTCAGTATGTCAGAAAATAAGACTGATCATCTGTGCAGCTCAATATTTGCCCAAAACCAGGAGAACTAATGGAAAGGAAAAGGTGTAGCATAAAACAAGAGTTGGTGAGTATTAGCTGAAACTGGAAGCACTGCATATTGATTTAACATTGAAGCTGCTGGAAAGTGCCTGCAGGGTCACCTTGACAACATGGCCAACTAATACCACATATATCTCTTAATGACATTTAACTATTTTAATGACTATTCTTCGAGTCTGCAAAATGTACTTCAGCTCCCTGCTGTGCAAAACCAAGAGTGATCTGGAAGCTCAAAGTTCAATGGTGCTCTGATTCTTTCTTGGTTGCAAAAGCCGAAATCATCAATTCAGTGCAGTCAGCGATTCAAATCTGGGAATCTTCTACAGTCTGTATGGCATAACATCACACTTCAGGGAACATTTTGCTCACCTGAGACTTTACTTCGAAGAGGCAGAAGGAAAGAAATCTAGAAATGTATTGTTGCAAAAGCGCTGGTAAGTTATCCAGAGAATGAATTGCTTCAATTTTTAGCACGGCGAATAGTATTTGCAATATGAGATGTCCACTGAGGTTACACTTATATATTACATGCTTGGTTTATCCCACCAACAGAACTGTTCTACCACTAGTGGTTTTGCCTGTATAAACTAGCTGCTTGTTCTATTTAATATGCTTCTGTTGGAATGTTAGGACTTTCTAAACAAAAGTTTAGTCAGAACCAGCAGTTTCCAAAAAAAAACAATCCTGTAGCAGGCATTTTTCTTAAACCATTGTTTATTTCTATGTATGCTTTGTTAACTGAATTACTTAATTTGCTTAACTCTTCCAGATTGTTCAATCTAGAACATAGATGAAAAATCAATTGATGAATTCTACTCAACTTGTACCTCCACATGTTGGGGGTGTACAAAGGAAATCTGTTCCTGCTGTTAATTGGGCATTTCATTGTCCATTCCTGACAAGCCAGCTGAAAACAGCAATATAAGGTGCGATTACTCAGCAAGGCTAGCATTTAAACTCATAATTCACAGCACACTTACATACAGTGTTTTGGCACCATCCCTATACCCATAATCTATTACTGTTTTGATCAAAGCTATGCCTGTGTGTCAGCCTAGGTTCAGTAATAACACTTCCACCTCCAAGTCAAGAGGTCACGGGTTCAAGCCTCACGCCAGAGACATGAGCACATAATGCAGTCTGCCACATCAGTGCATTATTGTGGGGTGCTACATTGTCAGAGGTATCATTTTTCAGATGAGATGTTAAACTGAGACCCAGTCTGCCTTCGTGGTTGATGTATGAGGTAATATGGTATTATTTTTAAAAAGAGCAAGGGGTTCCTCCCAGTATCTTAGACAACATTTATCCCTTAACCAAAAGCTAAAACAGATGATCTGTTACAATGCTGTTTTTAGGACCAGGCTGCGTGCAAATTGGTTATGTTTTCAACATTACAATACAAAAGTACTTAGCTAGCTGTAAAGCATTTTGGGATGTCCTACAGTTAAGAGAAATCAGATATAAACACATTCTTTGTTCTTTCTTCACTATGAACACAATACTCAAATTATTGGACTGTAATGTGAAAAGCATATTTTTTTTTAAAATTAGCACAACTGTTCACAGTCTCCATCTATTTCTTAAGTGCCAGCTTTGGCTCAGTGGCAATACTCTCAACCCTGAGTAACAAATTCATGGTTTCAAGCCCCATTCTATGAATTGACTGCATAATCTAGAACAGCACTTCAAAGCATCAGTACCTCAGTACTGCACCATAAGGCATCATTTCTCAGATGAGACATCAAATCAAGGCCCCATCTGCCAGCTCAGCTGGAAATGGACATCAGGGATGAGAAATAAATACCAGCCTTGCCAGCAATGCCAACACCCCATGACTGAATAAAGAAAATATCCCATTGCATTATTCAAAGAAGAGCAAGGGAGTGTTCCAGTGTCCTGACCGTCATTTATCTCTCAATCATTTATTTAATTGCTATTTGTGGGACTTTGCTGAGTGCAAGTTGGCTATGTTTACCTAATTAAACAACTGAATGCACTTCAAAAGGAAATGTTCGACTTTTACATCTACAAAATGTCTCAAAGATACTACATCAATGCAAAAGTTTAAAAATTTCCGTAAGATATATTACCCTCTAATGTTTTGTACTCCTCGGGTTTATAAATTCCAGACCTCTACCATCATTTAAGCTAGTGCCTTCAAGGTCCAGCAAAGCTGCCCGAGAAAATACTCCTCTCTGTCAGGGGGCACCAAGTGAAGCTGAGATATATCCTGATAGTAATGCAGCCAAAACCAATTCAGCAGACTAGAGAAATTCAATTTGTATCCTTCCAGTCTGTAGTGCTGTGCACTAACTCACTATCTGCTTCCTCCCTCTCCCCTAACTACTTTGCTAGTTTTCCACAAAGAACTCATTATTGCCCACTTTATCAATCATTTAGCATACTTACACAATCCACTCTTGTAACTTGGACTGAAACCGGAAAAACTGAGAGCCAATGAATAAGTGTAAAGATAAGGAAATGTTGCTTGCTTAAAAGGTGGAAAAACCCACAAACAATCAAATGATCTGTGAAATTAGTCATACTGCTGAAGTATCTTCTTGACTTAATCAAGAATGCATCCAGTGTAACACTTAAAAAAATAAAAGCTATTAAACTCTACAATGTATCACTGTCTCTGCCTGGTGAGGTGCCCTTTGAAATTTAACTGCATTAGCAGTGTAAACATACATTATTTAAACTGAATGATAATTTTACTAATTTACTTCAAATCAGCTGCAAAATTCAATTGTAGATTGACTACAATCTTTAACGTTTGTTTTTAAACTTATCTAAGGGTTCAGAAACATACTTATTGTGCAACAAGAAATGGCTTTACCATGTGATAAGTGCTGGTCTGCTGAGGTCGGTCAGTATAGTAGGAATCCACATTGTCTGTGATCGTTTGCCGCTCTCCTTTCAGATTGATCTTCCTGAAGCGCCGACGAGACTGCCGGTTGGTAACTTCCCTCTGTAGATTTTTCTCCTCATTCTCACTGACATTTTCAACCTGAAATATATGTTCAGGATCCTGATTGAACATCCAATTCTTCCATATCACAGAAAGTCTGTGCAACTTTAAGAGACTCATGAGAAATGCAAAAAAGCATTTAACTATGCCTGTACTGGTGTGAGGAGGGGGCTGCTTGGTGGAACATAAACCACACACAGGCACAACTGCATGCTAACTGAGAAAAATTATGTTTCAATAAGCTAGAGGCCACAACTTCCTTCCTTCCAGGAAACTGTAAATAACGGTTTATCAGTGCAGTAATCACTTGCTTGCTTTGCGTGTGTACAATACACTGAACATTGCCTCTTTTTCTCTTGCATGCTGATATTTTGTCAAATGTCAAGCATATGTATGCCATCTTTTCATACATCATTTAGTTCTTCATATCTGTACCAGCATAACCTCAAATTAAGATACATTCGATAGGTACTTATTCAGTAAGCATCTTATATCTTTTTTGTTATCTGCCACGTTGTTTTCCCCTGGGAAACTAAACTCCGAAAAGCTTGGAAACGACGGCTTTAACTAGATTGCCTACAGTACTTGTTATTTTACCCTCTCCTTACTCTCTATAAGGCTATCCACACCAAGCAAAATCCTAGTTTGAGAGGCAGATGAAAGATCTGTTCCCAAGTTGTTGATGATGTCATTTCCTGGTTATCAGCTATGAGGTGTACAAGAGTGGGTTGGACATGATTCTCCCTATGAATTACCCTCACTCCCCCATCATAAGGGAAGTGTAAAATCTCAACTTTTAAACTCTGAGAGCAAACTTGCATCTTATTTTAAAGCACTGCTTATCAGGCTCCAATGTACCATACCACCAATGGAAATATTATGAAATCTGGCATTCAGGTTACATTTTCATGCAAGTACTTACCTAAACATATAAGGATAATTTATATTCTGCGGTGGTGAGACAAGATATTTGAAATCAATACACAAAATATTACATTGAGCAATTTGATCTCATGTGAGCTCTGTTCATGTTCCACAAAATTTCATGATTCTCATACTCCGTTTATGCAAAAAAATGGCATTTTCAGAGATTAAAAAAGAAATTCATTAACCTATGTTGCAGGGAAGCACAACATATTTCCTTGGAATTATGATCAGACAAAGTCAGGGTCATATTTACAGACCATCACTCAACTTCAGGTGCCACTGTCACTGTTACCCAATGATTTGAAGCATCAGAAAGTTCAGGAAGGATGGAGGCTGTTTTTATTGCCTTGACATATAAAAAGGGAAGCAAATCTTCTTAGAGCCCAGTCAAGAAAGAGCAAAACTGATTAAATTCAACATTTTAACTGGTCAGCTACTCTTGTTACAATACATGAAACAGTAACAAGTGGATCAGAATAACAAGCAATAATTGAACTAAGCCGTCTCTTTGGTTTGATCGTCAGTAAAACTATTTGATTGATTTGAGGTGTAGCCCAGATTTTGTGGTTGTAATGACAGAAAAACAGTCAGTGCTAATCGTCATTACTCTGTGAATTAACAGCAATTTCTAGCATCCTTACATGTGCAGTTAAACACCAGAAATCCAGAAGTTGTCAGTGATTTCTCATTCCTGCAGACGATGTTGTTGAGGTCCCTCTAAACTACAATCAAGGAAAAAAGAAATCACTCAACTGACGAGAACCTACCCTTTTTCGCTATTATTCTTGCTGTAAAAGCCCCTAGAGAAGGTATGCCTTGTTAACCGAGTTGTTACTGGGTTTTCAATGGCGCTCTTAATTTTGGTTGATGAATAACATCTTTGGCCTTGAAACACTAACTTTAAATTTTCAAATGTCAAACTTCTTCATTGTGATAAAATTCCATAAATTTTAAAGTAATGGAACTTATTCTTTTCTAAATTCAAGATATTTCAGTTTCTGCCTTAATTCCATCTCTACGTCACAATTTTTATTGTGCTTTCTATTAAAGTATAAAAATTGAATGATAAAACCTGCTTGTTACTTTCTGGAGAAAGTCTGAGAATTCTTCAATGTGATTGGCTGCTTAACCTGCTTGGTGACATCACTGTTGCTGGACACCAGAGATGCCCTTGAGCTGACACCGCAATGAAATTAATATCGGGAGATGGGAAGCTCCACGCCATAGAGCCAGCTAGAACTTTTGGTTAGCTTTCTCCCAGGACAACAAGCTTATAAACTTTGCCACTGGCTGCAAAATCCAGACAATGATCTTTCTTAATTATTTTACAATAAGGTATTCAGCCAAACCCAACATAGCAGCAAAGCTACAATCTAGGTAAAAATAATAAAAATTATGAGAAAGTAAACTGTAGAGGTAACTGGATTCGCGACATTATTGACTGTTGCAATCACCATGGGGAAACCTTTAACCAAAATAACCAAATTTACTGAATGACCAACCAAATGAAGAAATTACCAACAAGATTCCACTTATTGTAGCTCTTACTTTTTAAAATTCATTCAGGGGATGTGGGTGGGCATCGCTGGCTAGGTCAGCATTTATTGCCCATCCCTAATTGCCCTTGAGAAGATGGTGATGAGCTGCCAACTTGAACTGCTGTAAGTACATCCACAGTGTTGTTCGAGAGGGAGCTCCAGGATTTTGATCCAGTGACAGTGAAGGAACAACGATATATTTCCAAGTCAGGATAGTGAGTGGTTTGGAGGGGAATATCCAGGCGGTGGTACTCCCATTTGTCTGCTGCCCTTGACCTTCTAGATGGTAGTGGTCGTGGGTTTGGATGGTGCTGTCTAAGGAGCCTTGGTGAGTTCCTACAGTGCATTTGTAGATGGTACACACTGCTGCCACTGTGTGTCGGTGGTGGAGGGAGTGAATGTTTGTGAATGGGGTGCCAATCAAGCAGGCTGCTTTGTCCTGGACAGTGTCAAGCTTCTCGTGTTGTTGTTGGAGCTGCATTCATCCAAGCAAGTGAAGACTATTCCATCACACTCCTGACTTGTACCTTGTAGATGGTGGTCAGGCTTTGGGGAGTCAGGAGGTGAATTACTCACCACAGGATTCATAGCCTGACCTGCTTTTGTAGACACAGCATTTATATGGCTAGTTCAGTTCAGTTTCTGGTCAATGGTAACCACCCCCATCCCCGGCCAAGAAGTTGATAGTGGGAGATTCAGCAATGGTAATGCCATTGAATGTCAAAGGGTGATGGTTAGATTCTCTCTTGTTGGAGATGGTCATTGCCTGGCACTTGTGTGGCGTGAATGTTACTCAGCACTTATCAGCCCAAGTCTGGCTATTGTCCAGGTCTCACTGCATTTGGGCATGGACTGCTTCAGTACCTGATGAGTCGTGAATGGTACTGAACATTGTGCACTCATCTGCGAGCACCCCCACTTCTGACCTTATGATGGAAGAAAGGTCATTGATGCAGCAGCTGAAGATGGTTGGGCCGAGGACACTACCATGAGGAACACCTACAGTGATATCCTGGAATTGAGGTGATTAGCATCCTATAACCACAACCATCATCCTTTGTGCTAGGTATGACTCCAACTAGTGGAGAGTTTTCCCCCTGATTCCCATCGACTCCAGGTTTGCTAGGGCTCCTTGATGCCACACTTAATTAAATGCTGCCTTGATGTCAAGGGCAATCACTCTGGCCTCACTTCTGGAGTTCAGCTTTTTGTCCATGTTTGAACCAAGGCTGTAATGATGTCAGGAACTGAGTGGCCCTGGCAGAACCTAAACTAAGTGTCAGTAAGCAGCTTATTGCTAAGCAAGTGCCACGTGATCGCACTGTTAATTACCTCTTCCATCATGAATCAAAACCAACACAAATTAAACATGAATTAACAGGCAAATGACACTTGAACCAAAAAGGTAAATTGACTTTAAATAATTGATACAACAAAGATACGTCTTGCACAATCACAAGCATCCTCATCACTCCCTGCACAAATGTGGCAGTACTTGGCTACACAGTTCCACAATATATTGCTCTTTACTCATGCAGGGTAGATCAGGAGTCCTATCCGATAATAGCTTTCCCATTAAGCGTCACACAGCAAGAATTATCAGCAAGGCACACTTCCATAAACCCTTTCTCTATCACGGATCACGTCAGTGCTGATGGTGTAGTTTTCCAGAGTTCCTTTTCAAGCGACTAACCGTTAACATCCTAGTTCATGGTTTGGCTACATCTGGGAAAACACCCAGCTCTTCAACCTCTCCATGCACTTCACATAGCTTTCCACGTTTTAGACCTTTTTAGTCACCTCACACAGTACCTCCATGAGCTCCTGTATACTTTTCTGCCAAACAGAAAAACTCACCACTTCCTGAGAGTGACTTGCTTCTTCTTCTCACAAGAATTTTCTCTGTTCCTCTTTCAGTCAGCTTTTTCATGCCTGCATTTGTGCACTAATTGCTTTCATCCTCCAGCTCCTCAGCTTGTAGCTCTTCTTTATGTCTGCAGCTCTCTTTTGCGTCTGCTAGCCACACCGCTTCTTTATCTTCCTTCCTGCTGATACTGCTTTCAGGTCAAAAGGTCATCAAGTCACACGGACCAGTATTTCTTATTATCCAAGAAAAATGCAATTAATCCCTTTACCTTTGATGCAATCTCTTCAAAGGCCCTTTTCAAACATTCTTAAAAACAATTAAAAATTCCACAGACATTTTAAAAATGCTGCTTCCAGGTCAAAGATCGTCACAATACCCTGAGCTCTGACATTGCATTTCAACATAAGTTTCTTTTCCTTTCCCCCGACAACAAAGCATCAGGAAATATATCAAGTATAAGCACCATATACGTTCAAAAGGTGGATGGTGCACCAAAGTTCAGACTGGCAGTTTAGTTTTGCTGACAATTCCTCCAAGCATCAGGTTAACTTTCTTATCCCAGACAACATATAATAGAGATGTCAACAGAAAGCAGATCAAAAAGCTGAGCATCACAGGCATGAACCCACTTCCTGTTACATTAAGCATTGGTGCATTAATTTGCAGTCTGTATGTTGCAACTCTTCCTGTTGCTAAATCCAGTGGCAATTTAGTTAGCCACCTATCATATACAGTACATCAGCTGCTCTAACACAGCAATATATTTTTTAAATACATTATTTTAAAATCAGATTCAGATTTGCATATGTAATTAGTTCAAATATCAATGAGGAATATCAAAATTTTTAAATGATTTAACATTACTCAAGGGGCCAGGTGCCTTTCCATCATGAATAACATCAAATTCATTAGGAATTTCAGTATTTTTCTTCCCACCAGGGCATCTTGTCACTTTTTCTTTACTCCACAAGAGTTAGCTTTATATAAAAAAAACATTTTCTGACAAAGCTCCAAACTGTTGAACAACATCCCACATCTTTATGATCCAAATTACTTTTTTTTTCAAAAATAAATTAAATTATAAAATTCCACATTCTCCAGATTATTATCCTAGGCCTCTGAATTTCTAGTCCAGTATCATGACCGCTATAAAAAAGATATAAATACATATTCTAAAAGAAATAAACATCCAAAAGCATTAAATTGTTTTGCAACAAATACAGTAAATGATAATTCCAAACCTTACAGCTGAGCTGAGAAATTTATAGCATCAATTGGGCCTATAAACAGTGAAAGGGGTAGTAAAATGAGTGGGGTTAATTAGGGGTTAAAAAGAGATTTACGCATGGAGGTAGGGAGTATGGCTGAAGTACTAAATGAGTACTTTGCGTTTGTCTTTGTCAAAGAAGATGCTGCTGCCAAGTTCTAATGAAAAGAGATAGTTGAAACACTGGCTGGACTAAAAATTGATGAAGAGGAGCTATTAGAAAGGCTGGTTGTACATCAAATTGATAAGTCACCATGAATGGATTAGATGCATCCAAGGATACTAAGGAAAATAAAGGTGGAAATTGTGGAAGCAATAGCAATAATCTTTTGATACTCCTTGGATATGGGGGTTGTTCAAAAATGGGCGTGATGATAAACCCAGCAACTACAGGCTGAGTTTAAACTCAATGGTGGAAAAGCTCTAGAAATGATAATCCAGGACAAAAGTAACAGTCACTCAGACAAAGGTAGATTAATTATGGAAAGCCAATATGGATTAGTTAAAGGCAAATACTGTTTAACTAACTTAATTAAGGCTTTTGATGAGTAAGTATACAAGTTTGATGAGGGCAATGCGATTGATATGGTATACAGGGACTTCCAAAAGATGTTTGATAAAGTGTTACATAACAGGTTTGTCAGCAAAATCAAAGCCCATGAAATAAAAGTGGCAGCATCGATAAGAAGTTGGCTGAGTGACAGGAAATAGAGAGTAGTGGTGGTCGGTTGTTTCCCGAACTCGAGGAAGATGGGATTCCCCAGAGGTTGGTACTGGAATCTTGACATGGGTGTGCAGGGAACAATTTCAAAATCTGTGAATGACACAAAATTGGAAGTACTGTGAACTATGAGGAGGATAATGATAAACTTCAACAGAATGCCACATGGCAGATGAAATCTATTGACAACAAGTATGAAGTGATGCATTTTGGTAGGAAGATCAAGGGGCGGCAATATAAATTAAATGGTACAATTCTAAACGGGGTGCAGAAACAGGGAGACCTGGGGTAATGTGTGTATGTATTATTGAAGGTGGCTGAGCAGGTTCAAAAGGTGTATAGGAGCCTGGACTTTATAAATAGGTGCATAGAGCACAGAAAAAATAAGTTATGATGAACCTTTATATTAAATTGGTTCAGTCTCAACTGGACTAATGTGTCCAATTCTGGGCGCCATGCTTCAGAGGGGGTGCAGAAAAGATTCATGAGAATGGTTCCAGGGATGAGGGACTTCAGTTATGTGGGTAGACTAGAGAAGCTGGGGTTCTTCTCCTTACAGAAGGTTAAGAGGAGATTTGATAGAGGTGCTCAATATCATGAGAGGTCTAGCCAGAGTAGAAAGGGAGAAACTGTTTCCAATGGCAGAAGGGTTGAAAACCAGAGGACACCGATTTCAGGTGAACAACCAAAAGAACCAGAGGCATTACGAAGAGAAACTTTAATTTTTATGTAACGAGCGCTTAGGATCTGGAATGCACTGCCTGAGAGAGTGGTGGAGGCAGATTCAGTTATGGCTTTCAAAAGGAAATTGGACAGCACTTCAAGAGAAAAAAATCTGCAAGGCTCCAGTGAAAGGGGGGGACTAGTTCTCGCAGAGAGCTGGTACAAACATGCAGGTCAAATAGCTCCCTTCTATGCTATAACCATTGCATGATTCTATATACTAGTTTGTCCCTCTCAAAAGTCACACCATTAAATAGAAGCTCTGAAGGTTACCATGGTCCAACAGCGGGGAGGAACATAGGCAATTCGTCTGCCAAATCTTCAATGTGTCTATAAAAAAAGGCCAAGGATGGAATCATCCTTATTTGTTTATAAAATTTGACCAACTGGTACTTGGGCTGCCGTGTTTTGCAATCTATAATAAGTAATCCAGAGCCAGTCACATCAACAGATAGGTCAATGGACAAGTGGAAAACCACAGCACAGGAAAGTAAGCCAATGTAGGGAGAAAGTTACTTATACAAAGGTGGTCTTTTCTATCCATCTTTTAGTTTGAAGCAGCATACAGGAAAACTAAGCCCAGATCAATGCATTGGGGGCCAGATTTTCCCACCCCAAATCAGGATGCAATGGAGACAGAATACCAGAAAATGGCACCGACCAACACTGATGACTCTCCTGAGGACCAGGAGCAGATGGAGGTCATTAGGGAGCTCTGAAGCTGAACAGCTGCAACCTGGCAGAAGCAGGGGTGGCAGCACTGTAACAGTTTTATTTAATGCAAAATAGAGCAAGTTGGGACAAGAAAAACAACTACTGAGCAGATTTTTTTTTACTACCAACCCTTCCCTACCCTGTCATTGGTCCCAGCTCTCCGTATGCTCTGGTCACTTTGAAGATGAAGATCCTCTCATTTAAGACCACCCACGAATCAAGCCAGGGCGTGGCTCACTTCCCTAGTGTTCCACCTCCACTTCCGTACCCTGCACCTTTTCCCCATCCCCATCCCCCTCCCCCCCCCCCCCCCCCCCCGCCCCCAACCCCACTAATAGAGCTGTAGACCCCTCTTCTGGGGTCATTAAGACCCCAACTCCATGAAAAGCACATTTTATAGCATATTGGAGGTGGAGGCAGGTTCACGACCCAGAATCAAACCTGCCTCCCGATTCCCACCTCCAATGGCAAAATCCTAGGTTTCAATTTAGAACAAGTTACAGAACCTTAAGCCACTATGCTCCAATCTGGAATCCTCTTCCCAAACTCCTTTGCTTTAACAACCTACCCAAAACCTACTCTTTGAAGACACTTTCATTCACTCCCCTAATTTTTCTCCATATTTTTGATTTTGAGATAGCCTTTGTGAAACATCTCAACAATTCTGTTGCACTTTGCACAGTCACTACATCAAATTCAGTTTATGAACATGATGCTCTGTACTAGTGTAAGTGCACATTCTGTGGGGCTTGAAAGGAAAGTGAAGTCTGTCCTGCTGGAGTAAAAATTGGCAAGAAGGCACACTGATTGAAATAATTTTTTAGCAGTTTTTTTTTTAGCTAAATTGAGCACAATTAATTACTTGGAGGAAAAACATTGGCAGGAATTCCATTGGAACTGCTCCTGCTCCGCTACCATGACAACAACTCACATTTATGTAGTGCCTTTAAAATAGTAGAACGTTTCAAGGTGCTTCACAGGAGCTTTATCAAAGTAAATTTGATGCCCAGCCACACAAGAAAATATTAGGGCAGATGACCTTTCATCGAAGAGGTAGATTTAGAGGAGCATCTCAAAAGAAAAAGAGAGATAGAGAGGCAGAGGGGTTTAAAGAAGGAATTCCAGAGCTTAGGGCCGTGGCAGCTGAAGTCATGGCTGCCAAAGGTGCTCAAGAGGCCAAAGTGGACGAATGTAGGTATCACGGAGGGTGGTAGGGTTGGAAAAGGTGAAAAAGATGGCGGGGGTTGGGGGGAGGGCAAGGATAAGAATTTTAAAATTGAGCAATTAAGCTGTTGCTTAGCAGGGAGCCAATATTGCTGATGGGTGGACAGGACTTAGCAAGAGCTAAGACAAAGGCAGAGTTCTGGCTGACCTCATGTTTACAGAGGGTGGAACCTAGGAGGTTGGCCAGAGCTGCACTGGAATGGTCAAGTCTGGAGGTAACAAAGGAATGTCTGAGGGTTTCAGTAGTTTATGAACTGTATTACTGTAAGTGCATGATCTCTACTGGTGTAAGTGCACGTTCTGGCGGGTGGGAAAGAGAAGTGAAACACGTTCTGTTCTAGCAAAATCTGTCCAAAATATGCACAGAGTGCAATAATTTTTCAGCAGTTTTTCTTTTAGCTAAGTTGAACACAATTGCTAGGAGGAAATACAACAGCAGGGGCATAACTGGACAATGTTACAGGTGGAACTAGGCAGTTTTAATTATGACACGGATAGGCCTTCAGAAGCTCATCTTGGAGTGAAATGCAAGAAGAGTTTCCTCTAAAGTTCACCCATGTGTGGATGCGCAGCAACCCAGGGACTCACCAGTTGCCCTATTTAGGATAATGCACATTCACGGCCACTCAAAAATAAATTGAATGAACTGAGTGCTAAAATGAACAGACCACACATAACAACAAAAAAGGGAACATTAGTTAGGCAAATAATATGGTTCAGCCTCACTAGTTGCCTGTGATGGGGTTGGTGGCTAGGAAATGGAGTTTATAGTAGGGACCGAAAATATTGCAGTCACATCTAGTCAAAAGGAGAGGCATATGATGAGAGGGGAACGAAAGGAGAGCGAGAAGGGACAATTGGAGAAGAAAAGCCTGAGTAGGGAAGAGCAGGATAAAGAGTCAGAGTAACAAGGGTTGAGAGGACTAGGAAAAAGGAGACAGAAGGGCAGGGGAGGGGAGGAGAGAGATGGAGTGGATGTGAGATGAGGATGGACAAGAGATAGCGAGCAAGAAAAGTGGAGGGAGGGGATATGAGAGAAGAGGACTTAGGAGAGAAAGGGGAGAGGAGGAGAGAAAGGGGAGAGGAGGGGAAAAGTGGAGGTGAGGGGAGAGGAGAAAGGAAGAATGGGATAGGGAGAAACAAGAGAAAGGAGGGGAGAAAAAAGAATGAGAGAGGAGGGGAAGGAAAGAGAATGAGGGGGATGGGAACGGGTGACAGGAAGAAAAGAAGGTTCAAAGAGGCAAAGGGGTGAAGCAGAGAAAGAGGAAGGGATGGAGAGGGATGCAGAGAGAAGTGGAGGGGAGACAATACAGGACCGAAGAGGGGGAGGAGAAGACAAAAAAGGGAAGAAAGGAGAAGGAACAGAGGAAGAAAGTGGGGAGGGAAGATGATAAATTAATGGTATGAAAGGAGGGGAAGGGCAGGAAGAAAAGGAAAGGAGGGGCGGGAGGACGAAGCAAGAGCAGTAAGAAAGGATGGGGCTGAAAAAGAGAAAAGAAACAAATGGGTGGGAAGAGAGGGAATAAGAAAATTATTTTGTTCACCAACTCTTCAGCATCCCAACCTCTCCTCTGTTATCATGTCTACATTTTCTTAACCCAAAAGCTGGTCATGGCTCCCCAATTGCAATGCGACAGAAGATCCTCGTTTTACATAAAAATATGAATTAAAAAAATTGCACAACTGACATTTCCTTTGCTGAAATACATATAGTGACACTCCTGAATGAGACTGCCCACAGGTTAATCTGGTGGAATGGGATAAAGCAAACAATTCCTTCCAGAAAAGCAACTCCCACAATGCCACCAACCCCACAGACACAAACACCACCCCCACACTCCCCAACCACACGCAACTTGTAAACACAGCAAATATGAACACTCTGTGCTCAGAAACTCTGTCTTGTGATCTCCAACAGTGCACTGCACTGTGTGCAACTTGGGGCATGGAATAGTCCACTATCATTGTACATTTGTAAATAAAAATTGTTAACCTTATTCTGTTGAGCAAAGTAAAGAGCTGGTAAAGTTGTACACTGGAACGTTAATCCAATTTCCTTCTCGGCTTCACTTTCACGCTATTGTAAAGCATAAATATTGCTGTTTATTTACATCTTTTTCTAGTGGTGCTCTGTGCTGGCCTGTGAACAGAGGAGGTGGTGAAATTAAACGTTCTCCCTAGTTTCAATGGTGCACTGTATTAGAGAACCTCTCTGAATTGGAATGGTAACCTCCATACTAAACTCTGCTGCCTGCATCCTAATTCGCACCAAGTCCCATTCACCCATCACCCTTGTGCTCGCTAACCTATAATGGCTTCTGGTTAGGCAATGCCTTTATTTTAAAATTCCTATTCTCAGTTTTAAATAGGCCCCTTCTATCTGTACAATCCAGCCCTATAATCCAAGAGATAACTGGGCTCCTGCAATTCTGGACTTTTGTGCACTCCCAATTTTAATCATTCCTTTGTTGGCATCCATACCTTAAGCTGCCAAGGCCCTAAGCTCTGGGGTTCCCCTCAATGATATTCTTTGCATTTCGGCCTCTCTTTCCTCCTAGACTTAAGATGGCTTAAAAATTGATAAAGACGCAGTATTAGAAAGGCTGGCTGTAATTGAAGTTCATAAGCCACCAGGAACTGATCAGAGACATCAGAGGACACTGAAGGATGCAAGGGTGGAAAGTGCAAGTAAGGGCCATAATCTTCCAATGTTCCTTAGATGTTATGATCCTCATAGACTAATAATGTTTTTAACAGAGATGAATTTCCCAATAACTGATGAAAAGAACCAAAGGGCAGGATTTCAATTTTTGACATTTACTGTAACAAATAAACCAAGGTCAACATAGGTCAAACATTAATTAATAGGCAACAAATACAAATTAAAGAAAAGGTACTTTTGCATTAACTAAGGCAACCAAAATTTGCCTCACAAAACCTTTTAACTGTATACCACACTTCCGGGAGATATGTAGTATTAAAGGAACAGTCCCACAGTTACTCCCAACTCTCAAGCGGAGGTTCACTTTTTTCAGCCACGGCAGGTCGAAACCTTCCAGTGTCCTTCAACAATCGTTGCATTCTGCCCGAGTTTTCCCAGATATGATTATCAACAACAAGGCACACCTTGATGACTTCCCATTCCTTAAATCTTCAAGAGCCCCATCTGTTCTGTTCCCTTTTTCCTGAACAGAAACAGAACTTTAAAAGTATCCTGTTTGGTCATTAGCACAAAACAGTTCTTGCTTTTCCACAGCAGTAGTTTCTTATTCCTGCATCTCAGCCGCAGCTGTCCTTTTTCGGTGGGATACTGTGAAAGATGTTAAAACGTCCACTCCACTTCAAATAGTTTCTAATTGAGTTTTGCTCCCAATGGCGACCAGGTCACATGGGCAATTCTCCACTGTTTTTCAAAAAAGAGTGCAAGACAAACCCAGCAACTACAGGCCAGTGAATTTAACCTCAGTGGAAGGAAGGCTTTTAAAAATGATAATCGGAGGCAAAATTAACAACCACTTGACAAATGTGGATTAATTAAGGAAAGCCAATTTGGGTTTGTTAAAATCATGTGTATCTAACTTGATTGAGGTTTTCGATTAAATAACAGAGAGGGCCGATGATGGTAATGCAGTTTATGTACTTCCAAAAGGCATTTGATAATTTTTTTTATTCTTTCATGAAGTGTGGCCATTTGTTGCTACATGACAAGCTTGTCAGCAAAGCTGAAGCCCATGGGATTAAAATAACAGTGGCAGCATGGTACAAAATTGGCTGAGTGGTAGGAAGCAATAGTGGTGACCAGCTGTTTTCCGAATTAGAGGAAGATATATAGTGGGGTTTTTAAGGTATCATAGGAGGACCACTGTTCCTCTTGATCTATATTTATGACTTAGACTGGGGTGTGAAGGACACAATTTGAAAACTTGCAGATGACACTAAACTTGGAAGTACTGTGAGCTGTAAGGAGGATAGTGAAAGACTTCAAGAGAACAAAGGCATGCTGTATGAATGGTGGACATGTGACAGATGAAACTTACTGCTGGGGAGCATGGAGTGATGCAGTTTGGTAGGAAGAATGAGGAGAAGCAAAATAAAATAAAGGATACAATTCTAAAGGGGGTACAGGTGCAGAGGAACCAGGGGGGTATATGTGCACAGATCTTTGAAGGTGGCAGGGCAGGTTGAGAGTGATTAAAAAGGCATACAGGATCCTGGGCTTTATAAATGGAGGTATAGAGTACAAAAGCAAGAAAGTTATGATGTACCTATAAAATAAAGGTTTGCCTCAACTGGAATAGTTCAATTCTGAGTGCCACACCTTAGGAAAGATGTGAAGGCTTTAGAGAGGGTGCAAAAAAGATTCACAAGAATGCTTCCCGGATGATAGACTTCAGTTACGTGGATAGACTGCCGAGGAAGTTGAAAGGAGATTTTGATAGTGCTCAAAATCTTGAAGAGTCTGGACAAAGTGAATAGAGAGAAATTGGCGGAAGGATCAAGAACCAGAGGACACCATTTAAGGTGACTGGCAAAAACCACAACGGCAACTTGAAAAACATTTTTAAATAGTATGTGGTTAGGAGTTGGAATACACTGCCAGAGAGAGAGTCAGTTGTGGTTTTCAAAAGGGAGTTGGATAATTATCTGAAGAGAAAAAATTTGTAAGGCTGCAGGGAAAAGGCAGGGAGTGGAATTAGCTGAGTAAACGCCCACACAGAGACAACAGGCCGAATAGCCTTTTCTGTGCTGTAACCATTCTATGGGCACAATCTTACGGCTTGCCAATTCCCAGGGTGGCCTTCCCTCATAGCGCCCTTCCCCACCCCAACCTGTTCACAATACTGTGCAAGGTGCCCTGCCTACCCTCACCCCAATAGAGGCCCTTTATTATCACCAATTGTTGTAAAAACCCATTTGATTCAGTAATCTCCTTTAGGGAAGAAAGTCTGTCATCTTTACCTGGGCTGGTCTATATGTGGCTCCAGACCCACAGTAATGCAACTGACTCTTAACTGCCCTCTAAAATGCGAGACAAATATCTAGATTGTGGTTCATGTTAATATTTCAGAGGTAATATTTAGTTCTGGGAAGATTAAAGTTTAACTGTAGAAAATAGGATAAATGCAACTAAAGCAACTTGGACACTATTACGCTTAAAAGATGAGCCATAAAACAGCAGGCGAAGTTATTTAGTTTATTAGAGACGTGGTGTCTACACTGCTTGCAAAGAAGTGCAATCCAGAGAGCTATTTTGTTTTGGGGGTTAGAGATAAATTAGTTTTAAATCATTGTGAATCCTGAAAGGTTACATTGTCACGGAGATGGGTGAAGCTCAAGGTGGTCCTCTGGTTTCAATTTATCTGCGTGTTTGTTGGGAGAGCGAGTGATCTACAGCAGGGGAGGAGGATTCCGCAAAAGGGGCTGCTGTTAGCAGGCTTCACACAGCCAGGGCTCAGCCAAGTCCTTTGGAGCTGAGAAGGTGACGGAAAGTCACTGGTTTCGTGCCAGGCATTTAGGACTCAGAAGAAACCCTGAAAGCCATTTATAGTTCAGTGTAGCTGGGAGGCTGGAGTTCAGAGAAACTCAGGGGCAGTGCCAGCTTAGTGAAGCTAGAGGTTTGCGAAAGAATTGGAATTGTGCTGGTAATTAGAGGCGGGAGTGCAGCTTTGTGAATCCTGTGGAACACAGTCTCAGCACAAGAAATTGAACCATTGGAAGTGAGCAGTCATCGAGGCAGTCCGAGTCGGAGCAGCTTTTGAGGGAATTCAAAGCCTAAATCTTCAAAAGTGAGGAGATGAAATCCCTCATGACGGAGACAGAGTTTTAATAGCAGTCACCTACATCTGGGTGGGTTGCTGAGAAATCCGTGGGATCTGTCTTGGTCGCATCTGCCATTTAATGGGCAGTGTGGTGCGTTCAACCACAGTTTGCCTGTTAAGTCATATTCACCTCATGTTAATTATGAATGTTAAAATATAAGGTAGATATTGTAGATTGTTTTACATTTCTGACCTTGTTTCGTAAAGTTTATTTTGTTTGGTTAAAACCATGGAATCTTGTGAATTTATTCTACTACTGGGCAACAGGGATTTCAAACTTTGTCTACTTTAAACAAAAACTTACTGGCCCCTAACTGGATCGTAACAAATGGCCTAGGAAGTCACTCAGTTCAACAGCAATTAGGGATGAGCAACAAATGCTGGCCTTACTAACGATGCTCACATCCCATGAAAACATTTTTAAAATGGCCACTTAAGGAGTCGCTTCACATCTAGCCTCAATTTTGATGCTGGTGAGAGGAGTTCAGGGGCAGATGTTCAGCCTTTCAGGTCACCCTACTTGGGCCTTGGGCAGGAAGATAGGGGGGAGGGAGCTCCCTCAAGGGTCCCTTTTCCACAACAGATGACCATCCCCCACCCCCCCACCCTACCCTCTCCCAGGTGCTCCTAACACCAGCCCACCCTCAGCCTCTCCATCAAGACCTCCACCCTCCCCTCGCCCCACCCCATCCCAGGCCTCCCCTCCCTTCCCTATCATGAGGCCTCTGCACTTACCAAAACCTGGATTCAGACAGTGACTGTTAGTAGTCTCAGTCCTGGCCACTGCTACCACTGGTGCTGCTGAGACTACAGAGCTGCCAGCCAATCTGATTTGTTTGTAGCTCTCTGAGGCAGAACTTCTGCCTAAATGAGAAGTGTAAAATGACTGTGGAGCTGCTGTGATCAACAGGGATTCTAAGGTGCTCCTTATAATCTACCTCATTAACCAATGTTTTGGTCATCTATCATAACATCTCCTTATATGGTTCAGTGTCCTATTTTGTTTTATAACACCCCTGTGGAGAGCCTTGGTACATATTATTGCATTAAAGGCACCAAATAAGCAAATATTGCCTTTGTTGACACCCTCGTGTAAAGTTGTTGGATATAGTGAACCCAAGCATACAGTTATACACAACTTTACGTTCTTTCTGAGCTACTGCTGCAAATTTTAAGCAAGGAGTAGGAAGTTTATTTCTTCCGAATATCAAATTATATCTAACTAAACATGACATTGTTGAACAAAAGAAATGAAGTTTTATTCTACATTTAGCCTGGAATATATTTGGTGTTAGGAATACTGCTGAGGGCATTTAGATAAAGCTTTCCTTATGCTAAAGGTCAATTCTGGCAATGCAGATACATAGCAAACCCCAGGCAAAATTGGTCCACAGAATATTCCAGGTTTGAGCTTCATAAGTTATGACAGCTTGTTGCCATCAGGACAGAGATTAAGATAACATCCATCGCCTTAAAGAATTAAGAAACATAAAGTATCTCTGACCAAGTTATGTGATGGAGGAACGAATTTAAGACAAAACAGCTAAAGGAATTAGTCACTGGATTATTAAATTACAAGTGAATGGATAGTGATTTACTCACTTTGGTACTGTCAAGGTATTTTCCTCTGTTAAAAGTGGAATAATAAGACATGTAACAAAACAGTCCTTCTCATTCAGTACAGAACTGAAAGACAGAATGGGAGCTCATACAATTTTCAAAGAATGAAAATAAGAAGCATGCATTTTGCTGATATAACTATATTGAAGCATAACAAAAAACAGGCGATCACAGTTGACACTGGTCTCACAAAGGATCACTATAGTTGAGGCCAGGCAAGCAGCACCACGCTAGCTCTTATAAGTAAAAAATATAGCAGTAGCTCCAAAAGGACAGTACAACTCTATGACAACAATAATATTGAAGAAAGGGCTGTAACTTCTGAGCTCCAGGGCAATGTAACTGGGGGGTACCCCAAAGATGGGCTGGAGAGCACCCCACCACCAGGAAGTTCCCAGGTAAGGATTGTAAGGCAAACTTCCCATGGGCAATTGCCCTGCACTGACAACCATCCAAAAATGTGATTTAAATCACAAACTTCAGATGGCTCCGACTGTGTTACATCAATAATTACCAAGAAAAAGTTTGAAGAAGTAAAACCACTTCTAACTTCTGGGTAACTATTATACAGGCCCATACCAACCCCCCGCCACGGGACTTACCCCAACCCTGGAGGCTCTCCCCCCACCTCCGACAAGTAACCACAAACCCCCCACTCCCAATCCAAACCCTACCCAACCCCCAAAACCACAGGTCTCCCCACCCCCACAGGGTTCCCTAAACCCCACGGAACTCCCCACTCCCAACTCTCACCGCCACACTGAGGACCAATCATACCAATCCACCCCCACAAAATCCTATCATCTCATCTCATACGCTTACCTTCTCCCTGGCCCGCCAAATACCTTTAAACTTGGCTGGACCTTTAACTTACCTGATTTACAGCAGGCTAGTGCCACAAAAAAGGCAGCATGGCCTCCTTACATCTGACTGTACAGCCCTCAACGCTAGGCTCCAGGGACACGCTGCCCTGCACTGATCTCACCCGACTGGGCGAGATAGGATCGAAAAAAATTTCAGGTAAGAAAGTAGGAGTGGAATGGCAATCCAACTCTGATTATCACTCATGGAAGTTCAGGCCTAAATATGTCAAAGCCAAACATAAAAAGTGTGATCAAAAGTCAACAGCCGATGTGATTGCCTCTGCTCTTTTGTCCTTCAATAACATTTTCTCCATCATCCTCATATTTTTAGGATTTTCAGTACATTAAGGCAGTGATGTGCTTTGACACATGGGCATGTGTACAGAAAGTGGATCTACTTTAGCATGAAGGCGTAACAGCATAACCCCATTTTTTTCTATCCCTTATGTTCCACACAAATATATTTTCTGCAGGAAGAGAAGGCTGAGCATTTTTTTCTTCTGTAGAAATGCTAGGTCAAATATTGCTACCCGATTAACTTGAGGGTTAGTATTTCTCCTGCTCCTCCAAGGTCACTATGGGCAGGCTTAGTAACTCAGGATGCTTGTTCTCAGCCAGAAAAGTCGAACCCAGTTATAGTACTCATTTAAAGAAGGGAATATCAGTGTCTCTCACTTCTGTCTCAACACGAGACCAGGAGCCAATGACTTTGAAATGCAGGACAACCTGATTCAGAAAATGATCATTGTCAAAAAATGCACGTTAAAAATTGAATTGCAAAAGGTTAAATTTTAAAAAGATATTTAAGTACTCTGCTTAACTTTTGTCACATATTTCCCATAACAAGTAGACGATATGATCATTTGTATAGACTTTCCAAATTTTCAAAGAGAAGCAACCACTTTGCAAATTTTCAGTAGAAAAGGGTTAATTTTAGCCGCAGGTTTCTACCTCAACTGCATAACACCACAATGGCCCAGAACTTCCGATCTCCAGACGGTCGTACATCGGAGGTACCCCCAAAGACGGGGGCCCTTTGGAAGTCCTGATGCACTGACTAAGTGGGAATTTCACAGGGTGTTTGGATTTACAATGGGCAATTCCCCTGCGCCTGGGGAATCTGAGTTACAGTCGGAGACTTCCAATGGATCCAACTCACTTACCAGAACAGTTACCAAGGAAAAAGTTTAAAAAGATTAAATCTAGTTCTCAATCCTAGGTAACTTTACTACTGGTCTCCCCCCACTCCACCCCAACCAACCACCAACCCCCAGCTGGACACCCCCGCAACCGACCTCCCGACTCTATCCCTCCGTGGCCTAACCCTCACCCACTTACCTGCCACCCTAATTCCTCACCCACTTACCTGCCACCCTATCCCCTCACCCACTTACCTTCTTTCCACAGCTTTAGGACATTTAAACCTACCGGAATACAGCAGCTAGTGCCATAAAAAGGGGGTGTGGCTTGGGCCAAAATCATTGGGGGAAGCCATGAAGAACAGGTACACTCCGTATTTCTGACGAGGCCCAGTTTGAAAGTCCGGGCAAGAAATGCAGAGCTCCATCTTAGGGTGAAAAAAAAGGAGCAGAGTGGCAATTCGACAGTGTTTGCCAGACCTTGGGAGACTCGGTCTAAAGCCGCAGGCATGGATGTCGGATCTATCTTTCCTAAAACTTTCCCTCTTCAAAAAAGATACTCAACTGTGCATCAACTTAGTTGTAAAATAAGAAAAACTGTTGACTTCATTGAGATAATTTCCACCTTATTACTCCATTTTATGAACTTAGTAAATCTTTTCCATCAGCAATGCCTGCTGAGAGCTGGCTCATTCATCAACTTTGCTTTAAGTTTGTGAAGACATCAGAACTACAAATTGTCACTATATTAAATAAGTATGACATAGAATACATGACACAGAATGTCTGAGCTCATTGGGTAAAAGTTTGTAAACCAGCGATAGTGCTTACCACAATCATTTCTGAAGTTTCCAAAACGATACATTCACAGCCTCGTCTCAGGCTTCCTGCAGTCTGTTTGCCAAAACTAGAACAGGGTAAAGAAAAGGAAACTGGTTTAATTAATTTGATGTAAACAATGATTTGAGTTATTCACGGCCACAACATTTGTCCTGAACACATTCACAGTCCGAGTCAAGACTTATAACATAACATGAGATATGACATAAGAACCTAAGAAAGTAGGAGTAGGAGTAGGCCATTCGGCCCCTCAAGCCTGCCCCGCCATTCAATAAGATCATGGTTGATCTGCCCCAGACCTCAACTCCTCTTTTGTGCCAGCTCCTCATAACCTTTAACTCCCCAATGTTTCGAAAATCTATCTACCTCCTCTTTAAATACTTTCAGTGATTTAGCCTCCGCAATTTTCTGGGGTAGTGAATTTCAGACATTCGCTACCCTCTGCGAGAAGAAATTCCTTCACATCCCAGTTTTAAATGAGTGCCCCCTTATTCTGTAACTATGTCCCCTAGTTCGAGACTCCCCCACTAGTGGAAACGTCATCTCAACATCTACCCTGTCAAGCCCCTTCAGAATCTTGTACATTTCAATAAGATCACCCCTCTTTCTTCTAAGCTTTAATGAATAAAGGCCTATCCTGTTTAGCCATTCTTGATGAGTCAACCCCTTAATCCCAGGAATCAGCCGAGTGAATCTCTTTTTAACTGCCTCCAATGCCAGTATATCCTTTCTTAAATACGAGGACCAAACTGTATACAGTACTCCAGGTGCGACCTCACCAACACCCTGTACAGTTGTAACAAGACTTCCCTATTTTTAAACTCCAATCCTCTAGCAATACAGGCCAAAATTCCATTTGCCTTCTTAATTACTTGCTGCACCTGCATGCTAACTTTTTGTGTTTCATGCACAAGGACACTCAGATCCCTCTGTGCTGCACTTTGGAGTCTCTCTCCATTTAAATAATAGTCTGCCTTTTGACTTTTCCTACTTTCCGATATTAAACTCCATCTGCCAAGTTTTTGCTCACTCACTCAACCTGTCTATATCCCCTTGCAATTTCCTCATGTCCTCACCACAACATGTCCTTCCACCTATTTTTGTATCATCAGCAAATTTGGATACATTACAGTCTGCCCCCTCCTCCAAGTCATTAATATAGATAGTAAATAATTGAGGCCCTCGGACTGACCCTCGTGGCACTCCACTAGTTACGTCTTTCCAACCTGAAAAAGACCCATTAATCCCGACTCTCTATCTTCTGTGTTAACCAATCCTCAATACATGCTAATACATTACCCCCAATACTGAGAGTTCCTATCTTGTGTGGCACCTTATTGAATGCCTTCTGGAAATTCAAATACACTGCATCTACCAGTTCCCTTTTATCAACTCTGCTTGCTATATCCTCAAAGAACTCTAGCAAATTTGTCAAACATGATTTCCCTTTCACAAAACCGTGTTGACTCTGATTGTGTTAAGCTTTTCTAAAATGTCCTGCTACTTTTTCCCTAATAACGGACTCTAGCATTTTCCCAACGACAGACGTTAGGCTGACTGGCCTATAGTTTCCCGCTTTTTGTCTCCCTCCCTTCTTGAACAGGGGTGTCACATTAGCGATTTTCCAATCTGCTGGGACCATCCCGGAATCCAGTAAGTTCTGGAATATTTCTGGAATATGACTGTTTGATATGATTTCTCAGCTGCTTCATATTATTGGTGATCTTGCTTTCAGAGGTTGATAGCTGGCAGACATGACTTTCCAGTCACCCGCTATAACATTTTACTTCACTGACAACATTGGGATATACCTACTAGTGAGATGGCTACCAAGGTTTCCCATCTTTATTGTTAATCTTACAAACCAATGATTAGAGACTTCTGGTTTAGGTCAGGATTAGCCTTTTTTTAAAAATTTATGAGATGTGGGCGTCGCTGCCTAGGCCAGCATTTTTTTGCCCATGCCTAATTGCCCTCATTCAGAGGGCATTTAAGAGTCAACCACTGCTGTGGGTCCAGAATCACATGTAACAATGATGCCCACCTATGATGTTCTTAGGTGAGAGAAGTTATTGTTGGCACCATTTATTTAGACAATAATATGAAAGCAAAATGCTGCAAATCTGAAGAACAGAAAATACTGGAGGTACTCAGCAAGTCAGCCGGTATCTGCAGAGAGAGAGATATATAAAGTCAGTGGCCTGAATCTCCCAAAATGAAGAGTGACAAGCCACACATCTTAAGTTGCTGATGCATCTCAGGAGCCTGAGGAAATTCCAATGCGCAGTACTTATGTGGGAAGTTCAAACTTGTGATCACTGGGTTAACGCTACCTTAACTGTTCTGCGATTCCCTATAACAGTGGGATCAGATGGCCAGAATCATGGAGACTTGGGCTGTTTGTGCTATACTTACTCTGGTTTTTACACAGATTTACTTAGCGCTTTTCCTAGCGGGTGCAAAGCCTGCTAAGAAGCGCAGCTCAAAGTAACTCATCTGGAGTGTCAAAGCACTCCAGCACAACAGCAACCCCGGCAATGTTTACCTGCCCCCCTCACCCCTGGTAATCTTCACCACACTGCACAACATTCACCCCTTTCCAACAATGTTCACTACCATCCCCACCCCACTCAAGTGATGTAACTCACATTAAAAGGGGAAGGTCTTTTAAGGGTGCCTGGAAGGTCTTTTGAACATGTGACATATGGGTAGTAGCCATCATACAGTTAGAGCTCCTGGGACAATCAGAGCTCAATACCTAGAGAAGCCAAGCTTGATCACCTGGAGTCTATTTGAAACCAGGTTGTATAAATCTATTGTATAACACTGACTGAGTAATAAACTTGGATTTGGACAATTTGCTCAAGTCTGAACGAGGAATGATTTAACTGAGTTTAGAGATATTTCCTTACAGAAGGTATGTTATAAAGTGGAAGGCAGGAGAGGTTACATGACAAAAGGGGTGATGGTACAAGGTAAAGAAAATGGTAAAGGGAAAAGTAAAGAAATAAAAGATAGATCTAGGTCTGCATGTAATTGAGAATAGCAGAATCATCGTCAAATATCATCAGCTGCTTCATCAATGACCTTCCCTCTATCATAAGGTCAAAAGTAGGGATGTTCGCTGATGATTGCATAATGTTCGGCACCATTCGGGACTCCTCAGGTACTGAAGCAGTCCATGTCCAAATGCAGCAAGACCTGAACAATATCCAGGGCTTGACAAGTGGAAAGTAATACTCGCGCCAGGCAATGACCATGTCCGACAAGAGAAAATACAACCATCTCCCCTTGACATTCAACGGCACTACCGTCACTGAATCCCACACCAACAACATCCTGGAGGTTACCACTGACCAGAAACTGAACTGCACCAGGCATTTAAATACTGTGGCTACAAGAGCTGGTCAGAGGCTGGGAATTCTGCGAGAAGTAACTCACTTCCTGACTCCCCAAAGCCTGCCCACCATCTACAAGGCACAAGTCAGGAGTGTGATGGAATACTCTCCGCTTACCTGGATGAGTGAAACTCCAATAACACTCAAGAAGCTCAACACCATCCAGTTCAAAGCTGCATGCTTGACTGACACACCATCTACCACGTTCAACATCCACTCCCTCCACCGCCGACGCATAGTGGCAGCAGTGTGTACCATCTACAAGATGCACTGTAGAAACTCACCAAGGCTCCTTTGACGGCACCTTCCTAATCCACAACCTCTATCACCCAGGACAAGGGTAACAGACACATGAGAACACCACCACCTGCAAGTACCCCTCCAAGCCACACACCATCCTGGCTTGGAACTATATCACCATTCCTTCATCGCTGGGACAAAATCCCCGAACTCCCTCCCTAACAGCACTGTGGGTGTACCTACACCACATAGACTGCAGTGGTTCAAGGAGGCAACTCACCACCACCTTCTCAAGGGTGATTAGGATGGACAATAAAAATGCAGGTCTTACAAATGACATCCACATCGCGTGAAAGAATAATTAAAAACAAATGCAGTCACATAATGGAAGATATTGCTGACTTTTTGACAAGGATGCCATTGTGCTGTGGACGATATGGAAATCTGACTACAGAGATTCAAGCAGCAAGTATTGGGGGAGATGAGACCAAAGTTGGATAACTGTTACTTATATTGAGGACCTTACACAGAAAGGAGTGCTAACAGACAGACCTCACCACCAAAGAAGACCACTGGCACATAAAATGGCACTGAAGGACAGTGCTGGTAAGTGGATGGAACCACAAGGGAATGATGGCTCATGAACACCACAAACAGGCAGGGAGCATTAGCATATGGAAATCACAAAGAAGTGTCAACAAATAGGCACAACTAATCATGAGCGCTGGGACATAGGGTTACTACCCAACAGGAAGCATTGGCACACAAACAACATATGACAAGCCTCCATGGAAGATAACACTGCAAATTCAGATCTTTATCATCTCAATTTTTAAATGTATTTCTGCCCTGCAGCACTTCAGATCATTCAAAAAAAAAAATGATGTGCTGTAATTCTGTATTTGAGAAGTGCTCTACCGTTCTACACAGCAGTGTTTGGGAACCAAGCATGTTGCTTCTCCTAATGCGCTGAGAGTTGCAGTGAATGTTCCATGACCTCGAATAATGTATAGCATAACAGGGCGCATGGTTTTGTAAGCTTATAACAGAGATGGCAATGTAACTGAGAGCACTATAATAAAATTATCATATAAAATACACAGTAACTCATAAGATAGAATACACTGTCATACTGAATATAAACATAGATATGTATATTACATTAATCTGCACGACAGAAACAAGCCATTTGAACTAACTTGTCTATTGTAGTGTTTATGCTCCCTTCGAATCTCTTCCCACCTTACTTCATCTAACCCGAACAATATATCCTTTTTATTACTTTCTCCCTATGTACTAATCCAGCTTTCCCTGAAATCTATGTTATGACCTCAACTATTCCATGTGCTAGCAATCTCTACATTCTCACTTTCTGGGGAAAGGAATTCTTTATTGGGTATATTAGTGACTATCTTATATTTAGGGCCTCTACTTCCCACAAAAGATTAATGCAATTTATAATCTTGATAGTAATGAATGAAATCATTATGGAAAAAGGGTTTAAATGTAACATTAAAGTAGAATACATGTAGCAAGTTAAGAACAATTTGTATTAGCTGCGGTTTTCTGACATCAAAAAAGCTGTCTCCTTAACAAAAAAAAATGCCTCTTTAAACCTTCCTGTGAACTCTTTCCACCCCAACTCTTCACTTCTTGTTTAGTGTCGCCTTCTCCTACATGTAATGCACTTCATTTTCACAGGGAATACATATATAAATGCATATATAATTGCTCTGCTGTAATTATGATGAAATAAGTTCTAATATTTCTTTCATGTCAAATTATGTAGTCCATACACATCCTCAATAACTCCCCTGCTCTTCTTCAAAATAATGCCATAGGATCTTTTACATCCACTCAAATGGCACATAGGGCCTTGATTTAACATCCCATCTGAAATCCCGCACCTCTGACAGTGCACTGTTCCTTCAGTGCTGCACTAGGGTGTCAGCCTTGATTTTTGTGCTCAAAACTTAGATTGGGACTTGAACCCAGAACCTTGTGAGATTCAGGGCCGAATGTGCTACCAACTGAGCCACAGCTGACTTCAGTGATCATGCACATACATGCTAATTCAACTCATCCTCAGCATTGGTTTCTCCTTAAGCCACTTACCTCACATAATGTTGATGGATTAAAAATCAACAGAACAGTGGAAGACAGACAAATACATCAGCATATTTCTTTGAAAAATGATCCTAAGGGTAAATCTGCTCTTCCAAGGTACCCCAGGCGTCTTGCAGCTTTCTCCATCATTGTCACAAATTTAAACTAGGATGTGGACCAAGTACTGTAATCCAGTGGTGTTAGTATCGATCTGGGTCAAACACTGCTGCTTCTTAATGAACATGCAAGAAGCAAGCACTTGTTTTACAAACAGGCATTGTAAAATTGTGCATTCTCACCTATCCAGTTTACCAGTTCTTTACTGCAACACCAGTTTGCACTAATCTGAATACAAATGTGTCAACCTTGTGCACAAACAAACAGGCTGACTTAGTGAAAATGATATTTCAAATCCACCCTGCTTAGCTTATTGTAACCCCAAAATTAGTCAGTTTCCATGTTCATCATGTCTTATTCATCACAGCTTGGCACTAAGAGTGGAAGCTCAAACTTCATATTAAATTTACAATTATGCAGATGAGAAAGGGTAGTAAAAAGGTTAGACTTGCAAAAATCAAATTGCTTAGGAAAACGAAATTAGGGTTGACAGGTTAGAAAATTTTCCAAACAAAACCTGTTCAGTAGGTTTTATAATATTTCCTATGTCTACTGCTGCCTTCCACCACCCAGTATATATGGCAGCTTATCTATGCACTGTCACTATAGCAACACCTAGAATCTACTCAATAGCTTCAAAAACAGAAATCTGTAGGCTGTGTGCTCTGTCTAGACAGTGAACTTCTTCACAAAGTGAAGGTCTGGTTTGTCTAATTGTCCCTGAATGGCTCAGTGAGTGGAGAATCAAAGACATAACTCTGACAATGTGGTATTGCGGTATTTGCACCATTAAGCTTGCCATTCCAACGCACCTTTAAAATTCTCATTATTCCCTGAACATAATGTAAAAGGTAGCTGCATAATCTTAGACAAATACTTGTACAAAAATTCCATAAGGCCAAGTCATGAGCATGTAACAAGAGAGCGTATGTTCACTGTTATTTTCACCTTTCAGGCTCGCTGTATAAAATTAGTCCTTCAAGGGCTTAATCATTAAAAATTGATAATATAAATTATTGATAATTGATAGTGATAATTTAAACTTATAATATTGAGGATAAATTAGCACTACCACAAGGTCGATTTTTTTTTCCTCTTTTGTTTTCTAATACTGAAGCTTTGGTGGATATGGTTAACTTCTTTTCCAGAAGTATCGTAATTGCAATCCCAAGTAATCTAAAACTGAATCAGAAAAGCTCGTCATTATGCTACCTTAGTGGATTCATGTCTTCCATACCAACGGTTAAGGTTACAATGCAAATAGATGCCAAGTAATATATAATGTCATAAATTATTTCACCAAATGCCCATTCATTAATGCAGTATAAAAGTGTATCTGGCATGGGCATGATTGGATGATTGGCCTCCTCTTATGCTGTGTCATTCTAATATCATCCCCACTCATATGGCAGAAACATCTGGGTCATATTTCTGAAATGATTCAAATATGTCTATCTAAAGTTATAACTTGAGATAGAGTTTTCATTCTGCACAATGCTTCATCAAAATACCTAAACTTCTTCTATATAAATTCTCTCAACCAAATGTTCAAAATAGATTAACAAGTTTCTATGAATAATAGTGCACATACAGAAACCTAATGGTACAATTGAGAATTCACCGTGGTCAAATCTAGTAACACAAGATTGGCTGATTGCAGCCCATGTTACACTGCACTTGATTTTCTTTTCTGTTGACTTCAGTGGTGCAAAACAGGCTATCAGTCTATTGTGCATTACTGACCTTGGTCAATTTCACCCCAATATGTCTTAAAAACTGCGCAATGGACAAAGCAGCAGCTCACTTGCAACCTGTTAAAATTTATTCCTCCTTCAAAATTGTAGAAACATCTGTTACCAATATGTAATTGTATATTCTGGCATACATACACATACACTGGATCTCAATAAAATGTCTTTCATGATCAAAACATGTAAGGCACTATTTTCTCACCCCCACAACACCACCACCCCTCCAGGGGTCTTTTATTTCATCATTGGCAAAAGTGGGTTTAATAAAATAATAATAATAGTGTTGGCACTGTTGTTGGTGGATAAAAGTTGACTGTCCCTTTCAACCAGTTCAATATTTCCTTGTGTTGAATTACTGGGAATTGGCTGCATTTTAAAAGCAGACATAAGGCAGGCAATCAGTGCTATGTATCGCTGGCAATTTATCATACAGCAAATGCATATCTTTTGCAATGACATTTACAATAAAGTCAGTGATTATTTGTGACTTTCTTTTTAAAGCAGTGCACTTACAACAAAGTCATAATAATTTGACTTTTTAAAGTATTGTTGGATTTACTACCCTTTCATAGACATTGCCTCAAAAAGCCATAATCGCACTTATTTTGTTATCCTTCATACTGATTTTCTGAGGTTATTTATTTTGGAAAGCTTTATCCTTCATTTATTTCCAACATTTCAATTGCTCACAATGTTCCACTTTCCATATTCCTGCTTTGTGTGTTTTACATAATGGAAATGACTGAACACTGTTTTCCAAATGTTAATGCTACCTATTTTGCCCAAGAATGACACATGACTAAATCATTCTGAAAACAGATATCAATTTGAATGAAAAACAATGTCGCTTGGTAGTACAGAACTTGAATATTTCTGAAAATAGAGACATGTTGCCAAAGCTTTTCGTTTTGTACTCATCAGGATAAATGCAAGAATAGCAAATTTCAAAAGATCATAACAATTTATACTGTGGGAGGTTTGCTGATTTGATTGGCAAGTTGACTCTGATTACTATCTCTATGACAATGCCTCAGCCAATGGCAAACTAAAGGTTCCCCGTGCTTCCAGGTAATTAAAAAAATGTGCAAGGCTTGAACATATCTCTTTTGCTTATAGAGAATGGGTCCATGTGTGTAAATGTATGTCACTTCTAGCGAGCATAAATAAGTCATGTTACGAGCTTAACTGATTATCTTAAAGTAATTGTTAGTGTAGCTAATAGCGTATTCAGAACTGTTCAGCAAATGCTGCTCAATCACAGAATCACATCTAATGGTAGTTGTTTTGTTGCGGGTTTTGAAAGGATGGGCTGGATGAGCAGAGTTTGTACTCTACCTACTGCAAATAGCCAGGGCCATGTTGTTTGATTCAATCAGCCAATCACTGGGACATACGGCCTATGTACCTGGCACTGCACTGGCACTGAAACTCATCCACAAAATTGCTCATGTGGCAAGCAGAATGACTTTCTGGACTGACTGCAGCATCCTACGAGTAGAAAATACCACTCACAGTCACGCTCAGCTTGCTTAATATGTTGTTCAAAATTTTTGAGATGAACGTTTTGAATTTTTGAAAAGTGGTTCATTTATGCTTGCTAGAAGGAACATACGCTCATACGCAGGGACCTGTTCTCTGCAAATGAAAGGAATACACTCAAGCCTTGCGCTTTTTTTTTGACTTACCTGGAAGCACGGGGCTGGGGGGGGGGCAAATAAGTCCCCATTGGTTTCTCCACTGCAATGCCTCATCAATCAGAGTTGACTTGCCAAGGAATCAGCACCCTGCCACCGCGCGCCCCCCCCCGCCCCCCCCAACTCCTTTAGTATAAATTGTTGTAATTGTTTGAAATTTGGCACTCTTTCTTTTGTCCTGATGAAAATATGGCGTATGGCGAAAATCTTCACAACATTCCTCTAGTTTCTGGGCGGTCATAGCGTCATATAAAGCATGGATCAAGGGACAAGGAAACTTGCCCAATTAGCCCACTCTTTCCAGCAGAATATGCACAAGATCCATCTTTATGGTCACTGTCCAGGTTAGTTATTCTCCTGAAGAATGGTAAACAGATAAAATTTCCAAGATTATAAAAATGCCACAAAGATCAAGTACAAATATATATCAAATTATTACTACATCACTCAAATTATCTCACAAACAGCAAGTTTTTTTAAAAAATATATTCTTGGGATGTGTCACCTGCAAGGCTAGTAATTATTGTCCACCCCTAGTTGGCCTGAAAAGGCAGTGGTGAGTGTTCTCCTTGATCCACTGCCAACCATTAGTGGAGGTACTCACACAATGCTGGTATGTAGAAGGTTCCAGAATTTTAATGAGGTAACGATTAAGATACAGTGATTTAAATTCAAGGCAGGAGAGCATGACTTGAAGAACAACTTGGAAATAATAGTTAAAAGCAAAAAACTGCGGATGCTGGAAATCCGAAATAAAAACAAAAACAAAAATACCTGGAAAAACTCAGCAGGTCTGACAACATCTGTGGAGAGGAACACAGTTAACGTTTCGAGTCCGTATGACTCTTCACCAGAACTAAGGAAAAATAGAAAAGAGGTGAAATATAAGTGATTTAAGGGGGGGTGGGACAGGCAGAGCTGGATGGAGGGCCAGTGATAGGTGGAAATTGCCAAAAGATGTCATAGACAAAAGGACAAAGAGGTCTTGACGGTGGTGATATTAGCTAAGAAATGTGCTAATGGTGACATTAAGGGTAGAAAGCAGGACGAGCAAGGGACAGATAGCCTTTGTGGGGGTGGGGTGGGGGGGAAGGGATCGAAATAGGCTAAAAATGTAGAGATAAAACAATGAATGGAAATACATTTTAAAATAATGGAAATAGGTGGGAAAAGAAAAATATATATAAATTATTGGAAAAATGGGGATCAGAAAGGGGGTGGGGATGGAGGAGAGAGTTCATGATCTAAAGTTGTTGAACTCAATATTCAGTCAGGAAGGCTGTAAAGTATCTAGTCGGAAGATGAGGTGCTGTTCCTCCAGTTTGCGTTGAGCTTCACTGGAACACTGCATGGAAATAATAGTGTTCCTATGCATATGCTGACCTTGTTCTTCAAAATGGTGGAGCTTGCAGGCTTGTTAGGTGCTGGAGGACACCAGTAGATGGCACACATTTGGCCAGAGTGGACTGGGAGCAGCTACTTTTAGGTAAATGTGCATCAGAGCACTGGGACTCATTCAAGAAGAAAATAGGGAGAGTACAGGGCCAACATATTCTGGCAAAGACAAAGGGTGGAACTAACAAATCCAGGGAACCCTGGATGTCGAGGGACATACAGGATTGGATAAAGAGAAAAAGGGAGGCTTGTGGCAGATACCAAGGGCTCAAAACAGCAGAAGCCTGAGAGGAGTATAGAATGTGTAGGGGGGAAACTTAAAAAGGAAATTAGAAGTGCAAAAAGGGGGCATGAATAAACATTGGCAGGTAAAATAAAGGAAAATCCAAAGTTATTTTACAAGTATATTAAGAGTAAGAGGATGACTAGGAAAAGAGTAAGGTCCATGAAGGACCATAGTGGTAATGTGTGTGTGGAGCCGGAAGACGTAGGTAGGTTTCTAAAGGAATACTTTGTGTCGGTGTTCACAAGTGAGAGGGACGACATGGGTATAGAAATCAGGCAGAAGGAATGTGATATAATTAAAGAAATTAGCATAGAAAGGGAGGAGGTTCTAAGTGGTCTGGCAGGCTTAAAAGTAGATAAATCCCCAGGCCCGGATGAAATGTCTCTCAGGCTGTTGAGGGATGCAAGGGAGGAGATAGCAGGGGTGCTGGCAATAATTTTCAATACCTCTCTGGCCACAGGAGAGGTGCCAGAGGATTGGAAGATAGCCAAGGTGGTACCGTTATTCAAGAAGGAAGGAAGGGATAAACCAGAGAACGACAGGCCAGTCAGTCTAACCTCAGTGGTGGGGAAACTATTGGAAGCAATTCTGAGGGACAGAGTTAATCTACACTTGGAGAGGTAGGGACTACTCAAGGACAGTCAGCATGATTTTGTTAAGGAGAGGTCATATCTGAACAATTTGATTGAATTTTTCGAAGAGGTGACCAGGTGTGCAGATGAGGACAACGCATTTGACGGTAGTCTACTTGGACTTCAGCAAGGCTTTTGATAAGGTCCCGCATGGGAGACTGATAACGAAGGTAAGAGCCCATGGGGTCCATTGCAATTTGACAAATTGGATCCAGAATTGGCTGAGTGGCAGGAAGCAGAGGGTGATGGTTGAGGGGTGTTTTTGTGACTGGATGCCTGTGTCCAGTGGGGTTCCACAGGGATCGGTGTTGAGTCCCTTGCTGTTTGTGGTATATATAAACGATTTAGACTTGAATATAGGAGGATTGATCAGTAAGTTCGCGGATGACGCAAAAATTGGTGGGGTGGTAAATAGTGAGGAGGATGGCCTTAGATTACAGGAGGATATAGACAGGCTGGTCAAATGGGCTGATCAGTGGCAAATGGAATTTAATTCGGATAAGTGCGAGGTGATGCAGTTGGGTAGGACAAACAAGGCACAGGAATTCACAATGAATGGTAGGACCCTGGGAAGTACTGAGGATCAGAGGGACCTTGGTGTGTGCGTCCACCGGTCCCTTGAGGTAGTGGGACAGGTAGATAAGGTGGTAAAGACGACATATGGGATACTTGCCTTTATTAGCTGAGGCATAGAATATAAGAGCAGGGAGGTTATGCTGGAACTGTATAAAATGCTGGTTAAGCCACAGCTAGAGTATTGCGTGCAGTTCTGGGAATCCACATTATTGGAAGGATGTGATTGCACGAGAGAGTACACACAGGAGGTTTACCAGGATGTTGCCTGGGCTGGAGAGTTTTATTTATGAGGAGAGATTGGATAGACTGGGGTTATTTTCCCTGAAGCAGAAGAGATTGAGGGGGTACATGATTGAGGTATATAAAATTATGAGGGGCTTGGATAGGGTAGACAGGAAGGCATTTATCCCCTTGATGGAGGGATCAATAACCAGGGGGCATAGGTTTAAGGTAAGGGGCTGGAGGTTCAGAAGGGATGTGAGGAAGAAGTTTTTCACCCAGAGGGTGGATGGGATTCTGGAACTCACTGCCTGAAAGGGTGGTAGAGGCAGAAACCCTCAACATTTAAGAAGTATTTGGATGTGCACTTGCGATACCATGGCATACAAGGCTATGGGTCTAGTGCTGGAAAATGGGGTTAGAATAGTTAGATACTTGTTTGACCTGCGCAGACTTGGTGGGCCGAAGGGCCTTTTTCTGTGCTGTAGACCTCTATGACTCTACACATTGCAGCCATAGTACAATGGTTGAAGAGGGCATCAATGTTAGTCTGGAGGACAAACTGCCAATTATATGGACTGCTCTGTTCTAGATGGGGAAAATCTTTGTGTTGTTGCAGCTCCACCCATCCAGGCAAGTGGAGAGTCCAACCCATTCATCAATTTTCATATATGATGTGAAGTGAACTGAATTGGTTGAAGACCAACATCTGTGATAATTGGAGCTTCAGGGAGGTTTTAAGGAATATGTTCTAAAAGGTTACGTGAACCCTTTTTTGCACAGAGTTTAGGATCAGTGGGTTTAATTTTATAAAGGGAGTACCTTCATCTTCTAGCCGCCAAGCTATTAGTCAGGAAGGTGGTGAAGGACCCTCCTGCCCAAAGGTGAACTGAACCAATGAAAGGGCCAAATAAAGGCCTCTTCTTGCTACTGCTGGCATTTAACCAACAGCACTGGGCCCTACAGTACAAGCTCTGACAGCCTCCCAGTGGGCACACAGAGGCCCCCTCTTTCCCACCTGCCCGAGCATCAACGGAAGCACCTGCTCTCACCAACACCTACCCCCTCAAGGCGCTCCTAAGTCGTCCGATTGGCTGGCAGCTCCTGGGGACGGGCAGCTCCCCTTACTAAGGACGTCCCGCCAGCCCCAGCTGCAACCAATTAGTTAAATGACCCCCATAAAGTGTGGCTCCACATGGCTGCAGGCGCAGATGCACAGATCATCCATACATCCCCACCCTGCCTTCAGCCCTTCATCAGGATTCCTTGCTGAGGGAACAAAAACATTGCCCACTTCCTGTAAATAAATGTAACCAAGTGGTTTTAGTGTAAATGGCAGGGAATATACTACCTTTTGGATGAGACAAGTAAACATGGTGGCATCTTGTGTAATTTCCAATATCAGTATTCCATGACTGGAGTTATTTATTAGATATGGATATTCTAAGCTATGCCAGATAAACAGGACAACCCAGGTTTCAGTACAAAGGAAATGTGAGCTACTTCTAAAGACACATTTGTTATACTCAAAAAAAAATTGGATAGAATATGAAAGTACAATAATATCGTATCCATAAATCTGATCACAGCCCACTTTCATATCACTGCAATATCCAGCAATAAGAAAATAATATACAGAATTATGAAGCTATCCACCCTGATATCATACAACGAATCACCTAGAAAAAACAGAAATAGGAATATACAACCATGAGGATTAATCATCACAGGGAAATTATGTGTACACTAAAGCAGTTATTTCTCACTAAAATGTGCTTATTAGTGCCATAAATATGGATTATTCACAGATTACATGTAATTGCATTTTCAAATGTTACACATTAAAGTATTCAATGAACATTTAATAATGTTCTATTTTGTTATACACACGTGGCTACATATATGCAAATCCTGTAAAATAGTTTATTTTTTAAAAAAGCATTGATGCTGCTAAGCTTTTTTGCTGTGGACAAGAAGCTGTGATGGATAACACAGCACCATCTACTGGCTAATTAAAATATTTTCTGTTCGACAACCATTAACAGGTTTTCAAGCAGTGTTATAATAGCAGATGGGCATAAGTTGCAGAGTCCAGACAATTTATTAGTTAATGCATAAGATTTTTCAACCACAACAGATGTTCACAAACAAATACTGAAGACTTGAACATTGTGATCAGCTGTGAATCAACAGTCCAAAGTGGAAGGAAAGCGAACTCAACTTCTTGTCGCGAGCTTGGAACTCCAAATCCCATAAGAACCGAGTTTCCGCAAATGCGCTGACCAGGAGCAAAAACCTGTCTCATGTGGCCAGGTGAAAAACACCATTGCAGATATGAATCTGATGCAGGGCACAGGGAGAGGTCCCAAGAGAAGAGCCCCAGGCAGGGGACAGAGACAAGGGACAGAGCGAGATCCTAGTTAAGAAGAGAGTAGAGAAAGAGGCTCCAAGGAACACAGGGCTGAAGTCAGCAGGCTTCAAAGTTTAGCAAGCTCAGGAGAGCCCTGAAGAACAAACAATTCAGCGATAGAGGGAGGCAACATGGACGATGGAGGGAGGCAGCGCGGGCGGGTGCACAAGAAAGGAGAGGGCGGGCAGACACGCGAGAAAGGCAGCGGCCGTCCGAGGGGCAGGCAGCGGCCGTCCGAGGGGCAGGCAGCGGCCGTCCGAGGGGCAGGCAGCGGCCGTCCGAGGGGCAGGCAGCGGCCGTCCGAGGGGCAGGCAGCGGCCGTCCGAGGGGCAGGCAGCGGCCGTCCGAGGGGCAGGCAGCGGCCGTCCGAGGGGCAGGCAGCGGCCGTCCGAGGGGCAGGCAGCGGCCGTCCGAGGGGCAGGCAGCGGCCGTCCGAGGGGCAGGCAGCGGCCGTCCGAGGGGCAGGCAGCGGCCGACCGAGGGGCAGGCAGCGGCCGACCGAGGGGCAGGCAGCGGCCGACCGAGGGGCAGGCAGCGGCCGACCGAGGGGCAGGCAGCGGCCGACCGAGGGGCAGGCAGCGGCCGACCGAGGGGCAGGCAGCGGCCGACCGAGGGGCAGGCAGCGGCCGACCGAGGGGCAGGCAGCGGCCGACCGAGGGGCAGGCAGCGGCCGACCGAGGGGCAGGCAGCGGCCGACCGAGGGGCAGGCAGCGGCCGACCGAGGGGCAGGCAGCGGCCGTGCGAGGGGCAGGCAACGGCCGTGCGAGGGGCAAGCAGAGAGAGAGATTCTGCCACGATCTATAAGCCAGCTATAGGATCAAGAGCTGTACAGGAGCTTAGAGGCCATCAGGACTCAAGAGGTGTTTCAGATTTTTAAGTGACTGAGCATGATTGCAGCGAGGCCCAGCTGAAAAGTCCACAGTCGTGCGATTTTGAAGACAAGTTGGAGGATCGCTTAGCCAAAAGCTCATAGAAGGGTCCCCTTGAAATTTTGTGCCTTGGAGAATAGCTGAGGAGAAATTAAAATGAATTCCAGAAAGCTTTGGTATACTTGTTTTGCATTCCAAAAGAAGAAGTGAACAAATCCTCACGATCTCGTAATGTATAATAGAACTCTTGGGCGGAATTAGGGCGTAAAAGAAGAACTGTGTTTATACTCAAGTCTTGACAAATGTTATCACAGCAGTTGGTAAAGGCTGTTATTTAAAATCCCAGCGGGAAACTTTAAGCAACTGTTATAACCTATATTTTTAATTGATATGTTTTGAGTTGCAGCTCTAAATTTAGGAATAAGACCACCAGTTCTCCAGAGGTTTTTATATCAAACTAAATGAGACCTTTATTAATTTGCAACTAATTAAATACATACACATGGCAACAAATTACTATCATAACTTTTAACAAATTCCCAAATTAATCTCCACTTCGGCAACAATAACCATAGGCTTAAACAGACACCAGGCAAAGCATTGTTTACCTTACGAATTCAAAATGAGGTTCCTTTCAATTTGTTCCTTTGCATACAGTTGTCGGCTAACAGGCTTAGATCTTACATGCCTCTGACCTGTACACAAAAGCTCCTCTCAGGTTATACCTAGCCATCCCTTTTGAATGCAAATCCTCACTAGGCCCCTTGAACTCCACCTCTTCTAATTATAAAACCCCTTTTATAGTACCACTTTTATGAGTAATATAAACATTGCTTGGTGTCTCCCAGCTAGGTGCAAGATTTCACTCCCATTCTTGAATGCTCTATTCAACAAGATACAAATATCCCCTCTACATACTTTTTACATCTCAAAACTACTATATATCAAAGCACCCAGACTAGCTGGCTTTATTCCAATTAACACACACAGTCAAACATCTATTTAAAAAAAAATTTCAATAACATTATATATATTAATATCTCTTCCTGACACAAACTATGGTGTTAATAGTCCTTGCTTTGTTTAATTTTATTAATATACGCAGTGAAGTTTATATTTGTTTGAAGACATGAAATCTTGTAGCATGGTTCTTTCAGTTAACTGTTTGGTGATCCAATTTCTCTTTAAACGTCAACACTCTATGGAGGTCATAACAACATGCCTTAGTTACCTCTCGAGCTGACCATTTCAATGCTGTCCAGGTTGGCCTCCAAACTGTCACCTTCCATAAACTTGAGCTCATCAAAAACTCTGCTGCCCACATCCTAACCTGAACCAAGTGCCATTCATCCATCAGCCCTGTGCTCACTGTCCCAACCCGCAATGCCTCAACTTTAAAATTCTCATCCTTGTTTTAAAATCCCTCCATGACCGTGTCCCTCCTTACCTCTTTAACCTTCTCCATGCCTATCGCCCTTAGGCAATTGAGCGTGTTCCTCCAATTCAGGCTTCTCGCACATCCACAGTTTTAACCACTCCACTACTGTTGGCCATATCTTTAGCTGCTTAAGTCATACTCATATGCACCAGGATTTCCCTCCTTAAACTGCTCCACTTCTTTATCACTCTTTCCACCTTTAAGATGCTCCTTAAAACCTACCTCTTTGACCAAGCTTTTGGTCATCTATCATAATATTGCCTTACCTGCATTATTGTCTTCTTTGTAATCTTCTTTGATTACGCTCCTGTGAAACACCTTGTGACATTTTACTATGTTTGATGCTCTTTATACTTGCACGTTGTTGTTACTATATAACTGCATATATAGTGCTTTATTCCCCCTGCAGCCCAAATGTTCACTGAAACTGGCCAATATAGCACTAATAAAGTGAAGGCTTATACCGGGATGCTGTTCAGCTCTGACTAATAGTTTAAACAGTTGGTTTAAGTCTCCACACTCAATCACATTGTGTGTTGGTATTCCAACATACTATATCGCTGCACTGTCAAAAACCACTAATTTCAAACCAAGTACCTTTGCTTGTCATTTACAGCCTGTTCAATAGACAAACCAGTTGGAGGAAAGCACAATTTTCCTTTGCATCAGATGCAGTGCACTAAGCAGCTAACCCTGAAAGCAGCATCATTAAGAGTTGATAGGGAACGAAATGTGTTAAGAAAGATGAGATTGGAGAATACAAAATCTAGCTCCTGGCTTCCAGAGTCCAACATAAGAGTCCATGAATGACAGGGTGTTTACTACTATAATGAACTGCGAAAACAACAAACATTTTTGAGACCATTGGTAGCAATGGATAGGTAGCATAATAAGTTGAATTGCATTATCTTAAAGTGTGATAATTATCTATCATTCACATAATAGGTCAATATAAGAAAAACTTCAGTAGGTTCCTATGAATTTGTATTCATAACTTTTTAGTCTTACACAAGATTCTCCTAAAATGATTAAAAACAGAGAAACAATTTATACTTGGGAGAGATTTACATACAAGATTTTACAGTAATAAATTCTGTGCAATACTGCCTACAACCAGACAATGCTACTCTTGCCCAAAATACTGTGCTAGAGATATAGTATTCAGCCATGTAAATACTTTGGCTACAAGGGCAGGTCAAAGGCTAAGAATCCTGCGCTGAGTAATTCACCTCCTGACTCCCCAAAGCATGTCCACCATCTACAAGGCACCATCCAGGACAAAGCAGTCCGCTTGATTGGCATCACATCCACAAACATTCACTCCCTCCACCACCGACGCACAGTAGCAGCAGTGTGTACCATCTACAAGATGCATTGCAGGAATTCACCAAGGCTCCTCTCACCATCCTGACTTGGAAATATATCGCCGTTCCTTCACCGTCGCTGGGTCAAAATCCTGGAACTCCCTTCCTAATAGCACTGTGGGTGTATCCACACCACATGAACTGCATGAACTTCAAGTAGGCAGCTCACCACCACCTTCTCATGGGCATCTAGGGATGGGCAATAAATGCTGGCCCAGCCAGCAAAGCCCACATCCCATGGATAAATTTTTTAAAAATAGGAAAAACCTTAAACAATTCACTCAAGGAAATGATATTGACTTTGCATCAACTGAAAATATGACATTATGAGGATCACATTGACACTCATTTGACTGAAACTTAGTTCACAGGTTCCTTAGTTCACACCTTCCCCTTAATCAAAATCTCCCCACTAAGCAACGCCTTCCACCACCCCAACTGTCACGGTGACAAAGTGGCTCTTATCAGCATGTAACTTCATGGGTTTTTTCCACACTTCTCCTCCTTTGAGCACTTTACCTTATTTCACCTTCTCACATCTCTTTTAGGATCCTTTTGTTTAACTGCTCCCCCCACACCAAATTTCTCATGATATGCTCCCTTCTTTCCACTCCCAGTTTCCTCATCCTTGGTAATTTCAACCTCCCTCTCAAATCCCCCTGCCTGGTGTCCTCCGAATGAGTTGCCACCTGGCTCTAAAACTCTCCAACCATATAAATTCTCCTACCAACATTAACATCCACACAAGTGAACTTGTTGTTAGCTATACTAGACAGACAAGTTTGCAGTTGTTGCCTCTCAGCTAGAAATTAAGGGTTCTAGAAGGAGACACTTCTGGTTATAGATTTTTGAGGAAATTATACTTAATCGACAATGCATGCAATGATGTGAAGATTGTTAGAACAAGTGGATAAAGATCAATATATGATGTTAAGAAGGTAGTGCCTGTGTATCTTTGGGGTGACCCTCAAGCCCAAAAAGGAGTGGACCTTAAATGATATTAAAGAAGCTCTGCTACACAAAATTATGGTTGGATTACATCTCATATTTAAGGACCACATTTTGAGGTTAAAAGACAGTTTCTGCAGAAACTGAAGCAAGCAATATTAGAAACATATATAAAATCAATGCTGTTCTTCAAGACCTTTCATGGTTAGGATGGGTCAGCATGTACAACCAACCATCAACGGAAGCAAATGCCGACTCTTTGCCAACAATGCTCCAAGTGTCAATCACTAGATGGTGCTCTGAAGCTGCATAATATTGTTCATTCTCAGATTTTCTTTCCCTTTCCACACAAAAATTGCTGTCTTTCATTTCCTTTATGTGGTTTAAGATATTTTCACATTGATGTGTTATTGCCTTGTTTAACAGTTCCTATTGCAATTACATCAACAACATAAACCTCTGCATACTAGTTCTAAATTGGAAATCAAACTCAGGCCACGAAGGTGACTGGTGAGAGAAATTGAAATGTCATTGGTGGATTAAATAGCAAATCCAGGATCAGGCTTAAAAGCACATTGATGGAAAATTCTAAAGAAGTGTGTTGATATGTGCTTGACCCATCTTGCTTGCAGCCCAGGAGTGATTCAAATTGACTTTTCCCAGGGCTGATATTCATCACCTTGACTAGCATCAAAAAAACACTTCATTTTTAAAAAAGGCAAGTATTTCAGCTTCTAAGATGTCTTGGAAGAGGTCTCTCAGCATAATGGAAGTCTTTTTTAAAAATCATACATAAAACTATAAAAACATTATAATTAAAAACAAAAACAACTGGATTATTACCACAAAGCTACTGGATTATTAGCAAAAGAGAACACGTGGAATTAAAAGGTAACCTTGCAACATGGATTAGTAATTAGTTAGGAGGTAAAAGTCAATGATAAAGCAAGTATACTCTGGTGGAATATAACAAGTGCTGTTCCACAGGAATTTGTACTGCAGCCCCAGCTTTTCAACACAATATATCAAACGGCTTCAATGAAGGAACAATGAGTCGTATATACTAGTTTGCAGGTGACAATAAATTAGGTAGCACACTCAGTTGTGCAGATGGGAGCAGAAATTTTCAAAGTGACAAAGACAAATTAAGTGAGTGAACAGAACGGTGAGGTTATCCAACTTGGATCCAAGACAGGCAAATCAGGATATGACGAGGGACCAGAAACTAGAATAGTCCAGGGATAGGGCTATCAAGGCACACAAATCACTAAAATATAGTTCAAAAAGTAATCAAAAGATTAGTGAAATGTTGGCCCTTATCTCAAGGAGTTTGGAATTCAAAGAAAAAATTATGCTTTGTGGTATGAACCTTGGTCAGACCGCGTCTGTTTTACATACCACAACTTGAAGACTATAGACTGGCCTTAGAGGGCACGGTGCAGATTCAGAAGAATGATAAAAGGATTTAAAGTATTACATTGGGAAGTCAAGTTTCATAACCTTGGCTTGTATTCCCTTAAGTATAGAACATTGAAAGAGGTGATCTAACCTAGATGTTTAAAAAGATTAAGTGATTTCACAATAGCAGATTCAGAGAAGCTATCTCCTATTTTGGGTAAACGCAGAACAAAGGAGCACATTTTAAGATTAGAGTTAAGACCATTAATAGGTAAGAAATAGAAGATGTAGGTCATACGCCCCATTGAGTCTATTCTGCCAATCATCTTCTGCCTCAACTTCACTTTCCCATCCAGCCCCATTTCATGTGAGACACTAAAAATCTGTCCATCTCAGACTTAAATATATTCAATGATGGGGAATACACAATCCTCTGTGGTAAAGAATTGCAAAGATTCATAGTATAGAGTATAGGTGCAATTTACTCACCATTTCATCATAGGACTATTGACTCACCCCAGAAACCAATCTAGTGAACCTTCGCTGCACCTCCTCCAATGCAAGTATATCCTTCCTCCAAAACTGTACGGAGTACGAAGTGGTCTCACCAAAGTCAATTGTAGCAAGACTTCCTTATTCTTGTACTCCAAACCCCTTGCAACAAAGGTTAACAGGCCATTTGCCTTCTTAATTACTTGCAGTACCTGCATGCTAATATTCCTTTTAAGAGTGTCTCCGAATATCAACATTTACAAGTTTCACACCTTTTAAAAAATATTCTATTCTTAATACCAAAGTGAATAACTTCACATTTCCCCACATATACTCCAACTGCCACCTTGTTGCCCACTCACTTAAACCAATCTATATCCCTTGGCAGACTCTGTATCTTCCTCATAGCTTACACTCCCAACTAACTTTACATCGCAGCAAATTGATATTTCGGGCACTTTATCCAAGTCATTAACATTGATTGCAAATAGCTGAGGCCTCAGCACTGACCTTTGCAGCACTCCACCAGCTACAGCCTGCCAATGTGAACATTCCCAATTTATCCCTGATCTCTGCCTCCAATCAACCAATCTTCCATCCATGGTAATATATAACCCCAAACTACAAGAGACCTCATCTTGGGCATCAATCTTCTGTGTTGCACCTATCGAATGCTTGCTAGAAATCCAAATATTGGTAACTTCCAATGCCCTAGGACCATTATAGAATTTAGGAAATTTTGGAAAATCATAACTATGGTTTTTAGAACTTTAAGGTGTAGGTCATCAGGTCCTGGGGATTGGTTAGCTTTTCATCACTTAAGTTCTCCAATAGTTTTTGGTGCTAATTACCTTGGGTTCCTCACTCTTTTTAGCCCCTCGGTCACCCTCATTTCCTTTCAGACAACCTGTAGTGTAAATCTGGAATTCTCCCACCCAAAAGGTTGCTCACACTAGGTCAACTGAAATTCAAGACTGAGTTTGACAGATTCTTTTTTAGTTAAGGGTATCAAACAATATGGATCAAAGGCAGCTAATGAATCAGCCATTATTTAACTGTGAATGAAGAAACAGGTGAGAAGCTGAATAGCCTATTCCTGTTATTACATAGAAATCCAGCCCATTTTAATATAAATGCAAATATTTTGAATTATTTGAAAAAGATATGGCATTCTAGTCAGCAGGTTCTATTGAATAAGGGAAGGAAAGGCTTTCAAGCTTCGCCAACACCCCCCACCAAGTTCTGATCAGACCATTAGCACAACCTTAAATTTTCCCAGTCCTCTTTTTCAGTCTCTCATGCTGGGACCTGGTTCATGGTCAACAACATGGTACCTCGTCCAAGAAACCAGTTTACAGGTGTAAGCCTAAATGGTTTATGGTGACAAGCTATTCAATTAAGGGTGCAACACAACTGTGTCTGTTGTCACCAAAAAAGTAGTGGATTTTCTTAGTTTCTGCAACATTATGTCCCAGAATCAACAAGGGGGAAGACCATATTAGATTTAATAAAGAGCAACAAGCCAAATGATCACACTCAATGTGGTGCTTGAAAGAGGGAAATGCAAAACAGTTGGTAGGATTTTAGGTTTTGGTAAGGCTGACTTTATGGTAAAGACTGTCCATGGTAAAATGAGCAAATCTGTTAATGGGTAGAATGACAGAAGCTAGTGGGAAACCTTCATAAAGAAATGTGATACAGAATCAGTATACACTCCTAAAGGGCAAGACCTCTTCTTGAGAAAAAAAAGTTATAAATGAATGAAGCAGTAAGGGACAACATAAAACTTAAAGAAAAAGCACATTCCTGTCGAATGGGAAAGGTACAAAGAACAAAACGTAAAGCAGCAGATAGTAAGAGTTACAAAAAAAGGGAGTATGAAAAGAAACTCAAGGATATCAGAAACAATAAAAAGATTTTACAATTATGTTAGGGACAAGAGGGTGGTCAGGGCTAATGCTTCTCCCATGAAAACTGATAACTGATATTGCCACTGAAAATAAGAGAATGATGGATAGACTGATAATTATTGTACGTCAGTATTTACAGTAGAGGAAGGAGGATAATATTCCAGACATCCCACAGGCAAGTAACACTGAATCAGGGACACATCAAAATTAACCAAATAACAATGATGAAAAAAAAATTCACTAAAAAATGACAAATTCCCAGCACCAGGTGTTTCAATTCCAGATTTTAAAGGAAGAAGCTGAGAACATTGCAGATGCCCAAATATAATCTTCCAAAGTTGTCGCAAATCTAGAACCATTGCTTTAAATTGAAAAGTTGCACATATTACCCTGTTAATTAAGATGAGGGTGGGGGGGTGGGGGGGGGGTAAAACTGGGGAATAACAGACCAGTTAGCCTAGTAGCTGTTATCAGGAAATTATTAGTCTATTAGTAAGGGTAGAGTGACTTTATACCTTGAAAATTTTCAGCTGATCAGCGAGAGCCAGCATGGCTCTATAAAGGATAAGTCATGCCTGATGAAGCTGATTAAATTTTTGAAGATGTAATTAAAGTAGTGGACATGGCAATGTCTATGGGTGTTATTTATAGAAGACATCTGATAAAGTTTCTCATAAGAGACTGTCGGCTAAAGCTGAAACATGGAATTCCTTGGTTAGAAAATTGGCTGAGTGGCAGAAGACAGAGTAGGAATAATGGGTAGGTACTCTAAAATTGATAAATGTGACCAGTGGTGTCCCACAAGGATCCATGTTGGAGCCTCAACTATTCACTGTATGTATTAACAACTTGGATGAAGGAATAGAAATATATATCCATATTTGCTGATGATACAAAAGGCAGATAACAATGTAAGCAATTTAGATGGGAAAAGACAAAGAGATGCTAATAGATTAAGTGAAGGGACAGAACTGTTATAAACAGATTTTTCAATATCGGCAAGTATGAGGTCATCAATTTTGGACATTAAAAAAAGGACAGAACAGAATACTTGATAAATGATGAAAAGCTAGAAACCGTGGAGGTACATAGAAATTTGGGGTGCGGTTCCATGTATACAGATCATTTAAATGTCATGAACAAGTTCAGTAAATAATCAATAAATTTAATAGATTACTAGTCTTTGTACTTAGAGGACTAAAATGCAAAGGGATAGGAGTTATGCTACAGCTCTGCTTAGACCACACCTGGAACACTGTGAGCAGTTCTGGGCACCAGACCTTTGGAAGGATATACTGATTTACCAGATTGATACCTGAACTACAAGGAGAGATTACACAAATGAAGGCTGTTGTGTTGCCTGGAAATTAGATGGTTAAGGGGTGATTTGAGCAAAGATATCAAGAAGAGATATAGAGTAGATAAGGAGTAAGTATTTCAGTTGGTTGCAGAGTCTAGAACTAGGGGATTTAGCCTAAAACTAGAGGCAGGTCTTTCAGGAGTGAATTTAGGAATCACTTCTACATGCAAAAGCGTGGTCAAAGTTTGGAATTCTCTACCACAAATGGCAATAGATATTAGTTTTGATAAATCTTTAATCTGTGTTCGCTAAAATTTCAGCTAAAACATGAAAACACAGTGGACTGGTATTTCCTTGGAGCTGCTGCACACTTTCATTATAACTTACTAGAAGAACGACAAAAATCCTGTTTACATGCAAATTATGGCAGTGGAATGGAAGTAACTCCTCGGTAATACAAGACTCTTATTGCTTCACAAAAATGCCAGTACCTGGTTGTATTGCAAAGTTCATTGTTCTCTCTCATGATCAATGTTCTTTTGTAATAATGTGTCAACATATATAGCACTTCCTTTACTTCAAGTGTTAATATTTCATACCAATTTGAGTATGAAGTTAAAGACACAGAAGGCAAAATTGGTTCATGCCAACAGTGTCAAATGCATTCACAGGAAATCTACTTTTACTTGGTTTGAAATTAAAAATCTTTGCACTATTTCCCAAGTCAATGGAAAATAAAAACTGGCTGAAAAATGGGTTGCCAATTCGCTACAAGCCTGTTTCACATTGCTGACATGGACCAATTTCATCCAAATTCAGTTAATTAAATCCAGTGTAGAATGTTGCAGCTAAAACTGAACACTGAGAATGATAAAGAGTCCGAATTGCTGAAAACTGCTCTGCATAATGTTTAAACTTTATTTGAATCATGAATCCTTAAGCAAGTTCCAAATAAGAGCATTTTCTTTTAGTGCAATTCCTATAGCAGACACAACTTCCTACAATTTATATTGACTTCAGAAAGAAATACGACAATTACAATAAAGTTGATCGACTTATTTAAAATCGCTACACAATGATTTAAACAACATCACAACACTGCAATTAATCATTTGAAAGAATTCTGACCCAGCAATAGGTCCATTAAAACAATGTACCTGGTTTATGTATTTTTACAAAAATCAGAAAACTTCCTTTCAATCTCATTGCCAGCATTCACAACAAACTCATGCTCACAATTTTTTACTGAAGGAGTCAGTGAAATAAAATCCCCAAACTGCAACCAAACCCTGTAGACAAACACGGACTTTTAAAAGAAAAGAAGCAAAACATACCAGCAACTGCATATCTTAAGGTGTATTTTCTAGTTTACATCAACTCTAATCCATAAACTTAACTATCATCCTCTTAAAAACAACTTCCTGTCATGTAGCATAGACGAAGCACATTACCAACTCTGTGCTGTGGCTGAGTTGTACCGTAGATGTCAATTAACAGATATTTCTGTTGTATTCCAACTACATCCAGTCTGCTTAATTCTGATGTGTTTGATAACAAACTTCCAAAAAAAACCTTGCTTTGGAAAAAAATTCCAAAATAAAGTTCCACTTCAAAACTAGTGCAAATTGTTTTAAAGTAACTTGCTTTAGGCCAGAAACTTCATTTGTGTTTCAATGTTTCTTTTCCAGACTCAAACTTCCTCTTTTATAGCTTTTTTCCTTCCATTCTCCAAACGTGAAAGGCAGCATTGAAATTGGCTGTCTGCTCACCAGGAGCAAGGCATGTGCATTTCCTGCCGAAATGACCTCACAGCCTCAGTTGGTTAAAAAAAACATGGTTAAATTGCTCTGAAGTCGACAATTCTGCCTGCATACCAGTTTAAGCCTTCAACTGCTATCTGGCAGCTGCAGCTTAGCAATACATGCAGAAGACAAATGTGCTGTGTCTATGATTTAAAATTTCCAAAGCAGGATGCCACACTCCCCTCCAGCCCTTCATTTCCAACTATGCCTAGATTATAGCAAAAAAAGATGATGTTTTCCAACCAAAACATTAAACCTTAAAAATGCTCGAAGACAGTTGTCTATATGCCCAAATCACTACATTTCTTTTTTCTTGCCTTTGTAGAACCCATGCTGTTCCAACAAATGGTAATTGCGATTAACACAGACAATAAAGGTCCAACCTCAGCAGATCACAACAAGGCAGGCCAAAGCAGAGAAATAAAAAGCAGAGGTAAAATAAAATTCGAAGCACCACAGGCCGGTGTCCACTGAACCAACAGAGATCCAGATGCTTGAACACACACAAACAGACAAGAGGTTTAACCTAAAGACAAGTGCAAGGATAAGTGACATACACTTAATGGCTCAATTGTATTTTGAAAATGAAATCTGTCCTGTTAAACTATAAAATTTTATAAGATATATTCTTTTGTATTAGTCACAATACTGCAACTGATTACACTGAAAATTAACTAAAATAGTTAAATTTATGTGCAATATCTCTTGGCAAAACTTTTCAATGGGGAGTGTGAAACAATTTTTGTAAAATTAATTTTCTACAAGAACAATTCTCTAATCATTTTAAGTCACACCATTCCCATTTGTTGTTAATCAAAACAAAACCTGCATTTTTAACACATAGCTTCTAGCCTCAATTTCCATTGTTACCGATGTCTATGTTGTATTTAATTTGAAATTAAATAATTACCATAAAATTAATTGTTCAAGTGTTACAGTCCAGCCTGTGGAAATATTGTATTGTCGCCAGCCTTAAACTGCTGCTTTACCCATAAATGTAAACCGACATTTCCCAAAATAAGTAGGCTTTCATGTCATCACACGCTTGGGGGCTACAATTTCCACTCATTTACTAAAATAGTCCAAATGTGTTGTCTAGTCAACAAGTACTAACTGGTGCCAACTAGTCTCACTTCTGAATAATTTGCTGAATTTATTTAGCATTGAAGTAGGCAATCACAGTTTGAAAAACATTCTGGTATGATTACAGTACTGTTGATAACTTCTACAGTTGATACCTCCAATGTCACATTCCTGAGTAAGACACAATGTGTTATCTCAGCATGGGAATCATTTTCAATAAATGCTTTTCATGTCTATGTAGAACAAAACATTTCTACAAAGGCAGTTCCTTCCTTCCTCTCCCAAACAGCATTGATAATCCACAGAATGTGGCCAGGATTTTCCCCTCGACTATTTGGCGGCGGGGCCCACTTGCCGAGGGGAAAATGACACGGGATGACATCGGGAGGAACCACCGACATCATCCCAGTCCCTTTAAATATTCACGAAGGCGAGTGGACAGCGAAATCAGCTGTCCGCCCGCCAACCAACCTGTCAATGGCCAATTAAGGCCATTGACAGGCTAATTAACCTTATTAAACACCCTGCCCAGCCAACTTTAAGGCTGGCGGGCAGGCCAGGAGCCCCAGCGGGCTGCAGATTATTAATGAAACTTCATCCACTGGTGGGATGAAGTTTCATGTCCGTTTTTTAAAAATTTAATAAATTTTGTGTGTTTATTATTAACATGTCCCATCTTGTGTGACATTGTCACATGGGGGGGACATGTTAATAATTTTAACATTTATCTATTTTTAGAGTTTACTTACCTCTCACAAATCTCCCTGAGACAGGACTTTGCCTCAGGGAGCAGTGCACTCTTTCGCGCGCATGCAAAAGAGCGCACTTTGACAGATGGGAATTCCCTCCACCTCCCGCACAGGAAGCGCATAGCATTTCCAGTCGGGCAGGCTGCTGGACAGGCCTTAATTGGCCCGCCCACTCAAAATGGTGGCGGGCCCCGTTTCAGCGGTGGGCTACAGCTGCCCGCCCACCGCCGAGTCGGTGGGGCCCGCCCTCCCACCCATCGAAGTAAGAATTCTGCCCTATGTGTTCGAATCCCACCATGGCCATTTAAAAATTTGAATTCAGTTTTATCCAAATTTTGTTTTAAAAGCTATTAACAGTGTAAGTGGCTATGAACCAATGGATTGCGACAAAAACTCAGCTGGTTCACAATGTCCTTCGGGGAAGGAAGCCTTTTGTCCTTACCTGGACCAGCCTATACATGTCTTCAATAGTTGACTGTTAACTGTCCTCAGAAGTAGCCTAGCAATTCAGTTATCAGAGCCAGGCACTAAACGTCCCCCTTGCCAGTAACCCCTCCATTTGAGAATGAATAATGAAGGAACCTTTGACAAATTTTAGGATGTGGACAAACATAATAATGCAGAAATTCATACTTCACTAAGTTGGCTGCTATCCAGGAAGTCCTAAGCATATAACTTAGAAGTTTAAAATGGTGGGATGCCAAAAGGAAGTGCAATTTTTGAGGTTTTGGAGCTACAAATCACCTGCAATCAAATGTTCTATTTCAACAAGCTTGTTCAAAGCTGGAGGCAGAGTGGCACACTCAATTTTGAAAGATTTTCTCTCCTTTACTAAGGAAACAACTAACTTTTACTCAATCCATCTGACTGTAGCAGAGCCAAGATTACCAATTCATAACCATGGAGCGACAAAACCCTCTATTCTACCTTTGTAAATTCATAGTGCCAAATATCAATGCCTCAACATACCGATAACTGAACTATTCATTGTTTTCTTAAAAAGAAATTTCTCTGGCTGTTTATTTTGAATTTTAATCAATTTTAACAAGGCTAAAGAAGTAAAACACATGACTTAAATCCAATTACATTTTGGATAAAATTGTATTCCTAGTAGATTGTCTTCAATGCAGTTACAGATAGGGTAGGGGTTGAGCAGTGGCAGGCAAGAAGAAATACAGTATATTTGTACACATCTCTAGATGATGTCACCAAGATATGAGGAAAAGGAAGAGCCAAAGGCACATCCTTGGAGAATTCCAGAAACCCTGTGTCCTGCCAACACAAGATGGCCACTGACACCCATCTACACATATACACATGTCCACTCATGCGCAGAAAACCAAAAACTGAATCTTGCCGACAATGGAAAGCAGATGCACAAATTTAAATGGCCACTTAGAATTTGAGGTAAGATAAAACATAATCTTATATATTTAGTAGTCTCATTGAATTTTTAAACATTTGGTGCAGATTGTGTGTGTTCTTAACTTGGGCATTTTTAATCATCCAGGTACAGAGCATCGAGAAAAATCACATGAGGAGGATCACATACGCATAAGCGAGACAGCCAATTTCCCAACCCATTTTTAATTGTGGCTGTATCCAGGTGTTTCAGTAGCTTCAGAAGCAAGAACATGAAAATCTGCTCTATTGCATTTTAAAGTGAGTTTGAAGTCTCAGTCTCTATGTACTACATGCTCACTTGTTTGAAATGGGTGCTTGCCATTGAAAAAATAAAGCTAAAGGAACATGCAAAAACGGGTATTGTATTTTTTGGCTGAATAAACTAGCCCTTTCCAAAATCCTAAAAAGAACAAGAAACTAAATGGAAGGCTAAGTATCACGCTGAGGTTGGGGGAATGAGTAGAATTCTGATCTCCATCGCTCGCAATGACATCACATGGGCCGCATTGACAGCAAACACAGCCTTCCAGAAATAATGGCATGGAAGTTGCATGGTCTGCAGTTCAGAGTTCATCGCCGCCTGCAATCAGCTGCGCGGCGCCATTTTATGTGGGCGGATCAATTAAGGCCCGCCCAGCTGAGCACACCCTGTGTGGGCGGAGGGAGTAGGCTGAGACGGGCCTGTGCTCTTTCACGAATGCACGCGAAAGAGCGCAGAAATCTCCCTGAGGCATAGAGCTCAGGGAGATTATTAAAATTTTAAAAAATTGAACTAAAGAAAAAAATTTTTTTTAAGACGTCCCCTCATGTGACAGTGTCACATGAGCTGGGACATGCCAATAAATTTTATTTAAAAATTTTATTAAAACTTTAAACACCTTTTTTTTTGCAAAAATATACTTTATTCATAAAATATCTTCAACCACATTCCAAACCTTTTCAAAATCACCATTACAAAGGTACAATCAGGTTCAACTTTTACAACATGTATCACAAGGTGCATCAGTACAAACAATGAATATTACAATCATTTGCAGACACTCATTTTGGGCTGTACAGCCCGAGGGGCTCTACACAGTTCCCAGCCCCTCGGTACACTGTGGCAGAAAGGTCTTAGGCAGCGACCCTTCCCCATTGCGCCTTTGCGGCAGCTGCCCCAAGCTTTAGTGCATCCCTCAGCACGTAGTCCTGGACTTTGGAATGTGCCAGTCTGCAACACTCGGTCGGGGACAACTCTTTGCGCTGGAAGACCAACAAGTTTCGGGCAGACCAAAGAGCGTCTTTCACCGAGTTGACGATCCTCCAACTGCAGTTGATGTTTGTATCGGTGTGTGTCCCTGGGAACAGCCCGTAGAGCACAGAGTCCTGTGTCACAGAACTGCTCGGGATGAACCTCGACAGAAACCACTGCATCTCTCTCCAGACCTTCTTTGCAAAAGCACAATCCACAAGGAGGTGAACAACTGTCTCTTCCCCACCACAGCCACCTCGAGGGCAACGTGCCGAGGGGGTGAGACTCCTGGCGTGTAGGAATGATCTGACGGGGAGGGCCTTTCTCACCACCAGCCAAGCTACTTCTTGGTGCTTGTTGGAAAGTTCTGGCGATGAGGCATTCTGCCAAATGACTTTGACAGTCTGCTCGGGGAACCATCCCACAGGATCCACCCTCTCCTTTTCCCTCAGGGCCTCTAAGACGTTACGTGCCGACCACTGCCTGATGGACTTGTGGTCAAAGGTGTTTCTCTGCATAAATTTTTCCACCAGGGACATGTGGTATGTCACGGTCCAACTACTTGGAGCGTTCCACGGCAGCGTGGCCAGACCCATCCTTCACAACACCAGGGACAGGTAGAACCTCAGCACGTAATGACACTTGGTGTTTGCGTACTGAGGGTCTACGCACCGCTTGATGCAGCCACACACAAAGGTGGCCATCAGTATGAGGGCGATGTTGGGCACGTTTTTTCCCCCTTTATCTAGAGGCTTGCACATCGCGTCCCTGTGGACATGATCCATTTTCGACCTCCAGATAAAGCGGAAGATGGCTCAGGTGATCGTCACCACGCAAGAGTGTGGAATGGGCCAGACCTGCCTCACACCTGATAACCAGGTTCTTACCCGCAATGGAGAGGGAGTGTCGCTCCCACATGCCCAGTTTCCTTTGCACCATAGACACTCGCTCCTTCCAGTTTCTAACGCATGCCCTGGTCCCTCCGAACCATATCCCCAGCACCTTCAGGCCGTCAGCCCTGACGGTGAAGGGGACAAAGGATCGGTCAGCCCAGTTCCCGAAGAACATGGCCTCGCTCTTCCCACGATTTACCTTGGCTCCCGAGGCCAGTTCGAACTGGTCGCAGATGTGGATCAGTCTGCGCACCGATAGCGGATCCGAGCAGAAGACGGCGACATCATCCATGCACAGGGAGGCTTTGACCTGAGTGCCTCCACTGCCTGGGATCGTCACTCCTCTTATGCCCGGATCCTTCCTGGTGGACTCAGCAAAGGGTTCTATGCTACACACAAAAAGGACAGGGGAGAGAGGACAGCCCTGTCTGACTCCAGATTTAATCGGAAAGCTATCTGATTCCCACCCATTGATTGAGATTGCACTACTGATGTTAGTGTAAAGCAGTTGGATCCAATTTCGAATTCCCTCCCCAAACCCCATTTTGGAGAGCACATCCACCATGTAGGTGTGCGATATTCTGTCAAAGGCCTTCTCCTGATCCAGGCTGATGAGGCAGGTATCCACACCCCTGTCCTGTGCATAGGCAATCGTGTCCCTGAGCAGCGCGAGGCTGTCAGAGATCTTCCTGCCCGGCACAGTGCAGGTCTGGTCAGGGTGGATCACCAATTCCAGAGCGGACTTGACCCGATTGGCGATGACCTTGGACAGAATCTTATAGTCCACATTCAACAGTGAAATGGGTCACCAATGTCTAATTTTCTCCCATCCCCCCACTTGTGCTTGTAGATGAGGATGATAATGCCTTTCCTCATGGATTCTGACATACTGCCGGCCAGGAGCATACTCACGTACACTTCTAGAAGGTCTGGGCCGATCCAGTCCCACAGTGCCGAATACAACTCCACTGGCAAGCCGTCGCTTCCGGGAGTTTTACTCTTCTTGAAGGACTCAAGGGCCTTAGTCAGTTCGTCAGGAGTTAGCGGTTTGTCCAGGCTCTCCCGTGTACTGTCGTCTAAGACCTTCGTGATAGAGGCCAGGAAGGACTGGGAGGCAGTGCTGTCTGTGGGCTTCACGTCATACAATTCGGCATAAAAGGATTTGCTGATCCTCAAAATGTCGGACTGTGATGACTTTACTGAGCCGTCTTCTTCCTTCAGGCTGCTAATCACAGAGCGTTCTCTGTGTACCTTTTGGAAGAAGAAACGTGAGCACGTCTCATCCTGCTCCACAGAGCGGACTCTGGAACGGAAGATGATCTTGGAGGCCTCCGAGGCAAAGAGCGAGGCTTGCTGGCTCTTCACCTCTTGGAGTTCCTCCTTGACATCGACCCCCATCAACTGCAGCCGGAGCAGATTCTGCATGTTTTTCTGGAGTCGGGACATTTCCCTCTGTTCCTTTCTAGCTTTCTGGGTGCCTTTGAGGATGAAAAACCTCTTGATGTTTCCCTTGTTCGCTTCCCACCAGGGTGTCAGGGACTCAAAGAGGGGTTTCACGGTTCTCCAACCTTTGTAATCCCTCTTGAGTTCCTCAATGTTCTCTGGGGTCAGCAGTTGCACGTTTAGCTTCCATGCCCCCCTGCCCACCCTCTGGTCCTTCTCTAAGTGGCAGTCAGCCAGTAGGAGGCAGTGGTCAGAGAAAAACACTGGCTTGACGTCGGTGGATCTGACTGCGAATGCACGGGACACAAACAGGAAGTCTATCCTGAAACAGATGGACCCGTTTGGCCGCGACCAGGTGTATCTACGCTGCGCTCCGTCTGCAGGGTTGCTGAAGATGTCGTGCAGCTTGGCATCCTTAACTGTTTCCATCAGGGATCTGGACGAAGCGTCCAATCTACTGTCGGCCCTGCCGGATCGTCCAGCCGCATTGATGATGCAGTTGAAGTCACCGCCCAGAATGACCGGCCTGGAGGTCGCCAGCAGCAGTGGGAGCTGCTGAAAAACCTCCAGCTGTTCGCCCTTTTGTGCCGGGGCGTACACGTTAATTAACCGGAGTGGAGCGTTCTTGTACATTACGTCTGCTACGAGGAGGCGCCCGCCCACCACCTCCTTAACCTCGGAGACGGTGAAGTTGCCTCCCCGCAGCAGAATACCCAGGCCAGAGGAACGAGAGTCCTTTCCGCCCGACCAGATCGATGGCCCGTGGGACCACCATCGTGACCATTGCCTGTAGGAGCTGAGGTGCGGTATCGCACACTCCTGCAGAAACAACAGGTCAGCTTTGACCTTGGCAAGGTAGTCCAAAGTCGCAACACATCGCGTAGTAGATTTAATGCTACGCACATTTATGGATACAATCTTTAAACCCATTTTAAAGCATTTATTCTCCTACCAAACCTGTTGTCTCTGAGAGTCCCAGACCTTTAGTCTGCTCCTTCATACCCGTAGTGTGCTCAAATTGCCAAAACTTTAAAAACCTCCATGAAACCTCATCCTGCCCATGGATGAGGTTTCATGATAAATGTGAAGGCCGCCTTGGCTCTTTGCCTGCCCACCAACCCTAATGTTGTATGGGCAGTTCAGTTAAGTACTTTAATTAGTTTTTAACTGGCCTTAATAGGCCTTTGACAGTCCAGCGTGTGCGCAGCTGACTCCGCTGCATGCCCGCCGAACTGAAGAACTGAATAACACGCAGTAACATCAGGACGCACGCCCAACGTCACCACGCATCATTTTACACGTCGGCGAACAGGGCCCACCACCGCATGCCAACCCGAAGATTCTGGTCCTAGAGGCATTTTCTAAGAGGCACAACAGAAAGAAAATGGATTTCAAAAATAATAGGAGGGATGGCTAAAAGATGTAATAGTGTTAGAAAATGAGGGGGAATGGAGAGGCAAACGTTTTGGGAGCAAATTCCTGAGCATGGCACTGAAGGAGCTGATGGTGCAACTGCCAATGTTGAGCTTAAGTGGGGCCGGAATGCAGAAGAATCTGTTATTCTGGTTCGAACTCTGCATTGCTGAAGCTTTGGAAAATGGCTTTTAATTCTTCCACTGCTAGATTTCTCACCAAAGAAACAATGAAACAAAACATTCCAAAAAAATTCAAACCAAGAAAGCAAAGTCACCAGAAATGGTATCGCCAGAAATAAAGCCAATTATAGATATCTTGCATCCCTCCTTTGCGAGACTTTCACATGCTGCTAGCCTGGCAACAGTCCAGCTTTTAACAAGCCAAAGCTAACAAAAGAGTTTTGCATTTTTCGAAATTTGTATTTTAAATGTGTAAATTTTCAAAAAGGAAATTTAAATAGCAAGTCCACACATGGAATAATTTAAATTCAAACTTCTCATGTCAAATTTCCTTTTTTTATTTCAATTTCAAAAACATTTTTCTTTGCCCACCCTCTTCCCATCATATATAAAACACTGTCCAACCTAAAGAGAAGGCAGAAAGCTGCTTCTTTGCTCAAATACAAAGGTATGACCAACTAACAAACTGCTGGAGAGCACTCAGGTCTTCAATATTTCTTCTGTGCTTTTGAGGAAGCATAGTCTCCATTCAGCCCATTTCTGATTTCAGTCAATAGCTTAGAAGTGGGGCTAGAATTAACAGCACATACACGATGAATGGTAGGACCCTGGGAAGTACCGAGGTTCAGAGGGGCCTTGGTGTGCGTGTCCACCGGTCCCTTAAAGTAGCGGGACAGGTAGATACAGTGGTTAAGAAGGCATATGGGATACTTGCATTTATTAGCCGAGGCAAAAAATAGGTTATGCTGGAACTGTATAAAACACTAGTTACGTCACAGCTAGAGTATTGCGTGCAATTCTGGAATCCGCATTATAGGAAGGATGTGATTGCACTAGACAGAGTGCAGAGGAGGTTTACCAGGATGTTGCCTGGGCTGGAGAGTTTTAGCTATGAGGAGAGATTGGATAGACTGGGGTTATTTTCCCTGGAGCAGAGGAGATTGAGGGGGGACATGATTGAGGTGTATAGAATTATGAGGGGCATAGATAGGGTAGACAGGAAGGAACTTTTCCCCTTGGTGGAGGGATCAATAACCAGGGGGCATAGATTTAAGGTAAGGGGCAGGGGGTTTAGAGGGAATGTGAGGAAGAATTTTTTCACCTAAAGGGTGGTTAGAATCTGGATCTCACTGCCTGAAAGGGTGGTAGAGGTAGATACCCTCATAACATTTAAGAAGTATCTGGATGTGCACTTGTGATGCCATAGCATACAAGGCTATGGGCCTAGTGCTGGAAAATGGGATGAGAATAGTTAGGTACTTGTTTGACTGGCACAGACTCGATGGGCCAAAGGGCCTTTTTCTATGCTGCAGACCTCTATGATTCTATGGCTCTCCCATCATAGTCCGTAACACAAGGTTTCAATGCAGCCGTGGATTTGTACCGCAAAAAAATGTTTCTTCAGGAGAAAATAGCAAATATATTTCAGCCCAAATCTTTGGCAGTATGGAAAAAAATAATCCCAGTAATTATTGTCCATATAATAATAACCTGCTGTAAGCTTCGTACCATTTCTAACTTGGGACATGTCAATCACAATGTTCTTTATTCAACTCTTTTCTTATATATAATAAAAAGGAAATCACCAAAACCTTGTCACAGTGGTAAGAAACAATGCTGCAAACATTGTTCAAAAATAAAGATATAATTCAGATAATACGTCTACTCTGTTCCAACAACAGAACCCTGACCTTTCTCATCCATGAGATTCAATCTACGTTCCTTAATCCTTTGCCTGCCAGGAATGCACCAATAATTCCCTCATTGCTCCCTATTACCTGCCCCTATTTTGTTACTTTGTTGTGACTTTCAATCTCATTTCCCTTTCTTAAAAAAAAATGAATCACTTCCCTATACTTAGACTACCACATTTAGGGGCTAATTCCACATAGCCAGTAATTTTAATGGATGGGAAGTCAAAGGCTTTCAGGCCCATATTTGCTAACTTGCTAGTGCAACTCCACAGTGGGAACAATTAATAGAGGTTCCCACCTTTAATTCTCTCCACAGCACACCAAAATGGTGATGCTTACGATGATGGGTAAGAACATTTGCTCATCAATAAAAAATCTGAACTCCAAAACAACATCACTTATCTTGTGTCTCTGTACAACTTATTGCACTTATTATAAGGCATTCAGGATATTTTCTAAAATTCAGAGGCCTCAGAGAAATCCTCTCTCACTGTAACCCCTTCATTCTGGCAAAAGGGAATATCCTTAAGTAAATGGCTCTATTAGGTATCATGCTAAAGAAAATGAAGTGCGAATGGTACGTGGGTGTTTTTGCTGTCCTGTTCCTCCAAAACAGTTTCCTTAAGAAAATGGCAGAAAGCATGTTATTGCTCTCTAAAATGCATCTCTCAATGCGGTTTTAAAAAAGGTGTCTGCTGCTGGTAAGCTGCTACTGTCTATTTGTCTGGAAGATATGGGTCAAGTGGCCTCAGGCTGTAACAGCAAAGCAGTCCATTAATGTTATCTGAACCTTGAGCTGAATGGAACAAGAAGTTCCAAAAGATTGCATCTATGAGTCTAACCACAGTGCCACCATATGGCTATAGCATAACTGCACATTTATAGACTTTGATAACACTTTTCATATGGTTGATCTCTGCAGTTTGTTTTTTTTAAAACTGTTCCTTCTTTTAGTTTCATTTTTTACTACCAGCAGTCAGTAGCCCCTGCTTTTACTCAATGCTAAGAAATAAATGATTTTCACTTGCACTATTGTTAACCATCAGTACTGAGGTTATGAATTATGACATAGGCTTCAGTTGTAAAAGCAAACTATCTGTTGACCACATAAAATTACCATGGAATAAACCCTGAGAACATGTCAGGCGTCTAACAAGGTTCCACAAATTTCTGTTCCAGGATTTTGACAAAGTGTCAATGAAGGAACAACAATATATTTCCAGGTCAGGAAAGTGTGCAACTTTCAGGGGAACTTGCAGGTGGTGGTATTCCAAGCACTGGCTAATATTGGTCTTCTAAGTGATGGAGTTTGCGGGTTTGGGAGGTACTGTTTAAGGACCTTTGGCAAGTTGCTACAGTGCATCTTGGAGATGGCACGCACTGCAGCCACAGTGCACAGGTCGTGGACAGAATGGATATTTATGATGGTCAATGGGGTACTAATCAAGTGGGTTGCTTTTTCATGGCTGTGACTTTCATGATGTTGCTAGAGTTCCAATCATCTGGGCAAGTGTAGAGTATTCCATCAAACTCCTGACTTGTGCATTGTAGTGACAGGCAAGGAGGTTTTGGGGTGTCAGGAGATGAATTACTTGTTGCAGAATTCTCAGCCTCTGACCTGCTCTTGTATTTATGTAGTTGTTCCAATAAAGTTCCTGGTCAACGGTGACTCCCAGTACGTGGATGCTGGCTCGTGTTAAATTTTCCAAACCAAAAGCAGCAGATTGTTTTAGGCGAGAATATCAAGAGATATTCATCAACACTGGATAACTGATCCAGACCAGTCATTTTTCTAATTGAATAGTGAAACCAGTTTGAAGTGCTGAATGGCCTACTTATTCATTTAAATGCCATAGCACTGGAAGACGGGAACAGATCAACAGTTAGGAATGTGCTCGATTCTTCCAGCAAGGACACACAACTTCAGTCATTATTCTGACTGCTGATTTAAAATCAGAGAGCTCAATAGAACAGATGGAGAGGAAAAGGAAATTTTAAAACAGCAATGGAAGTTGGACTGAACTAAGGAAGGAGAGTGTAACAGCATTGGAAAAATGTAGAATGGAGCAGCTGCTGGGAGTGCTATTCAATGACACAAACACTCTGCAGGTAAAAATATTCCCTCTTTTGTTCCTTTTGGGAGGATTTCAGTGGGGCTATCCAAAATCCTGGGTATGGACTTGTTCCCTATATCATTCAAGTCCTATAACGTCTTAACATGGTATTTGTTATCTACAAATGAAAAAAGTGCATTAATTACCTGCATTGTGGCAGAAACATCGACTCTTTGGTAAATACAGATCCTGAAAGTAGGATATACCAGCAAGTTGCAACACTATCAGGACTAAAACAAAAAGAGAAAAAAACCATTTAAAGAAAAATGTACTCATAATTATGCAAAACATCAACAGCAAAATTCAGGTGTGTAGGATGAAATGATGATGCAAATAATTAAACAAAATTGCACTGTTAGTTTACTTTATGAAGGGATAACCTATTGATTTGGAACTCTATCTAAAGAGCTCATCTATAACCAGAAATTCCATAGACACACCAAAGACAGGCTAAAATGATTCCCAGCAGTGCAAGACAATTCCTTACAGAAACGCAATCGCAACTGCACTGCCACATGCATTCTACATGATACCTATTACTCCCAAAATCCTACAACAAACAACAGTTCTCAAATTGTAGCTATTTCACAGTTAAAGCATTCCACAGATTGCTCTTATAGCTAATGCTACTTTGTGAAAACAGGTTAGTTCTTTGGATACATATAATACTCAGCACAGTCTGCAAATTTTGCCATTATTATGACAATTTATATTATTTAATTTAAAAAAAAACTCCATGAAGTTACATTTCTAAAGTAAAACACTGGGCAGAATTTTCTGCCTGTCGGGCGGGTGGGCTCGACCCAATCTCCGGCGGGCGGGGAGCCGATCCCCACCAGAGAAGCTGGCCCCGCCGCCCTTTTACGTGGGCGGTCCAATTAAGGCCCACCCAGCGTGCCATCCAGCGGGAAGAGCTATGCGCTTCCTGTGCGGGCGGGGGGGGGGGGAATTCCCCAAAAGCAAGAGTGCACTCTTTCGCGCATGCGCACGAAAGAGCGCGCATCTCCCTGAGGCAAAGTACTGCCTCAGGGAGATCGTCGACACTTTTAAAAATATTTAAAATAAAAAAAAAAATTCCTTAACATGTCCCCCTCGTGTGACAATGTCACATGAGATGGGACATGTTCATAATTTACATAGTAACTTTATTAAACTTTTTTAAACCCTATATGAAACCTCATGCCGCCGGTGGATGAGGTTTCATGTTTTTTATATTGTCCGCCAGGCAATTGTATAATTGATCCTGTCAATGGCCTCAATTGGCCATTGACAGGTCGGTGTGCCTGCAGCTGATTTTGCTGCAGGCCCGCCTTCGTGAAAATTTAAATGGGCCGGGATGACATCAGGGGTTCCGCCCAACGTCATCCAGCGTCATTTTATGTGTCAGCGAGAGGGCCCCGCCCCCTGGTCACCGACAGCAAAATTCTGCCCACTGTACCCAGAAATCCAGAAGGAAAACAAATTGCAAATCTTCCCTCCAACTGCTAGGCTAAAACTCAGTGCTTCTCCTTTCATCATGCTGAAAACTCATCATTTCATGCCCAAGCAAAGGTGGAGTCAATGGGAACCAGGTTGGAGTCGTACGTAGCACAAAGGAAGATGGTTGTGGTTGTTGGTGGTCAGTCATCTCACTTCTAGGACATCACTGCAGGAATTCCTCAGGGTCGTGTCCTCGGCCCAACCATCATTAATTGCTTCATCAATGGCCTTCCTTCCATCATAAGGTCAGAGCGGGATGTTCTCTGATGATTGCACAATGTTCAGCACCATTCGCATGTCCTCAGATACTGAAGCAGTCCATGTCCAAATGCAGCAAGACCTGGACTATATCCAGGCTTGGGCTGACAAGTGGCAAGTAACATTCACGCCATACAAGTGTCAGGCAATGACCATCTCCAACAAGAGAGAATCCAAGATGGCATCACCATCACTGAATCCCCCACTAACAACATGCTGGGGGTTACCATTGACCAGAAACTGAACTGGACTAGCCATATAAATACTGTGGCTACAAGAGCAGGTCAGGGGTTAGGAATCGTGCGACAAGTAACTCACCTCCTGACTCCCCAAAGCCTGTCCACCATCTACAAGGCACAAGTCAAGAGTGTGATGGAATACTCCCCACTTGCCTGGATGAGTGCAGCTCCCACAACACTCAAGAAGTTTGACACTGTCCAGGACAAAGCAGCCCACTTGTTTGGCACCACATCCATAAACATTCACTCCCTCCACCAGCGAGGCACAGTAGCAGCAGTGTGAACCTGCAAGATGCACTGCAGGAATTCACCAAGGTTTCTTGAACAGCACCTTCCAAATCCACAACCACTACCACCACCACCTGGAAGTTCCCCTCCAAGTCAATCACCATCCTGACTTGAAATATATCGCCGTTCCTTCATTGTCGCTGGGTCAAAATCCTGGAGCTCCCTTCCTAACATCACTGTAGGCGTACCTACACCACATGGACTTCAGCAGTTCAAGAAGGCAGTTCACCACCACCTTCTCAGGGGTAAGTAGGGATGAGCAATGAATGCTGGTCCAGCCAGTGAAGCAAACATCCCATGAGTGAAAAAACATCACCACCCTACCTGCATGCAAATGAGCACCTTACATAGAAAGCATTCTCTCCTTTAGAACAGTAGTGGTCCCATTTCAGTGACTGTTAAGTAAGTCAGTGCTGATTATATAATAAAAACAAAACTACTGAATATCACTTCAAGGCCAAGCAAAAATATTGTAACGTGCAAGCAAACCTCGACAAGTCTTTGCCAAACTACCACTGTGAAAATCCTGTAGGAGTATCAGCAAAGGAAACTTGCTACAGTTTCAAAGTTTTGCATAATGTTTTGACTTTTCAACACTGAGTTGGTGAGTTATGAATACTTACTAAAACAAGACTTCATTGGCATCGTGCTTTTCATAACGTACTGTTGTGCACATCAATCTGAAAGACAAGTATTCACACAACAAAACTTTTAGAATAGAACTCATGAAAGCATTGCAACTATTTGATCATTTTTCAACCTTCATATTCTGTGTCAGTGAAACCAATTTTTAACACCAGTGTTGGCTTGGTAAATTATTTCAATTTAAATTCAAGATCAACAATAGAACACTCTGAAAAATTACTTATTATTCCATTTTATTTTTCTATATTGCAGCTCATTTCTACACTTCAGAATTAGTAATTAGAGTTGAAAAATGAGTATCCAAGAACTAGAATTTTCTTCAAAGAGAAGGGAACAGCATAAAGCTGCCTAGAGCAGTAATGCCATTTATGAAGGAATCCCATTACATTGCTCCTGTTGCCTCAAAAGGTAGATTCCGAGCATCACAATCAAGTCTACTTTTGGATTCCCCACTCCCATTCCCCCAAAAAATGTATGACCAGCATTGTTGAAATCCCCCAAATTGGGATTTTTAGATAAAAACCCTTGGGCTGTTACATAGCAGGGCATTTCAACTGCAGGTCTACTAGAAACTGGACATCAATTTCTGCAAAATGAGTCCACACTTCTCCAAATCTTTAGTTAATAACGAAACTTTAAAGGGAAAAAAAAAATGAAAACAGATTGATAACCCACTAAGCTGAAAAACGATTCAAACAACCTTGTATAAAAAGACAAGCCACGGGTTTATTTTTGTTCTTGGTGAGATTTTAGTGGAGCAGGGCCAGGGAAAGAAAATTGCTTTTTTTTTCAAAACAGGTTTTTCAGTCTCTCCGAGCAGCTGAAACTGAATGCTATGAGCAGATGTCTGAAAACTAGCCCCTCACTTTCTCAAAACAGGGTGGGAATGGAAGAAAACAAAGTAATGTAATGAGGGTGGTCACAGGTACATTAGATTGGTAAGCACAATACAGTAACTGGAGTAAACTCAATGAGCACAAATACTAAACTTCCTGGTCTTAATATTTTGATAGTACATTTATAAGTGAACTGTAAATAAAATACAGACAGATCCAGACTTCAATCACCAATCAGCCTGTCACAGGGCCCACACTGCCAGCTAGCCATACTGTCTCATCTTTTTATAACTGCCAACAAGCCCTGGGTCTTTTCTTCACATTCACCAAAGCCCCATATTTCCTCAATTACCACCTCTACAACAATGCCCACTTGTGCCCTTTCCTCACTGAATCCCTTATCCTCTCCTGTAACCTTCTGACTCAAATCACATCAATATTTTCCTTGCCTCCATGACATGTTTTTAAAACTATCAGCTGTCAAAATTACTCACCCACATCAAGACCTGCTCTCTTATTGCCCCTATGCTCCCAACCTTCACCGGCTGCCTATCACACAATGCACTGATGCTAATATCTTTATTTACAGAGGCTTACCATCCCTACCTTGCTACCTCCTTCAGTCATTAATTCTTTAACATATCAACTAGATCTGACTGTTGGCCTTCATACCAAGTGAGAGATTAACATAAACTAATGCAGTAAACAAAGGAGTAGAACAGTAGTGTCTGGGAAGAGTGTCCAGCAATCAGCATCGCTGTGAAGCAGTCTGGGAAGAGTGTCCTGCAGTCAGCATCGCGGTGAAGCAGTCTGGGAAGAGTGTCCTGCAGTCAGTTCTTGTTGAAAATAACAAGAGTGACATTAGAAGACAACATGAGAGAGCGGCGGAGAGATCAGAACCAGCGCGAGTGCAGGGAAGCTTCAAAAAGTGACGTCAGCAAAGGTGAGAGCTGATTGGTGAGTAGTGGGTAGGTGTTTTTCTCCAGTTTAAAATAAATTAAGCTAAGGAAAGGTAAGGGTTTTAGGTTTTATTTTAAAGTACAGAAATACAGTAAAAAAAGTTCAATTATTTAACTTACGTATAGAATGCCTAGGGAGGAATTTAAAAAGGAAATTAGAAGAACAAAAAGGGGGCATGAAAAAACATTGGCAGGTAAAGTAAAGAAAAATCCAAAGTTATTTTACAAGTATCTTAAGAGTAAGAAGGTAACTTGGGAAAGAGTAGGGCCCATTAAGGGCCATAGTGGTAATGTGTGTGGAGCCAGAAGATGTAGGTAGGTTTCTAAATGATTACTGTGTGTTGGTGTTCACAAGTGAGAGGGGCAATGGGGTATGGAAATCAGGCAGAAGGAATGTGATATAATTAAAGAAATTAGCATAGAAAGGGAGGAGGTTCTATGTGGTCTGGCAGGCTTAAAAGTAGATAAATCCCCAGGCCAGGATGAAATGTATTCCAGGCTGTTGAGTGAGGCAAGGGAGGAGATAGCAGGGGCACTGGCAATAATTTTCAATACCCCTCTGACCACAGGAGAGGTGCCAGAGGACTGGAGGACAGCCAATGTGGTACTGTTATTCAAGAAGGGAGGAAGGGATAAACCAGGGAACTACAGGCCAGTCAGTCTAACCTCAGTGGTAGGGAAAATACTGGAAGCAATTCTGAGGGACAGAGTTATTCTACACTTGGAGAGGCAGGGATTAATAAAGGACAGTCAGCATGGTTTTGTTAAAGGGAGGTCATATCTGACCAATTTGATTGAATTTTTCGAAGAGGTGACCAGGTATGCAGATGAGGGCAATGCATTTGACGTAGTCTACTTGGACTTCAGCAAGGCTTTTGATAAAGTCCTGCATGGAAGACTGATAACAAAGGTAAGAGCCCATGGGATCCAAGGCAATTTGGCAAATTGGAGCCAGAATTGGCTGAGTGGCAGGAAGCAGAGGGTGATGGTCGAGGGGTATTTTTGTGACTGGATTCCTGTGTCCAGCGGGGTTCCACGGGGATCGGTGTTGGGTCCTTTGCTGTTTGTGGTATATTTAAACAACTTCGACTTGAATGTCGGAGGACTGATCAGTAAGATTGCGGATGACGCAAAAATTGGTGGGGTGGTAAAAAGTGAGGAGGATAGCCTTAGATTACAGGGGGATATAGACGGGCTGATCAATGGCAAATGGAATCTAAACCAGATAAGTGTGAGGTGATGAACCTGGGCAGGATAAACAAGGCACAGGAATACACGATGAATGGTAGGGCACTGGGAAGTACCGAGGATCAGAGGAGGCTTGGTGTGCATGTCCACTGGTCCCTTAAGGTAGGACAGGTTGATAAGGTGGTTAAGGCGGCATATGGGATACTTGCATTTATTAGCCGAGGCATAGAATATAAGAGCAGGGAGGTTATGCTGGAACTGTACAAAACACTGGTTAGGCCACAGCTAGAGTATTGCGTGCAGTTTTGGAATTCGCATTATAGGAAGGATGTGATTGCACTAGAGAAAGTGCACAGGAGGTTTACCAGGATGTTGCCTGGGCTGGAGAGTTTTGGTTATGAGAAGAGATTGGATAGACTGGGGTTATTTTCCCTGGAGCAGAGGAGATTGAAGGAGGACATGATTGAGGTGTATAAAATTATGAGGGGCATATATAGGGTAGACAGGAAGAAATTTTCCCCTTGGTGGAGGGATCAATAACCAGGGGACATAGATTTAAGGTAAGGGGCTGGAGGTTTAGAGGGGATGTGAGGAAGAAGTTTTTCGCCCAGGGGGTAGTGGGAATCTGGAAAACACTGCCTGAAAGGGTGGTAGAGACAGAAACCCTCATACCATTTAAGAAGTATCTGGATGTGCACTTGCAATGCCATGGCATACATGGCTATGGGCCTAGTGCTGGAAAATGGGATTAGAGTAGTTAGGCACTTGTTTGACCGGCGCAGACTCAATGGGCCTTTTCTGTGCTGTGGACCTCTATGACTCTATAAATCCAAATAATGCTTCACAAAAGTGTATTATTTTATTTCATTGCATCATGTCCATGGACACACTAAATGATGTTGGGTGTTGGATACCATTCAGAAGATCTTAATTAAGTCTTACTCATTTTAAGTAAGTTAAATGTATGTATTAATTAACTACAGGAGCCATGTACGTATACACAGTAAAAGGTTCAAGCTTGGAACTGTTTCCATGCTAGATTGTGGAAATGCCTCTGTCCAACACTAGACTGACCCCTGCTGACTTTAGTGTCTCAAACGTTATCAAGGAAAGATACTCAGGTTGAATTGACTTTCAAACCTTCCAATTCAGTTCTAATATAAACATTTTTAAAAATTCATTCACATGATGTGGGCTTTGCTGGCTGAGCCAGCATTTATTGCCCATCCTTAGTTGCCCTTGAGAAGGTGATGGTGAGCTGCCTTCTTGAACCGCTGCAGTCCATGTAGTGTAGGTACACCCACAATGCTGTTAGGAAGGGGGTTCCAGGATTTTGACTCAGCAACACTGATGGGACGCAATATATTTCCAAATCAGGACGGTGAATCACTTGGAGGGGAACTTCCAAGTGGTGGTCTTCCCAGCTATCTGCTGCCCCTACTAGATGGTGGTGGTCGTGGGTTTGGAAGGTGCTGTCGAAGGAGTCTCAGTGAATTCCTGCAGTGCACCTTGTATACGGTTGACACTGCTACTACTATACTTCTGTGGTGGAGGTGAATGTTTGTGGATGTGGTGGCAATCAAGCGGGCTGCTTTGTCCTGATCGGTGTCATGCTTCTGAGTGTGGTGGGAGCTGCACTCATCCAGGCAAGTGGGTAGTATTCCAACACACTCCTGACTTGTGCCTTGTAGATGGTGGACAAGGTTGTTTCAGAGAGACAGGTGGTGAGTTACTTGTTGAACAATTCCTAGCCTCTGACCTGGTCTTGTGGCCACAGTATTTATATGGGTAGTCCAGTTCAGTTTCAGGTCAATGGTAACCCCCCCCAGGATGTTGATAGTGGGGAATTCAGTGGTGGTAATGCCACTGAACGTCAAGGGGCAATGGTTAGATTCTCTTGTTGATGGTGGTCATTGTCTGACACTTGTGTGGCGTGAATGTTACTTGCCACTTGTCAGCCCAAGTCTGGATATTGTCCAGGTCTTGCTGCATTTGGACATGGACTGCTTCAGTATCTGAAGAGTCGTGACTGGTGCTGAACATTGTGCAATCATCAGCGAACATACCCGCTTCTAACCTTATGATGGAAGGAAGGTCATTGATGAAGCAGCTGAAGATGGTTGGGCAGAGGACACGACCCTGAGGAACTCTTGCAGTGATGTCCTGGAGGTGAGATGACTGACCTGCAACAACCACAACCATCTTCCTTTGTGCTAGGTATGACTCCAACCAGTGGAGAATTTTCCCCTACCCTCTCCAATTCCCATTGACTCCAGTTTTGCTAAGGCTCCTTGATGCCACACTCGGTCAAATGTGGACTTGACCTCAAGGGCAGTCACTCTCACCTCACCTTGGGAGTTAACTCTTTTGTCCATGTTTGAACCAATGCTGTAATGAGGTGAGGAGCTGAGTGGCCTTGGCAGAACCCAAACTGGGTGTCAGTGAGCAGGTTATTGCTGAGCAAGTGCCACTTGACTGTTGATGACCCCTTCCATTACTTTACTGATGATCGCAGTAGACTGATGGGAGCGGTAATTGACGGGTTGGATTTGTCCTGCTTCTTAAGCACAGGACATACCTGGGTAACTTTCCACATAGTCGGGTAGATGTCAGTGTTGTAGCTGCATTTGGCTAGGGGCGCGGCAAGTTCAGGAGCACATGTCTTCAGTACTATTGCCGGAATTTTGTCAGGGCCCATAGCCTTTGCAGTATCCAGTACATTCAGCGATTTCTTGGTGAACCAAATTGGCTGAAGACTGACATGAGTGATGCTGGGGACCTCCGGAGGAGGCCCACACGGATCATCCACTCGGCATTTTGGCGGAAGATTGTAGCAAATGCTTCAGCCTCATCTTTTGCTCTGATGAGCTGTGCTCCTCTATCATTGAGGATGGGGATATTTGTAGAGCCGCCTCCTTTAGCGAGTTTATTTAAATGTCATTGAGGATGGGGATATTTGTAGAGCCGCCTCCTCCAGCGAGTTTATTTAATTGTCCACCACCATTCACGACTGGATGTGGCAGGACTGGAGAGTTTAGATCTGATCCGTTGGTTGTGGGATCGCTTAGCTCTATCACTTGCTGTGTATGCTCTTTGGCATGCAAGTAGTCCTGTGTTATAGCTTTACCAGGTTGACACCTCATTTTTAGGTATGCCTGATGCTGCTCTTGGCATGCCCTCCTTCACTCTTCATTGAACCAGGGCTGATCCCCTGACTTGATGGTGATGGTAATGGTAGAGTGGGGGATATGCCGACCCTTAAGGTTTTGTTTTAGACTACAATTCTGCTGTTGCTGATGGCCCACAGCGCCGCATGGATGCCCAGTCTTGGGTTGCTAGATCTGTTCGAAATCTATCCCATTCAGCACAGTGGTAGTGCCACACAACACGATGGAGGGTATCCTCAATGTGAAGGCGGGACTTGGTCTCCACAATGCATGTGCGGTGGTCACTCTTACCGATACTGTCATAGACAGATGCATCTGCATTAGGCAGGTTGGCGAGGATGAGGTGAAGTATGTTTTTCCCTCTTGTTGATCCCCTCACCACCTGCTGCAGACCCAGTCTAGCAGCTATGTTATTTAGGACTCGGCCAGCTTGGTCAGTAGTAGTGCTACTGAGCCACTCTTGGTGATGGACATTGAAGTCCCCCACCCAGAGTACATTCTGTGCCCTTGCCACCCTCAGTGCTTCTTCCAAGTGGTGCTCAACATGGAGGAGCGCTGATTCATCAGCTGAGGGAGGTGGTGCCTGGTCATCAGCAGGTTTGACCTGATGCCATGAGACTTCATGGGGTCCGGAGCTGATGTTGAGAACTCCCCAGGGGAACTCCGTCCCAACTGTATACCTCTGTGCCACCACCTCTGTTGGGTCTGTCCTGCTGGTGGGACAGGACATACCCAGGGATGGTGATGGTGGTGTCTGGGACATTATCTGTAAGATATGATTCCTGAGGATTACTGTCAGGCTGTTGCTTGACTAAAACAGAAACAGAAATACCTGGAAAAACTCAGCAGGTCTGGCAGCATCGGCGGAGAAGAGCACAATTGATAAAAACAAAAAACTGCGGATGCTGGAAATCCAAAACAAAAACAGAAACAGAAATACCTGGAAAAACTTGTTGCTTGACTAGTCTGTGAGATAGCTCTCCCAATTTTGGCACTAGCCCCCAGATGTTAGTAAGGAGGGCTTTGCAGGGTCGACAGGGCTGAGTTTTCTGTTGTCATTTCCAGCAATGAAACTTTATTTAATTTCCAACCTTATTTAATTTTCCTTTTACAGGGTCGAGTGTTCTCTTACATCACTGTGTGGGCGGTACTGTACTCAGTCCCACATTAACCCTATATGTGCCAAACTTTTATACTACACCTCCCCCCTCCCAAGTCTTCATCCAATGTATTTAAGTTATTATATTTTACCCCTTGCATTTACACCATTATTACTACCCCATCTCCCGATTCAAGTCTCCGAGTTCATAGGTTCGGTGGTCTAAGGCCCTTAATTCCCTTCTATATCTTCTTCACACTACTGTTAGAGACGTGGTAGGCTCTTTTGCTGCAGGTAATCTCCATTGATTTGGAGGTCGTTCTGGCATCTGGGTATCTTTTTATCCTCTTTCCCATTCCATGGTATTGAACCACTCATTGTTGGTTTGGCAGTTGTGCTGATTGGTAGTTGCTGATTTTTCCCGTTTCTGATACAAACATTTTCCAACCATATTTCAATATCCTTTTGTAGGGTTTGTTTATTTTGGGTTTCATCTGATAGCTTTCCTTCATTCACAGCCTACTGCTTGCTCCGCACTGTCACCTGCTGTTGCAGTTTAAGGTTTCCAAAACGATGTATTTTTGAGACTTCTGGAAAGTTCCCTGCTCTCTGGCATCCTCGTGTGGGTTACTCGAATGTTTTCTTTTTTCCCTTACGGCACATTACTGGGGTTTTTTTGGGCCTCTTTTTTAAGCTCTGTGCGCTCCACAAACTTGAAGATTAAAATATTCATCAACAGCTTTTAATATTTCATCAAAGCCGGTTGAGGATTTATCAATGCACTGCATTAGGATTACTTCAACAGCAAGATCACCAAACCCATATACATAGGACTTTTTTCTGACTTTCAAGTGACTTTTTAGTGAGGAAAGATATTAGCTCCGACGATGTGGAATCTGTATGGGTAGGCAAAAAAACGTTAGTGGGGGTTGTAATATAGACCCCCAAACTGTAATGATGTTGGGAATGGCATTAAACAGGAAATTAGAGATGCATACAATAAAGGAACATCTGTAATTATGGCTGACTTTAATCTGCATATAGATTGGGCAAATCAAATTAGTAACAATACTGTAGAGGAGGAATTCCTGGAGTGTATATGGGATGGTTTTCTGGGCCAATACGTTGAGGAACCAACTAGAGAACAGGCCATTCTAGACTGTGTATTGTGTAATGAGAAAGGAATAATTGGCAATCTAGTTGTGCGAAGCCCCTTGGGGATGAGCAACCATAATATGATAGAATTCTTCATCAAGATGGAGAATGACATAGTTAATTCTGAGACGAGGGTCCTGAATCTTAATAAAGGAAACTACGATGGTATAAGGCGCGAGTTGCCTATGATGGATTGGGAAACGTTACTTAAAGGGATGACGGTGGATAGGCAATGGCAAACATTGAAAGAGCGCGTGGGTGAACTGCAACAATTGTTTATTCCTGTCTGGCGCAAAAGTAAAACAGGAAAGGTGGCCAAACCATGGCTTACAAGGGAAATTAGAGATAGTATTAGATGCAAGGAAGAGGCATACAAATTGGCCAGAAAAAACAACAGGTCTGAGGATTGGGAACAGTTTAGAATTCAGCAAAGGAGGACCAAGGGGTTGATAAAGAAGGGGAAAATAGAGTACGAGAGTAAGCTTGCAGGGAACATAAAAACTGACTGTAAAAGTTTCTATAGGTTTGTGAAGAGAAAAAGATTGGTGAAGACAAATGTAGGTCCCTTACAATCAGAAACAGGGGAATTTATAATGGGGAACAAAGAAATGGCTGACCAACTAAATACTTATTTTGGTTCTGTCTTCACAAAGGAGGACACAAATAACATGCCAGAAATGTTGGGGAACACGGTTTAGTGAGAGGGAGGAATTGAAAGAAATCAGTATTAGTAGGGAAGTGGTGTTGGAGAAATTGATGGGATTGAAGGCCGATAAATCCCCAGGGCCTGATAATCTATATCCCAGAGTACTTAAGGAAGTGGCCCTGGAAATAGTGGATGCATTGGTGGTCATCTTCCAAGATTCGATAGACTCTGGAACAGTTCCTACAGATTGGAGGGTAGCTAATGTAACCCCACTATTTAAAAAGGGAGGTAGAGAGAAAACAGGGAATTTTAGACCAGTCAGCCTGACGTTGGTAGTGGAGAAAATTCTATAGTCCATTGTAAAAGATTTAATAGCGAGCACTTAGAAAACAGTGGCAGAATCGGACAGAGTCAGCATGGATTTACAAAAGGGAAATCATGCTTGATAAACCTACTGGAATTTTTCGAGGATGTAATTAGTAGAGTTGATGAGGGGGAGCCAGTGGATGTGGCTTATTTGGACTTTCAGAAGGCTTTTGAAAAGACCCACAGGGGTTGGCGTGTAAAATTAAAGCGCATGGGTTCGGGGGTAGTGTATTGAGATGGATAAAAAACTGGTTGGCAGACAGGAAACAAAGAGTAGGAATAAACAGGTCTTTTTCCAAATGGCAGGCAGTGACTAGTGGGGTACTGCTAGGACCCCAGCTATTCACAATATATATTAATGATTTAGATGAGGGGACTAAATGTAATATCTCCAAATTTGCAGATGACACAAAGCTGGGTGGGAGAGTGAGCTGTGAGGAGGATGCAGAGATGCTTCAGTGTGATTTGGACGAGCTGAGTGAGTGGGCAAATGCTTGGCAGACGCAGTATAATGTGGATAAATGTGAGGTTATCCACTTTGATAGCAAAAACAGGAAGGCAGACTATTATCTGAATGGCTATAAATTGAGAGAGGGGAATGTGCAACGAGACCGGGGTGTCTTCGTACACTAGTCGCTGAAGGTAAGCATGCAGGTGCAGCAGGCAGTAAAGAAGGCAAATGGTATGTTGGCCTTCATAGCCAGAGGATTCGAGTACAGGAACAGGGATGTCTTGCTGCAATTGTACAGGGCCTTGGTGAGACCACACCTGGAACATTGTGTGCAGTTTTGGTCTCCTTATCTGAGGAAGGATGTACTTGCTACACAGGGAGTGCAGCGAAGGTTTACCTGACTGATTCCTGGGATGGCGGGACTGACATATGAGGAGAGATTGAGTCAGTTAGGATTATATTCGCTGGAGTTCAGAAGAATGAGGGGGGATCTCATAGAAACCTATAAAATTCTAACAGGACTAGACAGGGTAGATGCAGGAAGGATGTTACCGATGGTGGGTGAGTCCAGAACCACGGGTCACAGTCTGAGGATATGGGGTAGACCATTTAGGACTGAGATGAGGAGAAATTTCTTCACCTAGAGAGTGGTGAGCCTATGGAATTCGTTACGACGGAAAGTAGTTGAGGCCAAAGCATTGTATGTTTTCAAGAAGGAGTTAGATATAGCTCTTGGGGTGAAAGGGATCAAAGGATATGAGAAGAAAGCGGGAGAAGGCTATTGAGTTGGATGATCAGCCATGATCATAATGAATGGCGAAGCAGGCTCGAAGGGCCGAAAGGTCTCCTCCTGCTCCTAGTTTCTATGTTCTATGATCTATGTTCAACTTAGACCTGATGTACTCTGGTAGTTTAAGAATTCTCTTCTCCAGGATACTCAAATTTTCCGTTAGGTTTGGCCAAAGTTGGATTTTTGATTCATGGTTAAAAAATTTTTGAAGCATAGGTTCAGCTTTGAGAAGTTGCTGAAATCCAAGATGGCACCACTGTTCATTTGAAGACAAAGGGTTTGCCCGCGCTAGCTGGTTTTGGCAGGCTCCCACTGCAATAGCACTCACACTCAGCTGTGAAAATTTTTTAAACAATGGCTGCTTGCATTGACTGGCTGCAGACTTCCCCATTTCAGCTCAATGCTTTAGGGTCATGAAAGACTTGAATCCTGGCCTTTGCTGATCTTTAAAGCTGATTCTTTAGTCGCGATTATTCCAAATTAATTAATTGCTCCCCCTTTTCGGAGTGAGCTCGGATGCCACATGTTCAGGTGCCGACTCAGGATTCTGGCTGGCCACACTGCTTTCAGAAACTGGCAGCTCAGGTCTTTAAAAAATTGAAAATGTTTTTAAACTAGTTCTGGCCAAGAACTTAATTCTTTAGCTCACCCCTGCTAGGTCCTTTGATTCTGCAATCCCTGGGTATTCAAACTGGATGCCCACACGATCGAGTCCTCAGCTGCACAGCAGAGTTTTTTTCTTGTGCCCTCTGCTTCCAATTCTGCTCTCAGGTGATCTCCCTCTGTGTATTCGCTTCAGGTGCTTTCAGTCAGGTCAGAATGCTGCTCCTTTAATTTTCCAGCTTTTGATTTTCTGCTCCAGCCTCTCTGGGGTTCTTGGTTTTTCCAAACGCTGCCACCATATTGTAGGGTGTTGGATACCTTTCGGTAGGTCTTAATGAAGACTTTGTCGTCTTAAGTAGGCTAACTGTATGTATTTACTAATTACAAGAGCTATGTACATATACACAGTAAAAGATTCAAGCTTGGAGCTATCTCCATGCTTGCTTGTGCATTTGGCTCCGTCTAACACTAGACTGACCCCGAGGTGTAGGTTGAGTTCTCTTACATTACTGTGTGGGCAGTACTGTACTCGGTCCCACCTTAACCTTATATGTGCCAGGCCCTTAAACCACACTTACCTGAGCTGGTGCTCCCTCAAATTAGATAGTACATCCATGCCATGGAGATGAGAGTATATTATTTCTAAATCCTGTTCAAGAAAAAAAAGCATATTCAGTTCAAGTACAAATTAAATAACAACCATATTTCAAAACATTCTTTCGCCTTCAAGGAATTCAGTGCTAAATAGAGTAATCATGCAAAGGACATGCATATTCAAGTACAAAACAGAAATTACAAGAGACTTATTGTACCATACTGCTGCTAAATTTCCAGAAGTTCTAGTTAAATACATTTATTAAACTGCACAGGATGTAAAGTTAAAATAATATGATGGATATGCGGCTGTGCATTTGAAGTGGAGTGTCAACAGCAGCAAAAAGAGTGATCAGGTACTGCCATCAAGTTTCTGAAGTCTGCTATCTTGCATCATATAAGTGCTAAGTGAAGGCATGCAAGGGGAAGAGAAACAGAAATAAAGGGAACTTATATAGCTGATGTATTATTTTCAGCTAAGCTTGTTTGCTGTGGAACCACGCGAATTTCAGTCAGACTTCTGAAGGGCAAGGTAGCTATGAAAGTACCTGTATTATTCATGTTTGGAGAGCTTAAGGTGGATATCATCAGCATATCTCCAGGGGGCATTTCCTCTTCTCCTAGCACACATTCCTGGATGGGTGCAAAACTAAGGGGATGGATAAAGTGATGCAAGATGAACCTGTCATGGCAGCTGCAAGCAAACCTGATATATATTTGCATTATTTTTCTGTAGTGATCACACATCAGCTTTACACTGATGTAATGGAAGTCCCATCCTGTTCAAGTTACATTGCTTGCTCATCTTCTGGTGTCCTGATAACTAAAAGAGAGCTTTTATTATGCCCTGTACACAAGGTTCCAGAGCTCTCTCATTCGTGCATTGGAGTTCATCGAGAAAGTAATGCACTGGTTTGCTCTGGCAAAAATAACATTAGCAACTTGCTGTGCACTGAAGACTGGGAGATGCAAGTGGTGACCAACATTCAACCTGAAAAAGGTTGCATACATCATCTGCCCAGTGAAGCGCAGCATCCTGATGACACACTCTTCACAGATATCCAAGAAACTGACTCTGTATGCCATGTGGGTTGCGTACAGTCTTCCACAAGCAGCACCACTCACCCAGCCAAGTTCCAAAAGGCCCACCTGCTACTTATCCTGGTGACAAAACGTCTGCTGTTTCTCTTCTTCTGATAATTCGCCCATCCAAGAAATGAAGCACAAGTAACTCCAAGTTCAAAACTACTTGGAAATGTACTGACACATAAAACATACAGATTCCTCTTGACTTACGTGTCTACAACCAATTGTCCTTTTAAATGTTGCTTTCAAACATGTCAGTAAGTTTGCGAAGCCAATCCAGCAAAGTTTTCCTCAATATGTTGGTGACCTTGCCAATTAAAAATGTTTGGAGTCCTAATGACATTATACGACTTCACTTCAATTTATTAATGAGGCACCTGTTTACTTCAGGCACAACGTGAAATTCATTTTGCTCTTTTAACAGTGTGTCCGACTTGTTACTGCCAGGCAATTGGAGTAAAATTGGGGCACTAATTACAACCCTCTTTATAATAACAAACACCATTTGGCTCACCGAGCCTAGTGATTCTAAATATGCATACAAAGTATGCCAATAGGAGTGAAAGTGTTTATTTAAATCTTGTTAAAAAAAGTTCCACTCACTTCCCAAAGAAAAGCAAACAAAACTCTTGAACGTCTATCCAAAAATATCTTCAGCTGGTTCAGATGAAAATAACACTTAAAATGACACCATGGGGTCACATCCAATATGGCACTTTTGTGGGTTGTGAATGGTTTTCATCTCCTTTTGTTTGGGATCTGAGAGAATGCTTCCAATGGGGAACTGTCTCAGGGCGAATGACATCAAGGTGGTCAGTACAAACGTTAAGGACATCCTAGGAAAGAACCTTCCAAACCTCTGCACTGCAGATCACCTCTCTTGGGAAAACATTGTGACCAACCAGCCCACATGGAGTCAAGCACTGAAACTTGATTAGCATGTTTCGCGGACCATCTACACCAAGCTTGCAACATCCAACGTGCCCAGAAGGAGGCCAGAGATGGCAACAGAAGTTCCCCCAAGTATTAATGACAATATGAATTCCCAGTTCTGCAGACATCCCATGTCAAACTTTTCATTCATGAGTGGACGCACAGAGGACGAAAGTCATTTACAGCTTGGACATATTTGAAAAACAAGGAGTTTTCTACGAGGTATGTAAGAATGGGACGTCTTACTTTCCTATACATTAAAATAGCACAAAACAGTGATGCAGCAGAGCTGCAATCACATCATAAGACTCGTTTTATGACCATCCCTTCCCATACACTAAGTTATTCATTACAGGAAAGCAGAGGCAATAGGTGCTCCAAAACTGAGCAGAAGTGAAGTGGTTAAGCCCAACCTAACCAGCTCATAAAAACCAAAGCAATTAGTTCAAAGAACATTAGAGCCATCACTACCTTGACTGAAAGTAGCACAAGTTTTCATGGAAAAAAGAGGATTCCTCCAGAGTACCTGATCTTCAAAAACTGTAACAGTTATTTAATTCAGCAGATAACCAGAAGAGAGAAAACATTTGCCATAACAAAAAAAATTGCAGGAAAGATATAAAAATATAAAATTGCAGCAAAAATGTGCGCGCAAGTTGTAAGCATAACCTTTTCATTACCTCTGGACTCAATTATACCAATGCCAGCCCCCAATGATCCACCCTCTGGAAATTTCAGCTTATCCAAAACTCTTTTATTTGCATCCTATCCGACACCAAGTCCCATTTGCCCACCACCTGTCCTTACTGAACAACATTGGCTCCCAGTCCTCCTTCACCTCCAATTGAAAATTCTCATCCTTGTGTTTAAACCCCATCATGAAATTGCCCTCCCTACTCCCCAACTCTGCTACTCCAAATTCTGGCCTATGCAATCCCCCACACCATGCCCCAACACAGTGGCTATGCCTTCATCTGCTGATGGTCAAGCCCGTGAATTCCCTTCTTTTAAGACCCTCATTAAAACCAACATCTAGCTTTTTATTTTATTCTTTCATGGGATGTGGGCGACAAGATCAGTATTTGTTGCCCATCTCTAATTGCTCTCGAAGGTGGCGGTGAGACGCCTTCTTGAACCACTGTAGTGCATCTACTGCAGATAGACCCCACACAGTACTGGGAAGGGAGTTCCAGGATTTAAGCCCGCAACAGTGAAGGCATGGCGAAATGGTTCCAAGTCAGGATACCGCATGGCTTTGAGGGGAACTTGCAAGTGGTGGTGTTCTGATACATCTGTTGCCTTTGTCCTTCTAGGTGGTAGAGGTCATGACTTTGGAAGGTGCTATCTCATTGGCCTTGGTGAGTTGCTGCAGTGCATCTTGTATACGGTACACTCAGCTGCCACTGTACATCGGTGGTGGAGGGAGTGAATATTTAAATTGGTGGATGGGGTGCCGATCAACTAGGCTGCTTTGTCCTGGATGGTGTTGAGCTTCGAATGTTGTTCGAGATGCACTCATTCAGGCAAGTGAAGAGTATTCCATCATACCCTGACTTGTGCCTTGTAGATGGTGACAGTCTTTGGGGAATCAGGTGATGAGTTACTCTCTGCAGAATTCCCAGTCTCTGACCTGCTCTTGTAGTCACAGTATTTAAATGACTGGACCAATTCAGTTTCTGGTAAATGATAACTCCCAGGATGTTGATAATGGAGGATTCAGCGAAGGTAATCTCATTGAACATCAAGGGAAATAGATTCCCTCTTGTCTGATGGTCATTGCCTGGCACTTGTGTGATGCAAATGTTTCTTGCCACTTAACAGACAAGCCTGAATGTTGTCCAGGACTTGCTATATATTGGCACAGGCTGCTTCAGTATCTCCGGAGTTGCGAATGGTACTGAATCATCAGTGAACATCCTACTTCTAACCTAAGGATTGAAGGAAGGTCAATGATGAAGCAGCTAAAGGTGTCCTAGGACACTACACTGAAGAACTCCTGCAGCAACATCCTGGGACTGAGCTGACTGGCCTCCAACAATCCACCTTCCATTGTGTTAGGTATGACTCAAACCAATGGAGAGTTTATCCCCGATTCCCATTGATTTCAATTTTGCCAGGGTTCCTTGATGCTACACTAGGTCACATGATGACTTGATGTCAAGGGTAGTCACTCTTACTTCCCCTCGAGTTCAACTATTTTGTCCATGTTTGAAGCAAGGCTGTAATGAGGTCAGAAGCCGAGTTGCCCTAGCAGAAACCCAAAATGAGGATCGGTGAATAGGTTATTGCTGTGTAAGAGTCACTTGATAGCGTTGCCAATGGCACCTTCCATCACTTTGCTGATGATCGAGAGGAGGCTGATGGGACAGTAATTGGCCGGATTGGATTTGTTCTGCTTTTTGTGGCCAGGACATGCCTGGGCAATTTTCCACATCGTCGGATGCGTTGTAGCTGTACTGGAATAGCTTGGCTAGGGGTGAGGTGAGTTCTGGAGCGCAGGTCTTCAATACTATTTTCAGGATGTTGTCAGAGCCCATAGCCTTTGCAGTATCCAGTGCCTTCAACCGTTTTTAGACATCACATCAAGTGAATCGAATTAGCTCAAAACTGGCATCTGTGATGCTGGGGGCCCGAGGAGGCAGAGATGGATCATCCACTTAGCACCTCTGGCTGTGAAGATGGTTGCAAATGCTTCAGAGTTGTCTTTTGCGCTGATGTGCTGGGCTCCCCCATCATATCTCCTCATCTAACTCAAACTATCCTACCAAATGCACAGGCATTTTTCTGTTAAAGGCACTAAATAAATGTATAAATATAACGTATTTTTTCAACAGCTGTGTATTTAGAGGGCAACAAATCTACTTGAACCTTTAACATGATCACATCTTTTCTAAGTTAAGAAATAGGCATGTGTTGGAAGCAGTTCACAGAAGGTTTACCAGACTAATACCTGGAATGGGTGGGTTGTCTCATGAGGAAAGGTTGGACAGACTAGGTTTGTATTCTCTGGAGTTTAGAAGAGTAAGAGGTGACTTGATCGAAACATATAAGATCCTGAGGGGTCTTGATGGGGTGGATGTGGAGAGGATGTTTCCTCTTATGGGAGAATCTAGAGCTAGGGGTCACTGTTTAAAAATAAGAGGTCACCCATTTAAAAGAGAGATGAGGTGAAATTTCTTCACGCAGAGGGTCGTGAGTCTTTGGAACTCTCTTTCTGAAAGGTGATGGAAGCAGTCTGAATACCTTTAAGGCAGAGATGGATAGATTTTTGGAAGCAAGGGGGTAATAGGTTATCAGGGGTAGGCGGAATGCAGGTTTCTGGTTACTTCAGTCATGATCTTATTAAATGGCAGAGCAGGCTCGAGGGGCTGAATGGCCTACTCCTGCTCCTTGTTCATATGTTCGTATGCTGTTCACTCTAACTTGCTATTTTGGGGCAGGGGGGAAAAAGTGTTATAACAACTCCACTGTCTGCAAATGCTCTCTCCCTGACAAATTAATTAACCGTAGTACAGGATACAAGTTACCACAATCTTTCCTACTAGTCAACTTGTACAGAAATAAACAGTCACTTTTAGAGAGACCACTTTTAATAATTCAGCCAACAGCATCTGTCAAAACCCAAAAAAAAAGGAAAGAGAATGCCAAGTCACCCATTCGTAGTGCATTTCTGGAATCATTGAATAAATAATAGGCTCATTCCACCAGTTCACATTTAACATTCTGCCACCCTCTCCATCATCAGCCCCAAATAAAATAGTACACAAGACATAAAAGGTTAACACTATTTTGGTTTCTAAGTTTGTACAGTATTGTAACATACATACAACAGGAAACTCACACAAACATTCAACACGCCCAAGACACCAAGTGATAGAAAACAGATTAGTGGCTGCTAAATACTTTTGGACAGCTGTATCCAAACAATGTTCCATTCATTAAGGAACACATTTCTAAAAGCAAAATCAAGTCTAGTGCAGGAACAAAATGCTGAACGCACTCAATATGTGGTGTATTCATGTAACAGATGGGTTTCCTGGTCGTGCTCTATTCATACAGTATTAGACTAATAGACTTAATTCCTTAGCTTCCCTTCTTAACAGAACTTAAACTATGTCACTTGTTCAAGACCAGGGAAAGCTCAAAAGCACTGCGAGACTGGTTATGCATTGAGGAAGCTGCAGGTGGAAAGGATCTGCCCTGACACAGATATCTCCAAAGACAAAAGCAAAGAACTGCGGATGCTGGAAATCCAAAACAAAAACGAAAACAAAAATACCTGGAAAAACTCACTCCAAAGACAAGGCTGACCATCTAATGAGGGAGCTGTAGTGACTAGAGATATTTTATTTTTGGTCACAGTTGCTCAGAAGTTGATATTTCACTTAGAAGATTTGTAAGTGAACAAAAATTCATGGAAATGAGTCACAAGAAAATCAGTTAAAAGAAGTTTGTGATGGATTTCCAGTGGAATGTTGTTTAGTATTTGCTTCCATTGGTAATTTCCCCATTGAAGTGTTGGAAAAAGCTGCAAACTTTACCATCAGTAACCAAGCCAATGATTGCAAACTTTGCAGGCACTTGCACTAACATTATAAGCAATTCTGACCCTTGGCAGGATAATTACTGCATGACACTTACACTTCTGATATTTTTGATAAAAGCATTCAGACATCATTACCAAATGAGAAGTTTCCAACTGAAATGACTGCAGATGTAAAACTGACAAAGACAGTGACTTCCTCATACAAGTCTCTTCAGCTGTATTTTCACTGCTACAATAGCATTGGCACCTAGTTGTTTCACTTTGTACAGGCAGTAAAGTAGTTGTATAAATACAGAGTCAGGGACAACAGAACTCTGGAGGCGACTCATTGCTCCCAAGCGCGGAAAAATAGACACAGCAAATGAACCCAGCCTAAATGATAATCATTCATTCAGTTTTAAGAACGTTACCTCTGAGGTATCACAATCAAAAATAAATGCAGCTTCACGTTAAATGGATTTAACTGCTTCAGCTTATTGACCATAAATCTAGTTATTATTTTCCAGAAGTCAACGCCAGGTGTTGGTGCAGAGGATAAGACAGCAGATAAGAGTGAGCGAAAGACAGCGAGAGAGCGAGAGGGAGAGAGAGAGAGAGTGAAAGAGAGGGAGACCAAGTGAGAATGATTTGAGAGGGACATGGATGACAAGGCAGAAAATGAATGAAGGGAAAGACAGAAAGAAAATCAAACCGTAATGGTGCGAGTGAGAAGGAGAGGAGCGAAGGAAGGGAGAGGAGGAATATAGAGACAATGGAGGAAAGATGAAAGAAGAGAGTGTACAAAAGGAGGAAGAGAACTAACAAAATATCTAGTATTCCATTTATTGTGTGAGTTGTAAAAACTGAAGTGATTTTGACCAGCTGTGCAGAGGTGTACACGATCAGTGTCAGCCAAAATACAAAACCAAATTCATTTGAATTTACAGGAAGCACTGAGAAATTAATTGCCCATAATACTAGTCCACATTACTGGGAGCACAGTTATTCATACTGAATATCAAACAGGTGTCATTTATTCATGTCAGCTTTGGACAGCAGTTGTACAGCCCCACTCCAGAGATTCAAGCATATAATCTAAACTGACACTTTAGTTGGTGTCTTTTGAAAGACATGCCCCCTCTGCCCTCTTAGCTGACCATAAAAGATCCCATGGTACTATCTGAAGAGCAGAAAGATTCTTCTGTAGTCCCAGTCTCATTCAGCCCACCAAAACAGATCATCTGGTCATTTATCTCTATTCTGTTTGAATGACTGTCTATGGGCTGCAGTGTTTCCCTACTTTACATCAGTGCCAAGTCACTTCCAAAATATTTAACTGATTTTAAAAACTGCTTTGGGACATGAAGTTGTGAAATTTAAAGCCAAATTCTTCTACCCATTTCAATACTTCTTGGAAAATTGACAAACTCATTAGGAATTTACACGTCAGCAATTTAATTCCCCCAACAACTGTGACAGCTGCACTTGCACTAGCAAATTACTGCCATAATCAAAGCAAGCAGGATTTTCTTCTTTGCTACATCACACAGCAAAAAATAATGGTCAATCAAGAACTCCACCAGTCGTTCTGAAATAACCAAGGATGGACATGAAAAAGATCTGGGGCAGAGTGGGGTGGTTTATGTAGACACATGCTCAATGCTCATTTGGATTTACAGAAACCACTAGAACCTCTCAGCCAAAGTTCCAAACAATAAGAACTTTCAAAATGACCAACCTTTGCTGCAGATTGCTTATCTTAATGGACAACTACTCGTGAATCACCGATAAATTGTCATACCAAATTTCCCTTTCTTCAGTCACTTATGTCTTTTCTTTTGTCATCATCCTGCAATCCCATTTTGTTGTGGTTTTCTTTTCACAGTCCAGTCACTGTGGAGCAGCAATTCAACAAAGTAAATACAATGTTGAACTATACAGTGCCAAAACAGTAGAACACAAGTTGAAAGAAGTCATGCTCAAACAGCATAGTGCTCCGGCAACACCACACCTTGAGTACTATGTGCCTTGGCAACAAGAACTGGGCAAGGAAGATACTCGAGCCTTGTGAGGAGCTCACAGAAGTGCGAGAAAACTGATACCTAAATTACAGAGCTGAGCTGTGCAGAGCAACTGAAGAAGCTTGGGCTTAAGGAGGCGACTGTGTGTAGGATCACCTTTCTCTGCTGCATTGGTCTTGCATTTACATATACATCTTCAACGCTCTTCAAAGAACCACATCAAACACAGGTACAGTACTATGCTGGGATCAGCAAGCTTGAAAAGCCAATTCTTGATCAACTCCACTGCACAATGTAGCAGATCCTTCCACTCAACACAGGCTGAAGCTAAAATGGGTGCTTATTTGCAACAAAATGCTTTCCAGAACTTTCAAAACTAGCAATGACAGCAATCTGGCAGCACATCCCCTCAACACAGCAAACTGAATTATTTAAAATGAAAATAAAAGCTAGAAAAACAAGTTTAGAAAACTAAACCATCTTTTGTACAGTTGCAAGTCGAAAATAAGATTGTCCGTCAATTATTTGCATTTGGCTAAAGAAAGTATAGCAAAAGACAACTATAACTAGGATAAACATTGTAGTTGGATTAATATCTGAAAAATAAAATTATAATAGTTATGGGAAAGAGCAGAGACTGGGAACCAATTAGAGAGCGCTAGATAGCACTTTGAGGCAGCCCATACAGTCTGAGCCAAGTGCCTTTGTGTGTTTTAAAATTTGTTGACTGTATGTCAGAGTTCAGTATCTGGCTCACAAAAATGAATTCTATTAGAAGTGATAAATCATAAGCCTTAATTTACCATAAAGAGAAATTTGCCACCAACTGGGTTACTGAAGATTCTTTCCCCACAAGCATGAAATATCCTCAAGCATCCTTAACTAATGTACTTCAAGGGTGCACAAGCTGGAGCACCTGCATTCTGTGTCACTGTTGACATTGTTATTCTGTACCCTTTGATGTTAACATATGTTTCTAGGCTAATTTATGCACAAAGAGAATGCAAACCTTTCCACATCAAACATAGTGCACAACATTTTGACCAAGAAAGATTCAAATCATTGCAGAATTTGAAATTTTATCCATTAAAGTTCAGTTGTGTTTGTTTTAATACCACTGACAGGAGAATACTGGTCCCACTTAAGAACATAGGAATATAGAACTTAGGAGCAAGAGGTGGTCATTCGGCCCTTCAAGTCTGCTCCACCATTCGATAAGATCATGGCTGATCTGATGTGGTCTCAACTCCACTTTCCTCATAACCGTCAATTCCCTTGTCTATCAAAAATCTATCGAATCAGCCTTGAAGAGATTCAATCACTCAGATTCCACTGCTTTCTGGGGAAAAGAATTCCACAGACTAACAACCCGCTGAGAGAAAAAATTTCTTCTCACCTCCATCTTAAAAGGAAGACCTCTTATTCTTAAACTACGTCCCCTAGTTCTAGTCTCCCCCACAAGAGGAAACATCCTCCCTGTATCCACCCTATCAAGTCCCCTCAGGATCTTGTGTGTTTCAATAAGATCACCTTTCATTCTTCTAAATTCCAATGGGTATAGGTCCAATCTGTCTAACCATTCTTCATACAATAACCTCTTCATCCCAGAAATGAGTTGAGTGAACCTTCTCTGAACTACTTCTAACACAAATATATCCTCTCTCTCAAATAAGAAAACCAAAACCATACACCGTACTCCAGGTGTGGTCTCACCATGGCCCTGTACAACTGCAGTAAAACTTTCCTAGTTTTATATTCCACTCCCCATTTTTCCATTTGGAAATCCAGGTACACCACATCCACAGCTTTCCCTTTCTCCAATTTGCTTGTTACTTCCTCAAAAAATTCTAATTAGATAAGCACTTCACAAAACCATGTTGATTCTGCCTGATCACAATATGATTTTCAAGTATCCTGCTATAACCCCCTTAATAATGGATTCTAGCAATTTCCTATGAGAGATGTTAGGCTAATGGCCTATAGTTTCCTGCTTTCTGTCTCCCTTCATGTTACATTTATTATTTTCCAATCTGCTGGGACACTTCCAGAATCAAAGGAATTTCGGAAGATTACAACCAATGCCTCTACTATCTCTGCAGCTGCTTCTTTTAAGACCCTAGGATGCAGGCCATCAGGTCTCAGACACGTGTCAGCTTTTAAGTCTAATAATTTTCCCAGTACCTGTCCCCTGGTAACAGTGATTGCTTTAAATTCCTCCCTCCTTTTCACCTCTTGATTTTCAAGTATCTTTGGGAAATTTTCTAAGTCTTCTACATTAAAGACAGACACAAAATACCTGTTCAATGCTTCCGCCATTTCCTTGATTTCCATTAATAACTCCCCAGACACTCTGTCTAGAGCATCAACATTCGCTTTTGTTACTTTTTCCTATTTAAATACTTGTAGAAACTCTTACCATCCGTTTTAATATTTCTAGCTAGTTTTCTCTCATACTCCACTTTCTCCCTCTATTTTTTAAGTAATTCTTTCCTGGTTCTTAAAACCTAACTAATTTTCTGACCTACCATTCATCTTCACAGATTTGTACAGTGTTTGTTTCAATTTGATACTATCCTTAATTCCCTTATTTAGCCACAGATGATGCAGCCTTCTCAAAGAGATTTTCTCTCTCACTGGGGTAAATATATGCTGAGAATTATTAAATATTTCTTTAAATGTCTGCCACTGCATCTCTATTGGCTGACCTTTCAACCTAGTTTCCCAGTTCACTTTAGCCAGCTCCGTCTTCATACCCTATAATTACTTTCATTTAGATTTAAAACACTAATCTTAGACCCACACTTCTCACCTTCAAACTGAACATGAAATTCTATAATATTATGATCACCCATGCCTAGAGGCTCCTTTACTATAAAATTATTGATTAATCCTGTCTCATTGCACATTACAAAGTCTAGGATAGCCTACTCCCTGATTGCCTCTAGAACATACTGCTTTAAGAAATTCTCCTGAATACACTCTGTGAACTCATTTTCCAGGCTACCTTTGCCAATCTAATTTCCCAATCTACATGTAGATTAAAGTCACCCATGATTATCACAGTACAGTTCTTACATGCTCCATTTATTTCTTCCTATATACTCTATCCTACAATGTAACTACTGTTAGGGGAGCTGTAAACTACTCCTGCAAGTAACCTCTTACCTTCCTATTTCTCATCTCTACCAAAACTGATTCTATATCTTACCCTTTCGAACCAAGGTCATCTCTCACTACTGTACTGTCATCCTTAATTAACAGAGCTACTCCACCATCTTTTCAAATGTCAAATACCCTTCAATATTCAGATTCCAATCTAGGTCACCTTGCAACCATGTCTCTGTAATGGCTATCAGGTCAGGCATATTTATTCCCATCTGTGCTAATAAATCATCCATTTTGTAATGAGTGCTGTGCTCTTTCAGACATGGAGCCTTTAGAACTGTCTTATTGCAATTCCTGGCCTTGTCTGTTGGTGCACTCTGAAGTTTGTCCTTTCCTGCCATACTCTGGTTATCAGTACCCTGCTCTATTACCTTGGCATTTCTGTTTAATTTACCACATCTCCTCTCACATGACCCATTTCTCCCACTATTTAGTTTAAAGCCCTCTCTACTTCCCTAGCTATATACGCCATGCCAGAACACTGGTCCCGGCATGGTTCAGATGAAGACTGTCCCAACGGTATAGGAACAGGTGTAGGCCATTCAGCCCATTGAGCCTGCTCCACCATTCAATACAATCATGACTACTCATCCACTTCAGTGCCTTTTTCCCCACACTATCCTCATGTCCTTTTATGCCATTGGTATTTAGAAATCTGTCAATCTCTGCTTTAAACATACTCAATGACTGAGCTTCCAGAGCTCTCTCTGGTAGAGAATTCCAAAGATTCACAACCCTTTGAATAAAGAAAACATTCTCCTCATCTCAGACCTAAGTGGCCTCCCCCTTATTTTGAAATTGTGTCCCCTGGTTCTAGACTCCTCAGGTAGAGGAAACTTCTTACCTGCATCTACCCTGTCTATCCTTTTAAGTATTTTGTAGGTTTCAATGAGATCACCACTCATTCTTTGAAACTCTAGAGGATACAGTCCCACCATCCTGGTGAACCTTTGCTGCACACCTTCTATGGCAATAATATCCTTCCTAAGGGAAGGGGACCAAAACTGCATACTGTATTCCAGGTGTGGTCTAACCAAGGCTCTATACAGTTGAAGCAAGACTTTGCTACTCCTGTACTCAAATCCCCTTGTGATAAAAGCTAACATACCATTAGCCTTTCGAATTGCTTGCTGCGCCTGCTTGTTAGCTTTCACTGACTTATTGAAGACGACAACTAGGTCGTTTTGTATATCTACACTTTCTAATCTCTTACCATTTTAGAAATACTCTGCACATCTGTTCCTCCTACCAAAGTGGATAACCTCACATTTTTCCATTTTATATTCTTCCATGTTCTTGTCCACTCACTAAGTCTGCCCAAATCCCCTTGAAGCCACTTTGCATCTTCCTCACAACACACACTCCCACCTAGCTTTCCATAGCTCCCACTTTCCCCAGTACCCCATAAATCAAAACCCATTTCTCCCACACCAGTCTTTGAGCCACGCAGGCATATATCCAATCTTATCAATCCTATGTCAATTTGCACATGGCTCAGGTAATAATCCAGGCATTATGAGGTTCTGCTTTTTCATTTAGCTGCTAGCTGCCACAATCCCCAAGTTGAACCTTTTTCCTAGTCCTATCTATGTCATTGGTACCTACATGGACCATGACAAGTAGATCTTCCCCGTCCCACTTGCAAGTTCCTCTCCAGACCAGAGTAGATGTCCTGAACCTCCTGAACCCTGGTAACAGGCAGGGAACACAGCCTTCTGGACTCTCACTCTCTGCTGCAGAAAACTACATCTATCCCTCTGACTATAGTCCCCTACTACCACAACATTCCTATTTACTCCGCCCACTTGAATGCCTTCCCGTACCACGGTGCCATGGTCAGCTCGCTCATCCACCTTGTAGCCCCCGGTCTCATCCACACAAGCTGCAAGAACCTCAAACCTATGGGATAATTGCAAGGGCTGAGGCTCCTTCATTTCTACCTTCTGAATTCCCATGCCTCCTAATCACTGACTCTGAGCCGAAGTTCCTCGACCTTACTGCAGATATGGTTACCTTGGATCACGCTGGCATCCATCGACACCTATATACTGCAGCTGCAACATGCCATCTGCCCTGCCATCTTTTATGTGTCAATTAAGAAACTAAGAAAAATAAATTAATAAACCCTACTACTAATAATAAGCTTCACTACTGTTAGTAAACCTTACAATCACTAATAAATCACCTGAGTTTTGAAAGATAACTAAGAAAAATACTCACCAGCAATCATTTGCCTGTTTCCTTGTGATGTCACACCTGGGTTTCTCGCAGAACAGGGCCGGTCTGCTCTGGAACCACAGATTGGCGTGTTCTTTTTAAACTCAATGGGTCCGCCACCCTCTCTCTTCCTTTGTGCTCTTTTTAAACTCACTGGGCCACCCTGAACCTGAAATTACTCATTAACTAAATTCTGGAATGTCATCAGCTCTTGTACTACAAAATCCATACTGTACTGCACACTAATTCATCCAATACTTCATTATAAGATTTCCCAGTCTCACCAACTCCCAATAGGAGAAAGCTAGTGGCTAATTAAAGCCCCATTAACTCTATGAAAAGCATCTGACATTAATTACAACCATGGAAAAGTAAATGCACAGAAAGAAGCCATTCAGCCCATCCTGTCTGTGTCAGCCAAAATTGGGATACAATAATACAGATCCACGGATGACACTTCCTATGTCACACAGAACACATCTTCACTCTAAAGCCACCTGCCCTCTCCCCACTATTTCAACAGCATAAAGCCCATCACATTCCTGTCTGTCTTCAGTTCTGAAGAAGAATCATTTTGGACTTGAAACGTCAACTCTGTTTAGCTTTCCACAGATGCTGCCAGACCTGCTGAGTTTCTTCAGTATTTAGTTTTTATTTCAGCTCTCCAGCATCCTCAATATTTTGCTTTTATTTCACTCTAAGTCCATTGCTTCAATTGTTCCAATGTCCAACAACTATTTGTATAGCACCTTTAACATGATAAATTGTCACAAGGCACTTCACAGGAGCATTATAAAGCCAAATTAGACACCGAGTAACATAAGGCCATGTTCAGGCAGGTGACCAAAAGCTTGCTTAAAGAGCTAGGTTTTAAGGAGTGCCTTAAAGGTGGAAAGAGAGATAAAGTGGCAGAAAGGTTTAGGAAGGGGATTCTGGACCTTCGGGCCTAGGCAGCTGAAGGTCCAGCCATCAATGTTGGAGAAATTAAAATCGGAATGCTCAAAGGGCCAAAATTAGAGCAGTGCATATATCTTGGAGGATTATGAGGCTGAAGGAGACTGTAGAGATAGGGAGGGGCAAGAACCTGGAGGGGTTCGAAAACAAGGATGACAATTTGAAGGCATCACTTGACTGGAAAGCAATGTAAGTCGGCGAGCACGGGGTGAAGTCGATGGAATTTGGCAGGAGTTAGGACACTGACAAAGTTTTGGATGATTTCCAGTTTACAGAGGGTCGAATGTGGGAGATCCACCAGCAGTGTGTTGGAATAGTTGAATCTAGAGACAAAACTGATCATGAATGAGGATTTCAGCAGCAGATGAGCTGAAGCAGAGCGAAGTTACAGAGATGGGAATAGGCAGTCTTAGTGATGGCATGGGCGTGTGGCCAGAACCTTATCTCAAGGTCAAATATGTCACCAAGGTTGCAAACATTACAGTTTAGTCTCAGATAGTTGCCAGGGAGAGGGATAGAATCGGTAGCTACATTGAACTATCACCTTCTCAAGTTACAACCAAGCTATAAGTTTCAATATCAGTGAGTATTTTTAAGCTATAACCATGTAACTAGATAAAATGTTTCAGGACTCTGGTGACAAATCTGTTGCTATTTCTTGAGAAGCTGGCAGACTACATGCTTAGGTGACTTATATTGGTTTTCTTTTGAAATAATTAGGGAAAAACATGATGCATCAATGAGATTCGATTAAACCGAACAAGGAGTCACATCACGAAACATATTAATAACCCAACCTGCAGCAATAAGCTGGGTATGAAGGCATAAAGGAGGGGGAAGGAAATTAACTAATGGTACACATATAAAATATTATAGTGAAAGCCATGGCACCCTGAAGAACGATTCACCTGAAAACAGGAACCAATGTCTTCACCAAAATAAATGTAGAAACAGTCAGATTTTATTCTGAAATAGAAAACTTCAACTAAATTAAAATACTCAACTGCTCTTTTGTTTTAAATTTCTGCTCTGAATAATTGGTGTCAATTGTTAGGTTTTAGTCAGGCGAGAAATAAATTAAACTGACTGAACATAAATAAACTGAAGTAATGTTTTAATTTAAATTTCATGTAAAAAGTAGTCAGCCCAAGCAAAGGAAACCACTAACCTTTCAATAACTGAGAAAGGGGAACAGTCAAAACAGGATGAGGTTTAATCACTTCCATTTAACTATAACGTAGTTTTCATTAAAAACCTACAGGATGTAAAATTAAAATCCTTTTTTTCCTGCTTCAGATTTTCACTTCTGCTCTCCGAAAAGTCAGGTGCATTTCCATAGGTGCTGTTCGCCTTCAGGCTCTCACCCTTCATATTCAAGTCTGAACAGTATCTGCAGACTATCAAAGCACAGGGATCTGACAACCAAGCCCAATTGTCTCCTCATCTAACGTGCACAAACTTATGTTGCACCACCGACGACTGGATTATGATCAGAAGGGATCCAGATGAATTTCTCTTCTCCAAGGCCAATGGGGCCAACTTTAACTGGGCAGCAACGCAGTTGCTACTGATGTCTAACTTAACAAATCAGAGATTGAACTTTAGACTTTGCTGCTAAGTTGTTCACGGCATCGTGTCATGTGGTATAAAAGTCAAAAGACTATTATTCTCTTGCCAGTTTAAATAGTTGGATTTGAATGGATGAAAAGCATTTTCTGAATAATGGCCTCCCTTACCTTGTGTCTTACATCACTGACATCAATTGAAATCTATACCGTGAACATTAATCCTCCTCCATAGGGCTCCTGCTCAGATACCAGCTGACTACCACTTAATGGAAAAAGAGAAAAGAATACATCCAACAGGAGCCACTCAGCTCCACAGACTATACAGCCATATGCCAACACATTACAGGACATTTTATGTTTAAAATATCTCAGCCCCATGCTTTGGGTATAACTGTCCCAAAGAGAATAAAAAGCAGAGTGTCACTACAGGCAAGGAAATTATGTTAAATCTTTATCAATCATTGGTTTGACCTCAGCTAGAATGTTGTGTTCCATTCTAGGCAACACATTTTATGAAGGATGTCTAGACTAGTGGACTCTTACTCAGGAGCAGTAAATGCTGTGAAGTGGCCATCTTGCCATTCTCTTATGTAGCACAATGCTTCCATCAATGAAGCTTGGGCATGTTTCCCAGACTGATGGGATAAAATCTTACACTTGCTTTTGGTCCCAAGTGAAATAAAATTTGGTTAAACTTCTTACAACAAAGGTTCAGAATAAAAATATATGCTGCAATTTGGTATTAAATTGCTAATCCCACTTGGTGAATTTATGGGAATGTTACCTTATTGCAATAAGGTCTCTCAGATGATCCAAGGGTTACAGTTCATTACTGGAGGGAGTACACTGATAAATAATCAAGATGTTATACTTCACGAGGCAGTACTTGATGCAATGCCTGGAGAGCTGACGCTGCCTCTCACCTGTGATACATTTGACCAGACCATGTTTGATGCGCAATGTAAAGGCATAAATCTATGACTTGCATAAAACCCAGACTATAGATTATCTGGAAGCACTTAATGATGACTACTGAGTGACAAGTGTTGAAGTGTTTTAATCAGCGAGGAAAACGAGCACAAAATTCACACTGAGAACGTACCATGTTACCATTCTAACATGGCTGAGAGAACAATAGTCAGCAACATCAGCACTGAGAAGGCAGTTCTGAAAAGAAAGTCAAATGATCCTTCAAGCAAGTATATTGTAGTGAAAACTGAATACAGCAAGGTATTAATCACATAATTGTGTTCTTTATTTTTGGAGCCAAAACATGATTAAAATCAGTCAGACAACAATGGAATTTCCTCCTCACATCACTTAACATATAACTGCAAATAGTTATTTGTGTTTACAGGAGCCTTTCAGACCAACTTAAGTGGTCCCAAGTCAACAGTTTCTTTTTTCAAAATAAACTGTTTCAGCTAAAAGCAATAAATGATGCACAAAATGAAGCGTGCATAGCCTTTTCACTGAACTTCTTTAGGAAGTACCGACTTCAAGCATGGCAGGCACTGGCAGAATTCCAGTACCTCACCCACATAGCAGTTATTTTACTGCAAGTCTAGAAAGCAATTTGACTGTGAATGTTCATTTTTCAGCAAACGTTGCAAGAGCAAAGGACCAGGAGATCATTTACTTCAAGGCTGTTTCAATATCCAAATAGATCATGGCTGCTCTGCTCCTGAACTCTATGTACCAGGTGTGAGATCGAGACCCCACCCCTCCAAAGAAATCACCAATTTTTATTATTTTTCTTTTAGGTCACATTGTTTATTCAACATTTTGTTTAATATATAATTGGTTGCAATATACCTTCTATTAGCTTTTTCTCTCAAAAGTAAATTCATGACCAAACACCCCCATAGAGATAATGGACCAATCTGCTCAAGAATCGGAAATACTGTGCTCTGAAGTGGCCATTTTACCACTCCCTTATGCTACTTCAACATACGTCATCTCCTGTTCATTCTTTTGTTTTAGGTAAGATGATATAATTCTGTTTGGTTACATAGCATAATAAAGCAATGAAAAATGTTTACTCGAGGTATAAGCTTGACTATGTTTAAGATGGTCTGGACAGTTTTTAAACTTGTGATTCACATTGACTTTACCTAGAAAAGCTGGTTGCATTCAACCAAATTACAATTATATTATTTCTAACCACTAGGATAGCCATAACACATAGCAAAGGTAGAGTCCAATACTGGAATACTTGTTTAGTGCTTTGTTTCTAATAGCTTAATCCCTATGATCCATTGGATGTAGTCTTAAAAGTTGAATCGCAATGAATATTATTTTGATCTCAGCTGAAGCTAATAATCATTAGATTATGTGAAGCTAGGCTTACCATTGCAGCTTAGATTTTTTGACTCGTTAAGACAGACTTGTAAAATCATAAAACTAAAATGAGTTTGTATTATTGTATCTGAATAGTTGTTGATTGTGCTTGTACTTACATGAGCGAGTGCACTATTGTGTATTAAATCAAAGGCCATTCCCTTATGCTATTTCAACCTATACACAGTTTCTCCTGTTCTTTCTTTTGTTTTGGGCAAATACAACATGTCATCGCTAAAGCACCCACCCACCACCTCCCCCCATGACAGGTACAACATAGAGCTGATTATCTGAACCCATATATAACCAGAATTAAAGCCAGTTCCTTTCTGAGCTTTATGGCTGAGCAACTCAACATCTTACCCAGCAGACTCTTCAGAAAGAGGGAATTGGGGAAGGGGGTATGGAATGCAGCAGCATCAAGTCTTTTTTATAAAGATATCTTCTCCCTTTCCATTTCCTAGGTCTCTGGTGCAAAGATCTTTTTTTCCCCTCTGTCCTCGCTACCAGCAACTGGTCTGTACGAACTCTCCTTCTCATATACATTCGCTATGAGGAGACATTAGCATGCAAGGGGTCTTGCTTTTCCAACCATGTGACTAAGGCTTTGCATGAAATTACACTGTACTACATCACCTTTAACTTGCACTAGTGATTGTTTTTGTTGCTACTGGTCTTCACAAAAGGGGCCAGAATTCCATTCAGCAGCCTGTAACCTGACATCAATTACAAGGAAAAAACATTTAAGTTGAACCTACAAAAATTGTTATGTTGCAATGCTTAATTTCTGCACTAAAGACAAAAAGGACATTTATAGAGCTTGCTGACAATCTTTCAAGAGAGCAAATTTAGTACTGAGTGGATCATGAAAAGACTTATATTTACATCTCGCCTCACATCCCCTCTGGACAATCCAAAGCACTTTACAACAACAACTTATACAGCACCTTCAACGTAAAGTCCCAAGGCACTTCACAGGAGCATTATAAAACAAAATATGACACCAAGCTACACAAAGGAGATATTAGGTCAGATGACCAAAACTTGTTCAAAGAGTTAAGGAGTGGTTTAAAGGAGGAAAGCAAGATGGAGAGGCGGAGAAGTGTAGGGAGGGAATCACAGAGCTTGGGGCCTAAGCAAGTGAAGGCACAGCCACCAATGATGGAGCATTAATTGGATGTACAATAGGCCAGAATTAGAAGAGTCAAATAAGAATTAGAACAGCTAATTAAGTGTTTTTTAAATGTAGTCACTGTTGTAATGTAGGAAAGATTAAAGTCAGAAAACCAAGATACACCAAGCTTAATAAAAGCGGCAGCATTACGAGGTTGACAGTCTTTGAAACAATCTCTGATAGTTTTGTTTTACAAACGATGCTTCCAAAAAGGTATTGAAAAAAGAAGATTGTGGCACTGAAGATTTGGAACAGATGTGATCCTGAAGAATTTCCCACATCATGTACCAGAAAACTGCATCTATTTCACCATTTACCTGTTTTAATGTTTCATCCAATGAGGAAGGATTCTGATGTGCATAAATTAACCATCTGTGGTTCTACATGCCTACAGGTGTCCTATATGCTGCATACGTCCTAAATTTCATTATACAGGATTTCATAAGGATATTTTTTTTAAAGATATTTAAGTAAAATAGCTACCAGCAAGAACAAGAACAGTCATCACCTCCAAGTTCCACTCCAAGTCAAGCAACATCTTGACTTGGGCGTGTATAGCATTCTTCACTGCCATTGGGTTAATATTCTGGAATCTCCAACCTGACGCCAGTACCTCTAAGATTTCAACAGTTCAAAACGACCCACCACCTTCTCAGAACTACTCAAGATGAGCAATAAATTCAGCCTTGCATAGGCTGCATTCTTCAGATAACAAATATAAAACAAATGTCAACATTTTCTGAGAAAACATTTAAGCTGAGTCCTTCCTCTAACCCCAACACATCATCAATTCACATGTTCAATACTATTTAGTCTGTTGTGTATGACAAAATTACAGAAAAAGAATTTTCTCATATTAAATGGCTCAAAATTGAAGATGAGTTGTTAATGTTTATAGCACAACCTAGTGGCAATAAGCTGCAGAGTTCCAGAGTTTGCAACAAATTCAGCAAACTGGAAATAATCAAGGTCAATCTATTCCAACAAGGCCATTCAGTACCTAGAGCCTTTTTACCATTCAATTAGATCACAATTGATACATAACTCAACTCCATTTACTCATCTTGGCTCCATGTTCCTTGAAAATGTAACTGGGCCAGCATGCAATCTTTTGGGATGGAGTTTCAATTTTCCACTCCTTTCATATGAAAGTTTTTCTTGATTTCAGTTCTAAATGATGTTGCTCTAATTTTATAAAGTCCCATTGACTGGATACCCCCCCACCAAAGGAAATAGATTATACCTATCCTATCAAACCCCTTCATAATTTTATAAGATCTTGATTAGATCATCCCTCAACCTTAAAAATCCAAAGGAGCACAAGTCAAGGTACTGTGGGTGCTTGAAATCTGAAATAAAAGCAGAAAATGCTGGGCAGACTCAGCAGGTCTGGAAGCATCTGTGGAAACAGGGTTAATGTTTCAGGCCATGATTTTTCATCCACGTTTATGCAGCTGTCCTCATAATTGAGATCTTTAAAGCTCTGATATCATTCTGGTGAATCTGTGCTATACTTCCAACCAAGATTACTTTTTACAGCTGTGCGTGAGCTTTAAGTGAACAAAATACAAGGACAGCCAAATCCTCTTGCTCCTCCAGAACCTTGGTATCTAACAATTAAGAAATATTCCAATTTGTCTTTCTCAGATCCTCAGACGGAACTCCAACTGCCATAGCTTTGTCCGCTCCCTTAGTCTGCCTAATGGTCCTTTGTAACTTCCTACTTCTTTCTACACAACTTACTATGTCTCCTAAATTAGTTTCATCTGTAGACTCCATTCCTTTATTCAAGTCATTAACTTATATGGTGAAAAGCTGAGCCCCAATACAAAACCTCTGGGAAAGACTACTTGTCACATTCAGTCAGTCAGAGAATATTAAATTTATCCTTGCAGTCTCACCTACCCCTCAATCAATTACGGACCCCTGTCCCAAGGTCTCTGATTTCTTGTACTTTCACTTTTGATAATGTCTCATTCTGAACCTTATTAAGTTCTTTCTGGAAGTCCTTATTGATAAAATACATAGACATTTCTCTATCCACTATGCCAATGGGTTCCTCAAAAAATTAAGCAAGGGGGAGGCGGTGGCGTGGAAGAATTGTCACTAGACTGGTAATCCAGGGACCCAGGGTAATGCTCTGGGGACCCAGGTTCAAAGCCACCATGGCAGATGGTGGAATTTGATGAATTCAATAAAAAATCTGGAATTAAAAGTCTAAGGTTGACCATGAAAGCACCGTTGATTGACGTAAAAAAACTATCTGGTTATAATCTCTTTTAGGGAAGGAAACCTGCCAACCTCACCTAGTCTGGCCTACATGTGACTCCAGATCTGCAGTAATGTGGTTGACTCTTAATTTCCCTCTGAAAAGGCCCAGCAAGTCACTCAGTTGCATCGAACCGCAAAGAAGTCAATGAGAAGTCACCCGACATCGACCTAGGCACCAGAAATGACAATGGCAAACCCGGCCCTGTTAACCCTGCAAAGTCCTCCTTACGAACATCTGGGGGCTAGTGCCAAAATTGGTAGGGCTGACTGTCTCACAGACCAGTCAAACAACAGCCTGATATATTCATACTTTATAGATCATGTCCCAGGCATGACCATCACCATCCCTGGGTATGTCCAGCAGGACACATCCAATAGAGGTGGCAGTGGTATACAGTCAGGAGGGAGTTGTCATGGCAGGTCAGAGGCTAGGAATTCTGTGGCGAGTAACTCAGCTCCTGTCTCCCCAAAGCCTCTCCACCATCTACAAGCACAAGTCAGGCATATTCTCATACAGGAATACTCTCCACTTGGCTGGATAAGTTCAGCTCTAACAACACTCAACCAGCTTGACACCGTCCAGGACAAAGCAGTCCAGTTGATTGCCTCTCCTTCCACAAACATTCACTCCCCCCAGCACCAACGAATAGGGGCAGCAGTGCGTACCATCCATAAGATGCACTGCTGAAACTCACCAAGGCTTCGTAGACAGTACCTTCCAAACCCACGGCCGCTACCATCCAGAAAGACATGGGCAGCAGATACATTTGAACATCACCACCTGGAAGTTCCCCTCCAAGCCACTCACCATCCTGACTTGGAAATATATCGCTATTTCTTCACTGTCGTTGGGCCAAAGTCATGGAACTCCCTCCCTAACAGCACTGTGGATGTACCTATACCACCAGGACTGCGGCAGTTCAAGAAGGCAGCTCACCACCACCTTCTCAACGGCAATTATTGATGGCCAGTAAATGCTGGCCTGGTCAGCAAAGCCCACATTCCGTAAAACAATTTTAAAAACTAGTCAACCATTGCATATCCTTCATAAATACATGCTGACTTTCTTTGATCAGCTCATATTTGTCCAAGTGATTAATGCTTTGGTCTCTGATGATTGATTTCAGTAACTCTGTCACAACTGATGTTAAACTCATAGGTAAATAGCATCCTAGTTTCTCCTTCCTGTTCACGTAGTCACCCTCCCCCATTTGCCTGTGAACAATTAAATAACTTTCAGGACTGCAAGCTTTGACCCGATCAGTTGCATTTGGGGTTGTTTGGCTCTGCAAATAATTTTGCTTCTGCTATTCTGTTTTCTTAAAGTCCTGTGTTGTAGCATTACCAAGTTGGCACCTCATTTTCAGGCACATGCTGCTGCTGCTACACTCCTCATTGAACCTGGGTTGGTCCCCTGGCTTGATGGTAATGGTGTGCTGACATGAGATTGTGATGGAATACAATGCTACTGATGACCCCAGCGCCTCATGAGTGCCAAGTTTTGAGCTGATAGATCTGTTCTGAACTTTTCTCATCTGATATGGTGTTTTGCGACACAGCATGATGAAGGGTGTCCTCCGTGTGATGGCAGGACTTCATCTCCACAAAGATCGTGCGGTAATCATTCCTGCCAATACCATCAAGGACATCTACTTGTTATACATTCATATTAGTGAGGGCAAGATCAGCAGGTAAGGGCAGGGAATGGCTAATGCAGCTGCAATTTCCTCACCTATTACTTCTGATACGTTGGATTGCAAACCATCAGGTCTTGCAAATTTTTCTCCTCTCATATTGATATAAATTTTTACTGTTAGCTTTGATATTCATACTCATTTTTGATATCTCATCACTTACATTGAATCCCTTTTTTTATTTTTTACAGCTCCCCATTCTGCTGGATTTTCACTTTGCATTTATGCAAGCCTTTTCCTTACCCCAGTTGTTGGCTATAGTAGCTTAACTACATAGGTGGAGCCCTTAGCTTTTACAGGTATGCACTGCACTGCCATTTTATCATACTAAATAACTATTTGAATACTTCTCACTGTTTGGCTGCAGGCTTACCCATTAACAGTTCAGTCCACTTACTGTGGTCAACTCATTTCTATTCCCTTCAAAGTTTGTCTTATTTAAATCTAAAACTTTAGTTTGGGGCTCTCCCTTCTCCCTCTCACACCTAATATCAAATCCATTCAAATTATGGTCATTATTTGTAAAATATTCCCCTGCCATTGGATTGTTAACAAACTCTGGTTTGTCCTCATTATTATATCTAGTATGGCAGGTTCCCTTTTCAGCTTTGAAAACAGAAGCTCCCGACCATTTGATCCAATTATGCAGCACTCTTAACACAAATCTGGTGGAAATCTCTCTGTTGGATCTTATTCTCCCTCTGACCCACCCCCCACCCTCCACCACAAGTGATCCTCTAAATCTAACTCCCTCCATATCACAGGAATATTGTTTGTAAAACACAATCACCACCCCTCACCCCTCCCAAACCTTATTCTAAGTTGAAAGCCCTTAAGGTATGTGGTCGCCAATTCAGAGCCAATACTTTGTTCATCTTCTTGGGGAACTACACAAAACACTGTTTCTAACAGGCAGCAGAAGTTTTAGGAGCCAAGGTCAAATATGAAAGCTTGAAAATACAATGAATACATCAGCCGCAATAGTTATTTTTTTGCGAACTATATGCACAATGAGAAATATTAATAAAGGGACTGGAATAATTTCTATGTCATGCTCTCAGTATCAGCATCAAGGAGTCCCAGCTCAGATAGTAGCATGGGTAGATGTAGAATGCAGCCCACTCTGCTCCGAACTTTGGGACAGGACCCCCATGCTGAACCAATCTGACGTTTTTCTATTTCCCACAGCAGTTGTTCTCTAGCCTCTCTGTGGCAGACAGCCAATTTACTGTTGAATTACGGCATTTTCATGCTGAGTGCAACACAACTAAGAAATGTCCAAACATATTCCATATTGGTGAAATTATTTTAAAATATTCAATTTTAGTAATATTTAGAAATTATGGAAGTTATTTTGTCAGTGAGCGCTTGAGAGGATGCAAGCAGGTCATTTTATTTTTGTGGTCATTTCCTATAATGCCATCATTTTTAGAATGAGTCCATGTTAATATTTGTATGCACATCCCTGACTACACAAGAAACTTCATAATGGCTCAGTCACACCAGCTATACTATGAACTCCTTATTCCATCTATCCAACTTGAGTATTCCATAACCACAGAGAAGAAACACAAAGACAAAACATTCCCAAGTTATGAATGTTATTGGTTTCAGCTTATTTAGATTCTGATTGCTTATGTTTTACATTCCTGTTACTGTTTTCATGGAAACCATCAAAATGTTAATTGATTAACATTTAGCACTAACTTTGGATTAAAAATTAGATAGGATTCCAAACTGAAGTTATTCAACTGTAAAATGCTTCAACCTTTCCTACTGCAAACATTGCATATAACCTTATTGATCGCTCTCTTGATTCAAAGGAAGGACAACACATGGTATTGGTGCACTAAGTCAAGCAGGCCAGGATGGTCCCAGAATTGATACTAGGGCTGTGCTAAGGCAGTGGTGGTAATTACATATCATAGTAAAAGTAATATTTAATGCCCAACAGCATTACATAGAGGAGTTAAAAAAAAGCAAAACTGTGACTTGATTGTTCTCTCTCTGCAGTGGAAACGTGGAGGAAGTCAAAGCACAGTGATATGAAGATGATGATTTTGAAATCAATGCATTTGGGGTCAGGAGCCACTGTAAGTCAGCAAAGGTTAAATGATGAATAATCAGGATTTTTATGGAAAACAGGAGGTGAAATTTTACACAGGTTGTAATTTAAGCAAGGTGGAGCTTGGGCAAATAAATAATGTCTGGAGGGGGATTAGATTTCAGTACAGGTTGCAAGATGGAAGGAAGTGGTCTTGATCATGGCCAGTACGTATGTACTGAAACTGAGTTTTAGTTAAAGCAGGGCATAAAGAGGTTGCCAACTGTCTGGCACATCCCTAAGCAAGTGAAATAAAAGAAAAATAGAGTCAATGAAAGGGCACAGGCTTTGGCAGAGATGAATGCAACAGCTTCAGTTTTCCAGTGATAAATGAAAATAATTCATCTGGATTTCATATCAGAGAGGCAGTCTGACAGCACAGATATAGCTAGGGAGTGGTACGGTTTAGTGTGTCTTCAGCATCTTCTTCTCCTTCTTAGGCAGTCCCTCAGGATTGAGGATTACTTGCTTCCACTCCGGTTCATTGGGTTCTGAGATGGCTAATAAGTTCAAAGCGCAATCTACAGACTCTGCTACTTGTGGGGCAGGTGGTGCGTGAATGGTCAGGCGGATGAGTTGTTTGGAAGTTTGTGTGCTCCCTCTAATACCTTGACTTTGCCTCTGCGTGTTCCCAGCCAAGTCTCTCAATGTGTTCAGCACCTTCCCAAATGAACCTTCTCCATTTTGGTCGGTCACAAGCCAGAGACTCCCAGAGGTGGGATTGTTTGATCTCTTCAGGGATGCAGGACATCCCTAAAGTGTTTCTGCTGTCCTCCTGGGAATCTCCTGCTGCGACTGAGTTCAGAGTAGAACAGTAGTTTTGGGAGTCTGGCGTCAGGCATACAAACAAAATGTCCCACCCAGCAGAGTTGGTTTTGAGTGATTAGCACCTCAATGCTGGGCGTGTTGGCTTGGGAGAGGACTCAGCTGTTGGACCGCCTTTCTTACCACCGAATTTGGAAATCTTGCGAAGACGCTGCTAGTGATACTTCTTTTCCTCAGTCAGTCGAAAGCTGACCTGGCACATTGGAAGCAATGAAGAATTTTGTCATCTGTATCTTCCTTTGTCAAGAAGAGGCCCCCAAGATACAGAAAATGGTCTACATCCAATCTTAATTCCGTCTAAGAGGGAAAGCCACTTTGGTCAACTCTTCTGCAGTTCCTAGCAGCTAGCTCAGAGAGCTGCTGGCACAATATTAGAAGCAGTAAGATAATAATAGACTGGGTGACCGCTTTGCGGAACACCTTCGGTCCGCAAGACCTCCCTGTCACCATTTCAACACACCACCCTGCTGTCATGCCCACATGTCCGTCCTTGGCCTGCTGCAATGTTCCAGTGAAGCTCAACGCAAACTGGAGGAACAGCACCTCATCTTCCGACTAGGCACTTTACAGCCTTCCGGACTTAATATTGAGTTCAACAATTTCAGATCATGAACTCTCTCCTCCATCCCCACCCCCTTTCCAATCCCCCTTTTTCCAATAGATAATATCACCGCCGTCAACATCCCTTTGTCCTTTTGTCTATGACATCTCTTCTTTGCCTCTACCTATCACTGGTCTCCTATCCAGCTCTACCTGTCCCACCCCCCTCTACAAGCTTATATTTCACCTCATTTCTCCATTTCCTTCGTTCTGATGAAGAGTCATACGGACTTGAAACGTCAACTGTATTCCTCTCCGCAGATGCTGTCAGACCTGCTGAGTTTTTCCAGGTATTTTTGTTTTTGTTTCAGATTTCCAGCATCCGCAGTATTTTGCTTTTATCTTAAGATAATAATCTTAATCGTTTTGTTGGCCCAAGCAGTTTATAATCTATTTTTCACTAAAATTTCTCAATATTTCTGTCCAGCAGTTTTACTGTAATACAGCAAGATTTGGTGTTAAACAGCACCTGCTATTAATTACTTTATGTAATATAACTCTTCTACTGGCACTTCTATTGGAAATAACAAATATGCAAATGCTGCCTTCAATTTCCCCACTCCCTCAGGGGAGGACAGTATGGAATGCTTCTACACTGCAGTCCAGCTCAGTTAATGAACTTGAGTGAATGGTGGGGAAGGAGGAGTAATCATAAGCACAAACCTGCAGCCCATTCATACTCTAAAGTATTGAAAATTCATTCTGAAATGTGCTGTGCTATTGTGTTCTGCATACATTTTATGGCTTGCTGTGTATTGCGAAGTATCCCTTTCCAGCAATATTGGGCTGATTTTAGTCCAAAAGATACGGCTCGTGCTAGCAGACCCAGGAGTCGGCGGGACAAACAAGCAGGCAGGAAGGAGCCAGCCAACCACAATCACGAGGCAGCTGGCCAATTAGGGAAACTCTTTCGAGTTATCAACAGTCACAGATTGCAACTCGCTCGAGTACAATCACAGTTCTTGGTTTCTGGGAGTGGGACATGAACCCACAACCCTCTGATTCAAAGGCGAGGGTGCTATGAACTGAGCCACAGCTGACACCTCCTGGCCAATTAGGGAAAGTGACATGCGGGGCCCATCCAATTACATGCTGGGGACAAACCCTTTCGCTGATCTCACCGCATTGCCTCTGGTGCCTGCAGTTGCCTCCCTTTGCTGCTCCACTCATACATCCACCAGTAAAAAATGAAGAATGCCGAGTTAAACTGATCATAGATAGGGAGTGTTATTCTTGTTCCATGCCAGGGTGCTGTAAGATAATCACCTATCATTTTATTATGAGTTATGTTCTGCAAATTCAAGTTCTGCTGCTGTTGGATCATTTCTGTATTACGTATTTCACAACCTAAGTTCCAATGTCAAAGAGGTTGTGTTGATCAGAGTTTAAGTTGACAAAACATGTCACTGGTTGCTGGCCCACATTCTGAATTGTGCCCCTTGGACTGTTCCATCAGGTCCTCCCCCTTTGAACTGTCACTCAGCCTGTTCCATTACCAACCCCTTCCACCCTCCTGCGTAAGGCAGCTGCGAAATGGCTGATCTTGCACCTTCTCACTTCAATTCCACCAACTTTCACTTGTCGGGGACCTGACAGCCCATGATCCCCTCTCGTCATTCGCTTAATCACCAAAGGATATGTTTAATCCTATTCGCCGGCAGCAAATTATCCTTAACAGCTTTCTTACCTATCTCAATTAACTTCCCACTGCATTGATGCGGATTCACCACCTCCTAGTGAGGTGTCGGCTGTGGCTCAGTTCATAGCACCCTCGCCTTTGAATCAGAGGGTTGTGGGTTCACGTCCCACTCCCGGAAACCAAGAACTGTGATTGTACTCGAAAAGAGTTGCAATCTGTGACTGTTGATAACTCGAAAGAGTTTCACCACCTCCTAGCCAGCCATTTAATCCACCGTCATTTTCCACCATTGGCAATCCTTCCTGCCTGCTTCCACCCAATTTGAAGACCCTTCCCGCCACAAAACCTGCTTCAGTGGGTTGCACTGAATTCCACCCAATTGATTTACTGATAAGTTGTTACTTACAGAAACTGCTAAATCTGCTGCAACTTTTCATGAGTTTCTGAATCTTTTAGAACACAGTAACTGTAGGTGGAAGTTGGGGGAATATCCACAAAACTGTCCATCAGTGCTAAAAATGATTATAGTAAATAACTTCTTCCCCTCTGAACCACTGTAAGCTAGAGACCAATATCTGAAAGTATTAACACAAGCACTAGGCAGGGTACATGTCTTCGGTGACTCTATACAGTAGCCACTTCATTAGGGAGCCACCACAAAGTGATAAGTGCACCCCACAATTTCCCCACATCCAAATACAAATACCTCCTCGCATGGAAGAAGGAAACAGATGCAGTAAGAAAAATCACAGAACTACCGAAGTTCACAGCACAGAAAGAGATCATTTGGCCCATTTCCAGAGCAATCCAAAACTAAGCCCAATGTTCAATGCTCTCTTCATAGCTCTGCATTTTCCTTTGCTTCTAATATTTTCCAATTTTCCTTAAATATTTGATAGACACTGCCTCAACCACTCCCTGTGGCAGCATTTTCAATATTCCAACAACCCAAGGCTACTTTCAAACATCTCCGGCCCTGTTCGATAAAAGGGAACAACACACTTCAAGGGGCACTAACTCCATGAAAATAACCACAAATATGCGTTATGTCAAAAAAGATACTATTTCATCAAATGTGCATATCGCTGTGAAAAAAGTGGCAGGAAGCATAGAAGTAGTGTGCCTTTTCTTCATTAGTAAAATAATATACTTGGAAGGAGTGTATTCTTAACACAAAAATAAAATCTGGCACTGCTCACTGTCGTCCAAGATTAATGTTAAAAGTAAGCACCTGAAAGTTAGTTTTGTTTGAAGTGGCTCTGGGTGAGAAAATGTGTAGTTTCTCATGCAAGTGATACACAAAAAAAAAGTGATATTTCAAATATATTGATCTACAAATATGGGCTCAGGATTTCTCTTTTGTTGTCATAAAGTAGAAATATACATTAGGAAACAGGCCATTTGACCCAACTCTTCCAGTCTGACATTTATACTTCAATATCCACCAACACCCTTCCCCTAACTAGCCTTCGCTCTTCCTCACTCCACCATAAATGCAATTGGGTTAAAACAAAATCCCTCAAATACTCTGAACAAGCAAGCACATAGTGCTGGAAATGCAGAAGTGAAGATAAATACTACAACATCAGCTGAACAAAGTCACGAGAAACGTACAAAATTACCAAAGATCAGTTATCAGGCTAGTTTCCCTTCCCAAATTTTGTAATTGTTTTCAGATGTCAGTGCATTTCTAAAACATTTTCAATTGTTATGAATCCCACTTTAAACAAAACTCAGAATTTTAAAGAACTAAAAATCATTTAACTTATTTTTTGCTTTCCTTCGGTCATTTTCGCAATAAATTACTACAGAATTTAAGAAAATTGACTACTGCCAGCCCATAGTCAAGCATATCCACTGCTCACCCATTTGACTCCCTCTATATCCACGAGTGCAGTTCACCTGTTCTTACTCAAAACTTCAAACTTGCCCACTGTTGCATCAAAAATGTTTTTTTTTCTTTCAAGCATCCAGTAATTCCTTTCAGTTAAACATTGGGCAGACTGAAGCCACCATCCTTGATCATCAAAAATTCCATACTCTTGCCACTAACTCCATCCTTCTGCCTGGAAACAGTCCCAAGCCAAATGAGACTGTTTGAAATCCTCCATCGTCCTTAAAACTTCAGCTCAACTAAACTCTATTACGAATATCAGATCATGCACCAAGTCACTCACCTATAATCCTTGTCCCGCTGACCTACACTTGCAATATAAAATTCTCATCCTGGTATTTAAATCCCTTAATGGCCTCACCCCTGCCCATCTCTGTAATCTCCTCTGGCCCTACAACTTCCCCAGACCATGTACTCTGACTCTGGTCTCATGCATTCCCTGCTTCCTTCTCCCACCTGCCTATGCTGTTCATGCCCCATGTGCTGGCAATCTATTCTCAAACTTCTTTGCCTCACTCACTTGTTCTCCTTAAAATCCACCTCTGAAAAACTTTTGGTAACTCTCCTGATGTCTATCGCTTTGACTAGGCATCTATTTTTGCCTGACTTATGCTTTCATGAAGTGCCTGGCAACACCTTTCTACATTAAAGGCATTTTGTAAATGCAAGTTCTTATTTTTGACGTTGGATGAAGAAAGAGATTAAAATGTTACATGAGACAGAGACTCTCAGAAATAAACTAATAAAATGTTCTCCTACAAGGGCTTCAGATATTTTTTTTTAAAACTATTTTACTAGAATTAAAACTATATTCCATACCTAAAATAAAAGCTACCAGTTGTCAAATGTCTTTGGCTGAGTAACAGCCCTCAAAACATCTTATTCTAGAACATAAGGAACAGGAGTTGGAGTAGGCCATTCCACCCTTCAAGCCTGCTCCACCATTCAAGAAGATCATGGCGATTTCTACCTCAATTCCACCTTCCTGTTGTTAGGAAACTCAGATATTTACTTTAAATTTTAAATCGGCAATTGGAAGTCAGGAACTCCAGTTCCAGGCCGGCCTTGTGCCTTTTGCGTATATGTCAGCTGGGAGATGGCCACACATGCACAATTTGTTTATTTTGCCACCTTCGTGGCAAGAATCAGCCCTGGCGCACCTGCGCAGAAGAACAACAAACGGTGCAAAAATGTCAGGTGACCTGAACTGCAGCACCATTACCAAGAAGGGTGTCCCAAGGAGCAGGACACAGGGAGGAGGGCAGGGAGAAGTCCCAGAAGAAGTTCCAAGCAGGGACAAAGACAGGGATCAGAAAGAGGTCCCCATAAGTAAAGTTGAAAGAAAGGAGCAGAGAAATAGACTCCAAATTAAAAACAAAGTTTCAGGGAGCAGACTTGAAGCAAAATGGATTTGAGAAAAGCCCTCAAAATCCGAGGCAGCCAAAGGTTGGCGACTCCTTACTGTGGGTCTTTTGGAGTGGTGGTGTTCTGCTTGGTATGGCCGAAGATCTGAAACTGTGCTCGGAAGGTGAAGCTCATGTACATGGGAGATCCAGGGGAAGGAATCTTGGACGGCAAGGTTGAAACCCTGGAGGTGGATCCTTGTTAAAAAGATATCCAAGTGGGGGCGACTTTTGAAGAGTATTCTTAGGCAAGCTCTTCAAATGTGGAGATTGGAAACCCTCGTGAGATAGACAAAGTTTCAGTGAGATTGGGTTGGCGTACAATGTGACAAATGCCTGAGTGGGTTGTTCAGAAATCCATGAAATCTGCTTTGGTCACATCTGCCATTTATTTTGGAGTAAGGTGTAGCTGACCACAGTTCACCTGCTAATTCACATATACCTCCTATTTACCCTGAATATTAGAGTATAAGATGGACATTTGTAAATGGTTTTATCCTTCTAATTTGTATATGTCTGTAAAGGTATTGCTGGGGTAAAAGGAATAGTGTGAGTTTGAATCATTTTCTTGTATTTGTATTGCGATCTTTCCACTTATTTGTCTGTTGTAATATGTGAATTTGTTCAGTAACTTTCCTCCACGGTTTCTTAAAAAGTTAGGATCTATCAAGCCAGGTTTCACTCTAGGATCTGACTTGTCCAGTATTATCAGCTGGGATCATAACACTGCATGATCCCCACATCTCTTAGCATCCAAAAATCCATCAATCGGTCTTGAGTATACTCAATGACTGAGTATTCACGGAATTCCAGGGTAAAAAAAAGAATCAAGAAATCCACAACCCTTTGAATGAAGAAATTTCTCATCTCAGTTCTAAATGGCTAGCTCTCATTCTGAGGCTGTGCCCCTGTATTCAATTTCCCAGCCAGGGGAAATATTTCCTCAACATCTATCCTGTCAAGCCCCATAAGAATTTAACATATTGCAATGATATCACTTTTCATTCTTCTAAAGTCTGGAGGACCAATCAACTCAAAAACTACTCACTCCTTCCTCATAAGACAATCCCCTCATCCCACAAATCAGTCTAATGAACCTTAACTGCCTTAGGGGAAGTGCAGTGAAGTCGTTCCTTGAGCCAAATTATGCACATTACTCCAGGTATTATCTCATGAAGGCTTTATATAATTGCATCAATATTTCTTCATTCTCATACCCCAATCTTTTTGTAACAAAGGCTAACATGGTATTTGTCTTCCTAATTGCTTGCTGTCCCTGCATGTTAACTTCGTAATTAGTGAACAAAGAAACCCCAGATCCTTCTGAATGCCAACATTTCCTCTCAATTTTTAAAACATTGTCTGCTTTTCTATTTTTCCAAAAAGTGGATAACTTCAAACTTCCCCATATCATATTCTAACTGCCATGTTCTTGCCCATGCATTTAACCTGTCTCGATCCCTGGGCAGCTTCTTTATGTCCTCCTCAGCTTACTTTCCCACCTAACTTTGCATCGTTGGCAAACATGGATACATAACACTTGACCCCCTCATCTAAGTCTTTAATACTGATTTTAAATAGCGGAGGCCCAGGCACTAATCATTGCAGTACCCTGCTGCTTACAGCCGGCCAACCCAAAAATGGCCTATTTATTCCTACTCTCTCGCTCTGTCCAACCAATCCTCAATTCATGCTAATAAATTACCGACATTTCCATGAGCCCGAATTTCGTGTAGCAATCTCTTGCATGAGACCTAATTGAATGTCTTTTTGAAAATCCTAATGCACTTCATCCAACTCTACCCTGCCAGTTACTCCCTCAAAAGCAAAAACAAATTTGTTAAACAGGATTTCCCTTTCATAAATCTCTGTTGATTGTACATACAGGCATGCATGTGTGTATAAATAAAAACATATTTTTCTAAATGTCTTATCCGTCATGTCCCTAATAACAGATCCAAATTTGCTACTGATGTTAGGCTAACTGCTTGTAGTTTTCCATTTTCTCTTTCCCTCATAAATAGCGGGGTTATGTTTGCGACCTCCTAATCCATGGGGGCTGCCCGAGAATCTAGGAAATTCTGGAAGATCGAAACCATTATATCCACCATCTCAGTAGCCACCTCTTTTAAAAAAGACGTCGGCCATCAGGTCCAGGGGCTTTTTCAGCTTTTAGTCCCATTAACTTCTCTAATGCCATTTCTTTACAAATACCAATTCCTTCAAGTTCATCATTCTCACTAGAGCCTTAGTGGGGAAATAGTTCCCCACTATTTCCAGAATGCTTTCTGTTTCTTCTAGCTTGAAGGTATTTGTTTAACATACCTGCCATTTCCTTACTCCCATTATAATTTATCCTATCTTTGCCTTGAAGGGACCCATGCTTACTTTCTCTAATCTCGTTTACATGCCTATAGAAACTTATACAATTTTTTATACCTCTGGCCAGTTTCTGTCATATTCTCTTTATCCATTTCTTGATCATCCTCTGCCAAATTTTAAAATCCTCCCATCCTCAGGCTTGCTACTTCTTTGGCAATATTACAAGCCTCGTCTTTTCATGCAGTACTGTCTGTAACTTATCTTGTTAGCCATGGTTGGACCACTTTTCCCGTGGGTTTTTATCCCTTCAGGGAATGTATATTTGTTGGTAATAATTGTTTTAATATTTTTCATTGCTTATATACCATTCTGTCTTCTAATTCAATTTCCCAATCTACCTCAACCAACATGCCCTTCACACCTACATAGTTTGTTTTATTCAGATTTAAAGCTACATATTATACAGCTTATGTAAGAGTATTACCATATGATACATTGTGTTGGGGAGGTCGTCTTGTGGCACAGTGAGTTGCGCTCCTGCCTCTAAGCCAAGAAGTTCTGGGTTCAAGTCCCACTTCAGGACTTGGATGGCCACAGAAGGTGCATTCATAATGTGGCCCAATAGTTTGAATATCAACCTGTAAATATATCTATGGCAGGTGGTAAGAGCAGGATAGTCTCCTGGTCAGCCAGACTTGATGTGAAGTGGTGTCCCTCAACCTAAAGACTCTGACGACACCTGTTCCATGGAAGACTAGCTACAGAAACAGACATAAGCTTAGGAGGAGAATCAAGAAGATGATGATAATGTTTTGGGGATCTCAAGACAAGGTGTTCTTTAACAATAATTAGAGAAAAAAGTGTAATTTGTCATCATCAAATTATGTGCTAGTAATGTGATGATGCATTTCATTGAAAAATACGTCGCATAGTGTAGTTCTAACCAATTCAGGTGAGCTTGGACACCAGTGAGCTTAGCTGGCTATTTCCTACCAAGTGGTAGGAAATATATTACAACAACACAGCAATACTGCAGATCCCTGCTTCATGTCTTTTATCTAACAGCTGCAAGAAACTACGATAATGTTCAATTCTGCCTGTAAGATAGTTGACTCAGATTTCAAGTCATGCTCAAAACACTCACAATCCATATTACTTATGGTCTATGTAATGCATTTACCAACTGATCCATTGTGGAACCAATCACAACATCGTTGGTCATACTGCAATTCTAGTTCTGGTGTCTACATTTGGGAGAAACCTTTATTGAACAAATATACCTGCAAGAACAAAAAAATGCTGTAAAAACTCAGCAGGTCAGGCAGCATCTGAGGTTTTCTAGCATTTTTTGTTCTTATTTCAGATTTCTAGCATCTACAGTATTTTGCTTTTGTATTAGTGTTCTTTTACTGCATCAGTTTGACACATCTATTTCCTACCCCAACCATTCGTGTTGCCTTGATGGACAGAAGTGCCAAGTTAATGCTGATAAAGTTCAAGCAGGCAAATTATTTAAATTGTACCATGATTGCAGATACAAGATTAACAAGCATCAAGCCAAACTAAAGATTAAAAAACCTTTTCTTGCTCCACAGAGAAACAGGTATGTGGAAAAGAACCTTAATGAAGCGATTAACTCTATGTCAATTATATAAAAAAAAAAGATCTGCTGTTTAAAATGCCAACAATACTCGTAACATCTTTTGGGACAAAATTAATTAAATTTTACAAAAATACCCATATAAAGAGTAACATGCTGAGCAGAACATCTGTGGACAGGCTGAGCAACTGATGAATCAATCGTTTAAACCACCAGTCAGTACTCAGCAGCATCCCAGTACAAATCACCTATATTATGTTAGTGATTGTTGGGACGAGGTAGAGGTGTGGAGAAGGTTAGGGAGAGAATTCCAGAGTTTAAGCCTTGGTAGCTGAAAGCACAACTACCAACGTTTGAGCAATTAAAATCAGAGATTATCAAGAGGTCAGAATTAGGTGAGCGCACATATCTTAGAGGTTTGGAAGGCTTGAGGAGACTAGATGCAGCAAGTGACGAGGCCATGGAGGAATTTGAAAACATGGTCTTAAAAGATTTTTTTTTTTTAAATCGAAATGTTGCTTTACCAGGAACAACGTAGGTCAGCAACACAGGGCTGTTGGATGAGTCAAAGGGTCTTGGTGCAAGTTAGAACATGGGCAGCAGAGGTTTGGATTATCTCAAGTTTACAGATTGGTGACACCATATAAAGTTTCATACTGTTACAATCTTCATAAAGAAAAAGGAAAGCGAATGGTGGTCATTACATATTAAGCAAACAACTCCTTAAAAATTGATCAAAGGCCTATCAGAATATACAAAATCTGACAGCCAAGCAAATAGAGTGACCGCACAACCATCCTGTCATTAAGATAGAGAGTGGTGAGAATGTGAAACTTGGTACCACAGAGTGAATAGTATAAGGGAGAGCTGAACAAGTATATGAGAGGGGTAAAGAGGGTTATGTAGATAGCATTCAATGTGGAAGGATGGCAGGAGGCTCAACTGCAGCATAAAAACTAACCAGCATGGAGTGGGTGGGTTGACTGGCCTGTGCTATACATGCTATGTAATTAGTATCTATTTTACATTTCTGTTCCAAGACCACAACAGAAATAATCTTCATTACAAGTCAGGAGTACGAGTACCATTTGACTGTATGGGCGCAGTCACAATAATACTTAAAATGGACACCATCCACAACAGAGCAGTCCACTTGATCGCCAGCTGTACCACTGGATTCAAACTCCAACCTACTACCAGTGGGATATTATGGCTGCAATGTGTTTTACATACATGATGCACTGCAGCAATTCACCAGTTGGTTTAACAGCACCTCAGTCGCATAACTTAAGACCAAGGCAGAGCAACAATATCACGGAAACACCATCTCAACTGACTCGGGTGTACATCACTCTGTGTATTGCTGTATCTTCATCATCGCTAGACCAAAATATTCGAATTCTCTATCCAAGCTCCATAAGTACAACAGCATTTCGAGGAGCGCACGTGGAGATGGGCAATAAATGCAGCTTTGTCAGCTTAAGCCATAACCCATGAATAAATGAAACAGATATTTTCAATTTCCTGAGAAAATAACTGAGTCAAAATGAGTCAACTTCTTGGTTTGAAATATTGAGCAGAGTAACAAACGTATCACTCTGTTGACGGGCAACAGTAAAGGCACACGCCACCCGCCATTGGAACGAAACGAAGCTGGCACACATGGAAAACAATTTCCACAGCTGCTTGCTGTTAAATACTCCCAGCCTTTTATCTTAACAATTTTATTTTTCTTCCCCAGAGGTTTGAGTGTTTCAGGAATGTGGTGTATATTAAAAAGACAGATACAGCACTTCACATAACTGCAAATTGTCCCAAAAACTTGAAATACTTTTGAAGTGTAGTCGCTACTTTAATGTAGACAAGTACTGCAGCCAATTTGAGCACAGCAAAGCCCCACAAGCAACAATGAAATAAATAACAAGATAGAGAAGTGACCCTCAACTTATCCGTCGCCACCATCTGAATATAACTTGAAGTTTCAGAAACAGACCAGTTATAATTAGGAAATAATATTTGGAGAGTCATGGCTTTTTAAACTGTAGGATACAAATAATTGTTTTCATATGAGAATTGCACCAATGTGTTTAGTGAAAAAAAATTGCATTCATTAAAAATGCACGTTTTACAATCACACGATTTGCCCAAGTATATTACAACCAATAAAGTACTGTTGACATGTGTTATGACCACAGCCGATGTTAATTGCTGCACAAACCAAATCTCAGAGGGAAACTTGGCTTATGGGCCATACCCTTTTTTGTATTCTGAAAACGGGCAGGGCACATAATGATCTCAGCAGCAAGAAGTCCAGTAACACTTTGGGATTTTAAAAATTAAAAGTAAAAGTTTTTTTTAGCAGAATAAAACAAAACTAAAGCACATAAGATTACAGATACACAATTAAATTTAGTCTTACAAAACATTTCCCCAAAAAGACTCTCTGCTTGATCAGACCCACAAGTAAACACCTTCCAGGCAACACTCCCTTATAGGTGCTTAACTTTTGAAAATCCAGTAATATTGCCCAAGGCAAACTGCTGTAGCTTCAATAAAGTCATACCACATGACCTGTAACTCTCTTCCAACTCTGCTGTGAAAATCCAAACTTCAGAATAAAACTTTTTTTTGCAGCCCAAGACTTTTCTGGCTTGAATGAATAGTTAATTCAAACTGCATCCTCTCTCAGCCACAATTCCAGCTAAAGCTCCAGCTGCTGCCTCACACACCTGCCAGCTCAACAGCCCAAAAGCTCAAACAGCTACAGTCCACCTAAGCTCGCCACAGTAACCCTAAAATATCCTTTTCCCCTTTTATCTCAGGTTCCATTGTTTTCACACCTCTTTGAAGCTCAAATCCTTCTAAATATAAGGTCTTTCATGCTTTCATCGTGTCTTTGCTTTCAGGTCAATAAAATATAACATCCCCCCTTCTATTTACCTATAGAACTCCTGCACAATGCAAAAATGTCTCTTGACACCTGAGTCCCCTTTGATATTCAAACAAACTCTCCACTTATCTAAAAATGCAAATGTTAGGTCTAACCTATTCACTTATACCCCAAACCTAACATAACTTTTCATGTTTCACACCCCCCAGACAACCAGTCTCCTATTCTGGTCAGCTTAATTAAATCAAAAACAGAGACACACAGTCACACACATTCTTTTCACAGAATAACACAATGTTCCTCAAAAATATTTTTTAAAACATCAGTTTCTCACACATGTAGTCACCATATAATGTAGATATATACTAATTTGTGCAAGTTTCCACAAATGACAAGATAAGCAATTTGAGATGTGTTTTTGTAAGTGATATTGGTTGAGGGAAAAAAATTGTCCAGTTTAATTGGAGAACTATCCTGCTCTTCTTCAGATAGCATCATGGGTTTTTTAAAAATCTTCTTGAGATCACAGTATTGAACTTTAATTTAAAGTCTTATCAAAAGGACAGAATCGCTTATTATTGTCAATGGTTGAAGCAAAGGCTAAGTCAAGATTAAAGAATAGTTTAGAGAGGGGGAAAAAAAAGGAAATGTGAACAGGCAGGCATATGGGATTAAGACGACGGCACTACATAGACTGGCTGGGACGAAAGGCCTGTTTCTGCGTTGGAACTTGTACATAATCATCAAAAATTAACTCTGCTTACACAACACTGGGACCGAGTTCCTCAGCATAATTCCCCCCGCAGAGTTTCTATGCTCAAACTGTTGCTTGGAAATGATGATTGGGGACCAAAAAGGGAAGAGAGTAATGCATATAGAAAATAACGGAGTATTTCACCCTTCACAGTCACCCACTATAGAGCTGCACTAGCAGAGAACTTGCATCAGATCACCACTGCACACCCATCACCACTGCACACCCATTCAGCACAACACATGGACAAATCTGGCATGGTGAAACATACAAATAGAACTTTACTTAAAACAAATCAAATCCTAGCTTTCACCCAACACATAATGGTAAAAGTTATCCTTTCCTTTTAGACTGCTGAGACAGATGGGCAATTAACCCTATTCTGTTATAACCCCAAGAGCTCAATTAGTAAATCTACAGTTCAACAAGAACCAAGTGTCACAACGTTGCGTTGTGTGCAATGTGGACTATTAATTGTTTGTTTCATCGGCTGGTGGAATGCCTTGGATTACTATTAAAAAGAAAAGAAACAGCTAAAACTGGCAAGACACGGTTTTGAAATGGCTGGAGTCACCTGACCTACAAATTGGCCAAGTTTCTAGCAGTCTCAAAGTGAATTACTTTGGGACACATCTAAGTAGTTTTGCCTGTTGGACTTTACACCTGCCATTGTCTAGGCACTCTGAAAAACAGAGGGACAATAGGCCACAAGACTTCATGACCCCAGAGACTGCCAAGAGCAAAGAAGGACTAACAAAACTCATTATGCAAGGAGGGTGCATAGGACACCTTATCTTTTTTGATGGCATCTTGATAGCTTTGACAATTGGAACAACATCCAGAAATAGCACTACAAAATGTAAATCATCTCTTCTCTCTACCCTACTATTCTCAAGTTCAGACCCTATCTCTTAACATTTTTGGAATACATCACACAGAGATACAGAATTTTAATCAAAAGGAACTTCAACTGTCATAGCATGCACTTTAGAAAAGGACAGAATACAATTTAAAAGAGATTGTCTCCAGAAAAACAACCAGGTTACATTGGCCAAAACACCCCTGGAATTTTAAGGCCACCAAAGAAACATCAGAATTTACATTTCCTTTTCCCCTTATGGACTTTAACTCTCATCAATTCTACCTCTTTCACCCTGTAACTTGTTCTGTCATGCATGCTGGTGTATGCCACAGAATTCAGGACATGTTTTTTAATAAGTGAGTTTTTAAACAACAAAACTAATTTCTTACTTGTTAACACAAGAGATTTGGCTGGCTCATTCCTTCATATGTATGTCACAGAATTCAGGACGTGTTTTTACTTTTTTAATAAGTGAGTTTTTAAACAACAAAACTAATTTCTTACTTGTTAACTCGAGATTTGTCTGGCTCATTCCTTCATATAGTGGATTTGGCTGGCTCATTCCTTCATATAGCTTTATATACAGTCAAATACATACTAAACTGGGGGGGAAAAGATCACCATTTTTAAAAATTCAAACTCTGTTATAACCAACCTTAGGAGTGGAAAGAGAGGAATTCATTCACCCCTCCAGACTTGGTCCTAACATAAGCAATACAGATCTAGATGATCCCAGGTTCAAGCCCACATCTGTATTCAGTTAGCCAACTCCAAGCAATATGACAGCAAATCATTGCATCATACACCATAGGAAGAGGTCAATCAGTCCACCGTGCCTGTGCTGGCTCTTTGAAAAAGCTATCCAATTAGTCTCGCTTACCTGCTCTCAATGTGTAATTATTTGTCTCAGTGCTACTAGTTTAAAGAGAAATTTGGACTCAGGCTAGTTTTCTTTAATGACACCCATAAACAATAGTGCAATGATCCACAAGCATCAAGTTCACACTTGAAAATCGTCGTTTAGTAGTACTGAAAAACAATAGGCACCCACAGAATCCAGCATCAGTTTTATGTTCCGGAGAAACATTTTTAAAAGGCAAAGATAAGCGCCAAAGGATTGAGGAAAAGAAAAAATCTTGGGTGTTAGGGAAAATAAATTGTAGAAGCTGGATGCAGTAGGCGCTGAGGAGGCCCTAGAGTAGAACAAATGTTAGCCCATTTAGATATTATAAAAGTAAAAAGGTTTATCAAAACATCCAAAAAATGTAGGCTGAGTTGCTTTAGCAACAGATAAATATTTGCCCAAATATTTACCCAAAATGAACACTTTATAACTCAATTGTTTAACATTCTCAGATAGAATTATATGACTGTACTTTAATCAAGAAAACCTGCAATGCTATCCTGAAGGCGCCTACTCCTCCCAGGTGATAGTGCTTTACAGCTGCGCAGCATGCTCCTTATATACTCAGCTCAAGTGATGGTTCTTCACATGGGAACCTGGACAGTTAGCAGGTTATTCATTATGGACTAAGCGATCCAACCTTCATGAAATGTTCATATGTAAAATTTCCACAAAGTCCACTTAATAGTGATCATGATATGAAGCTAAACTTTTTTTTGGTCCTTGCCCAGGAGTGCTGAGGTCAATTGGAATGCCTTTACTCCTGGCCCAGCTGAGATCAGTTCTCTCATTAGATACAAGGAATCAAACCGTAAACCTTCTGATTTTAGTAATTCAACTGCCGTTGCCAACTGAAAGCATCATGAATAATCCTACCCCCGGTGTCGACACAACAATGATTTTTCAGTCATAATACAGCTGCCTTCATATTGCAAACAGTGATTCAAGAATTTCAAAACCTTCATTAAATATGGCGCAAAGCCAGGGTAACCGGAGCATCTGTGTAATGTGTGCAACTTGCATATCACACAAGAAGCAGAGCAATTTTTTGAAAAGCAACTAAATCTGACCTGTTGAGTATGTATAAGCCACAGCAGAGGTAAACCTCTGGACACTGGCGCATGTCTCTATCTCACACAGAGAGAGAGAGAAGTGGATGGACCTGGGAGAGGCATGCAACGGGGCTACTTATAAGTATTTAGTCAAACTCCTTTTCTAAACTACGTAATGTGAACATGATCATATAATACACGGACAGAATATCCAGAAAGAATGCATGTTAATAACAGAATTTATGAGCTCCTGTCCACACAAACAGGTTTCTGACACATTACAGCATTATGGGTTACTGTACAGTTCTGGGAATTTTACTAATATGTAATAGAGTTAAATCTTTATCTGGTAAAATATGGTTTTCACTTATGAGGCTTTGGTCAGCTTGGATTATGGGTCCTTGGTCAATTTTAAAATGAAAAGTCACATATTTTAGACACATTTTCACCCTTAGTTTTGTAAAACTTTGCTTAAGTTTCTAATGTTTTTCTTCACCCAAGATTTTATTTTCCAAGTTATGTATAAATTCTTCCAAGAGTAGACGAGGAAATCTCTTTCAATGCTGCCAAAAGGCTGGCAAGGGTAGTAGTACTCATGTGTCAGAGAGCGACAGCCATCTTTAAAACTCTTTTACCAGGTCAAAAACTGTTGAAGTTCAAGAGCATGAATGTACTGAAATTTAAAGATACATAGTACAGCTACCCCTCATTTAGCACTCAATGTGTTCCCAAAAAAAGTGCGCTAAATGAAAACATGCTAAACAAAAATAATTTTCCCACAAGAAACAGTGGCCCAGAACTTCCAATCTCTGATGGTTATACCCCAGAGGTACCCCTCAAGTTGCACTGGGGCACCCCCCACAAGAAGTCCCAACACACTATTCGGGAATTGCCCGGGAAGTTTGGATTTCTGATGGGCAATTCCCCTGCATCTGGAACCCTCTGAAACGAGTTGAGTCAGAGGCTTCTGATGGTTCCAACTCACTTACCAGGATAGTTGCCCAAGAAAAGTTAAAAGGATTAAAACCAGTTCTAATTCCTAGGTAACTATACTACTGACCCCCTGACTCCCCGCTGGACCCCCACCCAATCACCCAACCTCCGCTTACTCCCTTACTCGGTCCCTCCCACTCACCTCGTGAGGTTACTCCCATGCCTCAACAGCGAGTGGCAAAGCAGCATGGTAGTCAGGGGAGCAAAGCAAAGAAGCGGGAGGATCAGGAGAGGGAAGCAGCGAGCAGGAGAGAGTGAGGAGATCAGGAGAGGCACAAGCAACAAGTGTGGAGGGGGGTGTCAGGAGAGGGAGGTGGTGATATGCTTGAAGAAAAGGCTGAGCATATGCAGTTACAGCACAGATCTTGGTGTATGTACAGTAAACTAAAATGAAAAAGGAGACAGCCCTATTCAGAGAATTTCCCATGTTAAATGAAAATACGCTAATAGAACCAGTTTTAAATGGAGGATACCTGTATTATTGAGTGGAAATAGGAATAGAGGGGGTCAGGCCAGCAGTAAATGTTGTAAACTTGAGCTCTTCCAAACAAGCAAGAAAGATACTAAATTTAGAAACGAGTTTTTCATGTAGTTCTGTACATGCCTAAACATGTGTGGTATATGAAAGAAATGCTTCAACTTACTCCATCTCAGCTTATTTTCTGTAGGAATACAGTCTGGAAGATCATTAAAAAAACAGATGCTTTTAACCATGTGGTGTAATTAGCAATAAGTGATACAAAACGAATGCACAACATGATTAAATATAAGCTAAGTGAAACAAACATTTCCCAAATAAGAAAACAAAAAAATCCAAAACCCTACCATGCTGGAAAGCTGAGTGTGTCTTAAGACTGCCACAAAGAGGAAGTAACTAACGCATAAACAGTTACTCGACATAGGAAAAGAGAAGTCATTTGGTGCCGTTATGATGTTACTTAAAATCAAAAAAAGGCCTCAAACAGGATGACAAGCAGATTAATTCTCATCACTGTCAACTTCAGCTTATTTCACTTTATGCAGTAGATACTGAATGAAAAAGCAAATCAGCATTTGGTATACTCCCTCTACTTTGGTATCCAACTTCTTTTAAAAACCGAAGCTGCAGCTTCCACTTACTTTTGGAGACAGAGGAATGCCATTTCCAGTCAGTTACTCTGTTCCAAATGTAAAGGAAAGCCATGCCATTCACTCACTGCACTGCCTCCAGGCAGAATAAAAGGCCAGCCTCAGCCTTGAAGCTGATTATTTCCATATGCCCACAAAAAGGATACCTCATTTGATCCAAGCCTTAAAAAAGGGTACAGCTTTCTGCCAAAAGAAAAAAAACACATTGAAGGTTTCCTACACTGTAAAGAGAGCTGAAGAATTCCACTCAACAAATTACTTGTAATGAAGGGAAAAGTAACTTTTCTGCACTGGCAATACTGAAAAATAAAAACTCAGTAGCCTGAAAGTAAGTCAAATCCATATTCCTGCTGTATAAGATCCTGTTTGGATTCCTGCATCCCTTTCCCATGTAACTTAAAGCAACTTTATTTTATTTCAAACATAACAAACCTTTCAGCTTGTTTATTCTCCCAACCATACACCCTGCTCCACCATACCCTCTACACAACCCACTCAACTGTCTGGGGGAAACTTCTGCAAATTATCAAACGACCTACTCCTGCTTCTAAACATCAATCAAGCAAAGTTCCACATGCCGATCTAACTTTACAACATGTACGTCCCAGGCCAGATCCATTTTCTTGACCTATTTCTATAGTTACAGCTGCTCAACTTGACACTTATCACACACCATTTACGTTTCCCTATTGATATCAATGCTGAGATCCCTCAATCCTGTTTTCTTACTCATTGAATTCTTTGAAAGCTCTCCCAATACCACATGAACTTCTTCAACCCGACTCTGTTCCATGTATCCAGTATTTTAGGGTGGAAAAAAATCCTCCATCTTAAGTCTTGAGACTTGTAAATTATATAGCCACGTTCTGTACTTAACATTCTCAGTCCAAATTGAAGAGAGTCTACTGCAACAACTATTCATCCTTGCACCTTTTCTTTTCGATTCACTCTGCTTAAATTTCAAGTAAACAGTTTTGTTGGATGGAAAGTTCAATTGCAGCAATTTTTAACCTAAACTACTACATTCACAAGGCAGAGAGTAAAATTTACAATAATTTCTCAGGCACAAACAGTCGCAGATATGATCATACATACACTATCAAAATTAAACATTTCACTCCAAGCAGCTATTTAATATTCTATTTTTTTTTAAATAGTAAAACTCAATGTAATCTCAACACTGCGTTGTTCTTGTGAGATTTCATGTTATTGGAGGTTAGAACCCTCCATCACTAACTCACCCTTGCAAATAGCCTAATAGTAACAAAGAAATGCACGAAGGTGACATGAGATCAGAGGGTTAATCTCTTCAAGCTGTTCTAGCATCTGGCACTAAGGCTGTCTTGCCAAAGTCTGAGTAGACTAACAAGCTGTACTCTCAGCACATCACACAAAGATAGATATAAAAAGAAATGAGCTAGAAATCAAAATTACTTAATTTTGCAGACCAATTACTGAATGCAGTTACTGCACCATGCCAATCCTTATGAACCTGTGAAATGACTAAATATCCAGGCTCATGTCTGTTCCATTCATATATTTACATAATCAAATTTACAAATCTGCATCCACTTTACTACGTTAAATGTAATTTTTAAATGTTTTTAATCTCACTTTCATTAAAATCCAAGTAATTGATACCAATCAACAACTTTATGGAAGGTCAGCACTTGCATAAAGTTTCAAACCTACAAACTTGCACTTGGAATTGTCCAACCTGTACCTGGTGACATGGCAAATTAGAAAATTATTACTTGCATAAATGAAGGGAAGAAAAATTCTAAGGACAAGCCTTGACTCAGGGTTCTTACGCAATTTCATGGACAGCAACCTGGCAACAGATCATTTCCTCACCCATTTCAAAGGGCAATTTTTTTTGGCACAGATTTAGAAATTAAACAGGCACAATAAGAACCCAAGGTCACATTGCATGTAGATCTTTCCAGTATCTCAAGATTACGCAGGGTGTAGAAACAAGAATTAATAATGCAGCCATTGGAGAATTTAAGGGCATAGTGAAAACAATGCGATAAAAGCAAATAACTGCGGATGCTGGAAATCCAAAACAAAAATAAAAATACCTGGAAAAACTCAGCAGGTCTGGCAGCATCTGCGGAGTGGAACACAGTTAACGTTTCGAGTCCGTATGACTCGTCAACAGAACTAAGTAAAAATAGAAAAGAGGTGAAATATAAGCTGGTTTAAGGGGGGATGGGACAGGTAGAGCTGGATAGAGGGCCGGTGATAGGTGGATATAGCCAAAAGATGTCACAGACAAAAGGGCAAAGAGGTGTTGAAGGTGGTGATATTATCTAAGGAATGTGCTAATTAAGGGTAGAAAGCAGGACAAGCAAGGTACAGATAGCCCTAGTGGGGGTGGGGTGGGGTGAAGGGAAGGGACCGAAATAGGCTAAAAGGTAGAGATAAACAATGGATGGAAATACATTTAAAAATAATGGAAATAGGTGGGAAAAGAAAAAATCTATATAAATTATTGGGGGAAAAAAAGGGGATCGGAAAGGGGGTGAGGATGGAGGAGAGAGTTCATGATCTAAAATTGTTGAACTCAATATTCAGTCCAGAAGGCTGTAAAGTGCCTTGTCGGAAGATGAGGTGCTGTTCCTCCAGTTTGCGTTGAGCTTCACTGGAACAATGCAGCAGGCCAAGGACAGACATGTGGGCATTGAAAACAATGCAGCAGCTTTGCACCGCCTACATCCAAAAGGAAGCAAAGGATATAAACATCAGCAGCGAAGTAAAAAGATTCAAGTTCAGGCAAATGCATCAAATGATGTCAGTGGCTTTTGGGGTGAGAGGAAGAGAAAAAAAAAATCAGATGAATCAACCCTAGGGTGTAGCCACGGCCAAGCTTGACCCTGTGCTCAAAGGATGTCACACACAAAGATCAGATAGGACACCAGAGATCAGCAAGTGGAGCAGGAATCCAAGCTAAATTTTGTCCCCAGTTGAAGTGTCCAAATAACTACAAACAACACAAGAAATAGGAGTGGGGGTAGACCATATGGCTCATTGCGCCTGCTCTGCCATGCAATACAATCATGGCTGATCTTGGGCTCCAACTCCACTTTCCTGCCTGTTCCCCATATCCCTTGATTCCCAAACAGGCCAAAAATCTGTCTATGCCAGTATTAAATGTATTCAACGGTGGGACATCCACAACCCTCTGGAGTGGGAATTCCAAAGATTCTCTGAGTGAAATAATTTCTCCTCACCTCAGTCCTAAACTATTGGTTCCTTATCCCAAGACTGTGCCCTCATGTTTTAGATTCCTCGACCAGCAAAAACGATCTCTCAATGTCTATCTTATGAAGCCCCTTCAGAATTTTATAGGTTTCAGTCAGATCGCCTTATTTTTCTAAACTCCAGAGAATACAAGCCCAATTTATTCAGCCTCTCATAATAGGGCAACCCCCTCAGCCCAGGGACCAATTCAGTGAACCTTTGCTGTACCGCCTTCCAATGCAAGTATATTCTTTCTTAAATGTGGAGACCAAAACTGCATACACTACTCCAGATGTGGTCTCACCACAATTATAGCAAGATGTCTTTATCCCTGAACTCCAATCCCCTTGCAATGAAGGCCAACATGCCACTTACCTTCCTAATTGCTTGCTGCACCTGCACGTTAACTTTCTCCACTGCTTGTGCAAACACACTCAAGTCTCTTTGAACATCAACACTTACAGGTTTCACACCTTTAAAAAAATTCTGCTTTTCTATTCTTAACGACCAAAGTGAATAACTTCACACTTCCCTTCATGTACTCCATTTGCCACCTTGTTGCCCACTCACTTAACCTGTCTATATCTTTTTGCAGCCTCTGAGTCCTCTCCACAGCTCACTCCTCCACCTAGCTTGATATCATTAGCAGGCTTGGATACAGTACTCTGTGTCTCTTCATCCAAGTCATTAAAAAAGATTGTAAATAACTGCGGCCCCAGCACCGAGTGCCATGATCCTTACAGCACTCCATTCACTGCTTGCCAACCTGAAAAGGCCCTGATTATGCCCAGTCTCTGCTTTTTATCCATGCTGATATATTACTCCATTTTCCATGAGCCCTTATCATGCCTTTTGTGCAGCACCTTAGCTAATGCCTTTTGGGAATCTAGATCTACTATATCTACTGGTTCACCGTATCTTCCCTGCTAGCTACATCCTCAAAAAATTCTAATAAATTTGTCAAATAGGATTTCCCTTTAGTAAAACCATGTTGACTTGTTCTAGTCATACTTTGCTTTTCTTAGTATTGTTCAGACTTCCTTAATAACAAATTCCAGCATTTTCCCAACAACTAATGTTAGGCTAACTGGCATCTTAGTTCCCTGTTTTCTCTCTCCCTCCTTTCTTGAAAAGCGGTGTAATATTTGTCAGCTTCCAAACTAGTGGGACCGTTTCTGAATCCAAGCAATTTTGGAAAATCATAGCTAGCGCATCCACTATCTCTGCAGCTTTCTCTTTCAGAACCTTAGGGTGTCAGCCATCAGGTCCCAGGGACTTGTCAGATTTTAGTCCCTTAAGTTTCTCCAATACTTTTTCTCTACTGATACTAAGTTCCTTAATTTCTCACTCTATTTAACCCCTAGCTTACCATCTATTTCTGGTATGGAACTTGTGTCTTCTACCGTGAAGACAGGCACAAAATGTTTGTTCATGTCTCTGCCATTTCCTCGTTCCGCATGATAATTTTTTCTATCTCTGCTTACACACATACAAACAAGGAACAGGAGTAGGCCATTTGGCCCCTCGAGCCCGCTCCACCATTTAATAAGATCATGGCTGATCTGATAGTAACCTGAAATCTGCATCCCACATACTGCCGATAACCTTCCACCCCCTTGGTCCCTAAGAATCTACCCACCTCTGCCTAGTTATCCAAAGTTATCCAAAGACTCTGCTTCCACCACCTTTTCAAGAAGAAAGTTCCAAAGACTCATGGCCCTCAGTGAAAAAATTTTGCCTCATCTCTGTTTTAAATGGGCGACCCCTTATTTTTAAACAGTGACCCCTAGGTTTGATTCTCCCACAAGAGGAAACATCCTCTCCCATCCACCCTGTCAAGACCCCTCAGGATCTTAAAGGTTTCAATCAAGTCACCTCTGACTCTTCTAAACTCCAGCGGATACAAGCCTAGTCTCTCCAACCTTTCCTCATAAGACAACCCACCCATTCTAGGTATTAGTCTGGT